>NC_082637.1:79528695-80128695 GCF_030936135.1 Gavia stellata | reverse complement strand
TTTATTCAGTGCCTCCCCCAACAGCAAACCCCAAGGCCTGACTGGGCTCTGCACCTAGTTACAGTGGTGGTGGGTAATGTATATCCCTGGGCAATGGGATGGTCTCAGACCTCTGAGATGCAGCATGGGGACAGACATCTGCTTCTTGAGGCGGTAGAAGTTTCTGAGGATCCTAAAGGAATAAGCCAGAAAGACATCTTTGAGGGTAATAATAGAAAGTCTTCCAAACACTATGCATTTGCATATCGGTATATGAATTATAAATGATGCGACCTTGGGATATTGAAAGCGTGAGGATTTTGTACTCTACTGTGACAATCTCGTGTGACCTTGAGCAAAATCATTTGTTGTCTTAGATGGCACTCATCCAGAGATGAACCATCTCCATCTCATTAGCACTCTTAGGATAAATGTATTAATTACGTGAGATGCTCAGATATGTTAGAGAAGTATTCAACACGTGTAAATATTGCTCCTTTGTATGACTGTGTTACTCCTTTCATAGCTTGGCTTTATGCAAATGATGATCACGACGGACAAAACTGTTGTATTTTATCACCTTTTCACATCGAGTATAATAGATAATAATGTACAAATTGAAAGAGGACCTCTTTGACTTTAGCTTTTATACAGCATACTACAGTTTCAGACCTGCAGAAGCCTATCATCACATATTGTTGAGAGAAGCCTGGGGCAAGTTTCACAATGTGAACTCTGTTTTATCTCTTCATCAAAGAACAATGCAGCAGGCAATTGAACCAGAAATGTCACAAGGAGATGTTACAGGCAATTAAATAGGCGATTTTCTTGTTTGCATCCTGGTAGAGGAGACATGAAATTAAAGTAGAAGTGATTTTTCAAGGTTTCTAACTTGATGCATGCCTTGCAGTAAAGATTTGGTGATGAAAAGCAAACACAAGATGGTGTGATGTGAGGTGAAGCAGCACAGGATGTGGGTACTTAAATAGATCTGTCCACATAGAAATAACAGCAATAATTTTAATCTTCACTTTTATACCATGCTTTGTGCGGTCTCTCTGGGCTCTTTTGCATGACTCAGACTCCAACTTTTCTTCAGTCATGAATGACGTAAAACACCTGTGAGGGATTTTTGGTGGAATGATGTGACAATTTAATCGTTGGTCTCTTGATCCCAAACTAAGCAAGGAGCAGCATAATTCTGGCAATTTTGGATATCGTGTACTAAGGTCAGTATGCCTTGGGCTGTTTTAGGACAGCTGTACCCCAAACTCACAACTTTATTATTTATAAGATGTTTTAAGCCTATGCTATCAAGCTGAAATTATGGGGAAAGACCGGTGTTTCATTATGGGACACCGCTTCTGCCTTTTCTTCAAGGCCTCTTCAGTGAGGTGAAGCCACAAATGGGAAGATTTAAACAACTATTTCTTCTTGTCTATTCTGTTATAAGAGATGTAAACCTCATGAAGCAGATGTTGGCAAAATATTTGTGCGTGAAAAAATACAGTGGCACTGACATGTTGGTAAATCAATCTTTCTTATCACAAAAACAGTGTTTCGAGAGAAGAAGAGGAAAACATGGGAGCATTTTTGATTTTAGAAAAAGCACATTGAAAGAAAAACTTTTGTTGTGTATTATAACGGATATTATAATGGCAAAATGTGACTCATAAGGCTCAAATGCGTTGGCATGTCTGATTTCTTTAAAATGTTTATTTCTGCAGACTTCCTTTTGTAGAAAAGTGGCATAATCCGGGCATGGGAGTTGTACTGGGATAGTCTTAGGTAAGGAAACAAGTCAAAGGAGAAATTTTTCCTCTGCAGCCTCTCCCCCTGGCCCCCACTAGTAGTGAAGAGGCTTCACTGCTTTGGAAGAGTTTCCCAAATACTGGCTGCAACATGGCTATAGTTGGAGCTGTCCATATTCCTCCCTTTACACCTGGTACAACTATGCTACACACTTTGCATTCTTTCATGGATGGCAAGGATTTAGGGGGAATAATTTGTTTTAGTGTGGCTTAAGGTCAAGATTAACATTAAGAAACCACTTTCCTCTCGGGGTCTTTGAAGCACTAAGTAGCTTGTCAGTCATGTTGTTATGCCTTAGTGTCTAGGCTTAAACTCTTAAAAATCAGAGAGTTACTTTCAGTATGCCGTTACTTGAGCCCTTGTTTTCCCAGGCTGCATTCTTTATGCGTTCTGGAGCTCAGAGAGCAGAGCAATAGGGGATAATTACAGGGAATGTAACTTAGCTTTGCAAGGGGGGTTGTCAGCTCTGGCATTTGAATGACTGGCAAGGAAGGAAGCACTTTTCTGGCAGCTATTCTCACTGGGACAGCGTCAGACATTCTGCAGCGTGAGAGACAAAGTCTTCTCTACCAAAGGGCACGTAATGCCAGCAATGGCGTTCGAAACCACGCTTGGGGAATCATTCTGTGCATTTGCATACATGCTTTTACAGTATGAACTTAACTATGCTGAGACAAGGTCTTGAAATCTAGCTCCCTATGCATGTCGTATGGTACATACAGTCTCTGCTGTATGAGAGGAAAACATTCCCTTTCAGGAACTTTATTGGCTACACGGGTGAGTTTCCAGTCTGTCCAATTTGTATTTCATTTGTGACTGTTTTCAGTTGTCCAGTCCAAGCCAGTAAGGGAAATACTGGTACAAAAGATCTGAGTTTGTTGGCTGGGGGCTGTCTGATCTAGGGGAAGTTGTTTGCTTGCATCGTGGAGGAAATCAAAGGGATTGCTGGAATTAACGGAGGCAAATACAGACCGAGATAATACCTGTGATCTGGCTGACAGCTAATGAATGGTACTGCGAGCAAGGTTTCCAAAGTCATCTGTGGAAGTACTAAGTAAGCTCAGAGCGCTACACTTAGTTTTACCCAGTGCATTTTACTACCAGAGGTATTCTTCTGTGAAGCAAAAGTGCTGCTTGCAGAGTAAAGCCCTTTCCTATCCCCGCTTCGTTGGGACTGAAAGAAAAAATATGCTGCCTTCACAGAAATGAAGTGATTAGGTTTTTTGTAACTCATGATGTCCCTAATACGTTTGACTGTTTTGGGATTTCAGATATTTAAATGTATGGATAAGTTCCTATTGTGGTTATGAGGAATTCAAATTATTCAAGATATCCCCAGGGAGAAGATTAACCAGAATGGCATTACTAATGGACTATGTAAATTTGGGTAATGAAAATTAGATGGAAAAAACCTGAAGAATTAGCAGAGTGGTGATACTGTCAAAGGTCTGGTTTTCAGCTTTTTTTCTGATTGGAAATTCTCTGTGTGGGTTTTGGAGGGATCAGGGTCAACTGGGTCAAACGCTGTTCACACAAAAAGGCTGATTACTTTATTAACAACTTGTAAGGACTGGAGAAACAATCTTATCCGATGATGGTGTTGTATGCAAAGGTCTTTGGAGCATCCCAGTGCACATGAGCATTTCCATGAGTAAAGGGTTGCGCCAGCAACTGAAAAGCCTCATACAGGTGGAGATCTGCTGCACACAAGATAACTGCTAATTCTTTTGTCCTTGATGACATCATTTAGTAACCTAAAATCTTGGAAGCTTTCATGGATGTCCCAGATGTGTTGGTGGAACATAAAGGTATTCTGAGTAAAAGGCATGAAATGGCTTGCTGTTCAAAACAAGGACCTTCTTGTTCCTGATCAATACATGTATTGCTTTTATTTCGTGGTTTGTTTTTTTTTTTTTTTTCAGACACCTGACCACATTCAGTTGCATCAAAACATAGGGAAGATACCTGCTGCTCTTTCTTTCCCTTTCTATTTAATCAAATGGGCACTAATAATATACTAACTGCAGAATTCCAGAATAACGCTTGAGAGTATGTTTTAATTCTTGTCAAGTATATGCTTTTTCAAGATGCCTAAAAGAAATTCACATTACCTCCCTGGACTCATCTGAACACATACATAATTGTGCTTTCCAAAATGTCATAGGCAACACAGGGATATCATCACCAAGTAGTTTTGGAGATAGCTAAAACTTTTAAAATATTTCTGAATTTGAGTTAAAATGGGAAATCCATTTTTATCAAAAACTGCAAAGAGGAGATGAGAAAAAATAATTTTTTCAACATTTTGAAAGCAAAACATATTTTATTTGAAAAGATTATTCAGTAAAAGAAACCCTGACTGTGTCAAAATGAAAATAAACTGTTACTTCTGCTCTCTTAAAGATAATATTCCAGACAGTTTAAGCTTCTTTGAAAAAGGCTATAGACTTGTGTTTCATTTTCTTCATAAAGTCTTATATTTTAAACCAGAGAGTTATCGGTAGCTGCTACCTGCTTCTGAGTGGTGTTTGCTGATCTATAATTGCAGCATTGATTGGAAAATAGGTTGTAGAAACTGGTGCTGCCTGATGAAATGTTAAGTTTACATATTTCAAGACATTAAGTCTTAAATGAAATTTTTTAAACAGAGAAACACACTGTAATGAGCCTGGTGATTATCCCCCTCGATCTGTTATGAGTTCTAATTAGAAAAATAAATAAGCAATGTTTGGAGTAAAATACTTCAATATGGCAAGCTTGAAAGTCTTTAGATAATTCATGCTTGTGTATAAGCATATGTGCTTAAATTTTTTTTGTTTGCTTGGTTTTGGGAGTTTTTAAGTCTCAAAGTGAACTCGAATAATTTTTGGACTTTATAAGTAGATAGAAATTGTGCTTTTAAAATGTTCACAGCTTAGTTCTAATTCTGCTATTTAACATAGTGGATGAGCTGATAACACAGTGAAGTCACTGGAAGTCACACCACATCATTGACAAATTGAAGGTAATGTTGGGGTTTTTGTCCCTGTCTAAAGGCGACTAAAGTCAGTCATGCAGGTTGATGTATGTTGTTACAGAAGAATCACTAGATGTCCAAATGAATGCAGCATTGCCAGGGTCCAAATGAATGCAGCATTGCCAGGGTCTCTGGTATTTGTACATCTTAAGGCATTTTGTGGATTGGGCTTTGTAATGTTCTGGCTCCTTGATTTGTGTACTTTCAGCATTTGTTTGATACAGAATTATTTTTTCTGCATCTACAAATGCTAGGAGCAAATAAGAACATTTGAACACCAGAAAAGCACAAAATTAGATCTATTGCATGGTCTTTGACTGGAAATTTTTGGTAGAAGCAATGTGAATTATTGAGTGACTCAGGCTACCTCATTCTAAATGACTTCAGCGTCCCAGGCCAGCCAGGACCTCTCTTTGAAAGGTAGCTATCATCAGACAAGCGGGTTTGTGAGTGCTGGAATCAGTCCCAGAAAGAAACCATTGCTTTCTCATGTTCTATGGCTTTTAAAAACTCCAGTGTCTTTGTTTTGTTTTAGTTTTGTGCTTTCTAATAGAAAAAGACAAGGTTTTGTTGCTGTTCTTGTTGGTTTTAGTAAACGTAGTATCAGTCAGTATCCTGTACAGCAAATGCTATAAGTAAAAGGCACGTTTCTGATCCAAGACAGATTATCTCTGAAGCAAATTGTTAAATTGTGCTAAGATGTTCTCCAAAATGCTGCTTGAAATGACTAGGAGAAATCACCAGGTATGACATCTGTCAGCTGTAAGAATACACGCACACAGTCCTTCATCGAGCTCAAACAGCAAGTATGAACACTGAATGGAAATTACTAAAATGGTAGGAAACCACATAAAAACTGCCTACAGCTACACGGGATTGTATGCATACGAAACAAAAGGGAAAATCGTGTTAACAAGGACTAATAAATGATCCTTCAAAAAAGAAGAAAAAAAATTCCGTCTCCATAAGATTAGCATAGAGTCAGGTGGTTTGGGTTCCTCCATTAATATACCTCATTATACACCTGACCTGTTACCATGCTCCACTCCTGGATCCCCGGCCCTTGCAGAGTGGCCAAGCCTTGCTGCTCACTGACAGGAGCTGTGTGGCAATGGTGCTTAAAAAGCCTCAGTTTCTGCAAGTAGAGTGGAAGTCATTACTTCTTTCAGAGTGTTCAGGTACCCACATTTCTAGGTGACCATCCCATGGATGGTTGTGGTGGATGTGTAGAAATGGAGGTAGAAAACATGGTTTTTGAGTGCAGTAATGCAGCCTGAAGTCCTTCTCTGTGACAAGACCTGCTTGTGAGCTTCAGTGAGGTTGGAGAAACCATGGAATCCATGGATGTTTCTTCTTCCTACTTTGCAAAATTATCTGAAGAGTGTTATGATGAAATAGGCTGTGGACTTGGAAATAGAGTTTTGCAAAAGTAAGGACGGGGTAGTATAAGTTCTAATGATGGTTTGTGTTGATCTTACGCAGCATCATAGCAACAGACAAGTGAGTATTAGGAAGCAGAAGAGGAAAATAAGTCCACTTGGAGAACTAGTGGACAGGATGAGGAAAGTGGTGGCCACCTATACTGTAGAAAAATAGATTATTTCTGTAAACATATGTGACGAGGAGTAATGCATAGGACAGAGAGTCTGTTTCCGTAGTATTTTGGCTGTGTACCAAGGAGGACTGTAATTTTAGAGATGAACTGTGGTCTGCCTTGGTTCTGTTTATTTTTCTCTGACAATCAGAACAACTTTGACTTCTAAATAACACATGCTCATTACTTTTCTGGCCCCTTGGGCTTCTGGAGGGATTATGTGGTGCAGTCATTGTCTGCATGAGCTAAAATATCTTACCTATACTCAGTGAACCTTCTGCTTTGTGCAAACCAGGCTAAATGCAAGCTTATAAACTGCTCTTTATTTTATTGTCATTTGCAGAAGTTGAACTGACTTTGAGAATATAAGTGCTAGGAAGATCTACCTTTGTAAACAGAAGTAGTAACACCATTTATGACTAAATTTCAAATTGTTAAGCACTACTCTGCCAAACCAAGTGGCTGGAAGGCGAAAGGTCATGCTGGAAGTGTGCTGCAGGATCAATTTTGTTTTGATTTGAATACAGAGCTGTTTAGAGGCACCAGTGACAAGCACTGAAGAGGGAAGTGTTTCTTCAGCTGGCTCTTCCCTTGAGTCTCCGCTGCTGATGTCCCTGCTGCAGATTCCTGTCTCAGACTGGGATTGCAGCTTTTAAAAAAGATTGATAAAGATTCAGAGCCACCCAGATAAAACAGACAGATTTGCCAGGGCCTGTCTCCTGCAGAGGAATTTCAGACTTGCCTCTCACCTCACTACCAGACTCTGAGTTGCTGAAGAGTGAGGGAAATCCTGATAAAACCATGCAATTTGCTGATCAGACAACGACCAGAAGAAGGAGCAAGTGGTTATGGCTTCCCCTCAGGCAGGGTTCCTAGCCTCTTTACAAGACCTATATGTGCATTTCTTGCCCAAATGCTTAACACTAGAAAGAAAAGTCTCTGGAAACGACGGCTCTGGCTGTGTCTCCTGAAGGACAGCAGCTCACCCCATTCCATGTTTGCACTGAGCAATGCATGGCCAGGGCACATGTGCGAGATCAGAAACCCCTTCTCCCACGCCACCCCAGGGGACTCATTTCAGCTTTACTGCCAGTGCTCACCTCTCCAGGTACCTGTCCTGCACACGTGCAACCGCGACCGATGACGGAGGGAGCTTTGCTGCCTTACAGGATTTAAAAGTTGGGTTCATTTCACTGGACTTACCTGGCTAGAAGCTGGGCAGTGAGCTTAAAAGGAGACGTGTGGGGTCCTCCCCTTCAGTTAGAAAAGTAAATGTTATCTTAGAATAGGGTGAACAGCTCTCTGGATGTGTTTCTGCTACTGCATGGACCACTCTAAGAGAAGCACCTACTTTTTCAACAGATAAAATTGAGTGAATCAGACCTCTCTACTTGCCTTCAGCTACTCAGCAAAAAGGATCTGGCTGTTATACCTCAGGAGCTGGGCAGAAGCCTAAGGATGATATGCTTTGCTGTAGGTCTCTAGGGTCTTTTGATTCATAAAACTTGCAAGCGTTGATTTATAAAACAGTTACGGTCACTGTTTTTACAGTCCTGGGAAGCTCTTTAATTTAACATCGTTGAACGGAAACTGCAGCGTGACTAGTGACATTTGATTAAAGATCTCATCTTTAACATCTGTCAAGCTGGAAAGACAAATAAAGTTAGGCAAGACACAGATGTAACCGGAAAGATGTGCTGAAGGGGGTGGTTGCTGTTGTTCATTGGTCTGCAGATTGCCGTGAAAGAAGGCAAATTCTTATTAGTGTCATAGCTGTTTCTGGAGTCCTTGAAGAAAGTGAGAGTCTCGCATAAGCTTGCAGAAGGCAACCTTTGTGCCCGTGCACACATAGGTGTGTGGGGGGTGGAGGTAGGTAGATGGAGGAAGGGGCTGAGAAGAAAATGGTGAGTATGACTTGTTCAAGGTCCTGGAGAAAGTCAGTAGCAGAACTCTCCCAACCCCTAATACGAGACTTTACTACTTTGCTGGAGGTTATAAAGCTGCTTTGTCCCCGCAGCATTCATAGCGCAGGTTACTGTGCTAGATAAATGAGCTTATGTCGAGAGAGAGGAAAAAGGCAAGTTTCTGTCAATTAAAAGGTTCCCTGTGACGGACACTGTGATCTCCAGTTAAAGTAACAGTCACGCAGGAAACATTTTTCACTAACCCATCTGCAGCAATAAGAATCTTAGCAGAAGGTATTGCATCTCTACAGCTGATGAGTAAGTGTCATTGTGTGATACATTGTGAATTATTAAGCCTTGAATATTTTGTTGTAATGTGAGATAAAACATGGGGAGCGCACAGATGGCATTCATGCTGTGTATTGTGTGTCTCCTGTACCTGTTCAGTCCAGTCTTACTTCCTTCTCTTTATACATGTAGTCCATTTCACCCGATGTTTTAATCTCCTTTTATCTCCTTGATTAAGAGTGCGTGCGCTCTGTGTTAAGGGAAAAAAAGCCGAGAGCTTGATTCCAAGTCTGTTTCAAATTTATAAGGAGTCAGTCTTGTAGAATATCAATGAAGCAAAAGGAATGGTCAAAGAAAAAGGAAAAATGGTAAAATTGATAAGGAGAAGAATTAATATTTTGAGACCTCATTCTTTTTTCTTAGAAAAACTACATTTTCACAAGTGCGATGAATAAGCCCCATCAGGAACTTTGGAACTGGTACTTAATTTGTGTTGTCAGAGGAGTTACAGATACCAGAAATGAAGCTTTAACAAGTTTGCCCTCTTTCTCTCTCCTTTTTAAATCCCCTTTTCATGGAAAGGCACATAACAGTGGCCATCAGTAATGCTGGTAGTGCCCCAATTACTATTTTTTCCTCTCCAGGTATATATCTGAGCCTTCACCATGAACAGAGTCTGGAGCAAACTGCTTCCTTGGCTTCCTCGGCATGGGAACCAGGAAGAAAGTGACTTTGCTTCTGGCAGCTCAGAGGAGCTCCCTGGGTTTGGCTGCTTTGCAAGGAGGAGGGGGTGCTTCCAGCTGGTCCTGGGCAGCGGGTGAATTCTCTGTTGGCTTTGTAGAGATTGAGCCCGAGTATGACAGTTGAGTTAATGGAGATCCACCAGCAGAAGTGCTGCTATGGGTAATGAGACTGTTTGTCAGGGAAACACAGGTCTCTCTCAGTCTTCCCAGAACCAGCAAGCTTCCAGCTGGAACTGGAGACAAACATACAAAATGAGGTACAAAGCACACCTAGTCTACCCCAAGGCAGCCAGTTTTATGAACTATTTGTATTCATTGTCCCAGTTATGCTTTGTCCTTGCTCAAAAAACTTCAAAACCTTCTTTTTCCTATATCTATCTGAATGAAAGCCAAATAATTGCCTTCCAATATTGCCAGCATCAGCTTTCTTTTCCTAGAGGTACAGAGCAATTTTAAGAAGTATTTAGTGGTGATACATCCTCTGAGAAAGGCCATTCAAGTGCAATTCCTGTTTTAAAATCAAAATCATTACACCCCCACTGCCCCCCACCCCACACACTGCTTACTGGCTAAAAGCATGTGGCTTTGTGCGTAGCTACAGATGGTGATATCCTGGCAAATGGTATGGCTAGATGAAATAATATCAGGGTTGAATCGAGAATCTGGAGCAAACTAACAAATTGGCTCTTCATCATTTGTTCCAGGCCACTTTGCAAACAAAGAGTCATCACCTAAATTGAAAGGGAGAGATTTTCACTAATTGGAGTAAAATTCTGCCTATGAAGAAAAATTACAATATTCTAAACAATCTGCCCATTAAATTAATGGATCCAGATGAAGCAGAGTAAAAGTAACATTTCAGGTAAATGTTGAATTGCTCCAACGCAAGCTTTTGAAGTATCGGGTTTAATAATTTATGTCTATACATTCTGAACACAACATTCAGACAACTTCTGAATCACCAGCTTCAGTGGCGGCAGGATCTGAAAGACCTTGAGTAGCCTTGCCAATATGGAATTAGTTCTGGATGGTTAAGTCAGGCAGATGCAAAGTAAATGATTGATAACACACAAAAAGATCAAGACTCAATAAAACCCCAAAATAGCCAAAGGGAGGTGGAGAAGCCGAGAAACAAAGCAAGGTCAATGTTGTGGAAGTGATCTAAGAAGTCACAATTCAGTAGGAAGGAGTCTATATTCAGTTTTGATGTTTTGTCCTTACTTTGATGGAGTCTTGTTCAGTTGCAAGAGCTTTGTTAGACAGAGCTTTCTGGTGGCTGTTATGCTGGGACCTATTTATCTAGTGGTAGCAGTCTGCTGGTGAATACTCTGGGGGGCTTCCTTTCCCATCCTACTTTGGGCCAAGTCCACAGGGAAAGTGAACCTGCAGTTCTACAAGGCTGACTTAAGTCATGAAGATTCATATCGAAAGTGTTGGAAAACTCTAGTTTGGGGAAAAAGAAAGGTTTAAAAAGTCATCTAGGATTTTCATTACTGCAGATCATTTCATTTGGGATGAGCTTCCCTCTAGAAAAATGGAATCATTTACTGGATGATGAGGAAGTCCAGTGAGTGTCAGCTCTTGGTAACTGTCTGAGTTATCACAGAAGACTGTGGTTGCAGCAAAACCTAGAGATCCCAGCCAAGATCAAGACATCACCTACTTAGAAGCTGTATAAAGATGGACCAGTTGAATCTTTGAGGACATAAAATCAAGCTCCTTCACTTGACTGAGTCACTTTCTGAGATTTATGCCTAATTAAAAGAGCTGGGCCCGATCCAGAAAGCATCTTGACCAAGTACCAGGTCAGCCCTGAAGTGGTCAGGCAGTTGGACTAGATGATCGTTGTAGGTCCCTTCCAACTGAAAATATTCTAATCTGGTTTATTCCATGTATCTTTTAAAACATAATTGCCTGTTGAATGAGGGAGGGTTTCTAAAATTTCTTCATAGTTATTTTGGTTTTGGTTTACATTGGGAAACGTACCTGTACTTGATTAAACAGGAGTCTTATAGCAGAAGAGGTTGGTTTTTTCCCTCTGCTCTGTAGGCCTTTTTTTTTTTTCCGAAACTTAATCCTATCTTGGGTTTGGTTATCGTATGTTAGTGTATGCTAAATAGGGAAATGTATGAAAAGCTGAACCTGACTGAGTAGTACTGAATATTACTGACTACTAGGGTATAATACCGAATGTAATACACCTCTCCTCTCTATTTTGCTGCTATATTCAGTCAGGGTGCTCTTTTAGTCCAGCAGTATGAAACAACAGCAGCATGCGTTAGGAAGCCCATTATCAACTTGCCTAATATTACCATGCTGCAACCACTCATCTATCATCCCAGCAGCCAAATGTTAATGTGACATCCGTGACACCTAATTCCAATCGCTATCACGAATCTCTCTGCACACAAACAATTTATCCTGCTTACAATATCAATTTTCCAGAGAATGTGCCATTTCCAGAAACTTAAGGAAGTTATTTCCTAGAAGGGAAACAATAAAGGGGTAAGGGTAACACCCTTACAGGTTTCCAGCCAGCATTTGGAACATCTGAGGCCATTTTCCCATGTGTTTATCTAAATAATTCCCCCAAATATTCCGTGAAATTCCTGACTGCCGCTCTAAGAATGAGCACAGATGAGTTTCTAAATCAGCATTAAACAGATGGAATTACAGTTATGTCTTACTGACGGATTAGATCACAATCTCTTAGTACAGCAAAAAAATTATCTGTGGTCACTAGGGAACCAGCCATTCCATTTTACCTGGTTTTCCTCATTACATCTTATAATTAATCCAATAGATGCTGATAGAATATTTCGTCACCAGCCTTTCAAGGTGACGTTCTGCCTAAACTCTATCAGTGGCACCTAAATTCATGCACCATCTTTTTGCATAAATATGCAAAGACTATTGGCCCAGTTAAGCAGCATGCCCAAACTAGTAGAGTCTGTAAGCCTACCTACACTTACTTTTTTCTTCTCGTGTATCAAAAAAAGAGAGACACATTTCTCTAAACTTCAGATTTTATCTTCTTTTTATTGCTTCTTTATCCCATTGACAGTGAACGAGGGGATGGGATCCAATGTGTTTTCTGGTAAAGCATGACATTGTTTTCCATAAACCTGTTTTGACTCAGTTACAGTACATTGCAAACATTCAGCATAGTGAGTTACAGAAACCAGCACAGGATGGACCTCTCACCATGGTTTTTGTGGTTTTCCCCGTGAGTCCATGAAAACTTCACAGCTGGTAAAGACCCGTGTTCCATGGCCCATGAAGAATGTGTGCTGGGGAGGCAGAAACACACCGTATTTGAGATACCCCAGCTGCTGTGCAGGCCACGGTGGATGTAACTGAAAGTGGGTATTTTAATTTGGGATGAGAGTCCCGGGATGAAAGTCCCAGGACGAGAGTCAGCAGTTGTCAGTTAGAGGAAAAAAGTTCAGGAAAAATCTTCAGTGACAGCATCTTCAAAGCCAGGAGCAAGTTCAATTAGCATGGGACAATTTGAGACACCAAAGGTTGGTGTACATAAGGTAGAAAATCTCTTTCTGAACATGCAAACTACTTGCCCCACTGCCAAACTGTTTGCCTCTCATCATCATCATCACTGCTTTGCAACGCTGTGTCTAAGAACAAATGTTGATAACCGCTGAAACTTAAGAAATCATTCTTCTGTGTTGGTCACCTGCAATTTATTGGTGAAATGACCACAGCTGAACTTCTTTCAATGTTGTTTATCTTTAAATAAATAAACAAAACTCTGCCTGTACCTGTCAATGTCATAAATGAGACAAATTTTAAAAGAAAGCATTGTAAGGTTCTAATTAATTTTATCATATGTTTGCATGAAATGTATAAAATGTTATGGTGATATACCAAATAAATGCATATGTTGGCTCAATTTAATGTTAAAAAATTCCTATGCAATAATTCAAAACTATTGAAGGAAGGGTTGTGGGTTTTTTCCCATTTTAAAATGGTCATTCCAAGTAAGGTATTTCTGCAGAGGGTTTTTTTTAGTTTCAACTCACCCACATTTTTAATAGGAACCACTCCATCAAAACCAAATTACAGATTCTATTAAATATATCTGTCCCCTCAGAAGAGTGAACAGGGAAAAAAAATTGGTAAAATATTTCAATGCTTCCTTATTTACATGTCTTGCAGTATTTTTTCAGCCACATAGAAGATAATAAGCAATATCTTGCTTGCCATACTGTAAAATTTTGTTCACTAATAACACAAGGTGTGTGAAATTGTTGTCTCTTTGAGGCCATAATGCATGACCAATTAAATTCTTCTTCATTGACTTTAGTGAGACAAAGGCTTCCACCATGATTATTTATGTATTTATATACATGAATCTTTCTCCTAGCAATAATCAGGAACCAGAAGTTCATTAAAGGTTGTTTACTTTAATGGGTGTTTAAGGACAAATAAGAAGCTTCATTCATCCATTGTGGTTTAAACAGTGATTAATGGAGTGATTTATTAAATAATCCCAGGGGTTAACCAGCTAACAAGTTCCTAAGTGGTAAACTTTGTACTTCTAACGCACTAACTTCTAACTTCATTTGTACTTCTAACACACTGTACTTTCAGCCTTTTCTTGTACCTATAACCTTTTCTTGTACCTATAACCTTCAGTCAAATACGGGCTAACCCAAAGCCTCTTGAAATAACTGGAAAGGCATTTATCCAGGCCTTTCTCTTGCTGGGGAAATAGCAGCATTGGGGACTGGAGATTTTTCTGCAGTACGCTGCTAGAACCATGTTCAGCACATGCACTTTATCACAGAAAATGATTTAAGGTGACTCTAGTCATGTTTGTGTATATTTTAATGGGTTTTGTAAATGGCTTGTAGAATGGTGTTCATATCATTCATGAAATGGTTGTAATTAGGCAAGGAATTGCAGACCAGACATGGTTCTCCTGGGGCTGGGCAGAAGTAATGGGAGATAATGAATCATTAAGCAGCAAGATCTGAGGTCCACAGCTCTGCAAACACTGTAAGCCAGGCAGTTCTGAACAGTCAATGTTTAGATGTGAATTAATGTTAGCAATATTGCCCTGGATGTATTGTTTTCATTCTTCACAGTTTATGAACTAACCTACTTTTGCTGTGATTATTTGGATTTTCATCCCAAAAAAAAAGGGGCGGTCTAATCCCTCATGACTAAAACTATATTGCTGGCTTCATGAGAAAGAGGCAGTCGTCTAGCCTTAATGGTTAATGGCATTTCTTTAATATCTCTCATTTCAGCTGCAGGCTGTGCATTCATTCAAGGACTTGTTGTTTTGAACACACTTTTAATGCTAAACCTTATTTGCATAGCGAGGTGGTTTTAACTCAGATAGACATGTGCAGTGCGGAATACAAATGCTTCCACAAATTAATTTTCTTTATTAGACTGTTTGCGTTTCAACAGCTCAAAGATAACTGCTGGTGCAGGGGGTGCCAACTCAGCAAAATTCTGGCACAGATAAATAGAAAATGGAGGATGGGAGAGGGAGGGATTTCACGACCACTCTAAGTGATTTATGGGTAGCAGCTCCTTTTCAAGAGTGATTTCCATTTCAAGAGTGATAATTTCCATTCCATTTCAAGAGTGATAAGCTCCTAAAGCATTGCTCTTCAGGAAGCTGGAGGCTTCTTAGGAACTGGTGTCTTCTTGCATTTAAATGCTGGTGACATCTCCTTGTTCATTCTTGTTATATGGTATAGAGCAGGAAAACACCTGAGGTTTCTTCCTAACCCCTAAACTCTCTTTGTTTTGTAGACGTATAAAAGCAACTGCAATTTCGACCTGAGAGACACCTAGCCAGAGAATCATTAAGAAAGGTGCACCATTTAGGTGGAAAAAGACCAGGCACTTGCAGCAGATTGTGAACTTGGCTGCTGAGTCAGCAGCATCACTCCAGCACATTTTAACAGGACTGTAAGAACCTATTTGTCTGGAGGCCTCAGCTGAGCAAGCATGGCCCATATAGGCAAAGCATTTAAAGGAAGATGTGGAACAATTTCAGAGAGTCCATGACCATGCTTGGAGGAAAGACCGAAAGAGTGGGGATTGTTTAATCAACAGAACAATAGCCTGGGGGAGATATAAAAACGTTCAAATATTTAAAAGGCTGCTAAAAAGAGGAATGAAATAGATTGGTCTTGGTGTCCCACATGGACAATAGGAAGCAATAAGCAATAAGTAGCAGGGGAAGTTTCAGGTAGTTAAGACTTAACAGTGGGGCAAGTTAAAAACAGAGTAGACTGTGGACCAAGCAGGATTTGCAAGTGCTGAGAGTTCAAAAGCAAAGACCAGGCAAACACCTGTGCTCTTTCCTTCATTACGATACTGAACAGCCTCTCCATGCTGTGTTTTCTGCTTACGCATAGATGACGCAGGCATTACGGTTTGTGAAGTGCAAAGAATTGTTAAATCGGCTAGGAAATAGCTGAATCTGGTGATACTAATTTTGTGCCCTTACTTCTTTCCTGTTGCCTATTTTTCAACCAGATACAGTAAGAGGAAGGACTTGACCCCAGAAGCAGAGCTGCTGACTATCAGCTTCCCTCCGCACCCCGACGTTTGTCTGGCAGAGGTCTGTGTGTGCTCAGGCGAGGGCAGGGAGGTGGAAGAACCATGCTATAATTCAATGTAGAAGGAGACAAGTGGAAATGACCGTCAAAGAGCTCTGACTGACCGAGCCCAGCAGGGCTTTAGGACAGGCAAATGTTGCTGCCTTGCTCATTTGGTAACAGGCCTCCAGAAGGGTTGGTGTTGAGAGGGTCAAGTACAGAATAGGCTGGTAACTTAGAGGCCACATTATGTGCCAAAGCTCTGCTTTCTCATTCAGGTCAGCTCTGTTGTAATGAGAATAGGAGGTAGAATACAACTGCTGCTATGAAATGGCCTAAGTTTAGAAAGACGGAACGATTGGCAGGATTTTTACATCTGCATTTCAGTTTTATAGCTGAAACATTGCTGTTCTTGGAAGGCGCGGCAATTTCTCATTCCTTTGTCCATGCCAGACTTCACTGCAACTTTTTCCTCCCCCCGTACAGTTAGCAAGAGCCAAACTTTAGAAAGAAGGACACAGGGGATATATTCCTTGATGTCCTCAGGTTTTGGAATGGAATAGAAGACTAACGAATACCTACTATTATTATCTTCTGTCTCTTTCCCTCCACGCTGTTGCTGTGAGTAACCTCTTGCAGTTGAAAATGTAATCTCAAGTCCTTTTTCTTTGAAAACCAATAAAACCGATGTCTTGTCTGCAAAGAGTCACATAAAGGCACTGTTTTGTTAAATTGCTGTCTGTGTCTGTGTCTGTGTCTGTGTGTGGACCAGGAAAACTTTCGCTGGGGACATCGCAGTTCTGCTTTATCTAGAATGACCTGCCAGGTAGTGCACCATGTCCGTGCATATTTTCCATGCAAAGTGGTGGGAGATGCTGTCTGGGAAAGGATGGCAGGATTAGGCATAAATTTCAGTGTGCATCTCTCTGAGATAACTGTACTCCCGCTCTTAAACAGTACCAGGAAGAAAACCTCTCTTGGATGTAGTCATAGGATTAGGCCTGCCATGGGAATGAGCATATACTTAAGAGTATGTTGAAGGTGCTTTTATAGTGAATGCCCATTTTAGGAAGGGAAACAAACTGAATTTGTCATAAATTTCCCAATGGATTTAAGCAGAGGGAAATGCAAACTCTGGCTGCCCTTTGGACAACAGAGAGAGGTAAGGTGAGGAAATCCCGAGCAGAAGGGGGTTCTGGGGAAGCTGTAGGAAGCTGTGTTTGGAGGGAGAGAGTGATTTTCTGGGTAGGTAGGAGCTGAGCAGGAACCAGTGAATGGAGACGTGTCTCAAGGACGAGAAGCGGAAATTTTACACTTGGTGGAGGGAATTCATGAGGAGGTGTTTGCAGCCTGAGTAGTTTTAGCAGTTTGACTACCACAGATGGCCCGTGGGACAAGAGAGCCTGTGGCACTGCAGAGACTGTCGGTTTCCTTCATTCAGCACTTACCAACACACTCTGGGGGGTTACTTTACAGGGCTGGTGACATTGGGACCGTGTGTTGTTCTTCTTGCTATTTTCCCCTTACAAGAGTAAGGGTTTATCCCTACGCTGCTGTAGTTCTTTCCTACGTGAATTTATAAACAATTTGCAGACAAGGGGAATTTAACAACAAATTTACATACGTCCGGGTTCTGCAGCTCTGCTTTTGTGAAGCTGCCTTGGGTTTTATAAACTGCCCGTGTGAGATTAATACTGCAGTTCATCAGAAAAGGCGAGCTCCCAGGTCGCAAAAAAACAGCACTCCTAATGCACTCCTCAGATCTTTCAGGTTTCTGCCTGTCTCCTTCTGTCCTACAGATTTAAGGGGCAATGCATCTTCCAGCCGATAAACTGCTATTTTTGAATACTTGTTACAGAGCCGTCTAGAGATATGTCCCATGAGCCTTACTTGGGTTTGGTTTTAGAACTTAAGAATAGCGAGATACGGAGCGGGGTGGTGTACAGCTGTTCCCATCTGGGAGGTGCTTCTGTTGTGTTTTGCTTTTAGTTTCTAGGCTGTTTATGGAAAGACCGGGGTATCTTTTTCTAAATGCTAGAAGGGAAGAAAGAGGCAGGCAGGCCTTCACTTCCCCTTAGTGGTTCAGTATGACATGGCCTTGAGAGGAGGGAGGTGAAAGAAAAAGGTAAAGCCTAAACTCTCTTTGGGCAGTGGTAGAAAGGGCTTAAATGTTTCATTTTGCTAGAGCACCGGATGCCTATTTCCACATCTGTGTGATGTGATCTCTTTAAGACGGATAGAACACTTACAAGGACAGGACTTGGTGATTTCTGGTCTGCTATATCTCATCAGATAGACACTCATTAAAAAGAAGATAGCTTTGTGCTGGTACTTGCTTTTCTGACAGCAGCACAGGCTTGTGAGTCACAAAACACCGGTACAAATAAAACACAAGCAGCACTGATAAAGTGCAGCCTGTACCCTTTGGGTCATGTTCAGCCTGTTAGGCTTCAAGGTTTCTGACGAGGTCTTGCTAACTTAGGACTGGGAAAATATCACCAAAAGGAGGGCATTTTTTGAAGCCCTGGGTAGGAGCAAGGGCATCCAAAAGAGTAGTGATCTCTAGGAAAAAACTGAGCTGGAACTAAATCTATTCGATACTGCTGGACAATCTTGCCCTTTCCGAGTAGCTGTGGAAGAGAAAGGTAGGGTGAGGAGCAAAAGAAAGTCTTGATGGTGCTGAAGAGTTTATCAAGTCTGAAAGAGAGCATTGGGAGAAAAGAAGAGTTTGGTCTGCTGGAAGATGCAGAGAAACTGAAAGAACAGCATATGCAGAAAATACAGATCTGGCGCTAAGCTCAGGTCTTCTTGTTTCTGTCAGTAAAGTGTCTGATAGAGTTAGAGTAGCCAAAGATGAGAAACGTGACTGGCGCTAGATCAGGAAGTGTAGTCATAATGAGGTAATACACTAATAGAAAGTTATTAAAACATGCAAAGCTTAGACAGCTTAGATTCATCTTGTGTGTCTGTTAATGTTTTAAGTACTAATGGGCCAGCTGCTAAAAATTGAGAGTCAAATTTACTGCTTTTGGAGCCAGGTAAAAATTCATAGATGTGGAAAAAAAAGAAATTAGGGACACTTTGCGGTTGCTGTACCTAGACCACCAACGTTTCCCTGAGATGGTTTTTGATGCCTCAGCTCTCCAGCATCTATGAGAGAAAAAGTTGGAAGCTATACAACCCTCACATTCAGACTGAGATTGCATTGAGCTCTGCAGATATTAAACCAACACCTCCATCTCTCTGCTTTTTGTCAGAAATGCAAATACCTGTTTGCCCTAACGCCAATACATTAAATACCAGAAATCTGTTTTAAAGACAGAAAACAGGAGGCAAAAAAGAAAAGGGATTTAGAGACAAATTCAAGTTTGAGTGTGAAGAAAAACAAAGGCTTTGACTACTGCTTTGTGCGACAAACTCCAGCAGGCATTCCATATGCTGCGGTCCCCTTCCTGCCCACTCATCCAGAGGTGGATGTGTCTGTAACAGAAGTGGAACAAAAGCATATACTTGCAGCTCCGCCACCTCAGTTCACAGCCTCGTGCCTTTGCTCAAACCGACCTCTGCCAGCATTAAACTCAAGTATCTCAGTGAGCTGGCATGGCAGTGGTATGAGCACACATCCCTCTCCTCATGGGGGAGATAACCAGTGTCTACCATGGTGAAGGACATGAAGGTAGGAGACCTTGTATTGCTGGAGGTGGGTCCAACAGACTTCATCTGCAAGCAGTCTTGAGGTCTCAGAGAAGATTTGTAGGTCTAGAAGATTTGTGTGGGAGAACCTTTCTGGGAGACTAGCTGATAGCTGTATGCCTGGCTACCATGACTCCGTATTTAACAGCATGATTTCTTTCTTCCTCCCAGAGAAGTGTTCTTGTACTTACTGAAGGGTGAAGCAGTAACACAAAACGTAACAGGGATAGCATAGCTGTTTTCTGTAAGAGCAAAATGTTGACAAATTGCCTAGTAACAAAACTGCTTTGAAAGATGCCTACTGCTGTCCACCCAGCGCACAACTTGAGAAGGATGTTTTGTCAGGAAATAAAACAATCTTGCCATTATCTCAGCTGAAGCAAATGACTGTTTAAAGTCAGATTATTAAGTTCCAGGTTTTTCATCTGCACAAATTGAGAATCCGGCTTTCTAACTACTCCCAGTTATGACCAGTGGAGGCAATGCTTCCTAATGCCCATTCTGCATCATTGCACCTTAAATACCTAATTCTACAAGGTATTTAGGAATGCGAATGTCTTTAAGAAGACAAATGGATCAGCGCGCTCCCTGGGACTACTTCTCATTTAATTGTGGGATATCGTGGTTAATAAGAATGCTGTGAAACTAGGTCTAATTCTCTTATGAATTCACTGTTTTCCTGTAAATATAGAGATTTCAAGGAGGGTGATTGCCTATTGGGGAACAATGGGCCTCCGAATAAAGTGACTATTCCATTATTGCAGTACTTGGTAAAGGAGAACAGAAGATCATGTGCACCGAGAAGGTGAAAACCAACTGAATTGATCTGTCAGAAGCATGACTTAGTGAGCAATGGGAGGTGACAGGCACAGGATTGGAGACTTTATCATGTTCAACTACGGGTATATGAAATGACTCTTAGAAATCACTGGAATACAAACAGAAAAAGGGCCCTATGTAGAATAGAGCTTTTCTTTAATGTGACTATTTGCTATGGATATTGGATTTAAAACCCATCGTAACTGAAAAGATAAAAATGAAAATATCCACCTGCAGTGTTCAGAATATTACAGTAAGCTTCAATTCAGAAATTGCAGGAAGCTATAGAGAACATCTGTTGTCAGATGGGACTGTCAGGCAGGACTATCAAGCATCTGAAGAATAGACAAAATTATTAGATTGTGGGCAGAAAAACAAACTTGAGCTCCTTTGACTGCAGAATAGTTGTTCCAGTTTTAATTTTCTTCCAACAACAGAATCTATTCAAAGTACATTGGTGAGCTGTCTGTCAGTAGGGGAAAAGGTAGTTTCACTAAGAGTTTTCATTTTGAAAAATTCCTTGGAAGATTCATATTTTCCTGTCAATGCACTAAAGGGAGACTTGAAATAGAATTATGCTCAAGGCATTCCCCGCAACAGGGCCAGAGCACCGTTGGTTCCTGCACAAAATTCAAATGACAAAGCAGTGGTCAAAATCATCACTCAGGTAAACAAAACTAGATTAAGCGTAGGTCCTTGGTCTTAATGTTTCTGTGAATAAAGGTTTGTAAACTAGTTGTTTATTGCTACTGGGTAAAATAAAGCTTGGTTTCGACAGCTGTAAAAACACAGAATGCGAACAAAGGAGTGTTAATATGTGCAAATAATTATCAGTAGTTCCTCAATGACCTGTAATGGTTTTTGCATGTGAGAGCTTTGGAATGATGAAACTTCCTTGGCTGATTTCACATGTTATTGGCAAAATGTGCCATTAAATATTAGTTTAGATACAAATGTGTGCCACTAAATGCTTCATTGATGGTGTTGAGCTATCACAAAATCACAGAATCACTAAGGTGGGAAAAGACTTGTAAGATCATCAAGTCCAACCACCAACCAACACCACCATGCCCATTAAACCATGTCCCACAATGCCTTGTCCACATGTTCCTTGAACACCTCCAGGGATGGGGACTCCACCACCTCCCTGGGCAGCTTATTCCAGTGTCTCACCACTCTCTCAGTAAAGAACTTTTTCCTAATATCCAGCCTAAACTTCCCCTGGTGCAACTTGAGGCCATTTCCTCTTGTCACTTGGGAGAAGAGACCAACACCCACCTCTCTGCAACCCCCTTTCAGGTAGTTCTAGAGAGCGATAAGGTCTCCCCTCAGCCTCCTCTTCTCCAGACTGAACAACCCCAGTTCCCTCAGCCGCTCCTCATCAGACTTGTGCTCCAGACCCCTCACCAGCTTCGTTGCCCTTCTCTGGACACGCTCCAGCACCTCAATGTCCTTCTTGGAGTGAGGGGCCCAAAACTGAACACAGTATTCGAGGTGCGGCCTCACCAGCGCCGAGTACAGGGGCACCATCCCCTCCCTACTCCTGCTGGCCACACTATTTCTGATACAGGCCAGGATGGTGTTGGCCTTCTTGGCCACCTGGGCACACTGCTGGCTCATCTTCAGCCGGCTGTCGACCAGCACCCCCAGGTCCTTTTCTGCTGGGGAGCTTTCCAGCCACTCGTCCCCAAGCCTGTAGCATTGCCTGGGGTTGTTGTGGCCGAAGTGTAGAACCCGGCACTTGGCCTTATTGAACTTCATCCGGTTGGCCTCAGCCCATCGATCCAGCCTGTCCAGATCCCTCTGCAGAGCCTTCCTACCCTCAAGCAAATCAACACTCCCTCCCAACTTGGTGTCGTCTGCAAACTTGCTGAGGGTGCACTCTATCCCCTCATCCAGATCATCAATGAAGACATTAAACAAGACCGGCCCCAAAACTGAGCCCTGGGGGACTCCGCTTGTGACCGGCCGCCAGCTGGATTTCACTCCATTCACCACAACTCTCTGGGCTCGGCCATCCAGCCAGTTTTTTACCCAGCGAAGAGTGTACCTGTCTAAACCACGGGCCGCCAGCTTCTCTAGGAGAATACTGTGGGGAACAGTGTCAAAGGCTTTACTAAAGTCCAGGTAGACAACGTCGACAGCCTTTCCCTCATCCACTAGGCGGGTCACCTGGTCATAGAAGGAGATCAGGTTGGTCAAGCAGGACCTGCCTTTCATGAACCCGTGCTGGCTGGGCCTGATCCTTTGGTTGTCCTGCACATGCCCTGGGACCACCCTCAAGATGAACCTCTCCATAATCTTCCCCGGCACCAAGATCAGGCTGGAAGGCCTGTAGTTCCCCGGATCCTCCTTCTGGCCTTTCTTGTAGATGGGCATCACATTTGCAAGCCTCCAGTTGTCTGGGACCTCCCCTCTTAACCAGGACTGTTGATAAATGATGGAGAGCGGCTCGGTAAGCTCCTCCGCCAGCTCCCTCAGCACCCTTGGGTGGATGCCATCAGGCCCCATAGACTTATGAGTGTCCAGGTGGCATAGCAGGTCGTTAACTGCTTCCTCCTGGATCATGGGGAGCATATTTTGCTCTCCATCCCTGTCATCCAGCTCAGGGAGCTGAATACCCTGAGGATACCTGTTGTGGCTGTTGAAGACTGAGGCAAAGAAGGCATTAAGTACCTCAGCCTTTTCCTCATCCTTCGTGACAATGTTCCCCGCCGCATCCAGTAGAGGATGGAGATCCTCCCAATTCTACATGGATTTTAAGAATTAAATGCACATTAATATAGAAACCTAGTGTGATAAAATTATTAGTTTATTGTTATCATTATGAATCATTTATCACCTATAGTAATGTTATGGACAATTATTTGTTCTTAATTATTTGGTAGTCCTTTTTTAATACACACCGTTATTTTAAGCAGTCTATCTTACTGCTATACCCTTTGTAAAGTTGTCAGTTCTCTTCATAAAATGTGTAGGACTCTGTGCCCTCTCACAGTTCCATGACTGCAAGAGGTCTGAGCTCTGAGTGTCTTTCACCACACACCCTGGTGAGGGAATCTGTTGAGCTGAGGAGTCTTAAGAAAGCTTGAAGAACTGTCTTTTCAATCCCAGAGGACCTACCGTGACTCTAGCTGTTGGCAAAGGCATCATCCCAAACCATAGCCTCCTCTTTCAGGAGAGTGAGTAAGTGATGAGCTTCAGTGGTGGAGGTTATTTACCAGTGTTCCACAGGGCCAACATTTGCCCCGCCATTGCACTGCAGCACAATGTTCAGCGTGATTCCTGTTAAACTTGTGAAAGTTCCCCTGCTTTTCTTCCAAAACCTGTTTTTCTTCCCAGAGTGAAACTGAGGAGACCACGTTCAGCAGCAGAGACATCTCTGCGCTTTCACAGGGTGCGGATGTAGCAGTTTAGGAAGTGCGCACCCTTCCCTCCAGCCTTTGGGGGAGCAGGGGGAGCGAGGCAGGCAGAAGAAAGTAGAATACCTGCAGAGCCTGTGCACCGGCCCACAGCACACGTTGATTTTGTGCCTGACAGGTCACTGTGCCCGTCTGAGGGAGACACTGAGGGCTTGCCTGCTCAGCCCTTCTGGAAGAGAAATCCTTCAGGGCTGCTCCCCTGCGCGCATCACACATTTCTGCTCATCACTAACTGCTTGATTTGGCTGATAATTGCGATGCTCACCCAGGGAACGGAACTCTGAAATCAGAATTTCATCAAAATGCCTCGGTCCATTGCAGGAGTAGTAAGGGGGGGAATAACGGGAAAAGTTGCAGTGTTCACCGGACTCTGCAAGAAATCATATGTGACCTTGGTTATTTATCATCTCAGCCTCTGTGGTTTTCTGAGTGTACTGAAACTGTTTTCCCCCTCTATCTTGTGAAATGGGTGAAATGTTCAAGTATACAGAACACACCCAAGTATGAAGAGCCAAAGTGAGAGATTGCTGGCTCCACTGAATGGAAATATGAAGATTTTTTTTTGAGAAAAAATATATGGAGTTTTGATTTTTTAATTTTTCTTCTTTTCCTTTAAGATAATCTCGGGTTATTCCTATGGTGAGATAATATAATTTGCTAATACATCTTTTTTCATTCTGATTTGAAATATAATATGTAAAATAAATTTAATCAGTCACCACTATATGCTATTGTTGTTGCAGTTTCTGTTCGTCAGCAAGCAAACAGCAGGGATTTATGTTTGGGTTCCAGAGCTGTTCAACCACCTGCAGTGCAATTTTACAAGTCTGCTGGAATGCCTCTAATATGCAACATATTAACTTTAAAAAAAATAACCCAACAACTTTTTACCTTTCAAATTGAGCAAAAAGATACTCTTTTGAATCACAGAGTTATAAACCCAAGTGTGTGGGAAGGGCCATTAGGAGACCTCCGGTCCAATCTGCTGCTCAGAGTAGCTCTACTGGATCAAGTTGCCCAGAGCTGCCTCTAGTTGAGTTTTGAATGTCCCAAAGGATGGAGATCCCAGGGCTTCTATCCAACCTTCTGTTCCCATGTTTGACTTCCCTCATTGTAATTTTTTTTAATCTGAAGTTGGAATTTCCCATGCTCCACCTGTTTCTGTGGCCTCTCTTCCTCCCGCTGTGCATCTCTGAGAAGGGTCCCGCTCCATTTTCTCTGCACCTTGCCGACAGGTGATTACAGACAGAGATAAGATCTCCCCAGAAGCCGTCTCTGCTCGGGCTCAACCAGCCTCAGCCCCGCAGCCTTTCCTCGCAGGGCGAGTGCTCCAGCCCCACCATCTCAGTGGCCTCCCCTGAACCCCCTCAGGCTTGTAGACATCTTTCCTGTACGGGGTGGCCCCAAATGGGATGCAGTAGCTAGGTCCAGCCTCACAAGTAGAGGGGAATGGTCACATCCATCCGCTTGCTGGCTGTGCTTCCCAGGGCAGGACTCTGAACTGCACGGCGTCTCCGTCAGCCCCTTCCTCCCTGTCCAGGTCCTTCTGGATGGCGTCCTGCCCTCAGGTGTACACACTGGTGCTCATGGTACGTGCTTGTGTTCGGAAGGTCAGAGAAAGAAATATTATGAAGGCTGGATGACAGAAAATAGTAGGTCTGCTGTGGTTTGTCCAGTATCAAAAGAACTGTCATTAATGTTGTTCTCACACAAAAATGCCTGACCAGATGAGTTTTGCTTTGTTTTTTACTAGTGAATTCATTTTTTTCCCCTGGAAGTAAAGGGATTAATCATAGTATAGTGAATCTTATATGAATAAGAAAACAGTGCACTTGAAGCCAAGCAGACTGATGTCCAGTTAATGTAACCTATAAAATCAGTGCAAGCCTAAAAATTAATTTAGTGAAGGGTTCCTCCTTGAGGATATTCACTATAAATAAAATACTACGTATTTCATGAGTCTGTTGATTCTTTTTTTTTAAATAAATAAGTTTGTAATATTTGTTGTAATTCCATCTGAATTAATCCAGAGAAAATGAAATCAGTAACTCAACACAACTAAACATCTACCTCTGACCCTATTCTGCATACGTTGATTAAGTTACCGTCATTGCCTTGAGTTGTATTTAAGTTGTATTTTGTCATTGCCATTGAGTTGTATTTAAGGAGTGTCCTGTCAATTAAAAGGAGGGTCCTGTTAATTAAAATTCATTCAGAGAACAGGAGGAGAAAGTGCCAGGATTTGTTTTGCAAGTGTTGATGACACACTGTTCCTGGAACTGATCCACTCCTTCTGAAAGAAAGGGCAAAATTCCCCTTGATTTTTAGGAGAATAGAGACACTTTTAAAACCTTTCCAAGCTTTCCTAAAAACAAAAAAGGATTTAATTCATGAATTTACATATTATACTGTCTTGTTTTGGTTTTAAGGGAAAACCTGAAACACACTGACAATTATGATTTTTTTAATCGATCTAGCCCAGCAAGACAGGAAACAGATACACAGCTTAGCTAAGACAAATACCTGTGATCCAATGCCTAACGTGAACATTTTGAAATGAAGATTGCAAGCCTGGACTGGTTGTAGAGAAAAGTCTTAAAATTCCTAATGTATCAACAAAATGTTTTGCAGCATGTGGTGAAGGAGTAAAACCTGTCTACTTTATTAAAAGGAAGATCAACAGGTAAACTATGTTGTAAATAAACCTTTGAAGGCAGAATTTTCAGGTCATTAAGGAACTCCGACCTTAAAGAGAACCCCAATAAGAACCTGCCTCTAGGAATAAAGCCAAGTGCGTTCAAAGTGAAGGCAAGGATTTTCAGAAGTCTAGATAAAGCACTGCAGGGGAAAGATATTAAGGAATCAGTGACTTTGCAGTGTCATATTTCAAATACATGGGTGAAAGAAAATAAATACATCTGGGTGGCTTAAGTTCCAAGAGCTTCCCAAATAAAGCAGTCCAGGACCTTTTTGACTAAAAGTCCTCTTCTTGCAGTCTTTCATTCTCACCACCACCATTTTATTATAGAGTAACCACTGTGATGTCTATAGTCACTGTCATAACCATGAGAAGCTGAAGCATTTTAAAGTTTTGAAGCACAGCCTGCAGGCCTTGAGGAAGGAGAGATGATGGATATTTCTCTTGGGCCACCTAGAGAGCTGCAATCTGTTGAGGAAAATAGGAATTATCAAATTGCTGCCTTGCACTCAGGTCTGTGGTTTCTCTATTTGGGTTAAAAGGCTTCAGCTAGTGTGTGGGGTTTGTCTTCACCTCTGCAAAGGTGTAATCAGTGTGAACAGGGATTGTTCCTGCTCCTCCTGATGGATGGAAGATAGGAAGGGTTCTGTCATAAAGAAAGGAAAAATTAAAGTGGTACTGCTCATATCTGAAGTGGGTTTAGGTGGAATCCATGTTTTGCAGACTAAGGAGCCATTTCTGTCCTTGAGGTGTTTTTGCTGTATTTTCGTTAGAGCTGTGATCCAGCAAATGCTGGAGAAGAATTTATTGCCTGTGATGCTTTAAGCCCTGCCATGCCACATTTAAACATCGTCAGAAACTGAAACTGTTTGCTGTTTTGTTTGTTTGTTTGAAAGCAGGTAGGCTACAAGAATGTAAAAGATTCTTTTAACAATTGATCACTTGCCATATAGTGCATGCAGAGGGGTGTGTGTATATCATTAAAAGACAGAGCTGTAGAGAAATCAGACATCTGTGACCCTTATGGCTTAAGGTGCACTATTGAGGATGTGAATAATATTATCTTGTCTTGAACCAAACGTAGACATACTAAAATAGCATAACCACAAGGATATACAAGTATTTTGTAGCCAGACACAATGTATAAGCACTTTAAATGAATATGAGAAATGTTAAGTACTAAAGGGGCAAACAATGACATTGTAGTTGCAGTTGGAAAGCACCCACGTAGCAAAGAGTTTCCAAAGGACAAGACAAACACAGGGACAGCAAATAGGCAAGGCAGGCTGATGAACACAGAGGAAAGATTACTCACAGAACCCAGGACAAGATAAACAACACTGGCAGCTGGGGTGATCCTCTCTGGCAGTTAGGGGGCAAGTGATACAGAAAGACCAAATATAAGCAAGGGGGGATGGGGTAGAAAGAAGTTTCCTACTTCTGGGCTCACTTTTCTTGTCAAGAGTCTCCCAAACCTTACCGCCTTAGCCCTAGCAACTTTGACCTCAGCAAGGTGATGGTTTCATCAAATCACCACAGCCATCAATGCTAACTGTATGGCATCTGCTCCCTGGTGTTTTATACTCACAGCTGATTAGAGTAAGTCTTGGAAACTTAACAGTTTGGCAGATAGAGAATTACTGAAAACATGCAAGCACAAACCTGCAGCATAAATGTATTTACAATGAATTAATTCAATAAAGTTTTATTTTAAAATGTTAAACTGAACTGAGTTTTGTCTAAACACTCTCATCACAGCGATTCTTAACTCCTTGATATACACATGCACATATAAATACATATCTACGTCTATGCATGTATATTCAGTTACAACATCATTCTCTGTGCACACAGACACACACAGAGCTGCAGGACAGCATTGCACTTCAAGACCTACAGCAAAGCCATACCCTTTTCTTGTCAGCTGTTAAACGCAAGGTAATATCTTCAATGTAAAAGCTTACTCTGCATGTTATTTGGACTCCCAGGTGGACAGAATGTCCTCTTCAGGCACACACGTAAACACGTGAGGTATTCCCGTGCTGACTGAGAGCTGCAGAAGGGAAATTACTGCCCTCCAGAAGTAATAGCAGAGTAAACAAAGCTGCCTTCTTTTTATTGCTCTGTTGCTGGGTTTAAGCAGTATTAAGCCATGCTTCACTAATTAAATTATCTACGGTCATCTGTTTATTGTCGTCTATAAACAGATAACAATGTTTGTGATGGTGCAAGCTTCAGTTCCTTGACTGGCACATAGAGGCTGCTCCGCTTCCAGAGAGGTTCGAGTGCGATAGAGAAAGCTTGCATCTTCCTGAGGGAGTCAGTGTAGGTCCACTTCACATGACGTGATTCAGTCCATAACTACGTAAAGATCTAAACAGGAAAAAAATTTTCTTTATTCCTCAGCTTGTTTTGCTCTGCGCCAGGACAATAAACTCAAAGTAGGAGTAAACTGACAATTTCAGGATTTTCATTTGTCTGTACAGGTAGAGCATAATCATTTTCTAACTCTGTCCTCCAAACTTCTAAATTCGGGAATAGCATTCCCAGGCAGACAGCGGTCTCTGCAGAAGGACCCCTCTCAGCACTGGTTTGTGCGGGTCAGAATGACTCGTGTCCCTGTGTGTTTGTGTCTCCTGTGATCAGCACAGCTCTTACCACCCGCAATCATTCCCTGGGCAAGTTTTCCTTCATTTGGAAGAAAATCAGACTTATCTGCTTGAAACAAAAAGGAAAATTTTGCATAGAAAGACAACCTTGTTGCTACGAAAGCTGTGATTTTCTTGGTACACCTAAGATGCCTTGGGGTCTTCAGGGTAGGGTAATGTGAACTCTTACCAAGTCCCTCCTTTGAGCTGGCATGGCGAGGCTTCCACATGGTGAAGTACTAATCAACCTACTGTGTCCATTGTAGGGATGTGAGGGACTCTGGAAGGCATGGTCAGCTCTGCGCAAGGGTGGCACAGTTGGTGAATGTTTTTCCTCAGTGTGTTGTGGAGAAACCATCCTCTCTTCTCTGGACATGCGTAGCAGTTACAGGGAGATATTGGAAGACCCGCAGCAGACAGGTGTAGCACATATTTTTTTACCCCTTATAGAGTGGGTTTTGACACACTCTACTCGGTCCATTTTTTTCTTCTGTCGCTCCTGCACAAACAGTCATGAATTAAATATATTTCTTCTGTGCTAGTCGCAAGTTCAGTAATTTCTATCCCTGTTTCTAAGCTCAGCTCTCTTTTTCTCAGTTTATTTAAATTACTTCAGTAAACTTTTAAAATGTACAGAGGTCAAATGACAGCCATCACAAAGTGCAAAGCTCTTAAAATGTGGCCTCCAGTGTCATGAATTTCATGTCTCCATTGGCCTTGACAGTAGGTGAAGATCTGTCCACATAACTCCAAAGGGCATTGCTTTAAGTCCGCAGGTATTACAATAGCACCCCTACTTAATTACCTTTCCACATATAGGATATTACTCACTCTGATGTTCTTCTAGATGATTTGGTAACACCTGTTCTTTTGAACCCTTTAAAACGGAGTGTAGTTGTTATAACTGGGAGTTGTTGTAAATAAGTGAGCTTCTTACAACCATATTTGTGACCATCAATGTCAATGAACCTGTTCACATCCTCTCCAAACTACAGATGTTCAACACTGAATGACTAGTCTGTAAAAGGATGATGCCCCACGCAAATATCTCATGCCTTTCAAGGAAAAACCACTGACAATTCACAGTTTAGTCTTTGAGTTCTGTCAGAGTCACACATAATTGTGGAGGCAGGGGGCTTCCAAACATTTGGTTAAGTAACAGCGATTTTTCCAATCTTTTTAATGTCTTGTCTACAGAATGGATGTAAAAAGCCACAGCTAGCAATAAGAGATTAGTGAGAATGTGGTTCATTCTGCCAGGAAAAAAGGAAAGCATTTTTTAGCATGTGCAAAGTGAAAGAACAACTTTTCACTGTGATCATCCACTTTCCACAAAAAAGGCGAGCATGACCAAAAGTGCCGTGGTGCTCTGACAACAGAGAGCCAGTGGATCTCTGTGGAGGGAAGTGCATGCTGATGAGCTCTTGGAAGCAGCTTTCCTATCTTGTCATTGTCCTGTGTTTCTCTTTGGTGAGTCTAAGCCAGCTGTTCTTTATCTAGGAGCAGAAAAGGAGAGAGAACTCAGTGGTGTCTTTAATGGGGAAGTATTTACACATCATTGGGATTTAGCTAGAGAAAAATGATGGAACCGTCTACTGCTGTTGTTCTGTGACATCAGGTCAACATTCTGGATACCCCAAAAGAGAGAATAAATGTGGGCATTTAATTATGGTCTCTGTCCATTACTATAGGAGAGATTTACAATCCCTGAAAGAATCAGAGAAACTGTAAAACGAGACACAGGTTTTGTCTCTCTTTAAGAGTACTGGAGAAATGAGAATGATCACCTGCTACAACCATTAATATTTGGAGACTGGCTGTGTTATTGTTCAGGTGTGGATTTGGAAGTGGGGTCCGGGGGTCCGGGAAGGGGGACAGAGGAGAGCCCAGAGCTACCGTTAATACCAGTCAATGCCTTACATGTTCCCATTGCCCTGCACTGGGCACCTACCAGCCGTATTTTCTATTATCTTTAAGGGACAGAACTTACTTCAGGCTTGAGTATCTCAGGGCAATGAAACCATCCATTGCATGTTTACTTCATGAAAGACTGATACCAATTTATGTTAAAGAACTTCTTAGTGCAAATCTAACCTTTATACTACATACTCTGGGACTTTTTCCAAAACACATACTGTAGAGCACTGAATCCATATGTGATTTTTCCTTCTTCAGCATTTTCTCCTGAATTTCTAGACCTCCTACCTGAAGTGTGTGAAAGTCTTTTTTCCTTTATTTTATTAAACAGAAAAATGGCTAATAAAAAATACGGTGGGTGGAACCCTTCAGAATTCATTGTGAAGTTTTGCCTGCTTTGGAAATTAATTATACTGCTGAAAACCAGAAAATTAGAATATCTCTTCTGCAAATTGAATCCTAGTCATTTATATCTGAACAGCTTTATTTTTAAATGAAGGATAGTTCTAAACATCCCTAGAACACTTTCAACAACATTATTAGCCAGATTTTTCTATTTTCTGAAGAGGAAAAAGCTCCACTCTTAAAATTGCTGTCGTGACTTTGTGAGGTTCCAGATCACCGTGCCAGCAAATTCGATAGACTGCTCAATTCACAGGGATCCTCATTCCTTACCAGCATCCTTGGCAGCTTAGCCATCACCCCAGAGTTCACGTGTGTTTATTCCATCTTATGCAGTTAACCAGAACTTTCCCCAAAAGGCATCAGGGAATGAGTGTTTCAAGGATCTATGGATGAAATAGCCTGCACAAGCAGAAAACCATTTGTTCACGTCTGGTTCCGCAGTTCATTGTCTGCCCCGAAGAGGTGGAATAATCTCTGTTCATCAGCTGGGAGGGATCTTTTTGCATTTCTAATAGTCATGGTGGGCTGGTTGTTAGTTTGGTCATAGTATACCAAGTCCCAGGAGATGCTTGTTCTAGGCTGCACTGTAAATTGCTATACAAAGTGAGAGTTTTAAAAAATCCAACAATTTCTTATTAACAAGTTCCAGTGACTAAAGAGCTGCCAGTCTTCTGTAACTCAGTCTCCACACGGATGTTTCCTCAAGAAAATCTTGTAGAACATCTTTTTCAAATGCTCCTTGAGTTACCAACATCTCTTAAAGGCGTATCATAATTAAAGTAGTTTAGTTTTTACCTCAGTGACACTATTGGGATGCCATTATATAAAGTATCACATGAAGAAGAGAAGATAATACAATGCTTTTAAACCTAAAGATTTACATATTTAAAAATATTTTCAGCATTTCAAAATATTAGATGCTGTGCAATTCCTTATACAGGGCTTGTCAAAGTAGGGTTTGTTCCTGGAGAAAAACAGTAATGAAAATATTTTACTGAGCATTAGTCAGATACTGTGCATTGGGATTTCATCTTTAATTCCTTCTGAGAAAATCAGTACACCAGCCGCATACTACTATGCAAGCTCATGAATCCTGCCCTTCATTAGCATTGTATCTTGCTTGTTTTCCATTAAAATAAACTGCATGACTTAAAACATACTGGAAACACGTTTGTTGAATTAGGCAACGTTATCACTTTTTTTCTGTTTTTTGGTTGGCTGGTCTGGTTTAGGTTTGATTTATTTATTTTTTTCCTGACTGGTGCTTTACTTCAAAACCAGTACTATTTTTGAGGTGAAGGAGTTGAAAATATTAGAATTATACAATTATAGAATCATTTAGGTTGGAAAAGACGTTTAAGATCATCAAGTCCAACCGTTAACCCTAATACTGCCAAATCCACCAGTAAACCATGTCCCCAAGCACCTCACCCACACATCTTTTAAATACCTCCAGGGGTGGTGACTCCACCACCTCCCTGGACAGCTTGTTCCAATGCCTGACAACCCTTTCAGTGAAGAAATGTTTGCTAATATCCAATCTAAACCTCCCCTGGTGCAACTTGAGGCCGTTTCATCTTGTCTTGTCACTTGTTACCTGGGAAAAAAGACCGACACCCACCTCACCACAAACTCCTTTCAGGTAGTTGTAGAGAGTCATAAGGTCTCCCCTCAGCCTCCTTTTCTCCAGGCTAAACAACCCCAGTTCCCTCAGCCGCTCCTCATAAGACCTGTGCTCCAGACCCTTCACCAGGTTTGTTGTTCTTCTTTGGACACGCTCCAGCACCTCAATGCCTTTCTTGCAGTGAGGGGCACAAAACCCACATTTAAGTTGGTATTTTGGGGAGGACTTAATGAATGCTTCTAATTCTTAAGATTTGATCAAATGTGCTGTGCTGAGTTTAATAATATTGTAATACTGGACATATTTTTCTAGCATCAGCATGTGCCTCTCCTTCCTCAGCTTTGATTGAGGATTCAGATTTTTTTTTTCCCAGTCAAAAAAAACAGTAGTGTGAGATTTGGGTAGCAATTATACACAACTTGCTTTAAATACAGTCCTTTACCAGCCCTGAAACGGAACGATCAAGCAGGAGTTCAATCACTGCCTTCCTCTGGAGTCCTGACTCCTGTCCAGACAGAGTCTCCAGCCCACTAGGTTAATATCAGTGCAGCTCCTTGAGAGAGGAGACTGCTCACACACTCTTGAAATTGCTTTGAAAACTGTGTTATCTATCTCTCCATGTGGTGATGCCTTAAGCAGACTTGCTTGCTACACTTTTGTAAACGTTGGAAAACTTCCTTGCGTTTACTAGGTAGATAAGCTGCATACTCAACAGGCATATCACCACATATTACACAAAACACAACCACCATGCTGGATACTACCATACCCTTCTAGCAGGTGCGTGCCTTCATCGTTAATTTTCTTGTGGCACTTTCGGTTTTTCACAGTAGCACCACTCTGGCCAATATATAATCAATTTTCTGCTGTTTACCCTCCTCCAGCAGGTATGATCTTCCTCACTTATGCTGGTGCTTTCTCTCAGTGTTCCCATCCCTTTTATTCTTGAAGAATTACAAGATTTCATCTCATTTTGCAAAGAAAGTGGCAGTATGAGTCCAGAGTCACTAACTCATGTTTACATATACAGCCAAGCTTTTCAAGGGCTTCTTGGAGCTGCTGTTGTTGCTGTCTAGCAAGTACAAAACAGGAACTTGAATGACCTGCACTGCCAGATCAAAAGAGACGAACAATCTGAGCTTGCAGACCTCATACCTTAATGGAGTCTTCCTATCTGTTGATCAGAGCACGGCATCTTATTCTCAGTATTTCATATTAACACAGGCATTGAGTAATGTACACAAGCCTTTATTCAAAGCTGGTGATCCTGAAAACTTCCAAAAGGTTTTGGTTTGTATGTCCTTGAAGTGCAGTTTTGTCACTGCTGCAGATGCTGTGCCTGACACAGTTGCAGAATCAGGACCCCAGTGTAACTTCGGTGCTGGTTACACTCATCAAGTGAGTCAGTCACCTCAGTAAAGGCAGTATAATATTTTCTTTTCCCAGTCAGTCCTGATTTCAGGGTCTGTTATGCTGAAATGCCTCTTTACTGTAGTGATTGCTACAGAGAATCTCATTCCATTCTCCTGTATTTGATATACTTAAAACATAACCTTTTCCTCATCTTTGTATGTTGTACCTTGGTTTGTATATTCATTTAGTATTTAACCAACAAAAATTTAAACTCAGCAATCCACTGGTATCTTTTCACCATGCAGTCCATGTTGGTCTCTTTTGAGGCAGAAAAATGCAGCATAAGAGGGTTAACTAAAAATAACATGTAAATTCTAAAAAAAATTTTTAAATAAGAAGGCAATTCATCTTCTCTGTTTCCATAACTGTATTTTTTGTTGTAAGTCCAGTCTCAGTGAGGCTTCTTATAACTATGAAGTTTTGCATATGGATATGTTGTTTTGCAGCAAAAGTGATAACTTTTATTCATCGCAATAGTACTTCTAAGACTATTTTATATTTTTTTTTTCTTAAATCAATCTGTACTGAATGCTAGATGACCAGGAAAACAGAAAGTTAGGATTTTATTTTTTTTTCTGGATTTGTTAGTAGATAATGACTATAAGGGTCTTCCTTGGTCTTCATAATGTCACCCACATGATATGAGCCAGTAAGTCCCAAGTCAACCTTCTAGTCAAAATGCAGAGCTTCTGATAATTTATAATATCTTTTTGCTAGGGGAATAAGCCAAACCCAACCAAAACAGTTTAGACAGGAGGTTATTTGGATATACTTAGCTTTCAGTGGGGTGATGATTTACTTTATTTTGCGTGTATGTATTTTTTCTCATTTTATGCCTCAAGCAGTTGATTAAATCTTTTGTTGTGATCATAAACTTAAACTGCTTTCACTGCTGTACTCATAACACTGAGTGCAAAATTCTAGCATTATAACAAATGTCTATTTCCAAAAGAATTGAAATTTAGAGTGAGCAAAGGTCATGCTTAGCTGTTCAATTGATCATTATTTATACCTAACTTGAAAACTGTTGTCTTTTCCACCTTTGACTATGCAATCAGCAAACTAATTATTACTGGTATTTTATAAGAAATATTTGTGACTATGAGGGAGATAGAGGAAACAGCAAAGAAGGTTCTTGTATAGAGTCACAAAATCATAGAAAATCCTAGAATCATAGAATCATTTAAGGTTGGAAAAGACCTGTAAGATCATCAAGTCCAACTGTAGACTTAACTCTGCTAAGTCCACCACTAAACCATGTCCCTAAGCACCTCATCTACACGTCTTTTAAATACCTCCAGGGATGGTGACTGCACCACCTCCCTGGGCAGCTTCTTCCAATGCCTGACAACCCTTTCAGTGAAGAATTTTTTCTAATATCTGGTCTCAACCTCCCCTGGTGCAACTTGAGGCCATTTCCTCTTCTATCACTAGTCACTTGGGAGAAGAGACCAACACCCACCTCACCACAACCCCCTTTCAGGTAATTGTAGAGAGCGATGAGGTCTCCCCTCAGCCTCCTCTTCTCCAGACTGAACAACCCCAGTTCCCTCAGCCGCTCCTCATAAGACTTGTGCTCCACACCCCTCACCAGCTTCATTGCCCTTCTCTGGATGCTGTCCAGCACCTCAATGTCCTTCTTGTAGGGAGGGGCCCAAAACTGAACACAGCATTCGAGGTGCGGCCTCACCAGTGCCGAGTACAGGGGCACAATCACTTCCCTGGTCCTGCTGGCCACACTATTTCTGACACAGGCCTGAATGCCATTGGCCTTCTTGGCCACCTGGGCACACTGCTGGCTCATATTCAGCCGGCTGTCAACCAATAACCCCCAGGTCCCCTGCGGGGAGCTTTCCAGCCACTCATCCCCAAGCCTGTAGCATTGCATGGGGTTGTTGTGACCCAAGTGCAGGATCCGGCACTTGGCCTTGTTGAACCTCATACAATTGGCCTCGGCCCATCGATCCAGCCTGTCCAGATCGCTCTGCAGAACCTTCCCAATCTCAAGCAAATCAACACACCCCTCCAATTTGGTGTTGTTTGCAAACTTAGCCAGGGTGCACTCAGTCCCCTCATCAAGATCATTGATAAAGACATTAAACAAACCGGCCCCAATACTGCCCTGGGGAACACCACTTGTATCCGACTGTCAAAAATACAAAAACCCAAAACAAAGAAAAAAAAGAGGATTTATGCGGCCATAATACTCTGTGTGGACTGACTTTCCACTTTTGCTTGTCTGCTGTGTTCCTGACACCAGTGTGCTGGTAAACTTTAATGAAATCTTGTAAGTCACTTTCTTGGGATAGACAAGTAGAGGCAAAAAGGTGTTTCCAGAAAATGGAAATTTCATGACATAAAAATGATTTGTGCAGTTTCTTTTCAGTGGAAGGAACCTTGTCTCCGTTTCCCCTTGCTTGCATATTTAATACCATATCATTGTTTTGCTCACAGACAGAAGAATCTCATTATTAAGCAGAACTGAAGCAGGTGTAGGGTGAATGACCACTTAAATTAATCGTGTTAATTTATTGTAAACCAGATAGATTTCCATGGTGGTCTTCAGTTAACTTTGCAGTCTTGTCTTTAAAGCACTCAAAATAATTTTGCCACTAAGCATTTCGTTTGGGGTTTTATTTATTTATATATTTATGTAACTTCTATTTTCAGCACTGTCTAGAGCCCTCACATTGCAGTGAGTGAGTATAGCTGGTGACGTTACCAGGTGGCACCTGCTGTTGCCTTTGTCAGTGCCTAGCTTCCTGGTCAGACACCCTAAATTTTTCTGACCTTTCCTAAATTTTTTTGTGTAGCTATTCAAATTCTTGACAGAGATTTTCTCTAGGGATTTTTTTTTTCCCAAAAAGATGCCTTTAAAACCATTTGCTGTCAATAGTTACAGTTTCTGGTACAGTGAGATTAGATTTTGTTTGAAGAACACTTCTTGTTTCTGCCTTTCAAAGAAAATGTAATGTCAAATAGAGCAACAATTTTACCTTTGGTTTTAAACCCCAAAGTGTCTTTGACATTGTCCTTGTAACTAATTATTTCATGAAACTGGCGTCTACTGCAGTCACATTTTCTCCCCTAGTAATACATTTCCAGCCAAAGCAGAAGACAGAAAGGGTGCTGCTGTATATGTTAAAGGTATGAATAAACAAAAGAACCTACATTGTGTTTTTCAGATGTGATTGAGACTCTTTGAAGATGGGATGCCTAGCCTGACATTGTGGACATAGGTGAAGAAAGCTAACGTGATCCTGAGCCATGAAGCCTTGCAGAGAGATGAGGTGTACAATGTAAGCCCGATGTCATTCTCCAACACGTACATGGTGTTAGTCACTCCAGAACATAGGCAAAGGGAGCTCACATCTGTCTGGAAAATGCTAATTACTAAAGGTGTCCACCCTGCTACCTGACCCTAAGTGACATGCTGCTCGTTGGAGAGCTCTGTGGTGTAAGTGAGCTCGGTCAACCCAAGTTGTTTTCTGCTATTTTAATCATTTCAAACAGCACGGTGCAGGATGCAGCAAGGCCCATAACTGAGGGAGGGGCTGGAGTGATACTTTCTTGGAGGAACAAGGACAGAGAGAAGAAGCAGAGAGGCTGGGGAGGAGGAAGAAATGAGGGAAAGCGCACTCAGACCAGGTCTTCCCTCTTTTCGCAGCACTGAGATGCTGGAGCCCACACTGGAGCCCAAAGGATAAAGGAAATCTGGAGATTTGGAAGTCGTGTTTATATCTGAACAGAAGGATTAAACATTTCCATTGAGCAAAATTCATTAGAACGACTTTGTTCGAATGCATCCAAATGTATCCTAGGGCCTTAGCGTAGACATAAGGAATATTTGAGCTTTTGGCAGTCTCTGGTGATGTTGGCCATGTCACTATTTAGACTTCATTGCTTATCAGTTCTGATGGAATGTTTTGAACCTGTTGGAATAGTTTTGGTGCTTTAACATCTGTAGGCGGCAGCTAGAAAGCAAAACAATTGTCCAAGCGGGCTTTCAGTGAGATGTTGTGTCTGCTTCAGGCTATTGCTCTTCACTGTAGTTGGTATCTGTTTTCTTCGGCACATGGGGATTTAAGAACTACCTTAATGAGAAAATTGGAATTTATGTGCTTGGAATTTGAAACACCAGTCTCCCCTGACGTATTCGGTAGCTATATCCAATGTTATTGTAAATGCAGAGTGCACATTTTTTTCATCCTAAATTCTAAATCGAGTCAGACTCTGGCAAGACATTATACTAGCCTGTATAAATTTTAGTCCCTCCCCTGCCCCTTCCCTCTTCCCCCCCACTCTCCGGGTATTTTTGAGCCTTTTCCAACCAAGTTAGTTAAGGGAGATCTTGTTAATACCCAAATGACAGGAAAAACTTCAGCTGGAGCTTGAACCAGTGAGATTTTTGTAGAAATGAGCCTCATTTTCATTCACGGCTCTTGGAATGAATTGCTAGTTTTACAAACATCTGTATAGAGATAGGACTTCCAGATCTGCTTAAGCAAGCTCTTTGCTTTTTGATTTCCACTACGTATGTAAGAGGATAAGTAGGTAACTACTTATGAGATTCATTAAAAACTTCAGTTTCAAAGGTTCTTTTTTATTAGATGTCTTAATCCTATTCTCTTTATTGGATTGGGAAGTGAAAATAAATTTTCTTGAGCTCAAATAACGAAAGGCAAAATTAGACATGGTACACAGACAACTCAAGCTAATAACAAAGAACCAGCAGAATCAGTTTGAAAAACTGATTTGTCTCGAGTAGCACTACCAGAGGCTTGGAGTTTTGTCTGCTACGCAGTTGCTGCCAGAGACATGTGAAGTCAAAGGTGCTGTGTTGAAATTTCCGGTCTCTTCAGTTTAAATCACTCTTTTGTTTTTGAGATGTTCTCTCCCTTGTTGCATTTTGTTTACCCTGAGATGTTCAAATATGCAGCTCAATATGCAGCTGTCTTTCACAAAATGTGTCAATATCTTAATATCTCGTTCAAGATATTCTAGTTACAGACGGTCTTTGTTTTGCTCAAATTGATTTTTGTCTTCTGGCATTTTTACTTTCTTTGTTTTAAATGCAGGTTTTTATTCACTTCTATTTCTTTTTGGTAGAACTAGTTAAAAGTAAGAGAATGGCTCTCTTTAGGCAGTTATCAGTGAGTTTTAAGCATTTATAATAAATGTTGGTAGAAACTGCTGCATTCTGAATTGAGAATGGAAGAGGAAAATGCTGATGGATCCCTCCCTCGACATGCTTTCACTGAAGCAGTTTCTATGTGTTAGCTAATATTAACAGGCTGGGGGAAATTAAGCGATTTACGTGTTTATTCCCTTCTCTGACCTTTCTCTTTAACTGAGATCTGACGAGTTGAACCAATAGTAAACTCCTCAGTTAATGAAATTATGCATAGAAAGGCACCCATCACTGTCTAAGAAAGAAAGCAAAAACAATTGCATCCTGAGCTCATATTACAACTTTCCTTCAAGGAAGGAGGGTAGAGTTAGGGATCATTTGCACAAGTTGGACAGAGACAGCCTAATGGGATGCATCTAAGGGTGTCAAGAGAATTGACTGACATTAGTACAAAGCCTCTCTATCATCTTTGAAAACCCATGGTGATCAGGGGAAGTCCCAGGCAACTAGAAAATGGTAAGTGTTTGCCCATCTATGAAAAAGCAAAAAAGACCTACAGGGAAACCAGAAATCAGTCAGCCACATTTCAGTCTCTGGCAAAATTATGAAACAAATCTTTATGGAAGTTCTTTCCAGGCACATGACGGACAAAAATATGCCTGGAAGAAACCACTAGGGAGTTATGAAGGGAATATTGTGCCTTTACCAAACAGAATGTTTTCTAGACTAGACTAGACTAGACTATTTCAGTTGGAAGGGACCTACAAGAATTGCTCATGGGCCTTGAACCTCACCTGCTTCACTTTTAGGAAAGCATTTGACCTGATCCTTCACAATGTCCTTGTTGACAAGCTGGTTATACCTGACTGGACAGAGGGACCACTGACAATAATCTGACAATACGCTGACAGTATCTGACAATAATCTGATGGGACAGATGGACCCCTGGCTTTGTGGAAAACTGATTGAACTGCTGAGCTCAAGGGCTACTGGATAATGGCCCAGAGTCAAACTGACAGCCTGTCAGTGGAGGAGTTCTTCAGCAGTCAGTACTGGCACCTGAGAATATGCAATAATACTCTGATAATACTCAGTATCTTGTCAGGATGATAGGATTCAATGCCCTCTCACCAAGTTTCCGGATGACACCATCCTGGGAAGAGAGGTAGATATGCTGGAGGGAAAAGCAACCATTTAGAGAGACCTCAACAGGCTGGCAGATTGACCAACAAGACCTGCATGAGGTTTAACAAAGATAAGTGTAAAATCCTGCACCCGGGATTGAAAGAGCAGTACAACAAACCAACACCTGACTGCCTGTGGATCACCTATAATGGAAAGACTCTGGAGGTCCTTTGCAAACCCCTTGCCTGACAGTGAGCTGAGCGTGAGCCAGCAACAAGGATCTACAGCACCCTGGTCTGAACTGGTACAAAGATAGCCAGCAGATCAAAGGATGTGATTATTCCTCTCCTCTCACCACTTGGCAGGCCACATCAGGAATATTGTGCCCAGTTTTTATTCTCTTGTTTCAAAATTTTATCTAGATGTAGGAAGAAAATCCTTCAACATGAGAGCAATCGGTTAACTATACTGCTTTTTTAGTTTCTCATTCATGCAGGGAGTATGTATGCCAAATAATCACAAGAGTAGTACTGTAAGGGTATTTCTGGACTAGTAATGTAGAGGTTTTTCTGACCTTGCTTGAATATGAAGCACGTCAAATATCCTGACAGTTGACCAAATTTGGTAAGAACAAAATAGTTACAGTGAGCCGATGAGCTTCTGGATTTTCCTTTAATATTTGCTATTTATTTGTTTATCAATCACTGTTCAGTTTCACAGTTTCTTTAATCACAATAAGAGAACTACTCAGGTAGTTTTTCTTTCATTTGGAAATCTTATCAAGGCAGGTGTTCCTGGCAAAGCTTAAGTTGCTTTTGTAAAGGCTCACTGGAAGAAGGGGAGATGTTTCTACTCTTGCTGATTGCCAGCTCAGTCTACAGGCTCCAGAAGTTTTTAATTTCATAAACATTTTGATATGTTTGGGGTAAGTGTTAAACAAGCCTCATAGGAACCAGATAAAAAAATGTGTATTTAGATTTTTATCTGGTTTCCATCAGGTTGATTCAACAGCTGTTGTGGGGAGATTTTTCTGTTTACTTGAACATAAAATTCCATGCAGAACTTGCTATCTTTAAACCTGCAGGAGGTAGCTTTATTTTCCCAGTCAGAAATAGGATACCCTGCTAAGTGAAATGCCAGACTGAGCTGCCTTTGAGAGATGCGTTAGTACAATATGCATTCATGGGGGTTCAGATTCCTTTTGGACCTTAGCAGGATCAAATCACTAAACCTCATGGTGAGAATTTGACAGTTCTCCCTGTTATGACTCAGTCACCAGATGGAACAAAAAGCTGTTTTCCTAAGTTTTTATGAAATGCAAATGTTCAGTCACACAGTCATTATTTTTAGGCTTTTTGAAGACTAAGTGCGTGGCCAGGCAGGAGAGTGTAAAGTAGTTCTGTGTACATTAAGAGCTAGAAGACACAAAATGCCCTTCAGTTTTCCAACAGCACCACTACAGCATTTTTAAACTCAAGGAACTAGAGGCTTTTGGTATATTGAGCACACTGAAGTTTGCACCCTTCAGACAATCCAGTCTCAAAGTCACCAGAAGCAAAAGGATGTTGCAAGCAGCTTGTACTACTGTTGATATGAGATCCTTGGTTGATACAAGTTTTTTGGGTGCAGATAGGGTAATAGCAAAGTTCAACTTTTCAGTTCAGTCTGACAGAGTGCACTATGTCATCCTAGCTATCGCATCCTAGGACCATGGTCATTACTAATTTAGCTACAGAAGAAACTCTTGTAGAACAACAATAAAAAACAGAGGATTCTTAAAGGGACTTAAAGGTCTCCAGTGTTACTGCAATTTGAAAAGACTTCAGAGTGTAATACTCTCAGGCCTTTTAAACATCTGTGATTTAAGCACTGAAGATGTGATTGCTGCTGCCTACTGACATTCATTGACATTAACGAGCCTGTAGGTAGAGCATACACTGTACAGTAGAGTTAGGATTGCAGAAGTGAGTTCAAATGAAATGACGTACCATTAGCAATGGCAGCAACTGAACTATTGTATGTTGTTCATTTTCTTGCTTTTTGTAGTTGTTCTTAGAGTTGATGGTCATAGGTCGTATTTCAGAAGGAGACAAAAGAGCAATTTGGCATTCTTTATAAGCTCAGTGCAATTGGGTGATTTTTTTCAGCAAATCTATACAATTACGATATTCCAAACTATTTAGGTTAGGAAGTTGGAGGCGAGAATTATTTTTAGGTGCAAAAATTACAAGGAAGTATTCCTGATTTCAAATTTTGTCAGGGAGTCTTTTGTTTCTGAAATGCACTGGTCTTTTCAAACCAACCCATTACAACAAAAAAATGGAAAAGGATAAAATAACCTGAAAATTAAGCAGAATACCTTGCTTGAACTAAAAAGCCCTGTAGTTTAGCTTTAGCTGGTCATTTTATCTGGTTGTTCAATTTCACCTTTTAACCTCACCACTTGTTTGACCACAAACAGCTCAGGATTGCCTGGTACATATTTCCCAAACTGCAGCTTTTAGTCTGTAGAACTGGAGTACCTTATCTTAGGTGGGGAGGATCTGGAAAAAATGCATAGTTGCTATAGCACCTGCATGACCAAATAAATCCGTAAATATCTTGGCGGCTACCATTAAAATCAAAATCTTTGCACCAAAAGTTGTGAAGACCTTACATTCAATGCATCTGATTATTACAGGGCAAATGCTTTTCTTTTCTACAAACTTTATCTGTTATTTGCAAAGAGATGGGATTAAGTACATACAGTTACCATTAGGCGAAAAGTCACACATTTTTCATTCCTTTTCAACAAAGTACTATTATCATGGATCTGACCTCAAGAACTTTACCTGTTCTCATTAGCTTCAAAGATGCCTAGAGCTGCAGAAGTGTTTAGTTACGTCATTGAGTCAAGGTCCATGTGAACAGGTAACTCTTGTTAACCTCACTGTGAGTAAAATGCTCACACTCTATGTGATGCTGAAGTAATTCTTGAGATCTGTGATTAATTTATGTCAAACTTTTATTACTGCCAATGTTCCCTTGTGCCAGGTGTGAGTTATAACTGAAATTCTTTGTTAGGAATGTATTTGTCAGGAACGTGTGACGTACAATTATAAATCATATGGGACTATTGAGCCTTGAAAGAATAAAAATCTCAAGGACCATTAAATACAAAACCAAATCTCCAAACCTTCAAAATATCGGCAGTAAAGAGTTCTGAAATGGAATGTAAATGGAATGTAATCTTTTTGTGCATGAAGAGCTTTACTTTCCAGTCGGAGGTTTTGTTATTTCTGTAATAAAACCATTATTATTATTATTACCTACATAACTTTAAGGAGTCAATACTGTCTATAGTTATTTCCTTGCTTTCTTAATTAAGTAAATGCTGGTGAAAAGAAGCAGGGAAGGAGGGAGTATAATTTCTTGCTCTTAATGATGTTGCAAATTAAGCATACGGAAATTATTCAAAGAAACTCATGTCATGTTTTAAGGCAGCCAGACATAAAGGAAGAACACATTCCTTCCATCAGGTGAAGAGGGGACAGAGGTATGTCACAACTGCTTACCTAGAAAAGTCACCACACGGCTGATTAAGTGGAATAGCAGTTTGTATATTAATGAGAGAAGAGGAGAAAATACCTCACCTTTTTCTTCTCAGCAGAATTGTTCCTGCTGTGGCTTTGGCACTATAATTAACGGTCAGGGTAAAAACTTCTCATGGTTGTGTTTTCTGTTAATGCTTTCCCTGTGTTTCATCATTCTCAGTATGAGCAGAATCAGAGGATGATTGATTATTGGCTACCCAGACTCCTGGGATGGGTAAGTACATGAATCACAAGAGATCACTTTCCTTAAAATTGTGTCACACAGAGATATTATTGACTTCAGCCAGGTAGCACGATCAGCTGGAACAGACTGTAGGTCTGTAGCTACAGCACAAGTAGGACTCTCACTTTATTTGAAAAAACAAACAAAAATACTTGATTCCAATTACTATAGTTTGAAAGACTTAGCTCTCAAAATATTAAGTCTTTAGAAAATGATGTTGTAGTAAGTGGTGAGACCTTTTAAGACTGCAACATCATGTTTGATCTTAAAAGAAGTGTTGGTGATGGGTTATGGACATGTCGCTAGCAGACTTCTCACTGTGCCCAGGCTTTTATTTATTTTTTGCTACCTTAAGTATGACTGGGGTTTTTTATGTAGTAGTTTGGGGTGCAGAAGACCAGATGCATGCTGGCTCTTCTCTGCACGGCTGTGGGCCAGTACAGAGACTCTGGAAGCAACCAAAGCATCTTCCTTCTTACAGTCTTTAATTTTTCTCTCCCTGCCTGTGCAGCAGGGCCTGTCACCTGCAGCCAGTAGTCGCAAATGTGCAAGTCAGCTGTGCTCTTTCTTAGGGATGATTTCATTATTCAGGGTGAGCCACTCTTAAACTGCAGAATATTTTTTACCTTGATGATAAGGATGCTTTCCCTGTATTTAGACAATCATATTCAAGGAGCCACTACTAAAAGTTAACTGCCTCACGCATATCCTAGCTCTCTCTATGCTATGACTGGTCTAAAGCCCTCCTTTTTCCTAGCAAGAGAAATTTTTTAAGGCTAAACTCGGCTCCTGTTGCCATGGTTGTCATCATCTTTCTAAACAGGCAAACTGATCCTTCATTTCAAAGTGTGTCTAGGAGTCTAGAAGTATATTCTCTTGCATTTGGTGGCTAGAACCAATGGGAAATCGTGTTCTTGGTTAGTGGTATTGTATGCAAATTGCTCACCCTTCATTATTCTTCTAATAAAGCAAGAACTTGGCACAACTTTCTCAGATAACAGTGGTTATCTGAAAATATATTATCTTATAATTTCACTTCTTCCACCCTCCTGAAGAAATGCATCTGTCTGACAGGAGCTGCTTCACTCGAGGCATGTCCTTTCCTTTCTGCTACGAGAGTCTCCTCTCCAACTCAGCTTCTACCCAGGCTCTGCAGAGTAGATTCAAGCTCGAGATTAGAAATAAGCAGTATGGCCTCAAACAGGCCTATGCAGCCTTAATAGACACATCCCTTTGTAAAGCTGGACAGCACAGGTGGCTTTTTGTACATTCTGCTCCTCCTACAAGCAGGAATAACTCTCCTCAGGAGGGTGGCATAAACAGATTTGCATTTACAAATGTACTGCCTCTCTTTTAGTAGGGCATCCTTTCCTATTTTGCTATATACTGTAATTCTGAGTGGAAATAGTCCCTTGTTTTAGATGGAACAGCATTCATGGTTTTCATACTTTCATATGCACTGGTAGGAAGCTGGGGGGAAGATCACGGGTCTACGAGGAGCGACTGCATTTATTATGCCGTAAGAACAGACGTTAAGGCTTTTTACACACAAACAAAACCACGTTCATACAGACTGGTAGTTTCCCAAGTTTGTACTTTAATGAATTTAAACATTTTTTTGTGTACATGTAAGAAGAATGCATAATATCTTGTTCAGGATATAATGCAGACTAACAGGGATAATAAAAGAGTCTTGCTGTGAGTACCCCTGACAATTTTGTCTTCCTTCCAGACTTAATCTTCAGAGCCTTTTCAAAGCTTTCTGTAGCCAGACCCTTAGCTTGTGAGCACTGGCATAGCTGCACACATCTGGCCTATTTTCTTAAGAAGAGGTGCAGGGTCTTATCACATCAGGTACTCTTGAAACTTACTCCACATCCAACAATACCCAGAATTCTGAAAACAGTTTTGATTCCCCCATCCTCACCCAGACTATAGTCTCGTGATGCTTTTGCTTAATTATTTGTTTGTTTGTTCGTTTTTTAAAAACAACTATAGAGCAACTGTTACAAAAGAGCTATTTCTATTACTTATTTTTGCCAAATAATTTAAAAAATGGAGAGAGGTGTTTTCCTCTTACTGGTGAGAAGGGAAACTATATATCACTGTGTTTCTCTTGAAAAAAAGAGTAACCCTTTCAAAAAAACACTTTTGCAGATCTTTCCATGTAAGTCCATTATCCCGTGCATTTGGAGGGCTACCTACAAACAAAACCAGAGCTTTGGAGCATGGCTGTCTTCAGCAACCCAAAGGTCTGGTGTTTGCCCCTAAGGCAGCTGGAGGCAAAGGCTTTCACAGCAGCAGGCAATAGTCCATCTGCAGCCAGCACTGTGCCTGGCATGATTTCCGCAGAGATTCCCATGTTTTCCGAGGATTGAGGCAGCCTTTCTAAAGCAGACTCTGTTCTTTTTCTCTTGGAATTGTGAAGCTGAATTACTGTTTTGGGAAGCCTATGCTGATGAAGTACCTGCAGACTCACGCGTGCAGGGGCAGGAGGACGCAGTGTAAGGAGTCTGGGCAGCACAGCCCAACCAGCCTGCAGAAGGACAACACAGCAATGATGCAGAGTTTTCACCTTGAGTATTTGCATTAAGTAGAATAATGTCCTGATGGCTACAGGTATAACCTGCTTTTGTGCAATTTTCTCTATATGCATATCCTGCAGAACAGAGCTACAGCTGACGGTGCCAGTTAATTCATCAATTCTAGACCCAGTCGCGCGTGTCCTGTTTCCCAGAGCATTAGCAATATGGTTTGGAAGAGTCAAAGTGATCCCTCAGTGGCTTGTCCTCTTTGAGCTTGAGGGCACAGGTGGCATCTAGGCTTTCATGCCACAGTGATCAGTGTTTTAAAACCGCTGGTATTGCACTTGGAGTGACTAATGAAGATGACTTTTTTGCAGCTCATATGCCCATAGAGTACCCATGTTTACAGAAGACTGAATCTTATTGGGAGCACATTGTCCCATGTGGAAATTCTTTGATTTGCCATGCCTAAGAAGTTCATATAAAATGAGAGGCCTTTTTTTTTTCTTTATCTCTCCTCTTTTAGCTAGTAAATCATTTTATGTAAAGAAGTATGGAAGCGTATTATATGTTATCTACAATCCACTGAACTTATTATCCTCTAGGGTTTCAGCCACTTCCAGTAGTCTGTAGATTAATTAATTCTTGAATTAAGCCCATGTCAGTGTGCTATGTTAGCATTTATACCGACTGCTAACCTGTTCTCCAGTCTTGTAGTATTTCCTCAGTCATTTCTTCATCAGGAATCACAAGAAAAAGACAGCATCATCGGATTCTGTGTGTCTTCTGCTTATCTGATTATTTATTTAATTCTTCATATTATCATGTGATAAATTTGGGTGAACACAGGTTTTTGGTGACAACTTGACGTTTACTGAGGAACGTGTCTCTGAGGGATCAGGGACAAACTCTGACTGGGAGCCTTATGCTGAGGCTTACTGAAGTGGGAGTATTACTGCTGACTCCATAGGACTTGACTGTCACCAGCATTGCTAAACTAACTGGGCTGACTGGTGCAGATAAGGCTCATTTCATGCACAACACCATCACAGTGCTTGTGCAGAAGCTGGAGGTGAACTGAGACCTCTGGGAGTCCTGCAGAGCCTGAGGGTAGTTTTTGGCAGAGACTTTAGAAATTCATATGCCAAGTCTGCTGGAAGAGAAAATTTTCCATCTTGGCTTAAATCCTAGCAGTTTATTGCACTTCCTTACATAAAACAATCGGGTTCCATGCATTTGGTATTAAGACATTGAACGCCAAATGCAATTCTCCACTTTGCATGAGCATCATAAACCTTGGAGCTGTTCCTCCCCCTGTGCAGGGCTGGGAGTGCTGTGGGAAGGTATGTAAGCACTTTCCTATGTGACTCTGCCAGTTGAGGGTAGCAGTGGCTTGAGATACCAACAGCTGTGGCACCATAACTAGCGATTTTTTTCACAGCAGCATATATGTTTCGGTAGGGATACAGCATAATCTCTATAGATGCCGTTCCAGCTCTGCAGAGCCCTAGAAGTATCCCCATATCCAATAAGCTAATGAGATCCAGACATTTTTGACATAAGTTTTCTGACAAACAGTTTTGCTCATAGAAAAAGGATGTAGATATAAATTTTCATTGTAATGCTTTTTATTAAACTTTTTAACCACTTGAATATATTTTTCTTGTGGCATTGCTATTTACAGTTATTTAACATTTCCATTAAGCAATAGTAGCTTTTCAATACAGCATTTGAAAATCTGCTTTGTTGTGCATGTAAGCTCCCCATAAAGGAAGACACCATTTATTATTTATTATTATCTTGTATAAATAGCTAGAATATTATTAAAGCAGTTACAATTTAGGAAATTTTGTATGCCTTTGTGACTTCCATAGGTCCTGATTTTGTCAGAGACAGTCTGAGTCACTGTAGTCTTAGTTTTCCACCCAATTTAGTGGGAAGCTGCCTTTCAGCACTAGCACAGACTCTATCTAGTATCAGCTGATCAACTTGAAACTTTATTTTTTGAAAAGTAAGTGGTGTCTGATTTGTTCCTGTCACCATGTGTCGCTACTGATTTGGGAAAATACCACTTCTGTGATATAGTCTGCCTTTTAAAGGAATATCTGACATTGTATCCCTAAGGCATAACTGACCTGCTCAGAGGTGCTTGCCAGTGTTCAGCAAAAATGCGTCGTTTAACTTTCAGTCTGAAGTGAGACTGCTTCAAGTAAGTAAGAAGATGTTTTCCAGCCTCACTGGCTCTTCAGAGAGTGGCAGTTACCTCAAAAACTTACGTACTTTTTGTATTTTTATTTTTAATTTATGTATTTTAGTGAAAAGCTGTTCTTGAGTAGGGACTTTGATATTTTGTTAGCTGCTTAAAAAGCAAGCAAGATACTCAACTCCTTCTGAAAACATAAACATATCTAAGACTAAATAGACTAAGGCTGGTTTTGCTGTAATTGCAGCAAAATGGAAGCGTAAGGAGGTCAGAAACAAAACCTTATTTTCTGTTAAAGTATATAAAATCCATCAATTTCCCTATAAAAGACAGTATTATTCTTATTAGTGGTACTTTACAGATTTGAATTGCATTATACGATAAAAGAGGCAGGATACCTGTTTTTGCTAGGGCAGTGTTCTTGTAAGTCTGTTCATCCATACCGAATCTGCACAAGTGAGCAGGAGAGCCGTAGCTGGTAGGAGTTTTCAGATAAAACTCTTCCTGCGGACAGCTTGCCTTGCTCTGTGCAATGAACTGTCAGTCAGTGGGGGTGAGCTCCAACCTGAAGCCCATCACAGCTTCTGCAGAAGGTGGAAAACAGCGAGGATTTTTGGGGAGTGTGGATGTGCAGTCCAACCCAATGACTATGACAAGATAAGAAAGAAGAGGAATAGGAGCTATGACCAGAAGTTGCAGCCCATATCCAAGCCTCAGGCCAAGTCGGGTTTCAAGATCAGCCCGGTAATATGTGACAGGAGTAGCAAGAGGTGCACAGAAGCAGGAATAGGAGGGAGAGAGAGAAAAAGGATGGCATGCACAGAGCTCTGTGCTGCTAGCAGCTAGTCCTCTGTTGATATGTTCTCCACCTCATCCCAAGTATCAACAAAAGAATAACTGGCACATTTCTGTTTCGTTTCTTAATGATACACACCCTGCAAATCCATAGTCAGAATGCAAGCCTTTTTCCTGATGAAATTGCAGAGCCGGTCCAAGCACTGACTAGGTAGAGAAGTTTTGTAGGATTGCTCAGGGCACAGGAGCTGTACAGCTATTGATCAAGGAGAGTAGCACAGGATGGAGCAGGACACCAGCCCTACTATTGAATTTTCAACACGATTAGTCAGGGTACTAACTCTGCCAAGCATCCAGAGAAAATATAAATGGTAACTGGAACTTCCATAATGGTGGTTTTCTGAGGTGCTCAGAAAGAGCCAGCAAGTGATGTGAGCATGCCACGGACAAAAACTAGTAGGATCCAGGGAGGGTTGCAGTCCACGCTCGCTTTTTGGATCCACAAAACCCAATGAAGCTCAATTCTTAAGTCTGCTCAGTCGTACCCTGACTGGATTGTATCAGTCCAATATTAAGGTGACTTCTGGCAATATTAAGAAATTCTGGAACATACCACTAAGGGAATACCTCTGGCAACTGACCTGTAGCATAGTAGTTTGGTCGGTACGACCCATTTGCATGAGGGGAGGGACAGAGGTTTGTCTGACCTACTGATAGGTACGCTGTGGTCCCAAAAAGCCAAGGTGACTGGCACTGTGCTCCACAGCTTGATGACAGGGAGTAAATCTTCCAGATGCCACAAGCATTGGCCAAAAGACTGTTGAAAGCTGATTGCTAAGCATCCCTATACTGCGCAGTTAGCCTTCACCCTGCAAAACGGCAGGGGCATCGCTGTCTGCAGCCTAATGCCTCAAAGCCAATGGAACCAGCTTTGCAAGTTCTGCTGCACTGCAGAGACAGCTTAATTGTCTCCTAGGTAAGTTTAAATTAATCTTAATATTTCTCTCAATAGTCTCCTGAGGGGGGAACAAAAAGTTGGGAGGTAGGAAGCCTCATGCCTGATTTCTTTGCAATTATATTTTCCAAGGAGATATATCAATACGTATTATTAAATCTCTTGTTCTTGCTGCTCTAGTTAAGGGTCTGTCATGGTTTCCATTACGAAACCATGATTTTAGGGATTTATACCTTCTTCTAAACCATTAAAATTTGCTTCAGGCTGCAATTTGGCATAGCAAGGTCCCAAGCTAAGAACAAACTTGTTGACAAAGCCTTGCAAATATCCAGTTTTCCTGCTTTTGATTTCTTTTTCTGAAATGGAAAAAATAAGACATGTCTATATGTGTGTGTACAAACCCATATGTTTGCTGGTGCGTTTTTGCAATTCATGAATTCAAGTATTGGCAGTGTATTAATCCCTAATGGAGTCCAAATGACCTTTCTAATTGAGTTTCATGAATTCTTTTACTTCTAAGAATAGCAGGGACTTATCAACTGAAAATGTCTTACAATTTTTACACAGCCATTGTCAACTTCTGTTCTTCCTAAAGCTCCAGGAAGAAAAGGTAAGTTCTCTCACAAGCATATCATACTAAAGGTGCTGCAGATCTGTAGTTCTCTGGGCACATAATAGCATAAATTTTCTTCTAAAATGTCTTTGTATGGGTTTTAGTGGAGAGCGTGTTGAAGCTGAGGTGGGTTTTCTCTTTGCCTCTTGCAGAGAGATGGTGGTTTCTTTTTATTGCTCCTCTCTTCACTAGAATTCACTAGTTCCCCTGAGCAAGCGGCAGAGCTTGCAAGGCCAGTAGCCTTAAACGAAACCTTGCTGCCCAAGGCTAAAACTGTTATTTGCTCTGGCATGCTGTTACTTTTTGGTTTTGTGTACTCATTCGTGGTAATTAAAAAAGACTGTCTTTGGAGCTTACTAGCAGGCTCTTTACACGCTGTGCGTATGTAACCTGGATATCTCCACTCTTCCTTTCTTAAAATGATTTATTGCCAATTAAAATGATGCTATTGATTCTTTTTCTTCCTTTCCCAACTAATTATTTTTAAGTTTGTTTCTTGGCTTACTACTTGCTTTATGAAATTTCTAGAAAAAATTTAGGTATGAATATTGATTTGGACTTATTGCCAATTAAAAGAGAACCCATATAATTAACTTGCTTAGCATAATAAATTGTGCTTGAGGCTTTCACAGGCAACATCCATGACATACTTCCACAAGCACTGGTTCTATCAGCCACCAGTTTTTTATCGATGAAGAGTGATTGGCATAAGTCCACAGAATTCCTGAAGCATTGAAGATGCAGCTGGTCTTGATTTGCTATCAATAAAATCTCAGGTTTTGTTCCATGAATTGTCGTAAATACAAAGCTTGTAGATATAACCCAAACCACATATGCTTTACACGTATGATATCTCTTCTCGAAATTGCACAGACTCTTGGCTTTGACAATACTGAAAGATATAAATTCTCCCTCTTGCAGTTCTGTAATCAAATACCACCTTCAAATTGGTATGAAGTCTTGAAAGAGAGTCCTGTAGGAATTACTACTTCATAGAATTGTTATCCCAAGTGGTAGCTCACTTTGCTAGGAAAAGAAAAGCTGTATTTTCATGAACATTTCAAGCTGATGCATTTGTCACCTCTGTTGAAGACTTAGTGTCATTACTTATTTTGAGAGCAAGCTGGTGAAGTGGTTGTGAAGGGAAGGGTTTTACTTGATTTAGGTATCATCAGCATTAAATTTTGCAGAGAAGCAGAAAAAAAATATATGTGTACAGAATTACTAGTGTGATCTCTCAGGAGGGAAAAAGCTAACATTCAGTTTAGCACTTTTTTATTTATTTAAATTTGCATTAAAAATAAAAAGGAAGATATTACTCTTTCTTCCAAATTCACTACAGCATGAGCTAGCCTTCATCAGCACTCTTGAATTGCCTAGAAGATGGCTAATCATCCACCACTTTATTCTTTCTAGCAGCCATGCAAGATGGTACACAACTGGAAATAAACTCTTAAAAATTACAGTGTTCTCTGATTAGTGGGAATTAATACGAATCGGGAGCTTAAGAGCCAGCAGATTGCAGTGCAAAATGTTTTCAAAGGGAACACGATGTCTGATGGTGAAAAAGACATGTAAGTTATGAGCCTTGGACTACCTTTGCGGGAAGACCCTCCAACCTCTGAGCTGTGGGAGGTGTCAGCTTTGCTTTCACTCATTTGCCAGGGTGTTTGCAGAGACCTTTGGGTGTCAGTTCCCAAACTGTGTGTCAGACCTGGAGGAAAGACTTCATTTTGGGGACAGAGCCCTAGGGATCCTGACTTAGTGGTGCAAGCATCCCCGCATCTTTGGGCTTTCTACAGCAGTGGGGAAGTGGTCCAGGGTCTGGTGTAGAGGAGAATACAACACTTCAGGGCTTAGGTAACCCCAACAGTCGGACTAACAGTCGGACTAGCACATTATTTTCCTCCAGGGACCAAACTAAACCACTGCATTAAGCACACACCTTTTCACTCCAAACTTGTGGCTGGGAGCAACTCCACCATCACGTTTTGCTGTTCTCCTTCAGTCAGTTGCTGTAAGATATTTGTGTTACAGCGACAGACTCTGGTTCAGCCCACAGGCCATCAGAGGCCATGAAGGTGCTGTTGATGTTGAAACAGGTGATGATATCCTCCTTGGGCACATGTGGACTAACAGCTTGCAATCGCTTGTGCTCGCCCAGTTACTGTTCTAGCAGAGTTTTTGTGAAAGCAGAAGGAACAGCAGGATTTCATTTCAACTGCTGTATTTGCTGTCCTGTTGCAGTTGTTGAACACTATGAGTTACTTGGCAACAGAAAGTCTGGATATAACCATAATGATTTGCTTTCAAAACAAGTACATGGAAGAGTAAAGATGAAACAGTATAAAACGCTTCCTGAAAAAACACCATCTAAGCAAACTTTTGTCAGATGCTTTCAGTTTCTTTTGTTAACGAGGCTTTTGTCTGGAATTAAGCGCTCCCCTGAGCTCAGAGCTGGCGCTGGAAAAGCTGCCCGTTGGACAGGCCAACATGTGAGATTAAAGAAATATGTTATTGCCTTGCACTACAGTTCCTGGGAAAAAACATTGCAAGTAAATCAATGGGGGCTAGAAAAGCATGCAGGAAAATATATCGCAGAGCATTAAGCTTGTAGTGTTGCACGGCTTTTTTTTCCTTAACAACCTTGTACTGCACATCTAAAATGATCAACCTAAATTCTGCAGAACATTTCTGGTTTTCTCCTGTTGGCAGCACACATGTCTATGACTTGATAGTGTGGTTGACATGGGCGAGTTCATATTCCTCAGGTCATGGGCATTATAGGGAAGGTCAATGTATTTTACAGCTGAGGAGCTTGATCGGTCTTTGGATCACCTGCATGATCCACTGATGCCAGTGGCACCAGCTTATGAAGCCAGTGGCAGCTCCTGTGCCTCTTTGTTTCACAGCGTGGGACAACCACCCTGACATCTGCTGGAAAAGTAGCACAGCGAGCTGTAGGCAATCCAGGAGACTCCTGGGATGCATTGAGGGTAACTTCCCAAGCCAGGTAATAGACAGCCCTACCAGAGGGGATGCAATACTGAACCTGATGGTCACCAATGCAAGTGAGCTAATCAGAGACATCACATCAAGATTGGAGGCAGCCTGGGCTGCAGTGATCATGAACTGGTGGAGTTGACAGTCCTGAGGGATATGGGTCAGGTGAAGAGTAAAGTCAGGACCCTCAATTTTAGGAAAGCAAAATTCCAGCTCTTCCAGGAGTTAGTCAATAGAACCTCTTGGGAAACTGCCCCCAGGGACAAGGGAGCAGAACAGAGCTGGCAGATCTTTAAGGATTCTTTCCATAGAGTGCAAAAACACTCGACCCCCAGGTCTGAGAAATCAGGCAAGGAAGGCAAGAGGCTGGCATGGTTGAGACCTGCTGATCAAACTAACGGGCAAGAAGGAAATGTACAGGCAGTGGAAGCAAGGACAGGTATCCTGGGAAGAGTATCAGGATGCTGCCCAGTTGTGTAGGGATGGGGTCAGGAAGGCCAAGGCTCGTCTGGAACTGAACTTGGCAAGGCATACAAAGAATAATAAGAAGGGCTTCTACTGGTATGTCAGCCAGAAAAAGAAGGTCAAAGAAAGCGTACCCATCCTGATGAGCAAGACTGGCAAACTGGTAACAACGGATGAGAAGGCTGAGGTACTCAACAACTTTTTGCCTCAGTGGCAACCTCTCTTCCCACACCTCTCAAGTGGGTTGACTACAAGATGGGAGGGGGAGCAAAGTCCCTCCTGCTGTAAGAGAAGATCAGGTTCATGACCACCTGAGGAAGCTGAATATACATAAGTCTGTGGGACCTGACGAGATGCATCCCAGAGTCCTGAGGGAACTGGCTGATGTAGTTGCCAAGACAGTCTTCATGATAGTTGAAAAGTCATGGCAGTCAGGTGAAGTCCCTGGTGACTGGAAAAAGGGAAGCATTGCACCCATTTTTAAAAATGTCAGAAAGCAGGGCCCTGGGAACTACCAACCACTCAGCCTCAGCTCTGTGCCTGGGAAGATCATGGAACAGGTCCTCCTAGAAGCTGTGCTAGCACACATGGAGGACAGGGAGGTGATTCAACACAGCCAGCACGGCTTCACCAAGGCCAAGTCTTGCCTGAACAACCTAGTGGCCTTCTATGACGGAGTGACTACATCAATGGACAAGGGAAGAGCTACGATGTCGTCTATCTGGAATTCTGTAAAGCCGTTGACATGGTCCCCCACAACATCCTTCTCTCTAAATTGGAGAGATACGGTGGACTGTATGGTGGATGAGGAATTGGTGTGATGGACGCATCCAGAGGGTAGTGGTCAATGGCTCAATGTCTGGATGGAGATAGGTGACTAGTGGTGTCCCTCAGGGGTCTGTATTGGGACCAGTACTGTTTAATATCTTCTCAATGACACAGACAGTGGGATCGAGTGCACCATCAGCAAGTTTGCAGATGACACCAAGCTGAGTGGTGCAGCTGACACACGTGAGGGACAAGATGCCATCCAGAGAGACCTGGACAAACTTGAGAAGTGGGCCCACGTGAACCTCATGAGGTTCAACAAGGCCATGTGCAAGGTCCTGCACCTGGGTTGCAGCAGCCCCCAGTATTAATACAGGCTGGGGGCTGAAGGTGTTGAGAGCAGCCCTGCCAAGAAGGATTTGGGAGTACAGGTGGATGAAAAGCTGAACATGAGCCAGCAATGTGCGCTCGCAGCCCAGAAGGCCAACTGTATCCTAGGCTGTATCAAAAGAAGCGTGGCCAGCAGGTCAACGAGGTGATTCTCCCTCTCTACTCCACTCTGGTGAGACCCCACCTGGAGTGCTGTGTCCAGCTCTGGAGCCCTCAGCACAAGAAAGACATGGACCTGTTGGAGCAGGTCCAGAGGAGGGCCATAAAAGTGATGAGAGGGATGGAACATCTCTCCTCTGAGGAAAGGCTGAGAGAGTTGGGCTTGTTCAGCCTGGAGATGAGAAGGCTCTGGGCACCTTTTTGAAGCCTTTCAGTGCTTAAAGAGGGCTGATAAGAAAGACGGGGATAAACTTTTTACCAGGGCCTGTTGCGATAGGACAAGAGGTCATGGTTTTAAACTAAAAGAGGGTAGATTCTGACGAGATACAAGGTATAAAATTTTTACAATGAGGGTGGTGAAACCCTGGAAGAGGTGTCTACCACCACGGAGAGGTGGCAGATGCCCCATCCCTGGAAACATTCAAAGTCGGGTTTGACGGGGCTTTGAGTAACACCATCTAGTTGAAAATATCCCTGCTCACTGCAGGGGTGTTGGACTAAATGACCTTTAAAGGTCCTTTCCAACCCAAACTATTCTATGATCCTATGATTCTAAGCTGCAACGTGGGGAGTGAGGGCCTGAGCCCCTGGCATGTCAGCTGCTCCTCAGAGATGACTTGTGCTTGATCTGACTCCACACGGGATGGCAGAAGATCTGGGAGAAGAAAGGGATGAGCTTCTTCAGGTTTGCCAGGGGCTGACAACTGGCACGGCAAGAGGAGAGCTGGTGTGATACACACGCATGTCCTACTGTGCCTGGTGGTTCAACGTTTCTGCTCCACCACCACCAGCCTTACACATCACTACGAATGAGAACCCTTCTTTTTCCCAACTCCCTATTCTTTCTATGGGCTGTTTGGTTTGGGTTCAATCAACCCTCCTGGCGACACACAGAACATCTCGCTCCAAACCACTAATCTCTTCTGATGTCATTTCCCTTTATTAGTGAACCGAGTGAATAGGATTAGTGAGAGGTGTTTTCCCTAATGGAAAAAAGAACCCACTGATTTATTCTCCTATTTCTTCTTCTTGTTTTCTTTCATTCAGGTCCTTTTTGTTCTTACTTTGCCAATTAACAAAAGAAAAGATAAATAATATTCAGAGTGGTTTCCTTTTGCAGTTCCTTCTTCTTTTTTCCCAGCTCAGAAAGAAAACATAAAATAAGAACATTCACTTCCCAAGCAGATCCTCTTTATTTAATCTTTTGCAGTTAATAGCAAAAAATCAAGGTGAAGAGAATAGAATTTATACAGAATTTTAAAAAATTTCAGGTGAACATATTTGCATTAAAATTTATATTATAGATATATGCAAAATATAATTTTATTTATGCAGGTGTAAGAGGCACACTGTGTATGCCCATGATGAGACCAAATGTCACATTACTTTTTTCTGTGCCTATTTATTTTATAATCTGCATGTCTGTGTGTCTATACATAAATAGGGGTAGATATGTACAGTGCTGAGTAAAACATAAGTATCTAAAAAGATACACACATGCATTTGTCTTTGGTTTTGCGGTATCTTAATTTTTTTCATAAATGATACATTCCATTACTACTTATGGAACAGAGCTCTTGTTTCAATTCTCTTACCATTTTAAATGTCTCTTTTGCTTCCAGTTTCTGTCTGCTGTGCTACATAAAACTAGTCTCCAGAGGATACTCTCCTTAAAACAGATGAATGTACAGCAAGAGGAACAAAGCTATTTAGTAAATTAAACATAAAAAGGTGGTTAATAGTCAGAAATTATTAGAAAATATGTTTGACTTGGGACACGTTTTCCATGCGATTGCCAGATTTTTTCATTAAATTTTTAAATCCCTCTAAAAGAAATGAAAGATCAAGGTCAGATTTAAAACCATTTCATTCAAAATGCAAATGGACCTTTCTGTGCACTTGGTTTCTATCAGTGTAATTTTACTGGTTCAGTTTTATCGTATTTGTCTCACGATGAAGATGCTGAAAGCTTTGATAATCCAACTAGTGTCTTATCGTTCTCTTGTATCGTTCTTCCCCTTCTCCACTTTTTTTTGAGTAAGTTTTAAATTAAATGACATATATTAAGGGATAATCCAAAGGCAGGCTAAGAAAATTAATGTTACATATCTTGTACATTGAAATGAGATGTGTAGGAATCGTTTTACTTCAGAAACTGTGATGACTTGCACTAGCAGCTTTGGACTTAGCCACCAACTGGTAATTGCTTTTGCATGGCATATGCAAGATTGCCGAAAACTACCTACTGTGAGCTTTCTAAGATTATTAGAAGTAGCTGTCTCATCACTCAAAAATGATGATCACTACTGTATTTTATAGATTGCAATCTACAGTTTTAAGAATCTTTCCACGCTATCTTTTATTTTCTCTTTTTGAATCACAGTATCACCCATTCATGTATTACTGAATATTGATACCTGATTACAACTCTCCCTGCTGTTTCTGTAAATGATGACGTACTGGCTTAAGCAGCTTTGTTTTAAGATAGGCCAGACAGGTGTGGTCGCTTAAATTCCCAGGCAGTGCAATCAGGGATGGCAGCATTTGGCTGGGGTGTCAGCAGGATCCAACTGTTCTGCTCAAAGTGTCTTTTCATCAGTTTCTGTTGGTCTGTAGACAACTGATGGTAAAGACAATATAAGAAATATGCACAAACATTACCGCTTTCACAACCTGTTTTAACATGCTGGGTTTACTGGGATACTTGGGCCCTTTTCTTTGATTGGCGTTGTCTTCTACCTGCCCTCCAGCCCGGCATGAACACTTCTGTAGTATGACTTTGCTGGTTCTTTCTTTCATTTCACCTCTTCCTAGTGTTGCCACTCTCTAGTTTTCTCCAAATCAAAGAATCGCTGGATTCTTTAATGTTCACTCTCACTTGTTGCAGAAGGTCTTAACAACATTTTCAGGGGTCTATTTGTGGAAAAGGGAAACTTTTTTGGGAGTACCACCATCCTGATTTGCTGGAGGGTTGTCATGGACAGCAACAGGAGCATCTTCTCAAAGTTTTAAAAAAACAAAAAAAAAAAAACCAAAAAACAAAGATATTTATTGTTTATTGAACAGAGGAAAAGGCCAACTACAAAGTTGTTTGTGAAAGGGTGTGGCAGCGATTTCCTGTATTCTGAGGTTTTTTGCTTGTTAAGAAAGACCACCTTTGTGGCATTTTGATAGTGTCGTGACTCTGCATTGCAAAAAAAATTATTTCAAGAAATTGATAGATTTTAATTTTCATTTTATGAAAAATATTGGTTTATCTGAAATCACTAACAGCAAGGGGGAGGATGCAGATCTGCACAGCTGCTGAATGGCAACTGCCCAGACTGGCAGCCCAAGTGTGCTCTATGAAATTATAGTTCCCTGGAGAGTCAGGGAACCAGGATCCCACTGCCATGTCATCTCACTCAGCTAGCATGAGAAGAGATTCAAAGGATGCTTAGCTACTGGCAATTGCTGGAAACCACAGGAAGTTTTAGGGATGTTTCTTTACCTTTCCCATCTCACAATAAAGCTTTTTCATACCTGCATAATTGCCAGATAATGTGGCACAATTATACAAACTGAGAGCTTTTAACGTATGGTGTCAAAAAGCATGGTTTACAATAACCACCCAGTAAGAGATGGTGCGGTTGACCTCCTTGATTTTTAGACCTACTCATGCTGCTCTTTTCATGTGGAAGGACTTGAGTGTAAATATGGAATCTAGCTCTAAATATTCTGTATTATACTAGGAAGATGAAATTGTTAGCCTTTGTTTTCAACTTGTTCTTATTTTGAAGCAGATTTTTAAACTAAAAATAGAACTGAAACCAGGACCAAAAGTCTTTTTAAATATCTGAAGGAAAAAGTGAAGCTTATTTTCTCACCATTTCCTATCGTTACGTGTGTGTGTGTGCGCGAACTTCCTGTTTCTTCTTCTCAGCTGGCTTTTCCTTTCAACAATTTTTTGATGTTTAAATATTGTCCCATCCATCCAAATGGAAGACTACCAGACAATAATCAAAATGCAGTACTGAGATGACCAATTTCTAACAGCAAAGTTTGAGGTGTGTATGTTCCGAAGCAGTCTTCTGTGTGTACTAGTTTGCAACTATTGCTACATGACTATTCCACAAAAGCCTGTGGTTAGTTGACATTTGGGATGTATGTTGAAGCTCATGTCCATTGCTGCACTGCTACTGAACTGGTGCTCAAGCTAGTCTGATTAAAGCCGTCATGTGGTTATATTTATATATTTATGATATATTGAAATATTTACAATAAAATTTAAGTGGCTTGCAGTCAAGAAGAATGCCATGTAACCTTTAGATCCTTTTGTATACAAACCTTAGAGACATGTTTTCTAAACTCCATGCAGGAATTAATTCTCAGTCACTTCAAGGCAATACGTTGTGAATGGAAACACTGTCATATATTGGGTGCATAAACCACAAAGCACTTTTCAGCTCCAAAAAGAAAGGTTGGCAGTTTTTTCTTTCCTTCTTTCTTCTTTTTTCTTTTTTTTTTTTTTTTTAACCAAATGGGAATATAACTAGTCTTGCTGGCTATTCTGCTCTTTTATTTTATTTACTGAGTTGTGTTACACACCCGGTATTGTTTCCATGTGCTGTTAAATTTCAAGTAGGAATGAGGGGTAGTCATGGATAAAGTGTGAGATCCCTGGCAGGATGCTTAACACCACCTGTTAAAATAAAATGAACAGCATTCCGAGATGCATATATACATTTGTCAACTATGAGATCTGGAAATTGGCTTTGCTCAAGCTGGTGAGGCCACATTTGGAAGACTGTTTGCAGTTCTTCACAGCCAACTCTGCAATGGCTCATATAGCAAAGAGGAGAATAAAGCATATGGCAATGAGAGAGATACAGGGACCAGAAGATAATGGATCTTTGCAAAAGCCAGGGAAAGTGCAGCGACTTGACGTTCCCTGGGAAAGTAGGGAACGCAGCAGAATCTCAATGAGGTGATGGTATGCAGAAGCCTAAGCGAGTAGCTATAAAGCTGGAATAAGCAAGTGCTAAATAAAGAAGCAGAGAAGTTAGTCAGCATTTCCTTATAAGACAGAGAATATCGCGTAAGAGATTAAGCTGTTAAGATCAGCAGCAGAAATAGCATTTAGAAAGTTTGATGATTGGTAGAAGGGCATAGACGATAGTAAAGAAATAGAACAAAAGAAGGTAAACTCAAAAGGTTTGTTGTGTTTTCCCCTTATCCATTAAAATTCCCTTCCTTCTGTGGACAATCCATATGCAAAAATATATTTCAAAGTATTTGGATGCTAATTGACATGCACATTGAGAAAAAACAAAGTTAATTGTTGAGAACTGCTCTTGTGTTTTGATTTCAAAAATTCTCCCTGAACTCTAAAAACCTGCTGGGCCAGTATTTCCTCCAGGTTATTAGTCACGTTCTTCTGACTTCTCTGTATATGTTTTCCTACCATTTCTTCATAAAATGAACTAAAGCTGTTGCCTCTTGGCTTCCTTACAGTTTAGATGTCTGTGCAATGCTGTGCATAGAGTAAGTGGTGAGCTCCTAGCTCCCTGGTAACTTTTTAAACGGTTGTATAAATGTACTGTGCTATCTCTGAAAACCTCAACTAGCTTAAACTCTAGTGTTTTAAAAAGCCTAAGCAGCAGAAAGCAGAGTGTTATTTCCACCTATGGACCAAGCGTGGCAAGGCACGATCTTGTGGGAATTAATATCCACAGAAGTTGCCTATGTTCATGTTTTTTCCAGGAATTCAGGTCACACTGTGGAAGTGCTGCGGCCTCAGCATTAGGTGTTTTGATCTCCTCTTCCCAGTGTTTCTGAGACTGTTGCCATCAGTGCTCCGTTCCTTTCTCAGAAATCTGGTAACCCTGTCTCGCTAAGCCTGGAGCACGGCTCGTGTGCCAACAGCTCATCGCCCTGAAAAATCCAGCGTGTTTCTGAGGTCTTGCGAGTGGTCAGCCCTGAACGGGCCACTGCTCCCGAGCTGACAGCACAGATGGGAGCAGCAGGAACCAGTCCGGGGAAGCTGCTGCCTTCGTTCCAGACGACGCTGCCCACTGTGTGCAACACTGCACTGCGTGACCGTGCTAGCTGGGCTGGTGCCTCCAGCTGACCTCTGCCCGCTGCAGACCCTGTGTGCCTCAGGGAGCTGCTGTCATTTCTGTCCCTCTGCTGAGGTTTTATCATGCAAATCTCAGGGGGAAAAAACAACAAAAAGGGCTTTTTGCAGATCTCTTTGGTCACATCACGTGAAATGCTACATGCTTAGACAAATTTCTGCTCTGGCTAGCAGTCTGTCTGCCCATCTCACCAGGTCTTGCTGTCTTCCTTCCACTGCATCTAGGACTTGGCGTGGCTGAACCCCCACTTACACTGCAGCCACTGCCACTGCAGCATCCAGCACCGGGGAGGATAAGACAGGTGAGACAATGCTGCAAATGCCACTGGAGAGCCAGCAAGTGAATCAAATGCTCCAGATTTCATCTTTAGGAAGCCTTTAATATTTCTGTCTTCAGTCCAGCTGCTTCAAAGTGGTGTGAGACTGATGTGACTAAGTAGATGAGGTGTAGAAACGTAACGGCCTTCTCCTCCAGCACTGTTTCTCAGCAATGAGAATGTACACCCTTAAGTAATGTACACCCTTAATATACACCCTTAAGTGCACCACAGCATGTCCCCTGGAAGGACAAAGTCTGCTGTGGAGTCAGGACCGTGAACAGAAAATCTGGCTGGCTGGACGGTAGACAGTTCAGATCCATATATGCTATAAATAGTTCCTAATGGGACCCACACAATTTCCCGGGACAGCCTTGGGATACTGCTTCATTCCCACAACAGTTCCAGTGGAAATGGCTGCTGAAAAGGCAATTTACTTCTGAAAACACCCTCTTTAAAATGAGAGCGCAGTGTCATGCCATTTGCCTGAAAGACAGAATCAATAGAGACTTTTTCCCTAATCTTCTGAATACGAGACAGGTATCCAACAGAGGTCTTGTTGCGGGTGGTTTCTGGGTTTCATCCCAATTCTGATGCCAATTGCCCTTTTTTTCTTACACTGGTGTCTGCACAGCCATTTTGGATTTCCTTATTTGTAAAAAGAATGACTTCATTCTGGTAACTTAAACATGTCATGCGAGTGCCCAGTGAGATACGGTTTAACTGGCTCCCTGGGTATGCAGAAACGGAGAAGTATTTATCATCTCTGCTTGCAGCCTCGTAAGCAAATTAAACTTCACTATCCTTTGGGGTATAGCTTTAGTTTAGCATAGTTATCACAAACAGCTTTCTGGGCTTAAAGTGTTCCCCAAACAAAACAAATCCTGACCGTGCCAGAACACCGCCTGAGGTGAGGCACTCATTTTACAAGCTTGCATGAGGAGAGGCTCAGCCTTATTTTAGAAGACATGGACAGTCAAAACTAGCAAGCTGCAGAGACTGCTTCAGTCTCAAAAATGGAGCAGAAACCCAGCCGCTTATTGGTACTGTCATTGCCAAAGACGGGAGTTTTCTTTCTCCTTGCAAAAGACAAAGACTGGGTAACTGCTCTTGTGCACAGAGTTTCACAATTTGGTGGTTGCCTCTCCAGTTTCTCTTGCAACGGAAGTGTTTGAAGGATCACAGACAGTCCTCTTCCTCCCTCTCCACTCACAACCATTTTTCTCTCTCAGGCAAAACGCTGTTGAATTATCGACACTCTCTGAATGGTAACACTTTTTCCACCACAAAGCACCACATGCCCATTTCTCTTATCCATTATACCAGTGTTCCTCATGAGCAGTTCCAGCAGAGTTACACCAGACTAGATACAAGGTAATGGAGTGGAGAATCAGACTAGAAATTGTCATCATGGGACACAGACAGATACATCGCCAGGCAAGCGAATCTTGTAGCTTTTGGGAGAAGGAATGGCTTGAAAATATTACACAGGTGGTGATGAGATAAAAAGATTCACCTGAAACTTGCACGCATTCTTCAACAGCCTGGACTAGGATCCCGGATCAGATAAGCCAGAAAAGAGTTTTCCATGAGTTGTGCCATAAACGATGGTGGTCATCCTGCCCCAGCCACAGGCTCCCCTTTTGTCTTGAGAGTATGTCACTGACAGAAATCAAGTTAGAAAAACCCTTGGCGCTTTCCTCACTGTGCTTCACATTGTGTTCAGTAAGACAGCTGATAATGAGATTCAAACCGAGGCATCATGTAAACTGCATGATGATTACTTTATGCTTGGCATGGTAGAGCTAATCGTTGTCTCAAGCAAGAATATACTCCTTTTTTCCATTCCTGGTAGGTTTTGGTTATTGTTTGCATGGCTTGAGATCCAGCAAGCAAGCTGCTTTGAGGGAAAATTGGATAAAAATTGCTTTATTAGACATATCAACTTTGCCAGCTTTGGAGAGTACAAAAAAAGCCAAGGTGTTGGTAGGCTGATTTTGAAGCTGATAATGAAGCCTGGTAATTTTTTAAAACCTCTGATATCTTGAAATCTTTAATCAGCTATAATTTCATGGTCTTTTCTCCTGTATGCTAAAATTACCTGTATGCAGCACAACACAAAATGAAGTGCACAATTTAGGTCTCATTTTAGCTTTCTGGGGCTTGGTCTAAGCAGTACAGCATGGATATCTTCCATGCCTCATTTGGTCCAGAAACTAGATACATCTAACGTGGAGAACACAGGTCTGCGAACTGCGTCAGGTGGGTCTCTTCCTGAGTGTGCTACCGACATGACTCATAAAAAAAGGCAGCAATCTTTTTCTCAGTCTTTTTTATTTAGATAAATTTTAGTACTTTTTAGGTAAACATGAGTAAAACATTTTTTTTTTTAGCAGTGCCTCTGACCTTTCTACAAGAAACCCTTGAAAATTAAGAAAAGTAAGATCAAATATGGTATGTCCCAAAACAAGCTGACCTCTGCCCTGGGTCCTGCTGCTGCTTTCCAGGAATGATTGGAAATGGGTGTGCGGACAGAAGTCAGGTCCAAGCAACCATGTGGCTGCCTGCAGCTCAGGGACGTGAATCCAGCTTTCACCAGCACAGACCCCAAGAGCCATCGGTCTGCTTGGGGCAGGTGTACTTGAGTGCTGGTCAAAATGTCTAATTGCAGCAGCGTGGTAGATCTGTTACATGACAAGAGAAGAGACGTGCCTGGCAGATCGCATTTTAATGGCAATTTGGGGACTGAAGCAGCAGCACGGCGGAGGAGTGTCCAGGAAGTCTGGCTCCTTGTCAAGGCAAAGGCTCCCAGGGGTCCTGTGGTTGCTTTTAAGAAAGTCTAAAAAATTCAATCACATGTTTAAAGCCAAGCCAGGTGCCCTTACAGTCTTCTCCAGTCTTCTCTGCTTTTGCTCAGTTTAGTTCTGAATTGCTTTGATGAAGCAGGTGGAGAAAACATTGAGGGAAACGAGGAGCCTAAAACACTTGGATGTGGGCTTAATTGTACATGTGAAGAAACTGGGTAGCTTAAAGGTGACAAAATGAGAAAAATATATAATGTGTTGTGAGAGACCATCAAAGGCATGAGGATACAGGCAGCCTTTGCTTGGGGAAAGGCCAATTAATCTGTGAAGATCAAGCTTTTATTCTCCTTCTTCATGTCCATCACTTAGGTATTCTGTAATGCAGGCTGAAATAAAAGTGTATGGTGAGAAGTATGACACACGCTGCAGCCCTCTTCTCGACCAAGGTTTGTGTTGGTTGTCAGCTACAAGAAAGGCTGTTAAGCAGGCTGGATGAATACTGGCTAACCTGCTAAAGTTCTTGTTGATACCGAGCTTTATTTCACTTTCAGACTAACCTCGGGGGTTTGTTGTTTGTTTGGGGGATGGGGCTTGTTTTAAAATGTTAAAATTATCTGTGATTCGTACCTCCATTCACACTCCTCTGCCCCTAATCTGCAATTCTGTAATCCTTTGTGAAAAGAAGCAAGTTTAAGTGCAGGTTGAGGCAGCACATATTGATGTTAAATCAGAAAGTTTCCGCTTTGAGTGAGGCCGGCTGTCCTTTAAAAGCATTTTGCCCTGCTCACCGGACAATGGGTCTGGCGTGGTTGCTTTCTCACCGTCTTTCTGCCACTCTAGGGCTGAGCTGGCTGCAGGTTCCCGCCCCGTCTGTACTGCTTTCATGAAAAAGAAGACTGCACTGAGATTTCCTACCGTAGGAATTGCATGGTGCAGATTGTAACTCGGCAGGGAGGTGAGTGATGCAGGAAGCACATCTCTGCTTTTCCCAGTTAACGCGCTTGACTACTCACCCTCTCAACCATCACAGGATTTGGGATGCCTCCTGCGTGGTGGGTCTCATACGGGGTGCAGGGACTAAAGACCCCACTATCTCTAAAACCAAGAGAACTGGAAAAGGTTACTGGAAAAAGTGCTAGGGAACAGGTAACTGACGTGGGCTTCGCTGTTGAAATCTCTGGTGCAGTGTCCTCTGTGCTGACTCTTCTCACTGGCAGCCTTACATAACCAGCGAGGTGACCCCAGAGGGACCTCCCAGTCTGAGGGCTTCAGAGCCCAGCTGGGAGATAAATAAGGACCAGGACTGGTCTTTCACACCGTCGTAAAGGGATTTCTCAAGTAAATCCATTCTGCTTTACATCTGGGCCCTTTTGTATAATTACTGTGGCGTGAAAAGAGTCGTCTTTTACATGATCCGGCTAGGAGAGCTGATCTCTCCTAAAGAAGGAATCAGAGCTAGGAGAAATTTGGTCTTATGTGGCATCAGGTGTCTTTTTTGCCATTTTTTGTGTCCCAGAGCAGGGGGTGGTGAAGAACACGTTCAGCCACTTCTGAGGCCATCTGGCCCCAGAGAATAGGAAAAAACAGCTGATATTTACAGGTATTTTATCCCACACAATTGATCCTGCTCCTCTTCTCTACAGAAGAGGAGAAGAAATTAGTCCTAATGTTTTTCTTTAGCCAGACACGTTAAAACAGGCTTTGACATATTGTACCTGTTTATTACATTACATTTTCTATACGTGTATTTCAGCATGGGTAAAATGAGAATAATATTACGGGAAGTAATTACTCCTCCCCAGCAGCCCTGGATTTTGACTTGCAACATTACAACAACAATCAGCCCTTTCTTGCATCCTAAAATGAGTGACAATTGCACATGATTTTTCACAATAATCTGCTGTTTAAAACACCTGCAGTGTGAGCTGACTCTGGGTATGGATGAGTCAGAGTGGGAGGACAATTCATCTGCAATTATTATTTAAAATGATCATAAATCGGTTAGGAGCAAAGCCAAACCACCTAAATTTTCCTTCTGCTTTCTTAGTAGAGTTTGATTCAATTAGCAATCATATCCAGGATTATTTTGTTTTCTGGGGGGTTGTGAGCCTCCAGTACCACCCAAGCCAGTTTTTAACAAGCTCTCATTTAGTAACTGTATTTGTACAGAAAATGTGTTACTGCAGCACCTCAGAAAAAGTACAAGGTTTTCCAGTATTAGGGTTTGCTGAGTTTTTTTTAAATACACATTTTTTAGCAACGTTTCCTCCCTATTTTCTCTCCAAAAACCCCAATAAGCTCTCCACCAACTCTTCACTGAAATTGGAACGTGGCAGCAAAATAAGTAAGGAGACGGCCTTTTTCTGAGATAGAAGGTGGCTTAAATATAAAGAAAACGAAGGACTTTTTGGATCATTTCTTTCCCCTTTATGTATTTATTTTTATTTCAAGCCACTATCTAGTTCTATTTCAGACAGCCAAGACTGAGTGTTTTGTGGACGTTATCTACTGCTTTGAAAGACAGTAAGAGGTTTACTGTTCACATAAATAAAACATGGAGAAGATGCAGAATGACCTTCAGCAGGTCTGTGTCAGGCCCCAGAGGATGCTAATTGGCCTTGATTGCCCTGACAAGCCTCAGCTGTGACCTCTGCACATGTCCCCTGAGCCCACCTCTCACCCATCAGCACAAAAGCTGCATTGAAGCCTAGTCCTTGTCTGATCAACGCTGCAGGTGTGCTTGTTTTCAGCCCTGCTCCCTTTTCCCGGTGTGGTCTCTGGATACATAGTGTAGCATAGTTTCCAGTTCTGTCCCTACCCATGTCGTCTGCTGCTCTCGGGCCGATGTGCTTCAGCCCTGTGTATCCAAGCACAGAGGCAGAAGTTGTCTTGGTGGGTTGGTTTGTTTGTTTTGGGGGTAGGAGGGCTCAGTTCTGTGCACCTTCACAGTGATGTGTTTAACCTTGGTCTTGGTACATTTGTTGGTCTCGACAGAAGTAAGTGTTATGGGCTAGAGAAAGTAAATCTTGTGGAAGCTTGAATGAGCTAAATGTTTGGATGGAAGGTGTAACTGTAGGAGTTGTGAGAGCTTATGACTCTCTAAAAACAGGAAAGATGGGATCCAAAGTTTGTTTATAACCTGAGAGCATGAAGCGGAAAATCTTAAAGGTCGACTTGGAAAAGACGTTCAAATGCTGGTGGCGGCCGAGGGTGTGATAGGTGTCCCATAACAGATCTTTTCTGTCACTACTGCCCCTGAATCTATGGGCGCCATGCAGCTAAGGTTCAGGGTGGGGAAAGTACCAGGACCTGCTGATCTCAAAGAGCCCTACAAACCTTAGGTTACACATGCCTTAAGAGCACCCCGTTCTCATCCTCGCAACACGGCAACTGTGCTGCCACCGTCCAGGTGCTTTTCTGTATCCCTGCTAACTCTGTTCAAATTTTGATCAGAAACAAATGTGCCTGGTGCTGAGAACATAGATGTAGTTATTACAGTGAGGTTTTGCACAGAAGACTTCAAGGGCTGACTGAAGGCTTTTCTAGCAAAAGGACTGTCTAAGGCGACAGCATTCAATGGTGTATTAGTTGAACTGCTCCAGTGAAACTAAGGGAGGAAAAAACAACGGCAGCCTACTGTCACTACAGTCTGTAAAACAGGCTCCTCATGCTTCTTTGGAGTCTTATGAAAGAAGCTAAAGTCAAATTATCACGTCTTTTACTAATTTGACCTTAAGCTATCAAGTATCTGAGAAGCACAATCATCACAGCTGCTTCTGTGAGCATCTGCTCCTAAAATTTTGTGTTTCTCAGCTACTGTAAATTAGCTAGGCAGACACATTCTGTTACTTGGTTTTGGTTCAGAACAAGAATCAGTTTAAGAAAAGAAAGAGCTGTTCCTAAACTCTCCTCCAAACGATGGAGGTGTTTAAAGCTATGAAGCCTGCTCAGGATGCAAACCTTGATCCCACCCGTCTATCCAAAATTTGGTAGTTCTTTGTCTGGTATTCATGCCAATGTCTGTATTTCATGTCAATAAACTTGTTTTATGCTAGCCTCTAAACACAGCAGTAATGGAGCATGACCTAACGCCGTTATTGATTTCTGAAAGAATCACAAAAATCGTAGGAAGCAACCCATAAGCTATAAGCTTTTAGTTGCAGGTCCAGTGGTCTAATGCCTTTGTGATGTCTAGCACAAGAGTCTGTCTGTGAACCGGAGCTCAATCTCTCTGTCAATAGAATTAGATAAAGATATGGAAGTACTTGAGTCCTATGAATTCCGGGAAAGGAAATAGTCTAAAGTAACATTCCCAAAAGAATGGAACTGTTGTCACCAACAGTTGTCACTGCTAAGTCTTTTTCCGTTTAAGAATTTGAGTAGGAATTGTAGGCCCTGAGGCACAAAGATAGCTGGTTAGATAAGATGGCCCTCTGGGAAGTCTGGTTAAAATGTCAGTTAAAATTTGAGGAAATGTTCTGTCTCTCCCATTCGTCCTTGGTGATTCATGGTGGCATAATAACTTCTTCTAGAGGGAAGACTATAAAGGCAGGTAGAGAAAAAGTTTTCTGGACTTCATGTAGCTATTATCTAAACAGCAGAAGGCTAGGACTGACTGTTGGGGGGAAAAAAAAAAAGAGGAATGGCTTACAGAAATTCTGCATTGTGAAACTTTTCAACCCTTGAATTTTGGTTGAATTCTGCATTAAAGACCCTTACCCTCTCCTTTTTTGAAATTCACTGTGAATGAGAAAAAAATGTCATGGGAGTGCTCTTTTTTTTTTTCCCCCTGTTGAAGTGTTGCAGACTAAAAATAAATTATGATGAAAGATGTAGGAGTATTTTGTCCAGAAAGTATTAAGATGAGGCATTTGGGGGACCACTGAAACTGTCTCCCAAGTCTGCCCTTCAAAAGGACCTAGTAAGAAGGCCAACACGTTTGGTTTTGAGTAGATTCGTTTTTTCCAGCAAATGGTCCTAATGAGGTGTTTTCTGAGCAGTCCTAGGAATGAGTACCACTGGGCCACCACCCTGGCCTCTAACTGAGAAGCAAAAAGTGGGACCTCTGAGGAAATCTACTTGCCATAACCATCGCTGATATCTCGTAGCAGAAAATTCAAATCAGTTTACATTGGTACAAAGCCTGACTTTAATTTCTGTAAAGGCCTGGGGAGGCAGAATGACCTTTTAAAAAATTCTCCCTATGGCTGAATTCTTCAAAGGACAATAGCTAGGAAACTGTAGACCAGGCTCTTCAAAAAGACCCCACTTAGAGATGTTCACTTCTTTCGCAGATAAATGACTATGCAGAGCTGTACAGAATTGAGCTCGTAGTGAAGTCAACATGCAAGAACTTTGACGGTGTTTCCAGTGTTTCACAGGACTAAGAAACACTTTTTTTGTTGTTGTTAGGAGTGTATAATGAAGCAGGTTGAGGGAAGTGGAATAAATGAAGCAAGGTTTCCTATGCATCTGTGTCCTGTGATTGAGGGAATTTGACAAGAGATGAGCTGTGAGTTTTCCTGTGAGGGAGCACTAGCGAAGCTTTCCTCCTCTGCCTGACCTTCTGGTTTCACAACATTTTAGGGAGCTGAATCTGGGTGAGAGCTATATCATTTAGTCACATTTGACTCAACAAGTTTTGAAGTCATTAAGAAGAATAGGTACAAGCACAGATACATGACTGCCTGTGAGAGGCTCCACGGTGCTGCTGAAGAGCCCAGGCTCCTCACTTTTGTGCAGGTTGGGTGCTGCGCAAGCCTTATGAATTTGTGTTGACATTAATACGTCAATGTTAAACTTCTCTGAGGAAAGATGGAAGAGCAACAAGAGGTTCACTGTCAGTCATTTGTATGACAAGCTGCACAAATAAATAAATTTTGCCTGTTCTAAGAGCTTAGTCTTGTCTGATGCACACAGCTCTGGGAGGCTAATCAGGATTTCACTGCTCCATGATCCCTCTGCCCTGCTCCTCTCCACATCTCTGCTGCAGCTTTCTCTGGGTCTTCACGTCCAAGCATCAGGCAGCGAACCCCACACAGGAGCTGCAGGTGAAGCTACATACTGCTTGGTGGTTCAGGCTCACTGATGGGCAAAAAACCCAAAAACCCTGCGGTGCAACCAACAACAGTTTTCAGAGGCAGTACTCTTTACCTTCAAAAGGGATGCAAACATGCGTTTTGTGTCAATTTTTCCACTTGCCATGTGCATAGGACACACAGAAGTTTCTTTGTACATTTCTACAAGGACTTGCAGACATTGCAACCTCTGACTGGTTATGTTTTGTGGGTGAGCGGTTTTTGGCATGAGCGGGGGCTATGTTTTGCAGGAAGTCATAAATAATTTTTAGGGTGCCTTGTTCATCTGTTTTGATACTGTCATACGTGAGCATTGTGCTGTTCTGTACTGGCAGCAATAGAAATAAGTGAATAGTGGCATTACACCATTGTTTTATCTCCCATTATTGTGAATCCTTCTCATCTGTTCTTCCTTCAGACGAAATATGTATCTTACTTAAATGCAGCCAGACAGAAACAAAGTGTCTCGTCTCAATATAATACAGCTGATTTTTTCCCTCCTTTTAGCTGGTTTCTGTAATGAAAGTGTCCTTTTGCATAGCAATGACTGTGAAATAATGTTGCTGATCAGCACTTGAATGGTTTGCCAGAGTGACCCAAATGTAAAGTCAAGTGTCAGCTCTAGGGTTATGGATTAGGGTTTATGGCCCTAGATGCCTGTTCCTGTGACATTAGAAACCCCAAATGTTAGTCAAGATAGATATGGTAAAAGAATTATAAACCAGAGGGGTTATAATAGCTTGATTTGAAGACTGTTGAGTAAATGAGATTGTTCCTATTTTATGGCCAAACTGTGCCGCAGGAGATTTGACGTAGAGGAAAGGGCAATTCTGGCCTTTTGCTGCTTGTGCATCTCTGTCCTCTTTCCACGCCAGTAGGTCCCTGCCAGTACAGTTTATGTCACAAGTTTGTCCACTGACCTGTCTTCCACTTGTTTGTTGTCAGATGGGGATTTGTTTGTTTGTTTGGGTTTTTTTCTTTTTATGTTTCCTGGTGTTGTGTAAAGGATTTTCAACAAGGGCCAGGATAGACCTAGATCTCTGTAAAAAGGCTCTGAGTTTTCTGGAAGCTGCTGCAGAGGGAAAAACAAACTAAAAACATTTAATTCAGACATATCTTAGAAACAGTCATGCAGAGAGGAATAACAAGTAACAGTAGGAAAATGTCTATATACATATGCATCCCACAGGTGTGCGCTTACCTTGGTCTGTCCAGGGGCTGCATGGTTATATCACAGCACTTCTTTCTCATGTGAAATTCCCCTTTTACATACTCCTTGCTGTTTCAAAGTTAATGGTGTTATTTTTTGAAGTTGCTTTATGTGCAAAAACAAGTTTTAAAGCAATTTTTGTTTTATTTGCTCTCTCAGAGCTTCTCAATTATGCACAGCAACCCGAAGCAAAACAACTGAGGGCTTTTAGTTTTCTGTGGCATGACTTCTCTCTCTTTTTTTTTTTTCCTTGCCTATGAAAGCCAAGAATTTTTAGGGACAACATTGTGGCAAATTTTCTTCAGTTTTAAGGTAATTAAATACCTTGTGAGTGGGAGAGCATAAGCCATTTTAGGTAGGTAGTAGCTGTTGGACCTAGCTCTAGGGACATGAAAGAGCAAAAAAATAAACATGTGTTTATTGTTTTAGAAAAAAAGAAGTTACGATCTCCATTATAAAAAGTACTCTGTCAAATATGATGCTTCCCCCATTCCTTAATTTGTTTAAAATAAGTCCCCCCTTACAGTAAATAAAGCTATGATAATGGGAGTAAGAAACTGAAATACCTTAACAGTAAATGCATACTGTTCAGGTCTATAATAAATTTTTTTTTTTTTAATTAATTGATAATCAGAGCAGGTTTGAATTATTTCTACTATTTTCTATCCTGTTTGTTAGTCTGGACAGACATAAGAGCTGCCAGCTACTATGCTTTTCCAGGATGATTGGGCAAAATACTGCTTAAAAGGATAGGCAAATCAGCTTGTGAATTTAGTATCTCTCCATTGTGGGTCATTCAGTAAGTATTCAAAAGCACAGCATTTCAGTGTGAGAACCCTTTGAATTACATTTTACAACCTAAAAGAAGGTGAATGGCTCCAAGAAGAAAAATGCTGGCCTATTAAGCCAAAATTAATTTGACTGTAATTTTTTTTTTTTATGTTGAAAAGGCTCCCCAGCAAATGGCAAAAATAATTGGAGAAACTGTCAGCTTTGCTCACACTGTCTGTAATTACCCCTATTGTAAAAACCCTGTCTCGATCTTTGTACTTAAGGGGATCCTCCTCTCCTTTTGCCTGTGCTCCCTCCCCCCACCCACCACCTTTTCAGGCAAAGGAAAGTTTTGGCTGACAGATGGTCATCGGTTTAGGTCCCAGCAGAATTCAATTTTGCCTTTCATCATAAAGCACTAAAGTATATTAGTGTTTTGCTAGTTCTGTTAGTGATTTCAGAGTGATTTTCCAGAAAACTTGTTATCTTCACACACCGGAGTCTTCCTTGTGTAAAGAAATGTGTAGAAAGAAAACAGGTTTAAGAAGAGCACAGGGGTTTTCTGTGCAACTATGGAAAGATGTTTAAGACTTTTTATTCCCCCGTCGTTCAAAGCCAAATTTTGGCAATAGTCAGAGCCACTCTCATAGAGGACAGCACAAACGTTGATGGAGAAGAATGAGCTGGCAACAAGTATCCTATGTGTGTGTTTTATTGAGAAATGTGCTTTTCTGAGAAATCAGGTTGTGGGGTTTGTTTCAGTCTTGTCAGAACTGTTAGTTTCTCTCTGTTGTTCATTGTTGTATTAAATGTGTGCTGATGACTGATGAAGCTCACACAGTCTTCAGTCAGACCTAATTCCTCCCAGCTTTTTCTCCTCTGTAGAAGAGTTTTCTGCATTGAGAGAAGTGATCACCATTTCCCATCTATACAAGTCTTTTACATCGTTCTTTTGACAGGAGTATGAGTCTCCTCCCAATGCAGATATTTCTCCTCTACCCCCTCCCTCATTATCTACTGACTTAAAACAGTTTTCATGTTTCAGGTCTGGCAGGCTTTTTGAAGCTATTTGGAGGCTATAGCTAGTCAACGATTTGACAATTTTTTCCACCCCATTTTCTAGAGCCTTTCCAAGAGATCCCCTTTTCCGGGGATCTTCATCATTCATTTCAGTTTCCAGACTGAAGCAGGTGGATCAGGCAGCAGGTACATCTGTCTCTCACACGGAGTGCTTTTGCATTCTCATCAGCTCAGAAGTTTCCTCTATGAAAGTCATCAAGCAAAGCTCTCTCTTTTATCAATCTGGTACTTTTAAAATGTGGACTTGAGGATTATTTTTCGCCTCACATACATGTAACTACAAATATAGAAACTTCTGTTCCTTGCTGTTGGATCCAGTATCGCAACAGATGTGAGGCTGCTACAGCTCCATGTCTCCAGGTCCAACCGGCAGAGAGGCTGAAGGTTACTCCCAACAATTTATTTTAATTTATAATTTCTATGTCCAAAATAATTTCTTTATTGTTTTAAATCACGGACAATATGATGATAATATATATTTACTTTTAAGCCAGTTTCATCAGCTACCTGATTAGGTCCCCATTAAGAACAAAGCCTGAGTTTTTACATACAAAATGTAATGCGTCTTCATAGTGGTTCAATCAGATTAGACAGGCTGCATTTCTTCCATGGGTATTTCCAAGTATTCAGTTCAGATTAGTAGTTCTTTTTACCTTCTCAGACAAACTCTAACCATTGTGACAGTTCAGGTTGAGCCCTACGAGCCATGAAAATGACAATGGACAGATTGCCATTTTCTCTTTCTGAGAGCAATCTGCTCTCACTCAGCAAAAACCAACTTAGTGTGTTAAGGATCTATAGGAAACACGCAATTTTGAAAGATTGCCGTTCGAAATTGTGCTTGTGATTTCATGCTAAATATCTTACTGAGTATGCAGAGGCAGGGTTCATTAAAAGAAGAATTTCGAACACTGTAAATATGGCTCTTTGTTTTTATTTTTCCCCAGAAAGTCAGAAAAAAGCAACCTTCAGTGTATAACATTTCCCCACAATCACTAATGGCTGTCTGCATGAGAAGGCAATGCAACTAATCAATTCTCAAGCTGTGCAGTTGCTAAAAATGGGCAAATATTGAAAAATCATTGTTGTGAGCCAAATGACTTGTTTATGGAAGAATGAAAAAGAGAATTTTAGGTAATGTTTAAGAGACATTTGTTTACTTTTTATATAGATTAGATTATCAGATGTGGTTACCGTGGGGTGTTCACAGAGCAGCACTAGACATACACTGTCATACACTAGACATACTAGACATACAAGGGGGCTGAGATGACAATGCAAATAGGGAGTCATGTTTATGTTGTGAGATGCTTTGCATTTTAATGTGGTCTGCTTACATGCAATAAACAACAGTTTTAGTGTGTAAATAAATGTGACTGGAATTCTGAAAGTTCCACAAAATTAGGGCTTGTAGAAGAAGATTTCATTTTACACCTACTAGCAAACGACACCGCACTGTATGCCAAATAATGTATTAGACAAGCTAAAAGCAGAAGGAAAAGAAATGGTACCACACTGATGAGATCTTTATTTTTCTTTTATGCCCCTCTAGAAGCTGTATGGAAGGAAATAATGTCCAGGGAGGGAAAAAAAATTCCATGCTTGTGGTTAAAATAAACTAATCAGAAGAGAAAAATCCTAATTGAAATTGCATCTACTTACCAAAAGGAAAATCTCTAGATGGTGTGAAATTTGTGGATAAACATACTTTGCACCTTTGAGCCAGATCCTGAGAGGGACAGCTGAAGTCAGTTAAGGCTCTTGCTGATTTCACTGGGGGCAGAATTAAAGAGGGTACAAGTGGTGTTCCCCAGGGGTCAGTACTGGGTCCAGTCCTGTTTGATAAATTCATCAGTGACCTGGATGAAGGGACAGAGCATGCCCTCAGCATGTTTGCTGATGACACAAAACTGGGAGGAGTGGAGGACACACCAGAAGGCTGTGCTGCCATTCAGCGTGACCTGGACAGGCTGGAGAGTTGGGCAGAGAGGAACCTTATGAAATTCAACAAAGGCAAGTGTAGGACACTGAACCTGGGGAGGAATAACCCCATGCATCAGTACAGGTTAGGGGCTGACCTGCTGGAGAGCAGCTCTGTGGAAAGGGACCTGGGAGTCCTGGGGGACAATAGGATGACCATGAGCCAGCAATGGCTTCTTGTGGCCAAGAAGGCCAATGGCATCCTGCGGTGGATGAAGAAGAGTGTGGCTAGCAGGGCAAGGGAGGTTATCCTCCCCCTCTACTCTGCCCTGGTGAGGCCACATCTAGGGTACTGTGTCCTGTTCTGGGCTCCTCGGTTCAAGAGGGACAGGGAACTGCTGGAGAGGGTACAGCAAAGGGCTACAAAGATGATGAGGGGACTGGAACATCTTTCTTATGAGGAAAGGCTGAGGGACTTGGGTCTTTTTAGTTGGGAGATGAGAAGATTGAGGGGGGATCTTCTTAGTGCTTCTAAATACTTAAGGGGTGGGTGCCAGGAGGATGGGGCCAGTCTTTTTTCAGGGGTGCCCAGTGACAGGACAAGAGGTAACAGGCACAAAATTGATCACAGGAAGTTCCATCTAAACATGAGAAGGAACTTCTTGACTTTGAGAGTGGCAGAGCACTGGAACAGGCTTCCCAGAGAAGTTGTGGAGTTTCCTTCTCTGGAGATACTCAAAACTTGGCTGGATGCATTCCTGTGCAACCTGCTCTAGGTGAACTTGCTCTAGCGAGGGGGTTGGACTAGATGATCTCCAGAGGTTCCTTCCAACCCCTATCATTCTGTGATTCTGTAAACTGGTGAGGAGAAACACAAACCCCTGAGTGTTTTGAAGTTCCTCTGAAATTCCAGTGATTAGGGTAAAATAGTTGTAAACACCAAAACCCAAACATTTTAAGACTTGGCCAATATAGTTGATTTATGCTGCATGAAATACTTTTTGTGTTCATGAAGACCTAATCTCATGTTTATCTCACTTTGGTTTCCTTTTATTAAGATGAAGAGAGTAGCTGTGCCCAAGGAAACACATTGATTTAACAGGAGAAAAGGGCCTTTGGCCATTCATGACATCCACCAGAAAAAAAAGTAACAGGTTACTCTGCTTCAGAAAATGACATTGGAGAAACTGAATTTCCCCAACCAATTCTTGTTTCCAAGTTAGTTTCTGTATCAGAAACGGCTGTGGATTGTCAGCCCCACAATACATACTTGCAGAAAAGAGGTGTGGGAACAGTGCCGGTGAAAGCTGCTGTCTGTTTGGGATAGTTTCTTCACTAATTCATGATGACGACAGAGATCCTAGAGCAAGCATGCAAAACGAATTCTGTAAAGAGGAACCAAATAAATGACAATGTTTCAGTTTCACATGAAACATCATTCTTAGCATAAATTAATTCTCTGATGTGTTCCTTGAAACTGTGGTAGCAACGAGGATCCCGCTCGCAGGCCAGGCTCGTGCTTGGAGCTGTCTAAACAAGGTGCAGAGCTCACCCTACCATACAGTCACCCTAAATACTTTGCCTGTTTAATCCACTTTCCTTATGACGTATTTCAGTAACCCAGTTCTACCATCAAAAAGTGCTTGCAGAAGGTAAATTTCGAAGTCATGCATTCAGGTTGTCATGGAAACTGCCCATTAAATTTTTATGCACAGTTATCCTTGATGGAGGCATACGCCAATCCAATCAGAGCAGAGGAAAAATGTTGTGTGGACTATCTGGCCTGCCACAGGCTGTTAGTCTTGAAGCTTGAGCACATGCAATGAACCCATAGAGGGTAAAAGAATAAAACAACTGTTTAGCAGAGTGCTATATGTATGAAGAATTGACTATCAGCTTTGGCCGGGTGCAGAAGCCGTTGTGAGTGCTCCTGTGCGACCTTGTTCTTCTGCTGAAGTCACAGTGCCATGACGTCAGCGACAACACCCCCTTCCTGCAAAGTGCCTCGTAGCCGTTGCGAGTCACTGAGCTCCCCGGGGCTGCTGGCAGTTTCATCCCTGGGGCACCAGTGAAGTAACTTGTGTAAAATTGCCCAGTGGCTCAGGGCCAGACCGGGCAGTGGGATCTCTACCTTCCCAACCATGCAACGATGGTGCATCTTCTTTTTCAGTGGGGGCAAGGTGATGTTGTGGAATTCCCCTGATTTCCCTAGTATGATTATTCCTCATGGATCTTTCTGTAACTTTGACTAAAATTAGGGCCATTAAAACCATGACAATCACTAACAGTGACTTGGTTTCCACTCCTAATTTTGAGAGGTTCCTGCCTTGCTGCTTCTGCTGTAGTGTGGTTTGCCCAAGACCTAGCTCAGGCCTTCAGCGAAGCAGCAGAGGCAGAAGAACAAGCAGCTGAGGAGGGGTTCAGGGAAAAGGGACGCACACTTTCAGGACCACTGCACATCGCAGATGTCCTTTAGAAGGGTCCTGCCTCCAGTTTCTCGTTCATGTTCTCTTCTTTCTTCTTACCAATGACCCTTCAGGTTTACCACCTCCAAGATCTGTATAGCAGCAGTCTGAAGGACAGAAATGGATTTTGTTTTGTTTTTATTTTTTCCACCCTGTTACGGATGCTAATTTTGTTCTGGGGGCACAGAACACTGATACAGTGTTGAGAACACCAGAAGGGTTGTACCTTTACTTCTCTCCAAGTCGCAGCCCAACAGAGCTCAATGTACAGGTGTAACATCAAACTTTAAGACCATTCTCATAGCTAACATCTTCTTCTTAAGCTACGCTTCCTTCCTTCCACTATAATAAACCTGGGGCATCTCAGCTTCTGTAGATTGTTCTCGTTGAAGTTACAGTCCATCAGATAAACGATGAGCTGCCCTCTGTTTTTCTGGAGTCTGATGGTGAAGCTCTACAGTTGCCTTTGGATTTTGGCTTAAATTCTGTCCATGGTTATGATTTTTTTAATTATATCTTATTGTGTGGCACGTGTACACTGACTGTAATATTCTTTTTGCCTTTCTCCCAACAACTTATTTTGTACTCTTCCATATCATTGCTCTCACTGACTGTCAGCACTGAACTGCATTCAAATTCTTAGGGGGATTGATCCAACTCTATGGCAAGCCATGGAAAAGCACAGTGCATTTCTATTACTTGGTGAATATATTTGGAAATTTCATCTCAAAGAAAGAGAATGAAATCTTTGTGTGATTTAAAAATAATTTTCATCTTTTTATTGATGTCTATTAATATTTACTAAAAAAAAAAAAGCCATTCTTCTGTGATACAGATAGATAAACACCACAGCAACTGAAATTACATTTATCTGGTGGGGACCTCAACAGAAGGCATGTGTGTGCACGTGCACTTATGTAGAACAGAATGGAGGTTTAAAAGAATGATATCATGTGAGTCAAAAACAATATAGGCTATTGAGTATCAAGATGATGTCAACAAGATGCAAAAACTGAGGTTTACATCAGAAAAAAGAAGAAAAAAATTGGCCATTACCTTGCAAGAGACCTTGTAAATGTCTCCTGTGTGCCCCTTCTCACACTTAACCTGAGAGGCCCAGCTCCCATCAGCTCCCCAGCTTGGGGATAGCTGGTCAAAACTCCATTAGAGGCTTTTGAACAACTGCACAAGCACATGAGAAACCTGCAGTGTATTTTCTGACATGGTTTTTCAACACAAAATACCTGTGTTTTTCAACTTCACCCTAGAGAGGACGATGAAGCCCATAGTTATACAGTCCTCGCCACATACCTCGCGAATGAGATCTTAGGACGGGCAGTGGGTTGAGAGCTTGTAGCTTTCCCCTGGGCACTCCTTTCCCTGCCCAGCCCAAGTGGCCACACACTCATTACTGGTATTTCAAGGACAGCCACGGAAATCCCTGCTGAGGGTTGCTGCACAGGCACAGGGTAACTCCTGAACGAGGATGCTCAAGCACCAAGCCTGCTGCTGGCACGCGTGCTGTCTGTGCTGAGTACGGGGGGTGCAAGACGCGTGAAAGTTGCACTCAGGGATCTAAAATTCTGGTGCAGATTAGCCCCACTATTCCCAAGGTAAATGGTGTCCCTGGATGAAGTTTTGCCTTCACTCTGCTTGGTTCTGCACACATTAGGGAGCCTGATGTAGATCTGTTACATCTGGGTTTTGGGTTTCGATTGTTTGTTTCCTTTTCAGCCTAGCTAGAGGATAGGGAAGGAAAGATTTCTTCATTAGAAAAGAATACCTGAATCTTGTACTTTAAACTAAGAACTATTTAAACGAAAGTTGGTGTCCAAACCAGACCTTTCGAAGATTGGTCATGAGGGTTGTTGGAGGGGGAAAGAGGGGAAGGTGTTAAGAAAGCATTTGTGTTTCTGTTAATATTTGTTAGGGGCCAGCCTAAGAAAGTATAAACAATCAGGCTCAAATTTGATTTAAACTGGAGGTTTATGGATTACAAGGCCACGTCATTTACATTTATATATGAGTACATATAAACATTATAACACATAGCTAAGAGACTAAATAGAATTAAAGAGAGAAAGAAATGCAGAAGTTCAAAGTGCAAAACCTTCAGAGAAGGAAACAATTCCTGACCAGGACAAAGGAAGGAGCGCAGCCTGACTTGGAAAGAGATCAGACACAAGGAGATTAATCAATTGGCTGAAAAAACAAACCATGTGGCAAAACACAGGTGGTGAAATCAGTGAGCTAGAAGTTAAAAAGGTCAGTGCAAACCCAGAGGGAACCAACAAGAGCTGTGGAGGAGGGTAACACCAAGGAGGAGCTGCGGCCGCTCCCAGCGGGTGAGCAGCATCCTGGGCAGCGGAGCCGGCTGCTGCTGTTTGAGACCGCGCAAGAGATCCACCTACGATGGAGGACACATGTGTCCGTGCAAAGCGCTCATCAGCTCGCTCGTGGTGGGCTTCCATATCAAATGAACCCATTTGGATGACACAAAAGTTGCATGCCTGGTGCTGTCTTTAGAGTCTACTCCACCTACGCTTAAATTCAGAAAACAGGGAAGAAAAAATTATCTCTAACAAAGCTTTCGTCTTCCTGTCTGTAATTGCATTTTCAGCCATTCACCATGTGGTCTTAAAAGGGCATTCTTTTACAGCTTTATCTGATTTCCACATAAATCAGTGGAAAATTAACGTTGGCAACATTGTATTAAATCCCAGGCAAGACTGATTTTGGGGGGAGAGAGATATCCGTCTGTTAGTGGTTAGGTGAACCGCATTGTGGTTGTTGTGATTGTTCTTAATTTTTGTCCTGTTATGCCCTTGTAGTTCCCAAAGCTCCAATCAGACATAGAGATCCACTGTGTGTGTAACCATGAACTGAAATGTTCATTTGTTTTTCTAACTTTTCTACATTTACAGGAGGGGGTTTTGTGCTGAATGCTGGCCAAATTAATGAAAATAACTTGAAAGGACTCCTGCAGCCTTGTAGGAGGCAGATCTTTTTTGGCTGGGCAGGCAGGAGAGGCAGCCATGCGCTTGTGCTTGACTTTGTCCTGAACAACTCCCATCCTTTCCAAAGCTGGAGGGAAGGGAAGGGAAGGGAAGGGAAGGGAAGGGAAGGGAAGGGAAGGGAAGGGAAGGGAAGGGAAGGGAAGGGAAGGGAAGGGAAGGGAAGGGAAGGGAAGGGAAGGGAAGGGAAGGGAAGGGAAGGGAAGGGAAGGGAAGGGAAGGGAAGGGAAGGGAAGGGAAGGGAAGGGTCGCGCTAACTGAAATTAGTATTTCCCAAGTTTTGCTCCTTGTACCCTGAAAAGGGGACTACAAACTCCATGGCTCTGAAGTAGACACCAGTTCTCAGAAAATCATCACTGCTTGTCTTTTCTGAGAGTGGAGTAGACATGGGGGTGTAATTACGCCTGTCTAACTGTCTCACGGGTGCTTGCTCTTCAGCTTCGTCTCTTCCTATGCGACAAGCAGAGAGGTTAAACTTTAACTCTGCAGACCATGAATGTGCACAATAAGTGCTCAATGACATAGTCAAAATCCTGTCTTGCTTCTTAAAAGTCAATCCTTTTGAGATTCTTAAATGGAGGGGTTTTATTTAATAAATGCTCAAAAGTTGAAACACATAAAATCATCAGCCATTTTTGAAAATGGAAGTGGGAATACACTCTGCAGATTTTGTCCTATTCAAAAAATCATGGCTGAAGTTAAACGGCCCATTTAGTTAAGCAGCAGAAAGGTACATGGAGGGAGCCACTTGGCAGCTTCCATCTCTCCATGCGCTGGAGATATCAGGCTCAGCTACACTCCACTCTGGGCATCACTTTCTGAAACAAGGTGGCATGCTTCATTTTTTCCCAGTGAAGCAGGACACTAGTGTGTAATCATAATGGTACAAGCAAAGAAAGCCCTGCAGAGGAACAGACGTGCCCTGGAAGTCTTTGAATCACTGTATCACATGAAAGAAATGAATGCAGAGTAGTATTGACTCAGAGAACTTCCTGAATACAGCGGCTTTAAAGTGAGGCAGTGTGTCATCAGACCCTGCTCTAGTGAGATCCACTAGACCCTGTCTAATTCATCTAACTTCATTGTAAAATTCATGTTAGTGTGTCTGACAACAAAATCTCTCGGCCATCAAAGCTTAACAAAATTCCTACAGTCAATGCGTGAACAGTGGCCTGGTTTTAAGCTTGATGGACATCACTGTGAGGTGTTTTTTGATAGCACCCTTCTGTGCCCTCCTCACAAAACATGAATTTGTGGCCATTGGGACTAACTTACAGTCTTTGTTAATGTTTTCACAAATTTCTCTATGGCCAAAAAAGATTCAAACTTAGAATGAAAGAGCCAACTTAGAACACAAGAGCCATGCACTGTAATAGATGGCAGATTTATAATACTCACTGAGATATTTTTTGGCCTCAGCATTTGTTTATTCAGTTTTATTTATTTACTTATTATTTGGAATTGGAATATAATGGGATTCATGCCAAAGCATAAATCAGCTCATTATCATGTTTTGTGTGACAGAAAGATAAACTATATTTTTTGAAGCAAAGTGGAGTTCAACACAATATATATTTCTACAGAGAGTACAGCATCTACACACAGTCAATTTTCTGTTTAAATGGCAAGCAGCTTATAACATCTCGTTAGGTTAATTTTCCCTGGACTCATTCAGCTGAGGCTACATAGCGTAGACCATCTTTTTATATTTTGCATTGCTGGCTGAGAATCGTGGCTTGGTAATTCAGGGAGTGTACTCTGGAAAAAACTTTGAAATTAAGACAAATTGAGTCAAACAGAGATGTTTAAGCCTGACACAAAAAATTACCACATTTTTTTCAAATGTCTGTTTCTTCAAATTGGCACAAAGTTGCCTTCCCAGCCTTGTCATATGTCGAATAAGAGAGTTCTCCTCTATCGTGTTCTGGGTGAAAATGTCTCGTTTCCCAGATCTTTCTCTATCCTAAAAATCTCCCTTCTTTTCACAGCTACATAGTCAAAACTTATCCTTCTGAAAGCTGCCATAAGACAAGGATTTAAACAGAAACATTGCCTCTGAGGCAAATCAGAGTATTCTGCTTTTCATCTCCATCTTCTGAGACAACAACAGGCTTTCCAAGTGTTTCTGAGATTACTTTGTATAACACCTCTTTTCAGTCTTCAGTCCCAGACCCACAGGACTGTTAGGGTCCTGTCATCGGGTGAACAGAAACCAGGTAATCACTCTTCTAGTAAGGGGCTCTGAGCATGTGGGAGGGAGTGCGTTCCCTGTTCAGCTCCTCAGGAGTTGTTTACAGAAGTAACTTTAATTACAGGTAAGCTCTAGCCTTATTGACACTGACAGTGCTCTGAGTTCTTGGGTGCCAGAGACATGGCAGAGTCCCCATGTTTCAGCAGGTGAGTTATGGCTCTTACAGCTGCAGGTGAGAAGTCTGCATCTCCCCCAGTAAGTGATGGAGGGGGGTGCGTGGAGCAAACAGCTCTGAGGGTGCTGCACCTGCACATGAAGGATATTTCAGGGCAATGTCCTTCAAACTGGCAATTGTCCAGTCCTACAGGCTGAAAGTCTACTAGCAGGATTTTTGGCCCGCTCCTGCAAGTTGGTGTCATCTGGAGGGAAGCCAGTTCACATGCTCAGAGACTACTTTGTGATATGAGTGGAGGTGATCCAGGGATTTTCTAATGCTTTTCCAACCCAAACAAGCACAGTTACAGTCACACTCCAAGCCTCCTTGCTGGTCTTGCCAATGGTTGGCTTTGAAGCAACAAATGCACGTGTATGCAAGGGTATAGTTATACAACCACCTGAAGATTGCATTCCTCTGTCAGTGGCTTGTAAAAAGAACAAATTATATCTGGAACACTGGCATCAGAAGAAACAAAAAAGCCCTTTCTAGGAAATAAGAGGAGCAAATCTTTAGGGAGACAAGTCTGGAACAGGACAGCTACACTTGGAATCTGTTCATCACAAATTTACTAGGTTGTTTGCCAATTGTCTTTCAGGATTTAAGTATTTTATGCTCGTTCCTTTCAAAAGTAGTTCTGTACCATATCCCTGCTCATTTGTTTTTCCCTCTGAAATGCAGGATTGCAACATGTTAGGAGAATTGGTTATTTGAGCACAGATCAAATACTGCTAATGAAGTCAGAAGGAAAAGAGGGAAGTTAAAAAAATAAATAAAATCCATACTGAACTAAATTCCATCCCAACGTTCGCAAACTGGAAATGAAGATCCATTACTAACGTGGAGTAAATAGATGAAATTCAGATTCCTATGCTTTACCACCCATATTGCTTTTCAAATCTTGTTAGGAAAGCTGTTAGGAGTTTTTAGTGATTGTAATATGAAAATATAAGACTATGTCAACTTGCTTTTGTTAGTGTAGATCTGCTGAAAGCCAGAATTTTAAACTGTGTGGAAATACAGGTACTTGGTTTAATGGGTTTCTCTTACGGTACATGCCTTGTCTTACCTGTTTTGTACTATCCAAGCACAGTGGATAACCCTCTTCCAGCTTTGTTAGGAATATATTCTGAATGCAGAAATATAAATAAAACCTATTTAGAATGTCCCCTTAATAAGAGGACTTTAGGAACCAGCCCCTTGGAAAGATGAGTTTTGTCTCAGGGCTTGTATGCTGGCTGGCTTCCTTGCAAAATCCTGTGTGCTTTGGAGCTACAGATTAACAGAAGAGGCAGCACTTTGTCTCTTCATGCTCATGGCACAAGACACAGAACGTACCTTTAAGCATTGCCCTGGATTTTGCATCTAACTTCAAGAAATTCTTGTTTCACATAACTCGTCTATTCTTTGCAGCAGAAATTTAAAAATAAATAAATAAATAACAACAACAATGATACTGTCTTAAAAATATGGGAAGATTTCTCTTTGCTAGTAAACTACCATAAGAAAAGTGTTATACCAAAAGGCTTTTGAAGTGTAATTTCACTTGTGAAGGTAAAGTGTTTTTCTTTTGCTAGGGGATTCGCAGCTGTCCAAACTTGGAAACAGTATAGTATGAAGTGCAGTAGGCCACCATGGTTGGACAGAGGCGTGACCACGTAGCTTGGAATGACCAGTATTTTACCAGAGCCTTTTTTGTTCTTCAAAGCCCTAAGTTCCCTCTTTCAACAGATACTGTGCTTAGAGTTCACTGAAATGCAGTTGATCACTGCCCTTTCTAATAATTTCATCTTTCTGTCCTGTAACAATGAATGTTTCATGGAGCTGCATGCACATAGGGAGGGCTCTTGGATGTAACAAAATAATAAAATCAGTAACTCCACCAGGATCCACGATGGTATAGCAATTTTGTCTGTGGCATTACCAGAAAATCCTGACAATAAATAGTCTTGCAACTCCCATGATAATTCCTACTCCTTAAACTCTCATTTAGGTTAGTAATCTCACAGTATTGAGGTGGCATTGAAGGACGCTTAAAAGTTTGGGAATGATAGATTACTTTGCACATAATGCAGCAAAATAACTAAAAGTGCTGCGTAAAGGTTAAATACTTACTTACCATACTTTGTTGATAAAAGGTTCACGGTAAGGTTCAATTGGCAAGGAAAAAGAAAAAGGTGAATAGTGGTAGAGGAACTGCATTTCCTTCTACTTGCAACTGCATTTATTCCAGTAAAGGCAGGTTTAAAGAAAGGTCCTTCTGAACTACTTCATTCTTGCTGAAGTTCTTAACGTTGGTCTGAAGCAGCAGATGAGGGGTTATATTTTCTCTTTCCTGGGAAAGACATCTGGTCTGATGGCACGGGGCCAACGGGAGACTTGCTGCATCATCTAATCTTCATTCAGATCTTTAAAATGGGACTAAAACGAGACCTAAAGGCTCACTAGTAGATCTCCTCCCCATTTTTAAGCATGAGAAGTGGCTTGACGATTTGTGGAAAGATGACAGATGAAGGCTAACTTTTAGATATAAGAAATACGTGTCCCTTCAAATAATCAGGCTAACCATAAGTGGAAAATTGTAGAAAGTCTTAACAGTACAGGGGTAAAAAAGGAGAAAAACTGTCTGCTTATGTATTTCTGATATTCTCTTATCATGGCTTCAAGAAAGCCGTTTGCTAATATTTTCACTGGATAACAATAATATTCAAATGTGAATGTAAAAGCTGCCTTTTAATGTGAGCTCAAAGCTCCTCGTGGCTTTGATGAAACGTCACCCAGGACACCTATTTGTGACTGCCAAAATTATGTGGTTGAAGGAAAAAAGGGTATGAAATATCCAAGTCATTTTTTAACTAGCTGTAAAGTGTCTTCAGTAATTGGTGTCTTCCAAAGGCAATGGTAATGTAACAAAAGGATGCTCTCTTTATCTTGACCTTGGGCATCTTACTAGATAAATTAAGACTTATAAATACTTAGATTTTCTTCTTTTTTCTTACTTAAATTAATCACTTAGCCCACAGTATTTTGATAATCTAAAAATGATTGAACTCCCAATCACTTAAGTAAACATTTCAAATTTAAATCCAGCTTATGGGGGTGTTTTAGGTTTAAAGTAAGAACTGAAACCAAAATCCAATTCCCAGTATTTTAGATTAATTCATTTTGTGAGTGAGAAGAGTGAAAAGTTAATTATGGAGAAGCGTTGCACTTTCATTCAGCATAGAGTATGTTTCCTGTTGTCCTTATTTACCTGCAGTAGGAGCCTTAGCATAAATTTGACACATGGTAATAACCTGCATGCATTCAGTCATGGAAGCACTGAATGTCTGTGTATAGTAGTCTGTCTTAAAACAATTGCTTGGTTTCAGTCAGAATCAAATCCTGCTTTTTTCACTCAGGTGTCTCTTTTGAGTTCAGCGTGATTGCACCTGTGAATAAAAATAATTGGGCATAGCCTCCTGTAAGGTTTTGTCTCGTGGTGTTGGTGGGGATGAGAAGGTTGCTCTGCTCACAGCTCGGTGCCCATCCATCACACATTTGCGGGTCTGTTCACCACCAACTTTAGCTGAGACAATTTTCTGAGCTTCAGATTTCAGTGACAAAAGGCTTCTTTCTTACTGTGCATTAAGCCCATTATATACAATTCTGTAGCCACTTGCTCTTCACCTCTTCTTTCTTTAACCCACGGAGGACAGAGAATTCAGAATCTGTCAACACAAGGTGGTTTTAAAAGACAGTGTTGTTACAAAGCAAGAATATTTTCTTTGCATCAAGAGTTTAAGGAGTAGGAATTATCATGGGAGTTGCGAGAGTATTTATTGTCAGGATAATTCCAAATAGGACTAAAGACTACTATGGTGGTCCACATCATGTTCCAGGCAATTCAGAAAGGGTAGCTATAGCTCAAAGCATGCTTGTTGGAGTCCTGCCCCTGCCGTGTGCTCTAACTGCTGCTCCTCCTGATCAGGAGGCAGGATGTTGTCAAATGACATTACTTCCTCTGGTCCCCCAGCCTCCACATAAGGCTTTATTTTTGAGGAGGGTATTACCATTCTGCCTCTTCACACATTTTAAGCAGCAAATTTGTTCCTTCTCATGAGGAGGATAATGCAATCATGACAGATGGCTCAAAAATATTCCCATTCTTTGTCGTTGTTTCCAAACAGACTCCTGGAAGAAGTCTTCTTCCAAAGCTGACTTTCACATCTTTCTCCAGAACTGTAGTCAGTACTTGAGAAGATTTGTTGGGAAACACTAGAGTCAATGTTTCCACCTGTAAGTGTTTGATATATTTTGACCAAAGCATTTGTCATCCCCTCTGTGTGATGTTATTTGGAATAGCCAGGTTAAAACGATAGTCTTTGCTGTGAGTCATTTTCAATGGAAGTGCCTTGCTATCACCTTTGTTTCATTTTTTCCATCATGTTAAGTTCTTTTGTCGAATGGCACAATGTCACCTCAATGACAAATGTATTTTTTCACTCATTATGCTCTTGACAGGTTCAAAATCTCAAGAAGATGGGGGATTACTTGTTAAATACTACAAACGCTTATTGCTAACATGTTGAAATAAGGTCAGCTCCTGTATGCTTGAGGTAGGTAACATCCTTTGAAAATCTTTTGACTCTGTGCTTCACTTGTTTTGTTCTATTTTCTCTTTCCATCTAAACATGGAATGTGTTTCACAGGTCTGAAGCTCCTGTGAGGATAGAAAGCTGGAAGTGTTACTATTTTTTCCACTCCTTGTCTCTCTCTTGCACATCTTTAGCTACTATGATTGTCTTCAGCCTTTCTGTGACAGGCTTTTTTTAAATTGCATGAAAAATTGCTTCCTGAACTGTTTGGAGAAGCCTGTATTACATCTTTATTTCCTTCCTTAACTTTTTGCTTACACCTGCTTGCATACATATGTATGCATCTACATATATATATATATATACACACACACATATATACACAAATATCCCAGGTCCTCAACAAACACAGCTGTTTATGAAAATCCAATGGCAAAACTTTAAGGAAAACTTAAAAAAAAATTTAAAAACTTAAAAATTGTGAGGAAACACAAGTGAATCAGTTCTGCAGTTTGGACATAGCTATTAAATGTTAACTGGACAGCGTGGGTACATGGAAGAGAGTGCTGAAAAGTGCAGGAAAGTCTGAGCCATTTCTTCAGAAACAAGAAACACAATGAAAAGCAGAGCCTTTTCCCCCATGGCTCACTAAAACTATGCAGCCAAGTGTTTTGTCCAAGAGTGAAGGGGTATTTGAACGTTTTTTCTGCAGCTTACTTTCAGAAAGCTTGCAGGTAATGTGAAATCTCTACGTCTCTGTTATGTTTGAATGTTAGCGGCCAAGCAGTTGAGGCTATTTATATGAAAGAGGGGGGAACAGACAGACTTGACTGAAAATGCATTTAGCAAAAGTGGCACTGGTCACAAAAGCTCAGAGGAAGGCAATCCTGACAGTCTATAGGTTTTTTCCCCCTCGTGCATATTTCAAGGTGTTAACTTCCATTTTCTGAAATTTCTGGGTATGCTGCCTCCTGTTTGTTTCTTTGGAAAAGGGACTGCTGTAAAATACGGTGAAACCTGGCAGCATTCGTTCAGATACAGAAGGGCAAGATCGCCAGCTTTCAGACAGATACCAGTTATTGTGGAAATCCCTACAAAAAGAGTGAGAGATTGCAACACTGTAAGATGTAAATGGAAAGTCACAGAAACAGGTACCAAAGAACAAAGCAGATGAGAGTGCCTGGAAGAGATTTCCAAGGGCAGAAGAGCACATTGGCTTTACAGTTTCCTGTAGGTTCAACGGCAACTGACTATCCAAGGACTTCTTTGTTTTCACTCTGTGGTGGTGCATGGACACATGGACAAATGAGTATTAATGACATCCATGGACCAGATTAGTCCCAAACCATTAAGAACACAATCTCTTGAAAAAGGGAGGATTAAAAAGAGTTTCTCACTCCAGCTGATGTCCATTAGGAAGCACAGACTTCTGTTGCATTTGGGCTGCTGCCCGGGGAAGCCTTCTCATACAAGTAAGTTACCTGTGCCCCTGGGAAAGCAGGGTGAGAAATGACTGCTTGAAGAGAAACACTTGAACAGTGTCAGGGCCTGGATGAAAATGACACTATGAGTTCGTTTTTTCTCTTTGTTTTCTGCTGGGAATATTGCTGATGCAGCAACACATCCGGCACCAGCCACAGAGAGTTCCCTCCGTCCAGAGCGGTGCTGGGTGGCTGGGTGCTGGGGGGGTCCTCACCGCCATTTTATTCCTCCCATGGGCTGTTGAGATTAAAGCTGCTACCAATCCCTACCCCTGACTGTCCTAGGCAGCCCTGCGAAGTCCTCACTCTCCTCTGGGTTTCCTAAAAGCGTATTTAAGGAGCATCTGTGCAATTCATGACCGCAGAAAGTTGGCCTGAACTGCAGCCAGCATCACCTTTCTCATGAGTTTTCAAAGAACATCAGCTCACTGGCTTGCAAAAGGTGACATTTGGCTTCTCTTTGGGAAAATGCTTATATGTGTGTAGTCAGGAGTTCTGAAAGATATATAAACCAGGAAACTTTGTCACATTCTCAATAGAAAGAGATCTTTTTCCAATGCAATGGAAAATCTGGGAATTGTCACACCATTTCCTAGATCACATCATTTCCAAGCAATTCACTCAGTTACGGATTAATGAAATAATAGCCTAGTTGACATCAACAGCTGGGTGCCAGTGTGCTGGCTTCCAAATCGGACTTGGCAGGAATTAGACCTTTCCATGGCACAGAGGCGGTTGGGCTCGCAGAGGCAGACTGAGCCCCAGCAGCAGGCGCTGCCTCTGAGCCCTCGTCCTGCGGCCGTCAGAGACCACGGAGAGCCAAAGGGCTGCCCTGCAAACTAACGGCTGAGGTGTCAGCTCTTGGATTAAATCAGACAGATCGACACTCTGCCATTTTTGTAATAGCCCTTGTGAAAAAATATATGCTTTTCATGAGAATTTTTCAGTCTGAAAAGAAGAAATTACACTGAGAAAGGAATATTCCCCAGACAGCTCTGAGGCCAGCTGGTTCATACAACCAGCAGCCACTCATGGTGTATATACAATGTGGTGCCTGAAGTGTTGCTTAAACCCATCCTAGCTAGCTTTATATCAACAATTTCGGGTACCATCCAGCTAATACAGCAGGACGTCTGAGGCAGGGTGACCTGCTGAGTTTGTATACTCCATGTTGGTCATGTTTTGCAGCCCCTGCTGAGCTTTCTAGCTGTGGTCCCAGTAGCAGCCAGTGCACCAATTACCTACATGACATTGCCTTTGAGTAATGACTGTAAAGGATACACTTATTTGGTGTTTCTGAATTTTGTTCTATAATATCCAAAGGGCCTAAAGTACCTGAGATGCTGAGGGACAAGGAAAGGAGCAAGGAAACAAGTTCCTCTTTTTTCTGCTTTGGGCCCTTAAACACAGCAAGCACTGACCCTTGGGCATTTGTTTAACTCTCTTTCCTGCTAAAAGTCTGAAATAGTTTAGTGTAAGGGGTGAAGTAAGCGCTTGTGACAAGTCGGTAACAATGACTGAGACTGGACATTTCAGTACAACATGGACAGAAGCCACAGTAATTTCTGATCTCTAATAGAAATAAAGCAGTAAAATTAAGAGTAGAAAGTATTGAAAGATTGCTTTCCATGTCCTGCATCTACACAGCCCAAAAGTATGTTGCAGCAGTTCTTACAGGAATCTGTGCAATGCCACTCCCATGACTGTGTGTGTACGTGTGCACACGTGGGCATGTGCCATGTCCCTGACGCTCAGACACTGATCCATGTACAAACGAGTTGTCTGAGACCAGTCTGGCACATCCTTGCTTTGCAAGGAGCAAGTCTGCACTCTTAACCCATCTCATGTGGGTCTGGAAGGAGAATAAGAGCCATTTGGCTACACCTCTGCCTTCTGCAGGTAGCTGAGAGCTGCCTCTACACCCCCAGGAAAATCACAACAAAGTACTTTGCACAAGTGTTTGTTGCTTGGCATGTCCAGCCCCACAGGTTTCCTTGATGTCCTTCTTAGCTGAGGTGAACCTCCAAGCTTCATGGGTGAGCTGCCAGAGGAGTGCCCCTCCGCACTGGGACAGCTTCTCCAGACAGCTTCCAGTGGCATAAAAGGACATATTCACATTTACAGACAATCCTAATGCCCCTGACTTCTCATCTCCTCCTGTAACCGTGTTGATGTTCCTCTCTCCATTACAAAACCACCGTCCTCCTTCTGCCTCATATTGATCACTCACAACATGTGATCAGTAAGTACTTCTTCTGGACACCTGAGTCCATAAAAATATTGATAATATTCTGGATATATGTAACTTTACCCTACAAATAAGCAGGCGGCTTTCACACTGGGCTCAAATACAGCTATTTCTTTCCTCGCGCTACAAGCTGCCATGTCCCTTTACTCTCCCCTATGCAAGACAGCATTTATGATACAGCAAATAACCTCTGCGATACAGAAAAATTATTTCCTGTAAAACTGTCTGTCCTGCATATTTCCTTACATTTTGCAACTGAAGATGATGCTTTCTGTTTCAAATACTCCTTCATCAGGTTATTTGGGAGCATGCCTGGTTGTAAGTCACTGAGGTTCTGATGCAAACTGAGTCCACACCAGGCTGCTTACCCTGGGAGCTACGACATGTGCACTTACAAAACTGTTAAACTTCTGCACCTGCGGGCAAGATCCAAGCCAAGGGAGAAGCTGAACCAGTTTCCTCATTCTGTGTTTGTCCACTTCATTTGCCCATTTTTTTTCTGTATTCAATTTATACCTCTAGGATGAGGAATGTAGAATTTGCCTTAGAAGATGTTACAATTACACTGTAAAAAAAATCCCTAGTTCTGGCAGATGTTGTACAGATCCAGAGAAGATAAAGAAATTTTTGAGGTTTGGTTGTGGGTTTTTTTTATGTCCTTGCAACATTTGTGGGAACTTAATTCAGTGACCTATGTATCAGGTTGCTATTTATTTCTGGCTTTTGATCTTGTGTGTCTATTTTACAATTTTCATTGATGTATATTCAGTCTAAATGTCAGTCTGAGCTTCTAAAACCTCAGGGACAAAGTTGTACCACATGATGGTGTGTAGATATATTACGGTTAACCAACATACAAAGCAAATGTTGAGGAAATTGGCATTTCCCCATCCTGTATGTGCACAAAGCACATTATATCTGCTAAGGGAATCCTTACAGCACATCTTCAGACATTTATTGGTCTCAGTTATGAATTACCATACAGTATTAGCATAGGTTTCACAGCTAAACAGATTCTAAAGTACTTCTTTGGCCTACTGACCTTAAAGACATTTTTAAAAACAGGGGAATTGTTGGTATTTTGTAAATGTACCACATTCCTTTTTGCAATTGCCATAACTGCACTTAATGATTGTGTTTTTGAATTCCAATTATGTCTTTATAGTCAAATAGCAGCTGGGACTACATGAATTTGAATGTCCTTTTCACAAAAATTATGGTGGCTTGTATATGAGCTGAGCATGAGATTTGAATCTCATTTTTGAGGACACACGCTAATCTTAGCGTAACATGTTGCCCACTTTAGTACTGCCCAGTCTGTTTTGCCCCCTTTGGCACAACCAGGTAGATCACACTTACCTTATACCTGCTAGTGCCCGGGCTAGGAGGAAACTTCTGCTATGTCGGCACTTATCAAGGAGTAAGATTGTGTGAGACACCAACAGAAACTGAAAATAGTCACTACTGCTACCCAGTGCAAAGCAAGCAATGTAAACGGGATGTTTAGAAGGCGGCCTTGATCTATTCTTGGGCGTTGGGTAGGCAATAGCAAATGCACATCTTCTGGGCTGTATTTCACAATTTTAATACATCAGAACCATTACAAAATAACCTGGTTATTTGCATTTAATGGCTTTTCTGCAGTAAGAAAATTGCCTTAATGTAATTTCTGTCATAAAAGGCAGAGGACTTCTCTCATTCTGGAAATTACCTGGAATAATTTAATTCTTATTTTCTTATTTTCCATGTAATGGAGGAATAGCATGACACTGATTTTTACAGCATCTCTCTATTGGAGCTGCAGCGTGCTTTGTACTTAAAATGGTATCTTTGCCAGTGGTTAGTGTTTGCACACTTTTTTCGTTGTTAATAAGAATCCATTTCAGGTTAAAACAAAGGGTTTTCTACAGCTGCAGGTGCAGAAAACAAGGGAGATGAAGGATTTTCCATAGAGAGTATCACCAGCCGAGACAAGGCATAGCTGTTTAAGAACACATGGCATGCTTTTCAAATGGTGGGCTGCCTGTAAATATCCACTTGACCTGTGTGCTTGGGGTTCTCATATTTTTATACTTTTTGAAAAGAAAAAATCAGCAAAATAAGAGAGAAACATCCCTATGCATTGGGAGAAGTTGATGGTTCTTTTTTTCATCTAGTTAAAAACTACTCCGACCACCTTTCTGGTTAACAACTAACTCTGTTGTTTCTGTGGGTCTATAATTAAGAAGGAAGAAATTATTCGTATGCAGTTTAAACCATTAGTGAATTTTGAGATGAACACTGTTTTCCTTCAGTGATTAGCGTATGCCAGGGATAACATAATGACATAATGGCAACCTACAGCATTGCTAAGCAGGCTTCTGGTTGCATTCTGTTCATCTCCTTCCAACAAATTTGCTTTTCAGTAATTTTCATGGGAGTCCTGAAATTTTGGCAGACTGCAGCCAAAGTTCAGTTCAGTGCTGTGGAAAGAGCAGAAGTTCTGGATCAGGGAAGAAAGCAGGAGGCTGATTCTTTCTGTAGAAGACAAGAATGATTGGAACCCTGACTTCAGAGGGGCAGCGGCTGCTGCTGTGTCACCTGACGTGGTTTAAAAAGGAATCCAGCGGAAGAAGGGCTGAACATGCAAGGACAGGGAAAATCAAGAGAATATGGTCTGGGAATCTTGCTCTATCACTAATCCCTCTATTTAAAATCTGTGGTTTGATGACCATTGCACACACGGGATACTTTTTGTAAACTAGGCTGGATATAATCTAAGAAAACTTTTTTACGAAAAGGTTGGGATGCCATTCAGAGGGAAAGTAAAGTTCATGTCCAGCTTCAAGTTTTATGCGAGATATTTGTCACATTTTAAATTAAATTACATTCACCTGCTTGTGTTTTATGAAAGCGTTTGTATTTTGCTCCAGCTTTTTTCCAACAAATGGGTGGAAAAGGCTATTGACGTGCCATGTGCTAGCCCTGGAAGACAGAATGTGAGTTTTACCATTCAGTTTAACACAAAATCAAACTTCAGAACTATCTGGACTTTGCAATAATTTTGCAGGAGTCAAAGAAATGCTCCCCGTTGTGCTTCCCATGGAGATCAGAGAAGGGCAGCACAACTCTGTCTCCTCTCAGCTGCATCCTCGGATCCCGCTCCTCCTTGCTCTCAGTGGGGTTTTCCCAACCTGCCTTCAGCCCACAGCCTGGCCTCCAGACATCGGTCCCAAGAGCAGGACGTTTGGTCCCTCCTTGTCCCTCCGCCGAGCACAGGAGCCGGCACGCAGCGGGGGACCGGCAAAGCAGCTGGTTACTGTCCCCATCCCGGCTGCACCAGTCTGGCGCAAAAGGCCTCGGCAGGATCCTCGTGCAGCCCCGGGCACGCCGTGTGCTTTAGTTTATATTCTCATCGCCCCCTCTCGCATAAACAACCCGTACCCCTTTTACTTTCTCTGCGGTGGCCCTGCTTTTCCTGATTTTATACCCTTGCTTGGTAATTTCAGCCTTGCTCCCTGACCCGGTAAGCCAGAACCCCCTTCTACTCACACTCAGACGGTGAGTGATACTGTCGCTCGCCCTGACACTCCCTTTTCTCTGCCTTTAATGTATAATAATTTCTCCTGGGGCTGTTTTATTCTTTCAGCCCGGGTTGCAATTGATCATCCACCTTCCCCCTCCTGTTCTGCCCCGTTTCTGACACCTCCCCACGAGCGCAGCACCAGGCAAGGGCTGGCCACCGCAGATGCGCTCTTCTCTCCAAGTAGCTGGTGGCACTGACAGAAACTGACTGGCACAGACAGAAACCTGCTTGCTTTCTGAGGTCCAAAAGTCTCTGGAATTGCATTTTTAAATTTTCATGTTGCTCGTGGGTTTTGCAGTTTTGAAATCCTTTATTCTGAATAGCTAATTTAGGCCATTTTGTTTGGTTGGGAACCACTTGTGAGCATCACTTCAGTCCATAAAAAGAACAAGTTCACAGTTGTTTTAACTTCAGAACAGTTAAATTCCTGGAAACATCTTACCTTAGTTATTATTGACCCTGTATATTTGATCAGTTAAAGACAGGTTCACTGTTTTGCTCTCAAAGTGGAAATTTTGCCTCTCTTGAAACTATGGCATAATAAATAAAACATTACATGTGGTCAATAATGAAAAAACACCACGTTTTGACGCAAATGTTTCCCTTGTAGAAACATTTTTATGGAGAACAGCTATTGCCACACATCATTATGGAGAAAACCATTTACAGGGAATATTTCCAAGACGAGTAAAAACCACCACACACGGCAAAACTGGAAAGACTCTAGGATTTGAATAAGAAAACATGGCTTTTTCAGTATTCAGACATCTTTTCTATTCTAAGAAGGGCATATGGAGTCTGCTGTTTATTTTATAATTACAGGCATGATGCAGAAAACATCAGAGCAGTAAAATTGATGGCTTGCAATAAATAATATAATTATTGGTTCTCCTTAGTCTGGAAAATTGCAAAGTGTCTACTTTTCTAGCACACTCATTAGGTCTACAAAAGGGTGCATCATGCTTAAGAGTCAAGCAACTTAACCTTGCTTAATATCATAATGAATCACAGGTCTTGAAAACGTAACTTCTATGCAAGTTTGCCAAGTGTTTCAATATCTCAGTTCATAATAAATGAGTAGGCCAGTCTTTGTATATTGAATTTTGTGTAATTTTCAGTTTCTGTTGCCAGCAGAGGCTTTACATCTTCCCAGGATAAAGAGAAGATTGCTTTTTTTTGCAGTCTTCAAACAAATTAAAAAATATTTCTCCCTAGATTGCACACTATTATTTCTATTTTTGCCACAAAGGAAACGAAACAACCCAGAGTGTATGGAGCATTTTACTCAAAATTAAATATTCCATTTTACAGGATAATGATGAAGCTGTTTCATTTTTAACAGAGGTAGAGCTGTAGAAATTAGTGGAGTGGTTTTGAGCATCATTTTTCAAAGCAGCTGGGGCAGCAGAAGGTGAAAGAAAGCAGGATCCCTACTTAAGACCCTAAAAACCCCATACCTGTGGCTGAAGACACTTTACACCAAATCCATTTGGGTGCCTTAGAACATCATGTTTTAGGAAATTTTAAACTGAGGGTCATGAATTGAAGGCACATCCAAGTTGAAAGAATCAAAGAGTTGTGCCCAACAAATGTTTGAAATTGTTCTTGCTCTTCAGAAACATATTTGGTGCAGCATCTGAACATGACTGCAGGTAATTAATAAGAACGATCTAGAAAATTGAGCAGTTCTTCAGATCAGCAGCAGACTGTGCAATTCAATCTTCTCCCTTTCTGCTTGTTGGACATAAAATTCATGAACAGAACAGTGGTTTTATTGCTTTTTCTGTTGCTACTGTTGCCGGACTGTCCCTGCACATCTCAAGAAAATGGTGATTCGAATGACTGAAACCCTTACAACAGCTAACAGAGGAAGTTTGTGTTATCCATCTTTGGAATTATTAGCCCGTGTTGTTTTTTTCTTCAGCTGGGCACTGCAGTTCCAGTGCAGAGAGCTGTTTGTCCTGCACCCTCCCCTGAGCATGGGGAGCTGCCTTCTGCTGCCTGCCTGCGGATAACTCTGCCCGGTAACCTTGACTAGCTGGGCACATCCACTCAGCAGGTATAGTTATAATGTACGCAACGGTAGGGAAAGTTGAGTTCTGCTGAAGAAAATATTTGATTTGTGTAGCTGAAGGCAATATTTGTGTAGCAAAAGAATTTACTAAGGAGCAGGAATTAAAACAGATAAAATTTCTCTCTTCCAAAATTGCCCTTGACTGATGAGGAGTGAGAGCAAGAAAAACCTCTAACACCAAAGTTAGCAGAATTGCACAGCAGAATGCAAAAAATGCCATGGCCCACTATATCCCTGAAGCTGCTTATAAAAATTGTTTGAAGTGGCTTATGTACTGCAGCACTAAGACAGCTATTGTGGCTATTTTTTAACCCAATGAAATTCACTGCTCTGTTTTAGACACAGAAATTACTTATCTCCTGCATGGAAAACAAGTTGCAATGGCATCCTTGATGCTCACATCCTTCTTAGCCTCCTGATTACCACGACTCGGAATAAAAATCTCCCCTCACAGGTTTTCTGGCTCGCCTGGCCCAGCGGCCGGCCAGTAAGATTTGCACCTCTTGCACTCAGGTAGTGCCACAAGCCATTTAGGTATTTAGTTATTCCCCAGACTGTCAGAGAAACACTGAGCTTGTGAAGATGATAAGAATCTGGACCGGTACCACGTAAACGTCTAGGAGATCTGATGTGTTAAAACTTAGGTAGCACGATTTGATTCCTGGTGCGCAAGATAAAGCAGCGATGTCCCACAAACTCATTGTGCCTAGCGAGCTCAGCCTGCTCTGCCTCCTTTTTTAAGAAAAGCTCTGTGAGCCCGCCATAAAAAGGGTGTTTTAGAGGTCCCAGTTGCTTAATCTTATGAATAAACTGCTTTTACCTTTCTTTTTCCTTCTTCTTTATGTTTAACCCAACATCATTGGAATACGCTCAGTATCACAAAGACTGCACAAGATTACAGCTGCTCCTTTCAGCGTGTGCCAGCTCAGATCTTGTGCACATGTTTCAGTTACATCAGCACTGTTCAATGGCTTTGAAATGGTTTTGGTGCTGGATTTGTAATGGCTTAGGGTTGTACCAGCCAAAGTCTGGCTGAGGCCCGTGCTCTTGGGGCTGCCTGTGAGTGTGTCAGTTTGGCGGTGGTCAGAGGTTCCTGGTCTCTGAAAACAGGCACAATCACAAAAACAAATTGCAGATTTTTCAAGGAGAGGGAAAAGTAAATTGGTACATGCCGTACAAGGACAATACTTTGACTTTTGTGAGCCAGCTGTCAAAGAAATGGTCATTTCCCTCTGCAGGGTCAAAACGGCAGTTTAAAAAAATACGTGGTCTGCTTTCCTGGAGTTACTGGATATACATCAACCTGTTCAGATATGGCTACATACCTGAATTTATCCGTTCTTCTGAGCTAAGGTGGCTGTTGTGTTGCTAGCTTGGGGCAAATAGGATGTAGTTTGGCTTTGGTTGCTCCCCTTTTAATCACCTCTCTATCATGTGTGGTATCCCTTAGAAGATTCCCGGAGGCCAAACCAGCCCACTTTCCATCTTGCCACCCCTCAGCAGTTCCTGACCCTTTTTTCCCTTCCATTTCCACATTTACCATTCAGGTCTCACCTCTGCTTTCCTTTTTTTGATGAAAAGAGTTAATGCCTTTCCTTGCAGAGGTTCATATTAAGATTATAATGAATAGAAGTTAATGCGTTTTTTTCCTAAGGCTACGTCACAAGCTATAGTAGCAAGTTATCGACTTCAGTTCAGTATTGCAATGTCTGCACTGCAGTTTGATATCATCTTGACAGGTGTAGATGACAAAAAACTTCGTCATTGGAGCAGACATGATATTTTTGGCACTGATTATGGTCTTGCTAGCAGACATTTCAGAAAGTCCATAAATAGGTGAGAAAAAATCCTTTTGTACTGAATAAATTACATTGCTCTCTTGGCAAAATTGAGTTTAGGTGTTCATCGGTGTACAGTGGTGGTGGATGGTAGGAAGAGAGAAGACAGTGCGGTTCTTTCATCCTTATCTATCTTTTGGCTTGGTTTTCCCCAGCAGTGCCTGATTTAGATTTCAAAAAGGGTTCGGGCTTTTCAAACTTACTGGGATGCCTCTTTCCTGGGAGAAACATTTGAATAATCTTCTAATGAGTGATAACGGACTTCTGCTCTAACTGCCCCATTACTGTAATTTTCTCACTTTTACTCTCCTGAGTCTCTCCCCCATCCCCCGGGGAGGGGGAGCAAGCGAGTGGCTGTGTGGTGCTCAGGGGCTGACTGGGGTTGAACCATGACACATGGCAGTGGTGTAACTCAGCTAAGAATGCAGCCTAGTCATAAGCGTACATCTACCCTAAAAATGGTCTAAATGTGCACCAGTTATAGTAAAACCAGTTAGTCTGAGCATGTTCTACAAATTACAGATTTTCTGAGCACACCCGAAAGAACAGGCATATTTCTACCTCAGTTCTTGTCCACAGCAAAGCTCCGCATTACAAAGGCAAGGAGGGAATGAATAACTGGTATTCCCGAGCATCCTTGAAGCCTGTACACCTGCCTTGGCTAAGTGCCTCCTGAGGCCAGTGAAGAAGCAGGTGTCCTGTCCTCACCATGTCACTGAGTTCCCTCTGAGGTTAAAGAATATAGTCAGAACTGTGAAATATTTTGATTCTACAATAATGGCAGGCATCTACATATAAGGCAGAAGTTACAAAAATGAACAATCATTTCCTGAAGTTAACTTTATTTCTACTGATAGCATAGGCGTTTCACATCTGCTGTATATTTGTTTGCCATTACATATTTCTACTGGCAACTATCTTCATGTCACTGGTGTTACTGCAGAAGCTCCTTCCAGTCCTTCCAGTCCTTATTGTCCTGGAGAAGGTAGATGCGCCTCTGTAAAGTACAGGAATCTGTTCTTGTTTATCAACAGAAAGAAGAATCTGCGTACAATTAATTTTCATTAGGGTTTTTTTGTTAAGAACTCTTAAAACTAGGTCTGTAAGGAGAGTTAGAAATGTGAATCCTACGCCTCCAGATGCAGAAACTGAAGGTTCAGGTGTCTTTCTCACCCGCTCTGATATTTGAGAATTCCCATCGTTAAGTGTTGATATTCTCAGTTTCAGATCTAAACGGCCATCCTGCAAAATTTTGCCTTCTGCCACCAAGCACCAGGAACTAAGCTGTCTGCAGGAAGAATGAGATCGTCTTTTCATAGCTTCTCACAGGACAAAGAGTGTCATTCCCATGAAAAGGACTGGTCTTTTGCTATGAAATCCTCCAAAGTGACTTTGAGAACCTCATTCCAAACAGCACAAGTGCATGCCCCACCTGACAAAGGAGCTGCAGTTGTTGAATGACCCATTTAATTGCTACCCACTTATCCAATGATGTAAAACAAGTCTGTCTGAATTCATGTCTTGGCTCTGGTGGAGCAGAGAATTCAATCAAACTATAAATACTTTGCCTGTGCATCTGTGGCAAATGATGCAAATGCTAATTCCTTAGCCCTCAGGCAGCCTAGAAGGGACTCAGTTTGTTTTCTAGTGAAATATGGGCATTCGCAATTTTTCATGGAAAGAGAAGCTGTTCTGCTAGTCAGTAAATTCCTTCAAAAGCACCTGAGTGCACAAGGAAAACTGAAGTCAGAGTGTTTAAAAATAACTTCTTCCAGTATGTCATCTGAAAAATATTAAATATTAGAGTTTGACCTTGACTCTTCCCATCTCCCAGTTGCTACTGAGCTTCATGCCCAGCACAGAGATGAGTTGCAGTGGCAGTGCCCACGTGCTGATTAGTGACTTCTCCCCAGCCGATACGGATGGAGGCGTAGCGGAGCCACCGCTGCCAATGTCTGAAGGGTGGCTGGCACTCTGGTGCATGCAGAACACACCATCCTTTCAGACCTTGTACTCCCCACGCCATGTGAGATGAATCCAGTCTCTACCACCTTGCACGGTCTCTTGCACAAGTTCAGGAAAATCGGGATGGGACCCACTGCTTTGCGCAAACAGCTGTGAGTGAAAGACCAGAGAGAACGTGGACCACACCTCTCCCAAACATTGCCCAGGGAGGATGCAGAGAGACAGGCAGAGCTGTACCAGCCTAGCAGCCCCCGGCTGCAGTAAAAGTAGACACTGAGCAGTGAGCTGTGCTCCCCTGGGAGCTGCCATTATTCCCAGTCCCTCTGCTGTTATGAGGCCAGACCTTTCAGTGATGTTTCAGGCATGTTAGATGGTGTTTCATTACAGGGGGGTGGACTGTAAATGATCTCTTGAGATGCTCTTCACTGCTGCTTCCCTCAGAGGCAGTGTAAGATTGTTGTCTTTATTGCCATGTGTAGCCTGACTGTGCTCTGGCTCAGTCTGCAAACTGTATTATTTTAGATGGGTATCTGATATATTTTTAGACTGGCAAAGGAAGACATTTAAAAATTAACAATGATCATTACTTTTTTCCCTAGTCCTTTCTACAGGGATACAGGCTGAGATATTTCACAGCTTCTGCCTACTGCAGCAAACACAACAGAGCATCTTTACAAGTCAGCCATTTAAATTAGCCCCAACAGGGCTCCCTGTGCCCTGCGTGACAGCGGAGTCACAAAGTGTTGTCCTGCACAAAATACAGCTAGAGGTTTTTCCATTAGAGAACATCAAAACATTCATTTAGCAGTTTCAGAGGATGTCTTTGCTGCAGTGAAAGCCAAGCTAAAAGTGTGGTTTATTCTTGCTTCACGAGATACTTCCTCTTCTCTTGCCCCACTTTTCTTTGCTACATTTACAGCCTGAGAAGCTGAAGTCCTCAATTTTTAACCCACCTTGGCACAAAATGTCTGTAAGCTCATCCACACTGCTTCACTACTTTGTCTCTATGTAGGGGCTGACCTAAGGTTAAGAGAACAACTCAGAGCGGCAAGCCCATGTATATTTTTACTTCTTTGCTGGTGTCTTCATATAGAGCTGACATCCAGACATATACTGGCTGTGTTTTTCTTCTGAAACCCTATCCATGACTGTACTCAAGAAGAGAGAAACAGCTCAGCCTCTCCTTCTGTGGCACTGACAGGCTCAGATCCGCTTCCCTGGACCTCTGCTCGGAGTACAACCTTGTGTTGGTGGTGTAAACGGGACCCTGGGGTTGCCATCTCCAACATGAGCTGCAGACATCCTTCTCCTGAGCTCTCACCTCCTGATCGCGCCTGTGGGACCCGGAACTGAGAGGTTGCTGGTCAGTGTATCAGGGTCTGTTACAAGCGCTTACACTTTCTGGTTTTTAATTTTTTATAATTAAAAAGCATAACTCCCTCCTTTCATAATACAAGTGCATGCCAGCTCTACTTGTGCTTCATCAAAGCCAGAGAGGAATTCATTTAATTTTTTCTGCATTGAATGCATTGCCTAGTGCTGGATTTATAATTTCCAGTTGTGATATCTGAGCAAGTTATCAAACAACTTAAACAAAGAGCTTGAAAATACTGTCTAAAAGTATGTAACTTTGTAAAACAAAATTATATTCTCAGCCTCACTCACTGCTTTGGCAGCTGCCCATCATGCCTGGATTGGAGGCAGAGGTAGAAGGCAAAGGTTTACTTGCAGTAGTGGGAAGATCTATATCTCTTATGCAAATAGTAGGAATGGCATTGTCTTGGAAAGCAGATGTTTTTGGCAAGGGATCAAAGCTTGCTCATACAGCACATAGTTTCATCACAGTTTCATTGGAGTAAAAGCTTCCTTTCTCATGTTTCTAGCTCAGCTGGCGTAACAACCTGTTCCTGCTTTTCAAAGTTATCTACGGTATTAGCACTGGGCAACATACCAGTATCGTAACTGTACCTCAATTCTAAGGGAACGTGAAGCCCAGCAATGCCAATATTACAGTGGTATGTGGGATGGTGCCATCGTTCCCTCCTTTTTTCACAGTCTGGCCTTGTCTTGCTTCATCCAGCCCTGTTACACCCTTATACCTTTTCCTCTTGCCCAGAGCTGGGTCAGAGCAAGATCCCTTCATGGCTTCTTGGCTTCAAGAGTAAGGAGGAGGGGAGAGGAGGTGGTGGTGGGCTGTGGTGGTGGCCACCGTCCAGGCTGTCGATCTCCGCTTGGCTGTTGTTACCCAAAGTAACTAGATTAAAACCAGCACCAGCAGGATGACACCTCCACGGTGCTGTGCCAGCATTCCTTACGAGTGGAAGGTGTAGCTCATTATTTTGAGAGGTTTTGTCCTATGAAGAATAAGAAATAGTTGTTTACAGGGAACTGACTTTCTCCGTGTTACCAATGGCTCAGCAGTGGCAGAACTGAGAACAGAATTCAGCTTTTCACTGTCTGTCTCGAAGCATATTTCCAATGCAATGAACATGACTTATAGATATTACATACATTTTAGGGAAATTTGAAGCAGGTAAAACCTTCTGTTTTCACCATGGGCATATGCAGTACCTATCCGGGAGATATTTGCATATTAATACAAACTGATGTACAATTATGAGTTGAGCTGATGATAGTTCTGTTTGGTTTGGCTTGCTTTGTTTTTTGGTCTTACTTAAGATAAATCTGGGAAATAACTGGGCCATGCTAGCAATATGATGTAATCTTCTAGATTATACCCCCTTTGACAGACAGGGAATTTACAAAGACGTTATCTAAAGATGAGTTTTTATTTTCTAGAAAGAAAATAAGTGTATAGGTGACTAACCCTCCAGGTCTGAAGCTTCTCCTATTTTAAGAGAGAAAATATGTGGCAGTGTAACAGTACCTGTGAGAAGCTGGTATCTAAGACAGAAAAGCTGTACCCATGAAAAATAGAAACTGATTATGGAAGTGAGCAGTTGAATAGCCGGTGTTGGTGATCAGGAGCGATATTCTGGAAGATGTAGATGCAAATCCCTATTTTCATTTTAAGCAAAGCAGCATTCAGAACTTTCATCACACCTTGAGAAATTCCTACTGATTGAGAGAAACTAATACTTCTTTCTCACTGACCAAGAATGCTTTCTTAGACCTTTGCTGAAGCTGACATATTCTTTCAGCAAGTTAGTTTAAAGGTATCTGTATTTTCCAGTGGGGAAAAACAAAGTCTCTGTGGTGGCTCAAAAGTAATCTTCATTGGTTTTGCTTATAGAAATATTCTAAAAGAAGAACACTTGCCTTGCCTTGCGCCACGGCACAGGGGTACAGATTGCAGGTACCATACTTCTGTTTGCTCTCTCTTCTCCTCCTGCAAAGGGAGTCTGTGTGAAGCTGTCAGTTACTTCCCTAAAGTCTCTTTCAGGTAGATGAATACACAGGACCATTGAAAAATTGAGTTCCTAGCCAAGAATCCTGGGTTCCATAGCAAAACACAGGCCTGTGAAACATTAAAAGTCCATTAATCAAGATGAATTTGAACCCATAAAAGCATTATCCATATGGCCTTGAACCCAAATATAAGCATACTGAAATTCTGTAACCAGCAGCAGCATGTAAGTACTTTGCAACACTGTCATGAAATAGCCAGCACAAAGTATAAGCATTTTAAATAAGAGAGTGAGCAAGGTGTGAACTAAGGCGTGTGTGGTGGATTTTGGGAAGTTCCTGAGTGATCGAAGTTGTATGGTGAAGAGCAACATAAGCACAAGGGACCACAAATAGGCAGGACATCCTGCCAGATACAAAAGGAAGGTGACAAAACCCAAAACAAGATAAATGTTACTGGGAGCAGATGAGATCCCCTTCGGGAGTGAAAGGGCTCAGGAGTAATAAAGAGTGAGTAAAAGCAAGGCAAGACGGGGCAGAAAGAAGTTGTCCCTTCTCTCACCAAGGAGCTCTCGCTCCTGAACACCTCCACTGCTGTGACACCGGCTCCACAGCCAAGGCCACTGAGGACTGCGGCCAGCAGCGCTTGCTGGTTTGTGCCCCCACAGCCAGGTGGGGATCAAGTTGGAAGCCTAACAGTTGGGTTTGTGTAGTGAAAAATGGTGAGAAGGTGTGGGCACAGACCATCAGCAGTAAGTGTGCTGTTACTGAATGCACGCAGTCTTCTTGTAATGTGGCCTGATGTGTCTGCCTTCTCAACACTCCCATCACTGCCACCTCCAGTCCCCTGACTGATGGGTATATGGTTACATATGCTTACATACACACAAATACAGAGAGAGAGAGAGAGAGTTACTCATTTGCACAGTCTATTGTAAAATCCCATCTTCTTCCAGGTTAGCTTACCTTACAAGTCGATAGACAAGAAGGTTGTTTATTTCATAGATCCTCTGTAAAAAATGAGATTTACACTCTTTGCTTTATATTTCTGTATTTTATTAACAAAGTTGTACTTTGTACTCTCCCATGAGGCTTTAAGAGGAAATTTAACATGGCGGTTTTTAATGTTTTACTGAAAGTTTAAATGATCGGTCTGTATCCAAGCAGTAAATTAAATTGTGAGCTGGCAGCCAAATCTAGTACACAGTCTTGAAAAAATAATTAAAATGTTGATACCTGAAGTGGAAAAAAAAACCAAACCACAAGGGTTTTTTTCTTTTTTTGTTTCTTCTGTTTTAATTGAATACATTTCATCAAACTGCTGATTGCAAGGCAGAACCTGTATTTTGTCTTCCATGTAAAAATAACTGGTCGTATTTGTTAGTTAAAGAGTAGCTGCACGCCTCTTAGAAAACTACTGCCTAATATTTGGCTTGAACAAACTGCAAAACACCACATGAAATTTGCATGCACTGCCGGATTTTATTGTAATGGAATCTTTTTTTTCTAAATAAGCATTTTAATTTACTCTCCTACAGCTTTCAAAGCAACAACTTTTATCCTCCATGAGACTTAGGTATCTGTTGTGACCTTATTATAAAAACAATCCTTGAAATAAAAGAAATTTTCAAATAATGATAATTTAAAATAGTGACAAACCCCATAGGTTCATCCACGATCGTGCATAAGGAAACTGAACTTGTGCTGCTGATTGTGTACACAATTTCTGGTAAATATAGATTCATTGGTAGCTGTTGTTAATTAGAGAAAGGTGATATTGGAAGATGCAGGGAAATTTATTGGCAACAGCTCTGGATTTCATTTTTCATCCCACTATAACTTTTTCTCCTGTTACTGATGGGAAAATAACGTGGGGGAAAGAGACCGTCATTCACGCTGCGTAATTTTACTCACTTAGCTGAGCCATCAAACTTCAGTGAACTGTGAGTTGCTAAAATTAGCTGCTGGAATGCAATGCCAGCATTTCATCCTCAGTGTGGAAATCATGGTGGCGTTTCTGCAGGGTGACTCAGCTCTCTGTGGGCCGGCACCGTCTTCGGGGAGTGCCTCTCTCTGCCCCTTCTCGGCAGAAGGAGACGGTGGCTGGCAGCGAGAGCCTTAATTCAATCACCACCTCAGTAAGATGCCTGAAGGTATGGGGGATTAATCTGGACCTCAGTGTCCCAAGAACTGTCAAACAGAGACACTGTGGGCTGGTCAGGAGCTGAACCAAGATCTCCTGATGGACACGAGCAACAAGGACTTCTGTGAGACTCCTCCGCAGCGCTGGCTTTGCAGCAAGGATTGCGCCTCAAGGTCATTGCCTGGAGATTATGGGATCACATGTTGGTATTTGGGACATAGAGCCTGCCCAATTCTTCCCAGTGATGAAGCCATAGAGCCTGGAAAGCAGGCAATTTAACTGATTTATGATCCCTCTAACTCTTTGTCATGCAGTTATTTTCTCAGAATATAAATTGAAATCAAAATTCTCTATTCTCTTTTCTTCCGTCTGGCAGCAAATACTTTGATCTGTTTTGCTGCTTGTTCGTTCTGCTTGTTTCTTCTGAGAAAGTAATATGCGCAATACTGTGCCAGCTGCTGAAATCTCTTTATCTGTTGTATCTCAAAGGTCCCTCTCATGCACATCACTGTAAGTGAACAGTTAAAGTCCGTGGTGTAAAATCAGGACAAAGGGTCAGAGAGTCAAGCTCAAAAAAGCAAAAGCAATTTATACTGAATGATAGCACGGCCTGTGTTTTTACCTCCCTAGAGAAAGTTAGTCTCTTCTCTGAGTCCCTGCCAGCTCCTGAGGTGGTTTTATATGTAAGATCAATACCGGGAAGAGAAGCAATATTTTCTCCTGCTGGTGTTTCATGATGTATATATGGCAGCTATGGGAGATCATAAGGTGGTAAAGCCTCCTTCTGCTTCTCCATGAATTGTAACATTCTTGGATTTACAACTTCCAGAGTAGATTTCTAGCCCCTAAGTTTACTTCTCTTCCCTTACATTAGGGAAGTAAGCTCACCTGCTATGGAAACTTATAATACAATGCATGACCCTTTGTTCTCTGTTTTTCTCTGCAGTCATTGACAGTAGGACAAATTGGAAGTAGACTGCTACTATAATGATGTAGCATTTGTGGTGTGTTTTTTATTAAAGAGATTTACATTTTATAACGGAACACAGTGTGTTCTGTCTGTAATGGTTTTTAAACTGTCGTCAGAATTTGAATACATCTACCAAGATTTTGTGTTATTGAATGGTTGCTTGGTGAATTATATTGTTGACTGCTTAAGCATGGTTTCCAATCAGACCATTTTACTGCAGCGATTTAATCTTCCATACCCGATGATTTTAATCTGTGCTGCATTGCCAGCCTGTTTAGCTTCCAAATGTCAACAACTTTTGAAGGCTCATGCAAGACAGTGGGAAGTAGGAGAACTGACAGAAATGTTGGAGGACATGACGTGTAAAATAAATATTTATTGTTGACAGCCAGTCCTAAAGGCAATTCACTCAGTACAGATCAAATGTTCGTGATCTTCAGCTGTCATTCACACTGAAGATGCACATACTTATTCAGTGAGGCGGGAAGAGGTAAAGTGCAGTGGCACCTGGGTGCATTGCTATTTTCAAAAATGTCTGTGGAAGAAGGCTGGAGATGTGTAATATTTACCTGCAAGCAGAAAGTCAAATATCCACAGATGACAGAAAAGTAGGATCTTAGAGCCTGCTAGGTTTATTTTTTTTTTTTCTCTTTTCATTTCAATGTTGTTTCCCACCACAAAGTTCAGATTTCTGTTACTTGTATGACTTTTAACTGGGATATTGTTTGGTCCTAGTAAGTGATCTGGATTGACTGCATTGAATTAAGACATTAGTATGCATGCTTTCTCTTGTGGATAGACTGAACAACAGAAGACCCACAAAATAGACTTTTCTGGGTTTATTAAGAAAGACTCTCGACAGTCATCAGCAAGAGCTGGATTCACAAACAAGGTAGTTCAGAAGAGAGATCTAATTTAGCTGTTCTTCATCATGCCCTGGAGAAGCTTGTCTCTTTGTACAGGCTGTAGATGGAGCCTAGAGAGCACGGCCTCCCTGGGCTGAAGTAAGGCACTGTCAACACTCAACCCATTATCTTCCTGGCCTGAAAAACTGTGGTGGTGTAACTGCAATGCTATTGCACCACGCGTTCACTGATCAGAGCAGATCTGCCTGCTGCATTGAAGCTGTTGGAGCCCCAAACACCACTCCGTGGCTTGAAATGGGAGTCCTATTGTTGTTGGGGAAGGTGTGAGTGCGTATGTCAATCACCTCTGCCACATTATGTGAAAAGAAGACTATCCTGTAGGTGTTTTTTTTAGGTGGAAAGATTACTCTGATTCCACAGTAGAGACTGGTGTTGCAAAGTCAGCTTGCACAGGTTGTATTGCCAGTTGTCTGTTTGTGCTGATAGGACATGAAGATAACTGCCCTAGGCTGCGTGTTGAGCATTGATCCTTAGTAAATGTTCCTGTTGTAATGTCCTTCCCCTTTGAAGTCTTTCCCCACAACATGTCTTTATTTTGGATTTGGAAGAAATTTATGCTCTACTGTATCCGTTTTGTCAATGGCAGCTGCTGCGTTCGTACTCCTGCCTTTTTCCTTGTTATTATATGCTACTTTTCCTATTGTTGTTTTGTCTCTTCTATTGAGGAGACAGTACATTCCTCAGGTAGAGTTCATATATCTGGACTCTTAATGTACTTTCTGAAGAGTCAAGTATTTCTTAATACCACCTGCTCATTTGAAAACATCTTTCTCATCTTCACTGGACTGCAAGGAGGTTTTATTCTCTGAAGTTAATAGCTTATCTGTGGTGGGCGGTGACCTGATCCTTTGGAGCAATTAGCGTTTTTTTCTTGGAAAGTGCAGATGCCTTCCTTGTTCTCACTGCATGGCTAGAAACATGTGCACTGAATGTCGCAACCTGGCCAATATTTTTGATTTACTGAAACATTCATGGAAGACTCTTGCACTGCAGAGCAAGTAAGTGACATCCCATGGCCCAGGGCTTGGCCATTTTAATTACCTGAGGATTTGTTATATTATTGCAGTGCACTGGAAGCAATAGCTTTCAGTGCTAACATGTATCACATGACCTTCACCCGGCACCCATAACTTCCTTTAAAATTTTTTACTACAAGAGTAGCTTGGTGAAAGAAAACATATGATATACTTTCCAGGAAGGAAAAAAAACCAAGCAAAAAGTAATGACGCAGAGAACATTTCTCTCTAAATATGTTTGGAGTAGCATTGAGCAACAGAACGATAAAAGTGCTTCAGGGAATTTAAGGCATCCATAAGTGGAATGTTCGTCCCTTGATGATATTGTAGTCTGCAGCTCTGTAGCTAAAGCACAGTGAATAATGGTACAGCACAAAAATGCGACAAGTCTACACCAGGAATGTTTTTCCTGAAAGGATTAGAAGTCTTCTTGATGTTTTCTTTTGTTCTCATGGCTATAGCAGTCATTTGCAAATGTTAACAAAATCCCAGAAGCAATTCAAATGGAGGAAAACAAAGGCTGGAAATAAAGCATCTGAGTATTTTTGAGGTGATATGTTGCAGCAAATAAAGAAATCCTGGACTTATTGCTGTGTATGCTGTAACCTCTACCTTGCACTAACTGCAAGCGGTACTGGATGCCTGGTACTCCTCAAAGCTTTTATAGCTTTTTAAACATTAAACTCCCTGTCATCTGAGATTATCAAAACTATTTTTTTTTTTGAAAACCTTGATTGTGTGAAGATATTCTGTAGGGTCTAGTTTGCTCTGCAAACTCTCTGCTTAGACAAACAGGAATTGTTGGGGAGGGAGAAGGAAGACCCAAAAGGGGAGGTGCAGCTTTTCTGTGAAGGTGGCCGTTGCTGTGTGAGCTCCCACCCCTTTGCTCTGGCTGACGCTGTAGTTGCACGGATGGCCGACGGCCCTTGCTGACCTCCTGCCTTGCCAGCAGTCTGACAAAGGAGGTCCATGCAGCGGGTCATGTGTTCCCCTGTTTCCTCCTCTTCCTTTGTGCCAGGAACAGTTAGCATGGATTGTGGACATCAGATCAGTTCTGAAATTTCCATTCACTTTTTCTTTATTCAGGCAGAATGGCAAACATAGATACGGTCAGGTCAGGTGATCTGTTAGCTGAGGAATTATGGTTACATTGCGTTAGGTATTTGAGAGCTGGCCGTGAAGTTTCTTTGTTCATATTAATGCTATTTGTCATCTTGTACAAATATGCATTTAACCACACGTATTACTTGTTTTCTGGAGCTCTTCCACCTTCATTTCCAGCCATGCAAGAAGTATTTTCAGTTAATATTGTGAGTTAACCTTATTGGCTATCATGTGTGATATTTTAAGATCAGCTATTTAGATCATAGTTGTTTGGGCCTTTGCTTATGCACATTCCATGTAAAGCTGGAGTAAATGCATGTGTGCAGGGAGCGTGTGTAAAGCCCATGTCTGCACCGCACGGGCGTTTGACACACACACTTCTGGTGGGTATCAGGTCTCGGGATGGGGGCTCAAGTGGTGGGCTGCCACTTTCCTAGTTTGAGAGTGACAATTTGTGTAACTCCTCTTCCTACCCTTGAACTAACTTTCTGCAGATTCTTGGAATTCTATCTATTAAGGGTTTGCTTATTAAGGGTAGTAAGTGGAATTTCCCCTTAAAAAGTATTGTTATTATATTGTTTATGTCTGGTTTTGTGGTGGGGGAGGGGTTGAAGTTTCACAGAGCTATACTGTGAATGCATTGTTAACTCGTATTTATTCCTACCATACCAGTAAGACAGCATCACGATTCAAGATCCGTACTTTGTGCTTCACAAACTCAATTACACAGATTTCTTCATTATTGTTGTATTCTTGCTGATGGTGATGTCTTTGACCATCATCTGCTTCCTCCCTTCCTGCTTGCATGTTTTTCCCCACTCCTGTTCAATGAGCCCTGATTAAAACAAGAAGAATGAATAAAGGAACATCAAACCTCTTAGAGCCACCTACTCTTGATGCTCACAGCTGCTCGGGTCCAGGAGCTGCTCTTAGAGACTTCGGCCCATGGCATACCTGCTGGGAACTGGCATGGTGGAAGCATGTCCTACCCCTCCTGGCAAGAAGAGACAGCAGGTTTTGCTGCTTCTGAACTCACTGCCACTGGCCAATTATTAACTGCACAGCATCAGAATCGAGGGGTTTTTGTTGCCTGAGTACTGCAAATAATAAGCAGGAAAGTGCAGAAGAACCACAGGATAAAGCCCTTTATTCCAGAAGGAATTACAACAGGGCACAGAAGTCTGCATCCTGTGTCCTGGCATAAGGACAGCTGGCAGCAGACAGGCTGTCCCAGCTTCAATGTGCAGCTACACACAGCTGCAAGGGGCATTAAAACATGCTGTACTACATTGTCCAGCACAAGTTATAAAGGACCCATTACCTGCCATTACAGATTTTGCCAGTAGATAAGACATAACTAGCAACAGCCACCTGCTCCTACAATTGTCAGTGCAGTGTGGAATTTTCTTTGGACCTAAGCAATAAATTGCTATATGAATTAATTGAAATGAGTTAGAGCTTGATTGTCAATAATAATTTTGCAAATATCTTGCAGGGCTGAGCAGCAGAATCTCAAGTAAAAATTAATGTTGACAGTAACCTTGTTTCATTGCTTTAAATAACTACTAACAAGTGTGATGAAAAACAGATTGTTTGAAATTTCTTGCTATTAAAAACTTAGTGTATTCTGGAGAGGTTAGTTGAGGTTTTTTTTGTTTGGGGCTGGTTTGTTTCTTTTTTCCTCCCTGATTTAAGATGTTAACATAATACATGGCTTTTATTTGCAGTGCTAATACCCGTATGAATGGAACTAATTTTATGACCAAGAACTATCCACCTGATTGCAGAACTGAACTTGTACTTGCTAGAAATCATGCTAAATGTTGAATTTAAAGCTTGTTTTCATTAGTATCTTCCTCTCTGGATATATGAATAGTGAAGAGATCATACTACAGTCCAAATAGAGTCAATCAGAAATTTGCTTTTGCTCTAGATTGGACCTAATTTACAGCTCAGGTAAGAGATTTGTATGTAGTATGTAGTTTGATTTAAAGTACTCTTTCCTTCTGAAATTCAGTTTGTTCTTTCTATACGCTATGAGAAACAGCTTTGCGAGCCTGCTATCTGAAGGTGTCCAGAAAAGATATGATCTGCAAAGCAAAATCTTTCAAGGCTGCTCATAATTCTGGATGGATCCTTTGTTAAGTATCTAACTTGCAGCCCCTAAAGGAGGCTCAATCAAACAGTACAAATTCTGTCTTCTTAGGAAACTGGCTGCTTAAACACCTGAAACCAAGCATCTAAATTGCTATTCATTTTAAAATCTTGGCCTTAGAACATAGTACTGTAAATATTTCTTAACTCATTTAGTCTTGTGAGAGATTGTTGCTGTTGTTGTTGTGGTTGGATTTCACACAACTAGAACCAGCAAGAGTTACAGCTCGCAAACACAAAACACAATACTATATAATGGACGTCTAAGCCAACCACTTGTGATTCTGTGTATCTTCGTGACTAAATAAATGCTGGCATTTCAAAACAAATTGGGTGTTTATAGGGAAGGGGGTTATTTACAGTTACAAGAATGATACCATACATCCAGAAAGAAAAGCTGACTTTCTCTACAAAATGGAGAAAGTACTTACTAGTATCTTATGTAAAGTGCTATGAAAATTTTGCCATACATCCAGAAAGAACAGTTGACTTTCTCTATAAAATGGAGAAAATGTCCCCTAGTATCTTATTGTCGTGGTTTAAGCCCAGCTGGCAACTAAGCACCACACAGCCGCTCGCTCACTCCCCCCTGCCCCAGTGGGATGGGGGAGAGAATAGGAAAAGTAAAAGCGAGAATACTCGTGGGTTGAGATAAAAACAGTTTAATAAATGAAATGAAATAAAATAATAATAATAATAATGATAATAAAAATTGTAATGAAAACAACAACAAACAAGAAAGGCAAGTGATGCAAATGAAAACAATTGCTCACCACCCTCCGACCGATGCCCAGCCCAAGCAGCGGTCCCCCGGCCAGCCTTCCCCCTAGTTTATATACTGAGCATGACATCATATGGTATGGAATATCCCTTTGGTCAGTTGTGGTCAGCTGTCCCGGCTGTATCCCCTCCCAACTTCTTGTGCACCCCCAGCCTACTTGCTGGCGGGGCGGTGTGAGAAGCAGAAAAGGCCTTGACTCTGTGTAAGCACTGCTCAGCAGTAACTAAAACATCCCTGTGTATCAATACTGTTTTTAGTACAAATCCAAAACACAGCCCTATACTAGCTACTATGAAGAAAATTAACTCTATCCCAGCCAAAACCAGCACACTTATGTAAAGTGCTGTGAGATCTACTGATGTCAAAAAGTTTGCAAACATTAACAACTTCAAGAACTTTAGTCTTCTCTCTTCTGTTTTCTGCCTTCTTCTGAAGGTGGCAAACATCATCGATTGCATAAAACAATCAGAGAAGAAAGCTGGTGAGACCAAGGAAGGACATTCACAATACCTAAATTTAAGCACCTGTGCTAGGTAGGTAAGATGGTGTGAAAGCTTCTTCCATCAGCAGGGGTTTATGAAAGGCAAGTCCTGCTTGACCAACCTGATCTCCTTCTATGAAAAGGTGACCCACTTAGTGGATGAGGGAAAGGCTGTGAATGGACTTTAGTAAAGCCTTTGACAATGTTTCCCACAGCATTCTCCTGGAGAAACTGGCTGCTCATGGCTTGGAAGGGTGCACTCTTCACTGGGTAAAAAACTGGCTGAACGGCCGAGCCCAGGGAGTTGTGGTGAATGGAGTTAAATCTAGTTGGCGGCCAGTCACAAGTGGTGTTCCCCAGGGCTCAGTTGGGGCCGGTCTTGCTTAATATCTTTATCAATGATCTAGATGAGGGGATCGAGTGTTCCCTCAGTAAGTTTGCAGGGTATATCAATCTGCTTGAGGGTCGGAAGGCTCTGCAGAGGGATCTGGACAAGCTGGATGGATGGACCCAGGCCAGTTGGATGAGGTTCAACAAGGCCAAGTGCCGGGTCCTGCACGTGGGTCACAACAACCCCATGCAACGCTACAGGCGTGGGGACGAGTGGCTGGAAAGCTGCCCGGCGGAAAAGGACTTGGGGGTGTTGATCGACAGCCGGCTGAAGATGAGCCAGCAGTGTGCCCAGGTGGCCAAGAAGGCCAATGGCATCCTGGCCTGTGTCAGAAACAGTGTGGCCAGCGGGAGTAGGGAGGTGATAGTGCCCCTGTACTCGGTGCTGGTGAGGCCGCACCTCAAATACTATGATTGGCTTTGGGCCCCTCACTACAAGAAAGACATTAAGGTGGTGGAGCGTGTCCAGAAAAGGGCAACAAAGCTGGTGAAGGGTCTAGAACGGTAGTCGTATAAGAGCAGCTGAGAGAGCTGGGGTTGTTTAGCCTGGAGAAGAGGAGGCTGAGGGGAGACCTCATCGCTCTTTACAACTACCTGAAAGGAGGTTGCAGGGAGGTGGGTGTTGGTCTCTTCTCCCAAATGACAAGTGATAGGACAAGAGCAAATGGCCACAAGTTACATCAGGAGAGGTTTAGATTGGATATTAGGAAAAAAATCTTCACTGAAACTGGTTGTCAGGCGTTGGAACAGGCTGCCCAGAGAGGTGATTCAGTCACCATCCCTGGAGGTGTTTAAAAGATATGTGGATGAGGTGCTTAGGGACATGGTTTAGTGGTGGACTTAGCAGGGTTAGATTAACAGTTGGACTTGATGGTCTTAAAGGTCTTTCCCAACCTAAACGATTCTGTGATTCTATGATTCTATGATATCTGTCTCTTCCCTCTTGTGCTGATCACATAACAGTGATGTTCACAGGGAATTACGCCTAACTCTCTTCAATAGCTGTAACCCCAAAACACCAGGACTGTGTTCCTTATTTTTTTGATTGAAAGAGGCAGTTGAAACACCAGCCACATTTTCCTTGTGGAAGAGTCACTCCACAGCTTTCCAACAGCACGGTTTCTCTCACCTTCTGAAGCATCCTTAACGGGCTATTGACAGGGACGTGATAATGGACTTGATGAAACACTGGTCTGATATGATGTGGCAGTTCCTATATTTTGTTTTCCGTGTTGCTAATGACCTCTATCATACAGTTGGCAAAAGCATTGTTTAAAATATCATCTGTAGCATCCAAGGTCAGCCTCAATCAGGTGAATAAAGCAAGCATTGCATTTTTTAATCAGGGACCTCAGATTGTAGCAAGGACGGTCTGACCCAACTACGGTTGACATGCTGTCCTCCAAATGCACTGAAATACCATCATCAGTCACCCCTGCAGACACTTGCATGTTGTGGATGTTTTTGTCATGCATGTCTGACTCAGCTGAGTCAGATTATCTGGCTGATCACTGAATGTTGCTTGTCTCCTTGTGACTTCTTCAAAAAACCTCCTGGGGGTAATAAAAGGTTTTCTAATTAGACTCATTACACCAACACTAGATGTAGTGATGCAGCATGCATCCCACTTGCTGCTCTGCAGCAACAGGAGGTCAGTAATGGTTTAGTTTTACACAAAGTTTATTGCATGAATAGTTATCAAGTGTAGGTTTGTAGTGAAAGTGCCTATATCTGCACTCTACTCTTTAGTGGTTTCTCTGTTTGCTTTTAAATCCCTGTGCATTAAATTTCTTATGCCAACTAATTAGGAGAGAGAGAAAGAGACCTTAGGAACACCTCCCTAGTTGACATTTGGGCTTTATTTGTGTTTATTACTAGTTGCTTTAAATCAGTCTGCAAAGAGCCTTTGAAAAGAGAAGGAATGCAATGAGATACCCAAAGAAGCTCATTTACAGCTTTGTAATAAAAAAACTTAGCACACATTATTAAACTTCTGATTCAACTGGCATGTCACAACTCCTTAGAAAATGGAAAAGAAAAACAAGCAATAATCTTTTATTTAAAATAGGCTTGTCTGTGATTCTGCTCCATCGAAAGTAGCATCCTTTTTGTCAGTAAAATCTCATTTCAAAATATTCTACCTATAAGATGAGGCAGGATGCATCTTTATTGCTAAGACTTTCCTAGAGCTAAAAGCTAAGATTTTAAAAAAATGAGATAAATTCTACTTTCATTTCCTTATCTATATAAAGAAAATAACAATGTGAAATTACAATTTTTCAATGCTTAAAATGTTAAAAAATTTTTTTTTTAAAAGTGAAGTAGTTTCTTTTTTTTAAACTGAAAGCAACATTATTGAGAAAAACTCAGTTTACTTTAATATGTATTGGATTTCAGAGTTTTAAGATTTTTAAAGTACAACATAATTTTTAAAAAAACTTCCTAGCCAAAAAAACCTTGCAAAACCAATAATTCTGAATTGGCCAAGAGATTTCAAAGGCACAAAAATGCCTTAGTCACAACACAGTTTTCTGTTACCTTCAACAGGTAGGCTTCATATTTAGAGGGCTTGAAGTTTTCTGCACATCATGATATACCAGTAGTTCTACTTTCCACTACATATGTGGTTTTGCAGGCAACCCTACCCCTTCAGGCCTTGATCTAGTAATAAGAAAAAAATTAATCACCAGTGCAAACTGATCATGAAACAAAGCTAGCCTATTAAAAAATAAAATATTTTAGGATTCAATTTCAAGTATTTACCAGGCATTTGTTTGTCACTGAATTATATTTGTGTTAGAGGGACAATGCTGACAATGATCTGCCAAGATGACAACTGTTTCTTTCTCTGAAAAGCTGACTAGCACTACATTACAATGTAATTTTATTTGTTAGCAGCAATTTGCAGCAACAACTGAGGCCGAGAAGCTGAAATTGCATAGCTAACTAATTCTGAGTAACTGTTTATTTTAATCAAACTGTAGCTTCTCTTTGTGATGATGTTGAACACTGCACAATGTACTCAGGCTTTCTACACCATGGGAAAACCTAAGAGCAGCCAGGTAGAGTAAATTTTTGGACACTGTATAAGACATCATCTGCTACACAGAATCATAGAGTGGTTTCGCTTGGAAAAGATCTTTAAAGATCACCTACTTCAAATCCCCACTGTGGGCAGGGACATCTCAAAGCCCCATCCAACCTGACCTTGAACATTCCCAGAGATGGGGCATCCACAATCACTCTGGGCAACCTGTTCCAGAGTCCCACCACCCTCATTGTAAAAAATTTCTTCTTCATATCTAATGTAAATCTGCTGTCTTTCAGTTTACAATCGTTACCCCTTGTCCTGTCACTACAGGCCTTGGCAAAAAGACTCTCTCCATCTTTCTTATAAGCCCACTTCATAAATTACAGAACCACAGAATCACAGAATCACAAAGGTTGGAAACGACCTGTAAGATCATCAAGTCCAACCATCAACCAACACCACCATGCCCATTAATCCATGTCCCACAATGCCTCGTCCACACGTTCCTTGAACACCTCCAGTGATGGGGACTCCACCACCTCCCTGGGCAGCCTGTTCCAATGCTTCACCACTCTCTCAGTAAGAAATTTTTCCTAATATCCAGCCTGAACCTCCCCTGGTGCAACTTGAGGCCATTTCCTCTTCTCCTATCACTCATCACTTGAGAGAAGAGACCAACACCCACCTCCCTGCAACCCCCTTTCAAGTAATTGTAGAGAGCGATGAGGTCTCCCCTCAGCCTCCTCTTCTCCAGACTGAACAACCCCAGTTCCCTCAGCCACTCCTCACAAGACCTGTGATCCAGACCCCTCACCAGCTTCGTCGTCCTTCATTGGACACGCTCCAGCACCTTAATGTCTTTCTTGTAGTGAGGGGCCCAGAACTGAACACAGGATTCAAGGTGTGGCCTCACCAGAGCCGAGTACAGAGGCACCATCACCTCCCTACTCCTGCTGGCCACACTCTTTCTGATACAGGCCAGGATGCCGTTGGCCTTCTTGGCCACCTGGGCACACTGCTGGCTCATCTTCAGCCAGCTGTCGACCAACACCCCCAGGTCCTTTTCTGCGGGGGAGCTTTCCAGCCACTCGTCCCCAAGCCTGTAGCATTGCCTGGGGTTGTTGTGGCCAAAGTGCAGGACCTGACACGTGGCCTTCTTAAACCTCATCCAATTGGCCTGGGTCCATCCATCCAGCCTGTCCAGATCCCTCTGCAGACCCTTCCCACCCTCCAGCAGATCAACACTCCCTCCCAACTTGGTGTTTGCAAACTTACCCAGGATGCACTCGATCCCCTCATCCAGATCATCAATAAAGACATTAAACAAGACCAGCCCCAAAACTGAGCCCTGGGGGACTCTGCTTGTGACCGGCCGCCAACTGGATTTCGCTCCATTCACCACAACTCTCTGGGCTCAGCCGTCCAGGCAGTTTTTTACCCAGTGAAGAGTGCACCTGTCTAAGCCACGAGTTGCCAGCTTCTCCAGGAGAATACTGTGGGAGGCAGTGTCAAAGGCTTTACTGAAGTCCAGACAACGTCAACAGACTTCCCCTCATCCACTAGGCGGGTCACCTGTTCATAGACGGAGATCAGGTTGGTCAAACAACACCTGCCCTTCATGAACCCATGCTGGCTGGGCCTGATCCTTTGGTTGTCCTGCACATGCCCTGTGAGTGCCCTCAGGATGAAACTCTCCATAATCTTCCCTGGCACCGAGGTCAGGCTGACAGGCCTGTAGTTCCCTGGAACTTCCTTCCGGCCCTTCTGATGGGCGTCACGTTGGCAAGCCACAATAAGATCTTCCTGGACCCTTTTCTTCTCCAGGCTGAACAACCCCAAATCCCTCAGCCTTTCTTCATAGCAGAGGTGCTCCAGCCCTCTCATCATTTTGATGACTCTCCTCTGGACCCGCTCTAACAGGTCCGTGTCTTTCTTCTGCTGGGGACCCCAGAGCTGTATACAGTAGTCCAGGTGGGGTGTCATGAGAGCAGAGTAGCATGGAAGAAACACCTCCCTCAACATTTCTCATTGCTGTTTATCAAAATAATCACATTGTCCATTTAATATTCACAGTGGGTTAAAGCAGTATTTTCAGAAGCACTAGATTTTTTTTATCTCTAAGTAGCAGTGTGACCCAGTTGAGAAAAGCTTCGCATTGGAAAATTCTTATTGGACAGAACCATAAAGTTCTCCATGACTGAGATGGGGAAGGTAGTGGTTGTTGTGTATCTTTCTTCCTCTTTTTTTTCTTTTTTCTTCCTAGTAGGCAGCCAGATCTCTTTGCTTGGCTGTGACTAGCACAACCGTCTCCTTGTTGCTTTATGCATTATTTGTTCTAATGGTTCACTTCTCACACTTAGACTGTAGGTACTTTGAACCAGGCTTGAGTTTTATTTGTGCCTGTGTACAATCAATATAGACAAGCAGATTCACATTTTTTATTAGGGAGGGACTCTACATAGTAGCCATGGTATCTAGCCATTAAGATTTACAATGAAATCAACCCTGATGTTCAATAACTCAAGTTTTAGGAAGTTAGCTTTCATAAGATTTGTGTGGAGGTTTTACAGGATTTAAAAGAGAGTAGATTTTGTTGAGTGTGTGTTTTTGACCTTGAACTTTCTTCTGACTAATAGTCTAGTACTAATGCAAATGCTCTAACTAAAATTGGTATCAGAAATCTCTTGTGGAGTGGAGAACTTTGTTCGTTCTTTGTATGTAGCTCATGAAAATGAGGAGAGAAAAGGGCAAAGACGACTGAATACTTTGTGTTGTCTCAAGTGACAAGAACACTTATGAAAACAATGAAGTGTCTTCTTATGTTTCCTTACAAGTTGTATGCCTGTCAGAAGCAGTTGATGCCTATCCTGTGGTGGCCACTGATTTAGAATAGAATACATACATGTAACAGTACATACATGTTACAGAAGCATACATTTCTTTGTCCTCTATGAAATGTTAAAGACCAACTCTAATTTTAACATCAACACATCTCATATCTCCTGTATCATTTATGAGTCCTTTTACATCTGGTGTCTTCCTTTACTCTTACTGACACATTCTCATGTTCAACATAGTGTTGGGCTTTGACTTACTACGACCACAGCAAAATGCTTCAAGAAGGGTGCTGCAGTTTTCTTTCCTCAGAATAGCCTCTGCTTTTTCCAGATGATTCCTGTCATCTTCTTTTGAAATGCCTTGAAAGTTCAGGTGCCAGAGAATTCCTGGCGTCAGTCAACTACCGGAGTGCCTATCTTTAGTAAGAGCAGTGGTCTGTCTGTGTATGACTGAGTCAAAAGGAGCAAAGATGAGTCCAAGATCCAAACGGCAATCTTACTGAGGCATTACAATTCTGTGCAAATTTTAAAAACACCTGGTTAAAAGCTTCCATGCCATTCAAGAGTGCTAAAACAAAACAAAAATTAATGATGCTGTACTGCGTTGGGTTGGGATGGAGTTATCTTTCTAACAGCCCATACGGGGCTGTGTTTCAGATGTGTGACCAAAAGAGCATTGATAACACCGTTGTTTTGGCTGTTGCTGAACAGTACTTGCACAGCACCAACATCTTCTTTGTTTCCCTCTGCTCTCTCCGTGAGTAAGTGGGGGTTGGGCAAGATGTTGGGATTCGACACAGCTGGGACTATTGACCCAAAGGGGCCAAAGAGACAGTCCATATCATATGACATCATGCTCAGCAATAAAACTGCAGGAGGTGGAAGGGAGCTTTTTCCAAAGTAGCCATTGCTTGGAGACTGACTTGGCATCAGTCTGCTGGTGGGAGGTGGTGAGTGATTGCCTTTGCATCACTTTTTTGTTTCCTTTTATTTGCCCTTCCTTTATTAGATTGTCATTATCTCAACCCATGAGCTTTTCTTGCTTTTCCCCTTCTGATGCTTTTCCCCATTCTTCTGGCAGGGACTGAGCAAGCAACTGGGTGGGGGCATAGCTGCTGGCTGGGGTCAACCCAGCACAGTCCCCAAAAGGTTATTTAGACTACAAGGGATTTACCCAAAAACTTTTAATGAAACAAAACCAAAAAATACCCTGTTTCATTAAAAAGGTTGGAAAAAAGGCCAACAGAGGAACACTGGAGTGAGTACAGAAAGATTTTTCAGATGTGCTTGATGTTGGTAGTCTTGTCAAAAACTGTTGGAATCTGACCCCCATAGTACTGGACAACAGCATTTTGGTCTGATGGTAGGACCACTGTTCCAACTGCCCATCTTGACAAGCCATATAACGAGGCAGTTTTCTATAACTGTTTACTAGCTATAGGTAGTATCTATAGTATTATCCTGTTATCTATGTTTTAGAAAACTAGGGATATGACTCACGTCAAGCCAAGATTATGCTGACCAGAAGTTAAACAAGGGTATATCTATATTAGTAGGTATTGTAGAGCAAAAGGAGTAGTTCTCCACAGCAAAATATTTAGGACTGACATTCACATTACACAAATTCGGGGTGTTTTACTTTGGATTAATGCTAGACTGGTCCTGTGGACTGAAAGGACATAGCAGGTGAAGCATATTAGGAGAGTCTCTGGGCTGTAGGTTTTGGTTAAGTCTTTTCCAAAAGAAAATTCATTGCAATGCTCTGAAAGTGCTCTGTGAAATTACCGAGTGTATGGTACGTGGATATGACTGGGAAATTCACTCTAAAAGCACGCTCTTGATCCCAGCTGAAGTGGTCAACACCTGTATTGTCAATATGTACATAGGCAATTTCCAGAAATTACGGTGGTCTTTCATGAAACCACAACTAATATAGATCTCTTTCACTAGAATTTGAATTAAGGCTTACAAAATGTAAGCCATAATGTATTCCAATTGATTTTGACAATTGTTGAGGATCTATGGTAACGGGTAAGTCGCTTTTTTGTCTGGGGCGGGGCATGTCTTTTTATTTGGTCATTACACAGGTCCTGGCTTTCTGCCATCTGACATTTAAGAGATGTTACTTCAAGAGGAATGAAAAAGCTGTCCAGATTTACCAAACACATTTGTGTTTAATTATCTCTTGTTACATGTTTTTGTGTTCCCTGTTGAGGAAAGGGGTGTTGGAAAGCAATGAACAAATCCTTCATGTGGGTGAAGGTGCTGTAAGAAATGGGACAGAACACAGTTGTGCTAACTGAGATTTCCAGGTGACTGAGGGAGCCAACCCTGCTTGCATCTGCTGTCAAAATGTTTGGCCAGTTCACTGAGCTCCAATGCTCTGGCAGATTCCTCTAATCATAGCATAGGGCTATAATAGTCAACAGGCATTGACTCCTAAAACAGTACTGGTACAGGCTGACTAGCTGCTCTGTTCCCGTAACGATTGTTGATTGCATTAATTGGATGCTTTGCCTAATTATTATTTAATTTGGAGAATAAAAGGCCAAAACCAGAAGTGCCTGCTAGTTGATCCAGCTGGACACCCTTCCTCTAAGCAAACAGCTTATCTTCTGGGCATGTCTATCTTTAGGCCACTGAGTTTTACTTGACTTGGCTCAAATGATTGTGGTCATTGGGAGACTTAGCTGTGAACTACTGGAAGAACACATCTGAGAGTAACTTCTCCAAAACCAGAAAGTGAACAGAAATGTTTATTTTCCTTTTTTTTTCTGTTTACTTGTGTAGAATCCCTGAGAAACTGTCTAAACAAAGAATTTGTGCTGACACCTTCTTGGCTTCTTCTCCATTAAATCTTTGTGTTTCCACCTGTCAGTGGACGAGAAGCAATGCTGGAGAGAAGGGCTCTCTGAATCCCAGGGAAAATGTTGTAGGTCAGGTGTAAGGGAATTCAGTCACCGAGTTCCCCTGTGATATCACCAACACAATGACAGCAACAGCCCTTTTGTTCAATAAAATGACACTCTCAATAGAGTTTGGAGCAGAGAAAAGGTTTCTTCATATCTATGCACGAACAGGCAGAGTTTGGCCCTCTGTTTGCAACATGACAAGGCAACTCGAGGAAATCCTGGAGTCTCTCACAGTGGCACCAGGCTTTGTAAACATGGGTGTCCATGGGTGTCCGTGGGCAGATACAGCAGAGAATCTACAGAAGACCGATGCCCTCCTACACGCAACTGCTGATCGGGTGGGAGATCCCACCCTCCTGGGATGGCAGCAGGGGTTTGCACAACTGTGTTGTACTCCCTTTGCAGAGTCAGAGACAGTGCACTCCAGCCTCAGCGCCTGCTAATGTTCACATATTGTCAGTGTGACTAGTCTAATAAGTATTAATTATTTCTGTGTACTGTTCTTTTAATAGTAACGACAGAGTTTTTCCATTTTACCCGTGGCAGAGGAGGTTAATGATCTGGAATCTCACAAGCACTGAATCATAATTATATCAGTCATTAAATCTCTAATGGTATTTTTTTTAAATGGAAGAGACAAAAGCTTGTCTCATTGTTCTCATGCTCTAAGCTGCTCTGTACCTTTTCATATTTGCTGAACTCAGTAGAAGCTAAGGAGGTTAAACTTCATGTAGAAATGAGGTTGACAGATCAGTGGTGTGTTTCATCTAATATCCTACATCTGAAATTAGCTATATTTGTAGGGAGAATTATGGTGACGTCTAAAGAGTGGCCTGGCTTGTGAGCAAGGATGTGTTGGACTCTCTTATTCTCAGTCAATGGTTGGTTTTATACCTGTGGACATGCTACTTCAGTCTTTTGTGTGTTTATTTCTTCTGCCATATAGTTTCCTTAACTACTGCAATTGAATGAACTTCAGCATAAAACCTATACGTTCAGGGCAATGGGCCCTAGGCTTGTTGCTGTTAGACAAAAAAAAACCCTGCAAAGCTACAGAGGCCACCATTTAGTGACCATTTGGAATGTTTCTGGCAGTGCAAAATTGTTGTGGTGTGGGTATCTGGATATATTTTTCATTTTATGGTCATCATAGGACTATTGAAGACATGCATAAGTTTTGCCTGATTTTTATGTCCAGTGGCAGTTCAAATTACTTTTTCAAACACAAAAATTGAAAGCTACCAAGAAAACAGCAACTTTTTTGACAATTTTGTCAGTCAGCTAAACACGTTGGCCTCATAATAAATTTTCTTGTTGAAATATTAACTTAAGAAGACCAAAACTCAAGTAATATGCATTTTCATTGAAACATTTTATTTCAGTTTTAAACTTTAGGAATATAAAGAGAAAAATCTTGAAAATATGCATCATTTGCCAACATATGGGAAGATGCTCAGCTGAAAAAGACTCATAAACTGGTATTTAAAGAAACCAGCCTTGCACATTTATTTTTAATATATTGTGGTTAACTTTTTTCTTTTAATTAAGTTTGTACTGAACATTCGTTTAAAATGAGAACCCTTCCCCTCCCCTCTTGGCCCACAGTTCCTTAGAGAAAACTCCTGGTATTTCAGTTTCTATGCTTGCCCTTTAGCTTCTTATTGAGTGTTCACCTTTTCTGGGGAAAGGAAGTGTTTTTTAGTGGACACAATTTAACTTTAATTTATTTTTTAATTTAAATTTGTTTCCCTGGCTTTGTGTCTGTTACTGACCTGGAAAAACTGTATGAAAGCTATTTGGGCTGAGACAAACTGGTACCTTACCCCATGTAGTCTCTTGGGATCATTGAAGATGCATGTTAGAGACTGAAATACGTCAACATTGATGCTGGGGAGAAGGTTGATGCAAAGAATTGAAGTATTTGATGATCCACAGCTGTAAGTAGCGGGTTTGCTCTGCGTAAAGGCTTTGGTCATAAAGGAGCCGGTATAGAAGAAACTGAGCAGCAGTTATTTCTCTAACAGGGTATGTACTTTGGTTGCAGCAACACAGACACAGGATGCCTCTTAAAAAGCTTTAAAAATGCATAAGGTGTGCCTCTGTACTTGCAAACCAGTGCTGCTGAGTTACTTGAAACGTGGTCCCTAAGACTGAAGAAAACCCAAAGCAATTACTGTCAAAAAAGGTGTAAACTCTTTGTGGGTGAATGATCATAGCATTTAGATTTTAGGTTTTTCTTCTGACTCTGTTCTTCCAGAGGAAACTCTTAGCTCTCTCTCTGTCGAAGGGCACTGATGGCCGTGAAGCCCAGGCATTCTCCATGAGCCCTTCACGTCCCAAGCAGAGCACAAGCTGTGACATCTGGGTCCTGCTGAAGGGGATGCCACGGGGCCAAGTGCCACTGCGGTCAAAATGTCAACCAAGAGCCTGTCTCAGCTGGGGAGACAACGGCAGGGTGGGTATTTCCTTTTAGGAACTTGGGAGAGATCTTCACAAAACACAACGTGAAAACAATGTTGCAAGGTGAAAATCTTTTGATAATTTCTTTTTCATGATAAAAAACACCCTCACTTTGGGAAGTGTTGGTCACTGAAAAATCAAATTCCTATAAAGCAGAATGAAATGTAATTAAAACGCTGGGAGAGGTGGGAGACATTAAAACCCCTATCAAAACCCACATATCCCTGACAAAAAACGGAAGAAACACCCAATTATTATATATTTTTTACAGTAGTGATAAATCTGCCGTTTTAAATTAACAGATTATACTAACAAAGAATATTAATTTTAAGCACAGTTTGTTCTTATCAGTGTGCTTGCTTGACATTCTGACCCAAACATTTCAAAAAACATTCTTGTAACTACAAGAACATATTTACTCTTTGAACTAACTTTATTACTAGCCATTGTTGGTAAGTTTAAAGTGCTCCAAAGTTTCTGAAAATGTTTGGGATAAAAGTTCACTAAAAGTTCACTAACGTGAAGAAAAAAGGAAAAGGATATTTCAGGGGAAAACATACGCTTTTAAAAAAAAAATAGTGAATCCCCCCAAAATGTGATAGTATTCTCTTACATAGAAAATGCCATGTGTTACCTTTTCTGGTTTATCTCTTGTTTTCCAATTCAGTTATCAGCAGTAGGTTAAAATCACTATTTAAAAATGCATAAGGCGTGCCTTATGCATTACAGTACGGTACAGTATCGTAGGGAGTTATAAGGGTTAGTGAACTGGCAGTTTACTGGACATAAAGGTTACTTTGTCCACATCATTAGTCAGCCACAGTGAACACATTATTCTGTTTAAGTTTATATCACAACTTGCTTTGACATGTGATCAGCTTCAAAAGTAGACAACAGTTTCGGAGGAAAAGCTAAAAAACATAATGCAACAGGGGTGAAACACTTAGAATTATACTATTAAAGGATTCTTGCTAATAAGAGTGCTTCCAATATAAAAAACAGTTTCAAATGGCCTCTCAGTATACCCATTAGTTTTAGACATGATGAGAATAAAAGCCATAAATAAGTAAACCTATTTTAAAGAGAAAAAAATAATTTTTGGCAAATGCTACTAATTTTTGTTTTCATGTAAACAGTTTAATTTAGTATCTTGAAATTTTTTTTTATGTTCTATCACAAACTATCTGCTGCTGTTTTTCTTGGGAAAACATAATTCTTAAAGACAAAACCCCTGAACTTAGCCTGTCAGAAAAACTTTGTAATTTATCTGCTTTTCCCTTGTGATTCCCTGTCTTGAACAATTACACATGTTTAGATTTTATGTTGATTTGAAACAGAAAAAAACCACAAAGCTTAGAGAAAATTGCTATAAGATCCTTTATCCAGCTTTATTCATTAGTGTTTAAAGAGTTTCATGACCTGAGCTCTGTGCACCCAAATGTTTAGATAACAAATGCTCATTTGCTGACTGCTGGTATTAACACAAAAATTGGAGTACTTACTATTTTGTTGTTTATTGTCAGGTGTTGTTAGTATTTACTCTAAGTATTTTAATGTAGCAGTCATGTAGCAGGGACATAATGATGGCATAGTGAGACCAGATAAATACACTAAATAATAGCTAAAAATAAATTATCTGACAAATTTTATTATGTTTGGGGTTTTTTTTTTCTTTTTTTTTTTTGCAAAAACTACTTAGGAAACTCATTTTAACAAGGAGGAAAGTGAAAGGATCTGCTCTGAAATTACAAACATCATTTTATTTAGTGAAAAGCCAATCTTGAAGGTCGGAGATGTAGTCTCTGCTCCTGTTTCACATGTCTTAGGTTTCCTGTAAAATTGTGAAAGATTCTTTTCCATTTTACTTCACTAAACAATTACACCAACCATGGACCACTGCATTTGCATTAGTATTTATGCTGCATCTAAATCTGCAGAAATACAAGAGTAAATCCCATCATCTTTATCCAGATAACAGTAATGTAATCTTGCTAATTCAAACGTCCTTAGCTTGAGTTGTTTCTTGCATAGTGTAATCAACAAAAGTGGACGTCTTTGTAAAGTAATTTGTTAATCTACATGAACAATAATCTGCACTTTTCAGTACATAAAGAACTGTGAATTCCTTGAATGGAATATGCTCTGTGCTTGTGAAATTTTAGATTACATTTAACCAAATAAGATACTGCTAGAATGAGTAGTGTGCTGTTATTCTTTCTCATTTTTATATTTTTTATATTTTTATTATTTGCATGTTTTTCAGCTTCATTACTGTTGCTGTTGCAGATGTGCAACAGTGTCCCTAAGTTCTATGTTTGTGTCCCTGGATTTGGTGCAAACACATGGCATATTTTGGAGTGGAACGAGCAAGAAATATCGGAGGCAAATGCCAGCTTTTTTGCTGAAATATTTTCATTATACAACAGACTACCTTTGCCAAGAAACTGTTGCGTGCTTCACTGTTGCGTCATCTCTCCCAGATAAGCAAATGCTAAAGTGGGGGATTTCTGTGGAGGATAACTAGGGATGGATGAGCACTGCTGCAACCCACATGCCTGCTGTGTCTAAAACATGTCCAGTGGTCATTGCTTCAGGAAAAGAGGTAAGCAGCCTGCTCTCCTGATGTCTTTATTCAGGATTTATACGCTCCCTCACTTCTTCCCTTATAACGGTGTTGGTGTAGTTTCCAGTGTTTGCATCCGTTCACTATAGTCACGTGTTAATGTGCTGGATTGTTGGCTGCAATGGTTTCTTCCGGCAGTGAGCTCTAGAGTCCAATCGCCCATGATACAAAACCAGTATTTTCTTTTGCAAGCCTTGAAGTTTTCACTGTAGCATTTCATTGAGCATCACGTCAAGGAGACCTCCGTCCAACTACCGTGTTCAATTTGTTGAGATTTTTTATCACACTTTCCTTCATTCTTTGTGATTAAAAACTTGATCTCTCTCTCCTTTTTCAAACAAAGACCTCTCTGTGACTCCCATTTAAGTTTATCATTTTCCTCTGAACAGCTGCTTCTGCAATAGGTTTATTGCAGAACTCTGCACTCACAATTTGTGCTTTTTTCAAAACATTCATGATGATTTTAAGTTTTCAGATTGGAAAGACTTGTCATGAAAGACCTTTAAAATGCACGGAAATGTAATGTTTCTCTTGTTTTCTGTGTGTCATATTACAGGCATAATTAAATATATTGCTGTGAGCTCATCACTACTGATTAATAAATGGTATAGCTCATCATGCTTTGCATGGTAGTATCAGGGTGTTGTAGTCCCTGTAAATCTTTCTGCTTCTGGTGCCATATTTCTTCCACCCTTAAGAAGTCTTTTTGTCTAACATAACCAACTTCTATTTTTCTTTCCTTCCTCAGCTTGTATTTCGACTTATTCCTCTCAGATAATTTCCTCTGTATTTATCTCTTCCTCCCCTTCCACTTCTGTAAGTGTAGTGCTGATCCATTTTTATAATGGAAAAAACAGACTGTGTTTTTCCAAGTACTGAAGGAGTCCTGGGGCTTTTTAAGTATTTTCCTGAAGATTAATGTAGATTAATAGCATAACTGGAACCGTTATGGCTAGATGAGAAAGTTAAAAAAGTAAGCTATTGTAGAAATACTAGAGTGGCGTTTCTTCTCCAAGATTTCTTATTTCTTTCATAACTATGAGCAGGCTATATTTTGCAAGAGGGAGGAAACTGCTGAATTTTCTCACAACTCCACGTTTTATTAATAACTGAGTGCTTTAGCCCCTTAGAGAAAAATCTGCTGCTTTTCTCAGAGAGATTCTTCTCTCAGACCACTGTGAAATTCCAAGGATTTCACTGTTTGAGGAAATGGATGTGTAATTTGCAATTAGTAATCTGTTTGAGAGTCATGATTATTTTGTCTTTATGCTTATAAAATATCTGGGGCTTTCAATGGTATTTTAACCTTCATTTTTCTTTTGGTGCATAGCTGTCTCCGAAGTTAATTGGTAAAACTGTAATTTTAAAACATATTTAGCAACAGGCAATTTGCATTGCATAAGTTAGTTCCTTTCACCTTATTATTCACACTGATTAATGGGGTACTTTGTAAAACTAATTAGATGTCCTTGTTTAGCTGCAAAAATCTTCTAAAGGCATTTATAATTCCATATTTGCTATTTTGTTTAACTGTATCACCCAAGACAAAAAAGAAGACAGGTCACCCATCTCTGTGATCTTTAGTTCAGACAAAACTATTTCTGCTTTCTGTTAGGCGACTGATTGTGTTACCGAGCTTCAGGTATCTAAACCTTACCTGTTCAAGCTTCACTTACATTCAGTAGCAATAGTCTTCTGCAGAAGGAAACTCTAAAAAGAAGAGAATATTCAAGAATATCCAGAAAGGAAGGTCACCTCATGATGCATCTCATCCAAAACACAAACCAAGTGAAGAAACAGTCCTTTGATTTAAATATGTGCTAAAATTGACACGAATCTTGTTCTTTCCTGGTGAATGCTTGATTGTAGTTAAGATCTGAACCTGCACTGTTTCACAGGGTAATGCAGTTTATCTGTTACATACAGAGAAAGGAAAAGAAAATGCGCCTTTTGGAGGCGACCATTAGGCCGAGTAAGACAAAACTCCTGTGTGTGTGTGTATATATATATATGGCAGTTTGCAAATGCAGCTTAGTCTAGTTGCAGCGAGCAGAAAGACTTACCTCTAGTGCACTGTGTAGTTTTTGTAATCAACTTCCATTCCTAAACTAAGATTGTGTCATTTCTCATAGCTTTTGGCTTGTGGAAAGGCATTTTTCTGCTCAGTCTCATCAGAAGAAGAGTAATTGACTTTCTGTATATGTTTTGATGACAGGTCCACTCTAAATATTAGATTTTCCTCTTAGGTCTGATACTTTGACATGGTTTTGATATCAAAGTCATTCTGCTGGATATTTGATTAGAAGACCTCTAAGAGAGTTATTTACTTTTCATTCTGTGGTTAATACTTGGCATTCTTTCTGTTTTATGCCAGACTTACAATACAACCTCTATGCTGTCTAGAATTAGCTTAACTTATGAGTAGTTTACCTAACTAATTTACCTGATAAGCCTCCCTGCCTCCTTTTATGACTTTGTTTTCAACCAAACTGGTGAAATCTAGTAACACTGAGAACATGCTCAGCAGTATTGAAGGACTTTGAAAGTTGTATCAGTGCCCCAAGTTGGGTGTGACAGATAACAGATCTTCTCTGCAGTGTCTGATGGATGGTAATATGCCGTATACGCTTCATGAAGTTTAACTGCTTGCAGAGAAACTGTTAACCTTAAGCATCAGTACAAAAATGAGTTCTAGACTTGAATTGTTCATATTTCTTAAAAAAGCTTATGCAATATGATCCTGGATTTAGCGGCCTTTAGACCTGAGCTGGCATGGTCAGTCCTATGTTGCCATATTCCCTTGGCCCTCTCAAAGTATTGCAGGCTTGATCTAAAGAGGAGCTATGTCATGCAAGTCAGTGTCAAGGCCTTCAGAGTCTACACCACCAGGAAACAGAAAGTCAGAGAAAACAGTGAAGAGGATATTCAGGAAAACCACTTAGCCAGTATGACAGAAAAAAAAAACACATCTACCTTTTTTGGGTTTTTTTCCTCGTTATTTATACAGTGAGATTCATGACAGCTGGATTGAAAAAAAGAAATAAAAAGGTCTTTTTTAGGGAGACAGCTTCTGTCCTGACATTTGAAAAGTTATCCTTAAGAAAGATTGTTGGACTAGCCGTTGTTTCTTTGATACAAAGGCTGGTGGATTTTTTGTTTATCAGGCATGGCTATTCTATTTTAAACTATTTTCATGACAAACTTTTTTTCCCCTTCAGTCATTTGCTGCAGGGCAACATCCAGACTCAGTGAAAACAGCAAAAGAGGATATTTGGAGAAAATTCTGAGCGCAGGTTCAGCCTTTTCATAGCAAACTTTTCTGCCTCCCTCTTGCTTCCAGCTCTCTGCTGGCTCATACTGCTGGAATTTTGGACTTCATTGTCCAACAGAAGGGACAGTCTCTGTGTGGAGCTGGTGCACTGGATGCTTTCAGGGTTATCAGCACTTGTTAAAAAGGAATATCCAAATACGTTTTCATTTTGTCGCGGTATCTCTGAATTCACACTATTTCCTCTGCTTGAGGCACTATCAGCTGATAAATCCCTGGTCTCCTACCCAGCCCTCTTCCCTGCTGCCTTCCCAGACTGCCCTGACACATTAGCTTCCATGATGGATGAGTTCGGATGCAGAATATCCATCCTTTAGGAGAAAGGCTCAATGAAAACAAGGCATTTCAAACCACTCTGGTTTATGTTCAGCCCTACTTTCAAAGGCCTTTGCAGTTTATGTCTACTGAGTGTCAGAAGGAGAACATTTTCCCCAGAGAATGGGGGAGGAAGGAAAGCTTTGCATGAGGCACCAATAAATCTGTTGTTTTCACACGGCTGCAACAGGAACTGGCATCACAGCATATACACAAGCAGTCTTCAGCAAATAGCTGCCTCATTTTACACTCAGGAAGCAGTGTGGCACACAGAATTGTGAACAATAGAGCAAAATGAAAAAATAATAATCACTTACCCAGACAGACAGAAAACAACAAATTGGTTTAGTTGCCAAGTGGTTGAAGCATTTGTGTTGGATAGGAAACGGTGAGTTTTAAATCCCTGAGCTGATTTAGAATATGTGTATGGCAAATATGTATGGGGAAGCACAGTGTAGGCACTTACCCAGGTATCGAGCAGATAAACACAGCCTTTGAAGATTTTGCAGGTGCCTAAAAGCTAGGCAAGCTGTATAAAAATAAAGAAGGTGTAGTCTCATGTGTCACTTCATCTCGCTGTGGTTTTTCTGCTCGGTTTGCTCAGTCTGTTTGGTTAGCAAAAACACAAGACTACTGCTCATGTATCCTTGTTATTATCACTGCACAGCTGGCGTTTTATGAACTACCACACCTTGCTAAATTTAATGGAAGAGATGGAGCAGGAATTTGGGGGCAGAAGCTGGGGGATGGATGGGGTTATAACTGCCCCTTTTCACTAACTTTAGTGTGAAAATTTTCTAAAGCATTGGTTCTACAGGGTGGAAGTGCTGAATCCATTAATTGCATTTAATACCTTGTATAAATATTATTCACTCATCTAGACAGGGAAACAGAAAATTGACCTCATATCCTAGTTGTTAAGCCATTGAAGTTGGGGAGGAGTGTGTTCCAGGTCCTTAATTCACAGATTTATTTATTTATTATTTTAATAGTAATGGGTTGCGGTGTAAAACACATTTTGCAGAGAGACTCCCATGATGAGCTAATACAGCAGGCTGGTGAAGTCCCATCAAGGTTGCAGATGACACCAAGCAAGGGAGGACCAGTCGAGATGCACAAGGGCAGGGCTACCATCCAGAGGGATGGACAGAGGGAGGAAGGGGCCAATTGGGGCCCCATGCAGTTCAGGCTGGAGCAATGGGCAGTCCTGTCCTGGGTGGGCAGAGCCCTGGAAATGATGTTGGGTGGGAATCAGAGAAAGCCCCTCTGCCTGTCTCCCATCAGCCCTCATGAAAAAATATCTCCGTGTGAACAATCACTCTGAAGATCTGATTCTTGCAACAGACTTCCATAGCGTTGACCTCAGATGTTCCGTAACGGCAGCTTGGACAACTGGCTGTGTAGAAAACGGGCAAACCAGACAAACCAAGAAGCTGGAATTAAAATACAAATTTAATGTCTCAAGAGGTTCAGATGACATCCAGTGAATAGCAACAAGATTCTCCGTCAGAGAAAGCGAACAACAAAACAAGGAAGTAAAGAGAGTTCCTTTTGCAAGGAAGGAACTTCGGACTCCTGCAAATGAGAAGTGTGCATCCTGATCAGAAAAAGATATGTCCAGCACGGAAAGTTAGCAGGTGAATTAAAAGGGGATTAGATTTGACAAAGAAGGGCGGCAAACAGTCTCAAGGTTTTGCCACCACTGCAATGGGAGGAGTGCAGGATGTGTTCTAGCAAACAGTCTGGCAAAAGACTTCAGTGGCCTGGTGGGCTGTAGAGAGAAGTGTCTGCAACACAAAATCGCTCATTTGACTCTGGGTTCGGTCTGTTAGAGAGAGGGAGATGACCTCTTGTTTAGCATTTATTTTGTGAGTCCTGATGTAAAGCACATACACTTTGTTTTCAAGCTCCCTCTGCGAGGGAGTAATACAAGTGCAGTATTTCGAGTCAAGTAATGACCAAACATCGTGAGTGTTTCCTTAGCAGTATTATCAGCAATTATTGCTGAGCTTAGATCCAGAATATGTCACTATCCCAGGAAAGAGCTTTCACTGCTCCCAGCATGTTACTGCAAAGACTCTGTTTCAATCAGTCAATACCTTTTGAGAAAAGAAAAGGGAAAGGACAGGGCAGGAATTCAGAAAGATTTCTTAAAAATTACTGCTGCACACTCAGAACTATTGTAAAAAAGGTTGACTGTTTTCTATTGAAAAATATGGTGGCATAAAATCTATTATCTAAGGAAAATATAGATTTAAAGTAAATATTTCAAAAACATAATCAGGTGAATATATTTTTTCTTCAAAGCTACAGCTTTAGAATCTCACTTCGGTGTTAGCATTTTTTTGCTTCATATTAAGAAGTGGTTACATCTTCAATTTATTCTCCAAGTGGGACAAAACCCAATTTGGGGTTGTTAAGAATGGTTTTGAAAGTAAATACATGCTTCTTAATCTCTTTGAAATTACATGTTACATCTCTCCCTGTCCCTGCTCCACAGTGCTTATCATTGGTGAGAAAGCTGAAAAAACAATATCTAGCTGTTCTGTGAAGAGCTTTTCTTAAAGGATGCAGAAGGAAATACTTTCTGCTCAGCTAAATATGGGAATTTTAAACATATACAAAGAAATGACCAAATTAATCCTGAGAGGTACTTATGACTTTTATGAAGGGGATCAATTTCTGTAATGTGTTGACAGCAGCTTATTGGTTGTTAATATATTTAAAAGGACACTTGAGAGACAATCGGCTGCATTGACTTCAAAGGAAAAATTTATTACCTGTATCACAAGATGGGGATGTTTGCAGGTAGTCCAAATATTGACTACTTTGAATGGGCTCAGTAGATTCAGTCCTTTTAAACTGTTACTAATGGACATTTAGATTCCAACTGTGTGAAATTAATTGATTGGTTTTCTTTCTGCAATATCCAAGCTTTCTGCTAATTGGATAATGGTTTCTTATTAAAACTGACGCTTCACCAAGGCTTTTCAGCAAATAAAGAGACAAAATGAGCTAGCGGATAGGCAGAAGGGAGTTTTTTTAGCTGAAACTGAAAAAAAAGCCACCAAGGTACAAGAAAAAGATCTTTGGAAATCCAGTGTTTACTCCCCTTGAGATTACATCAGGTCTCAGATTATGTTGAAAACATCCACGGTTTCACCTTCTTTATGCAGTCAGGCAGTTGCACAAGCAAAGCAGCCTCTCCACAGGCAGTGTCAGTTCATGAGCAATGGGTGAGTCAGTCATGCCCAACCACCCAACATTTACTGGAGTGCGGGGACTGCAGTTAAACTGCTGGCATCCATGCAAAACATCCTCATTCAGTGGAAAATGTTCTCACAGACCACTACCATGGACATGCTTTTTCCAGGATTAAGTCTAAATCCCTCCAGGGAGGTACTGCAGCAGCTCAGACTGGCACCACCTAAGGGATGTCTGCACCATCCCTTTTGAATGCCTTTTGAATGGTTGGTGGCCCAACCCTTTCAAGAGCTCATGCTCCCAGATGCTTTCTGCAGTCCCGATATTGCACTGACAAACCTCCTTTTGCTCACAGAGGTCATGCTGCAAAGCGCAGCCCTTGCGTCAGGGCTGCACAAGGCACTGGCGTGGAGGGTGGACACAAGCCACAGCGAATGGCGCAATCTCCTCGTGTGTCCTGAAGAAAGAGCCAGCGCCCACTGCTGATAGGGGTTCTGGACAAAGCTGACCTCCCGCTTACGTGAGGTACCAGTGCACGTAGGGCAGAAAGCGTACGCTTTTCAATCATGGTGCAACTCCAGGGACTGTTGTGCCCATGGCCCCTTGTTGGTGTGAAAGCGGACTGAGGGTTGAAGGCAGTCAACTAGCTTACACTGGCCAGAGACATAAATACTCCTGTGTATATATTTTTCAGTGTGACGGGCTGCTTTCTGTAATAATCTCTTAATCTTACAAATCTCCTTCTTTGGACAGTTATGCACATAATTCTTTCTCTAGTCTTTCAAAATCACTCAGAACAGTCATAGTTTTTCCCTCTCTCTTTCCTTTTCTCCCCCTACTCCTATCCCCACTTGCTCTTCTTCATTATCCTTTTGCCATTTCAACCAATAATAATGTCGGTGGGCCTGGCGTATTCTTGAAATAAATGGCTTCTCCTACTGCCCCAATCAAAACATCACTTTGGATTTTAATCACATGCAGAAGGTGCTATTTGCCTCTCAGCCTCCTCTGCCATAAACATCGCTCTTAGTTACAGGCTGCATAAGATTTGTGGTGTGGGTGAAGCTGCAAGTCATTTCACTGCTGTTGCCCACTACTCATCAATAAAATAAAAAATAAATTTAAAAAGCACCCAAGAATGACTTTTTCTGTTGCTGTGATGAATGCTCAGAAGCTTCTCTGTGTAAAATCAGGCTCAATGTAAATATAAAGAAATTTAAAAAAAAAAAAAAGGAAAAAGGAAAGTTATAACAGAATATTTTTAGAGCTTTCTGGAGAAGAACCTAGTTAAAATTTTTCAGAAAAGTTAACTCGGAAAGCTCCCATGAAACTCTGTATGTAAAGCACAGACTGTGACTATCGGACATGATCAAGCATACAAACCTGCAAAGGTACGTGAGCTTTGCTAAAAAGGTAAACACTGGCCTGTATCAATAAACTGAAAAACTACTCCAACAGTTAGGTAAATTTCTGTGCCATCCTAACTGTGCCCCTGTGTTATGAAAATTACAGGTTTGTTTAGAAAACGGCGTGCCAAACATGGTGTGATGCACAACTGACTTACAGATTTGGATAAAGATGCTCACTCAAGAAGGTTGGTGCAGTGGTTGCACGGGTTGTCAATGTCTGGCCTGAATTTTCACAGGAGTCTCAGTAAATTAACTGAGGTAGTCTTTTGCTGGATGTTAGGTACCTAATTCCCTTGGGTGCTTTTGGCAGCTGAAGTAAAGTGATAAATTGTATTGTTACTAGACGCCAGCAAAGGGCACTTCTCTCAGAGTGAGGAATAAAATGAAATGTAACCTTGATGCTCCTGTTCTAAACATTTCTTAACATTGACATCCCCACATAATTTTAGGGACTGTTTTACTTGGAGAATAAATGACCATTATAACGAGGCAGAATCAGTCCAGTTCATGGCACAGTTTGAAAATAGTTGGGTTTTTGTTTTCCTTTTCCCTTCCAAACAGGAATAAAATCAAAGCCTTTAAAATTCTTCTGGAAAAAATAAAATAAAATAAAATAAAATAAAATAAAATAAAATAAAATAAAATAAAATAAAATACAGATATTTAATGGAAACATGGAGGGACACACATGATTTTGATACATGAAAAATGTTCAAAACAGTACCTGAGTGAAATCTGAGGAAGTGCAAGATAAGAACTCACAGGTTCATGGTTTTGCTTTTAACTAGTCTCAGCTCATTAATTCAACATAGCTTAACTGAAGTTAGAACCCAGTTTCCCCTCTCCCTGGGGACAGGTCTTTGCCCAACAGGCAGTCGACTAGGAATATCTTACCTTTTTTTTCTTTCCAGTGTGATAGAAATCTTAAGTGAAACCCCATGTTGTCCCAAATATTCTGATCATCTCTAATTAGGGGATATTCTTTGTCAGCACTTTATCTGGCTGGAGGTCAACATTTTGGGAAGATGGATGTTTCAATATCTTGTACATCTAAGATTACCTTGCCCTCTGTCACTCTGCCTTTTGAATGGAGAAAATGATGGCCATGCTGATTGATGATGTTTTAGTCACCAAGTCTAGTGATCAGATGTTCCTGCTAATACCAACTTTTTAATCGGCCTTGGATATGGCGGAACAAGGAGATAGTGCTACAGGATCAGGACTCTAATTTTAAAAGTGCACTTTATGTCAGAAATACAGAAATGGGAAATCATTCTTACTGCTAAGAAATGAAGGAAAGATGGTATTTTTATTTTTGTAATCATTTTGACTAAATGGTCAGAATTTCCCTTGCAAATAAACAAAAGATGGATTGTTACAAGCAGAAGGAATGGAACATGAAGCACAGGAAAAAGAAAAAAGAATGTGTAAAGGAAAGCAAATCCGGATCAAATGCAAAGAAATTGGCTAGATGCTGAACATTCATTGCTCATTCAACAACAAGAAAAAAAAGAAGAAAGAGGAGCCAGATTTTTGGCCTAAGATGTTGACCCTACTGGAAGAGATTTAAATGATTTTGTGGAGCAAAGAAGGTCTAAGGAGTCTTTTTACTGCTTCATTTTGAGCTAGTCTCCAAAGGCTAGGGAGAAGGTAGAGAGAAAGCTGACTGGAAAACCAACAGATAAATGTGAAGAGAGCCCTAATTGTTCCTCAGAGATACCCAGCAAACTCAGTTCCTCCCTCCCTTCCTTCTTCCTCTGAGTCCGTGTGAAGTCACATCTTGTCTCTACTTTCCTTTGTTTGTTGTTATAGCGCGTATAAGTCACCTGTTGAAATCTTAAAGTTCTGTCTCAGCTGTAGGCAATACCAAACGCCAGCCTCTTCTGCTGCCTGAAGCCTCTCCTGATTCTCACGTGATGCCAACAGCAGAGGGTATCAAAACACTCGTATGTTCTGCTTCACTCACCCAAGAAAAAAAAAATAAAAGTCACTGTTTCCTTTCAGTGATTAATCATATATTTGCATTAGAAAAGACAGCAGGTGTAACTTCACTTGTCCTTTATATTTTTTGCAATATAAAGCCATTATTATTTTTAAAAATCAATCAAAGACCACTTTCCTTGCCGTGAGATCTGTTGAAGAAATGCTGACTACCATTACCTTGCAAAGACTACACTTTGCGTTATACAATGGTATACAGTGGTAATGACAAAACGAAGGCAGCCTATGCACCCTCCAGGAGGTAAGCTGACAGACAGCTCACTTGCTTTTCAATACATCACTACAAAAGGGGAAGGAAGGGAGCCATACAAAGGCCAGATAATTTCAAGAGGAAAAGCAAACAATCCCATTTATTCTGTTTTCCCGCAAATGATTTTTCTCATGACAAGTCCTCTGTAGCTGAACACTTCAGGGTGTGTGTTTTACGAACTACTTTTGCCACTTATTTTACCAGAAGCTCTCAAGATGCAGTCTGGCTTGCCTACTTGTGAATGTGGTGGAGTGCACGTTTTTGATCCTCCTGCAGTTAAAGCACAAGTATTTCAGGAAGGGGTAGATCAAAGGCAATTCGGATCAATGGGCTCTAGCCTTAATTACTGTATTCATTTCCATGAGCGTGAGCAGTGTCCTGATCTGAACTATTGGGACAGTTCGGCTAGGTTTTGAGTTTGGGGATTTTTTATTTCTAAGAAGAATTGAAGATAAAAATATTCCATCTGAGAAAAAATAGTGTTTGTGGTTTTGGGACAAGAAGCAGCAGACACAAGTGAAACACGAACCTGGAGATTAAAAAAACCACCAGTTTTTTCACCATGAGGACAGTCAAGCACTGGAGCAGGTTGTGCAGAAGGCTTGGGGCTGGCTGTTGTTGGAGTTCTCTCAAGAACTCAACATGGCCCTGAGTAACCTGTTTTGATCTCATAGCTGACCCTATTTTGAGCAGAAAGTTGGACTCCAACCTGTAGAGAAACACTATCTTTTACACCGTTCTTTTGCAAAACAAAGTGATAGCCGGATAAATATTTCACACTCAAAAGGTCAGGGGTATTCCTCTACTGTGTATTACAGTCCTCATTAGTGGGCAGGAGACCAAGGTTCAGCATTTCCCAGTGTTTGAGAGTACCCAGACTCTCATATTGTCTCACCACTTGGCCATGTAGGATATTTGGGAGCAGGGCTGTTTTCTGCAGTGCCTATGAAACTGCCTTTATTTTGCACAGACCTTTGAGCTGGAGAGGAAAAACAGTCTGATTCTCCTGCATCAAAAAGGCATTTCCCTGTGATTCATCAGCTGCAATGCAGAGGTTTGTTTTGCTGAAATGCTTACAGGGATCTCCCTTGACGTGCGAGCCCAGTTTCCAATGAATTCCTTAATAAGACCAACTTTGCTTGTTCTTGTTAGCCAAAGTCAGATGGACCTGGGCTGGCATCTTTCTGCCAAACTTTGAAAATTGTTGTCACCTATATTTCAAGCATGTTTTAATTGCTTTTGAAGGGAGGCAACACCTTGATTTATATACTGTGTCAGAAGAATATGTTATTTCAACTGACTAAATTGTCTGCCTCATTCAACAAGGCAGAAGGAGTCATCTTCAGGTCTAAACACTAGAGATACATTTGTCAACTGCGTATAAAAATTACAGGAGAGGAACATTTTTCTTGTCACAGTGCCAGCATGCTTCTCAAAGCAGAGAGTAGTGTTTTCTAGATCGTTTCAGATGTGGTATTGTTTAATGCTCGCATGGCAGGAGCAACAGGAGGCTCCAGGCATGTTCAGACACCCACCATGGCAAGGTCTGTGTGCATGCATGCGGACAGACAGACAGTCAGCATTTTCTTAAGCAGGAATGGCACCTCACCTTCCCACAAATACTGTTTCATATCTTGTACGCTGCTTTGGTCACCTGCCACAATCACGGGTATGATGCAGATGAAGGCTGCCCCTACTCTGGTGCTGATGTGACCAAAATGAAGACAGACGCCACCAGCAAAACAAGTCTACGATACAAAAGAGGTGATCAAGCTGACTTGTCGGGTGTGAATAATGGAAGAAACACCAGCCCTGGTGATGCCTCGGTGGTGCGGTGGTGCATGGTCTCGGTGTCACCTGTTCTTAAAAACAGGGGTATTCTGAGGTGAATAATGTACTTTAGAAAAATTATAATTTCACCTCACATTTGTAGAATGGCTCCTAAAAGCAAACCTGTAGCTGAGATTTGTCTTCCATCAGGTTTTTCCAGATACAGATTTCAGTAGGAAAAAAAGGAAAAGTGACTTACTCAAACCCTGCTACTGCAGATGAATTCTCTACTATTACAATTGAGAAGCACACAGTTGGGCTCTAAATGTAGATTTTTGGTCATCTTCTAATATACCTGCCTAATTTAAAAGGCTGTTCTCTACTCTAGAGACAATGAGTGAGTTTATGTTCCTCCAGAAGGTAACACATGGCATCTAACTAGACAATGCTAAGCACATTATTGGTCTGAGCTCTCAACTATTTACCTGCTAAATATCACTTCTGATTAAAATGGAGCATATGCTTGACTGTAACAAACTAGCTTGCTCTGAATCAACTTAATGGAAGGAGAAGTTTCTCTTTTCCTTTGGTAGAAGAATATGATGTTCCAGTACACTCAAAATTTGTTTCCTTAACCTTATTCTTGGTTGACATGTTACCAAATTATATGAAGGTGGTTTGGGGAAGGAAGGGGTTATGCACTATTGCTATATAAAAGCTATGCTGTTTTTTTCAGCCTGCCATGCTGACGTGCATTCAGTACACTTTTTCCACACCAGAAAGCCAGCCCTCCTGATGCATTAACGTTATGGTTTGGGGTTTCTACTACAGACAAAGTCACTTTTATTTTCCTCCTTCTGAAATTTAATTTCTTTCAACTTTATGAACTTTTTAAAGATATAGTCTTGCTATTCCCACCTCTGTGACCTAAAAATTTCTGCCAGTAGTAAATAGTCATGCATGCCTTTAGTCTACAACCATTTCTTTTTGCTGTTCCAGCACATCTCAGGCAAAATGTAGAGGGTTCTAAGTGAAATATTTGGGGGTTTAGAGTTGTTGGTATATGCCTTCTTACTCTTAATTACCCTCCTCTGGTTTTATGATGACTTAATGTTTTGCATTCTTCAAAATGGCATTGAGAATGAAGAAACAGATTCCAGTATTTGAAGGGATTTAAACTATGCCCCATTAACTCTGCCTTAAGTAGCACACACCTCAGCCAGATAGTGCAGGAGTCCCCAAGTAGCCACCCCCCAAACCACATCCCTGTTTCATCCAGCTCCAGGGGCTATAGTTTGCCTCAGTGCAGGCCTGTTTCCACCTGACCTCATGTTATATTTTGCCAGTCCACTTCTGCAACTGTCTTCTCTTTTCAGCTGTAATTTTTTCTTTCCTGTAAACAACGGTCACACTTGCTTTTCTGCTTCTAATATCTTTAGTTGTCTTTATCTGACCAAAGGCTAATCAGACATCCCAATTTCTCGTCAGTTCCTTTATTTTAAAGCAAAAAAAAGCTGTAAAACATAAATACACGTCTTTCAAGGCACCTTGGTTGTCTCATGTATGTCTGGGTAACTTCAAAGTATCTTTTCCTTTTTTTCCCCTCACTTACAATAAGATCTGAGGTGGCTACTAAATTGGTTTCCCATCTCCATCCATCCATCAGGACATGGAGATGGGAAACTAATTTTTAAATTTGTTAATGCAAAAGACTTTATTTGTTAGAAGGGAACATCAGATCATCTCGAAACTGACAGAATTGGTGGCAACAACAACAAAAAAAGTTCAAAAAAGAAACACACTCAGACTTTTTAAAATACTTTGTGACGATGTTTCTATTTGCCTTATTTAAGAAAGGAAAAAACAACTCAACAAATGAAACAATCTCAAGGCCTAACCTTTTTTGGTATTGTTTAGAAACAAAATACGAACAAAATGGTTCAACTGTCATTTTCATTTTACAGAAGAAACCTGAGACCCTTCGAGGTTAAGCTTAGTTAGTTAGTTAGTTTCATTTGACTACTGAAGAGCTTATACTTGTTTCTCAAGGCATAGCAGATGCTGTGTGTTGGACTGTTATTTCAATTACAACCAACAAGATCTTCTCCTTGATGACCAAATTCTAATTTTTTTAGCTTTCTTTTTATGAAGTTAAAAGATGACCAAGAAACTGGATTTCCTCTGACTCTGTTGAATATCAGCTGGTTTGTGGACATGTACAAAAGGTATATGTACGTTGCAAAACTTGATGCTTTGCAGCAGCTTGAATTCCTGTGGGCCCAACAGTTAAGGAAACTGTGCTAAACCACAAGTTACTGTTAATCTAATTTAATTGACCATTTATATCTCATGTATAATATAATATTTTCATTTTGGTTTTGTTGTTTCTGTGAACTGACCCAAAGACTGCATCAACTAAGGGGGAAGATGATATATTCATACTGATCTTGAAATAATCTCTACTCATGCTGGGATTCAGCCTTGATTTGTTTTAAATGGTAATCTAACACTGAGAGTGCCTGAAGGACAACGAAAGTGCCTTCATAAGCCAAGTTTATAAAGAATTTCCTGCAAGAGCTCTGTCTGCTTCCCTTTTCTCTCTGCCCTAAGGACACCACAAGTGGTCTAATACAATTGGCAATTTCCCCATAAAATTTAGCTGTTTCTGTTGGGGACCAAGCTAAGATCTCACAGGTAGATAAATAAGGGAACATGTCCCTCATTTGTGGAGCTGCAGTTCTGCCAGTCTGTGGAATAGAGACAGCCCTCTGCCCTCTGGCCAGAACACAAACAATCTTCTTTTGTTTTTTCCGACCACTTTTTTGTCAGTCACTTAAGCTCTTGCCCATGTTTGAGCTTCTGCAAGGGAAGAGCATGGAAGACCAGAAGTCCTTCTCAGCAATGAATAGGAGACAAATCTTTACGCTGAGAATGCAGACAGAGCCTGAGATACAGCATCAGTATCCTGTGACAACGTCAGCATCCATCTGCCTGCCTGCAGTTAAAGGGCAAAAATGTTCATAAGGATTAGTATCAAACAAGCCAAAAGAATTCATACAGACTAAGCCTCCTTATGGGAAAATGCAGTCTTCAAATCAGAGAGGTAACAAAAGTACTAGTAATATATAAAATCCATAAACCATTTAGGCATTTCTTTTTTTTTTTTCTTCTTAAGGTACTGTCACATACTGAAATGACTTTTCTCTCTCACCTGTCTGTCTAATGTGGGACATATTTCTCTGAGAAAACATTATGCTGACAAATGGTGGGAAGAGAAACTCTGTCATGGCTACCCATGTTCACAAATACAAGAGAGAGATGGGGACAGGCTGCTTTTTGCAAAAGGAACCTCCTTGTCGTCTCACTAAGTCACTTGGCACAGACATGTGGCACCAGCCTTGTGAGGCTGAGACCATTTCTCATTCTGCTTTATCACAGCGTGACTGAATCACTGTGCTTGCGAAAACGCAAACACTCTTGTGATTTCTAGCCTGAGTACAGTACTGGCCATGTCACTTCATCGCCCTTCTGCAGCCCTGTGCCTCTCGATGTCTCCTGCTCTGCCCTAAGGGAGAGTCACCACTGAGTCATGGATCACCTCATCAGAGCTCTCTCTGACAGGGATGGTGCCCAGAAGGGTTCCTTTTTCTCCAACCTTCCCCTTAAGCAGTAATTACATAGCAAATGCTTGAAGGGTCTAAGGCAGAAAATCAATGTTACATGTCTAAAAAATATGGGTGATTTACACCTTTCATTACCTTTAATAAGAAGACCCAAACATTTGTATTTTAATTATCCTTCTTTACTCACTCCAAATCTTACAATTAGTTTCTGCATACACATTCTGCAGAATGATTGTCTTAACAGCCTCAAAAAAAGTCAATAGAAAAAACCAGGAGGGACTCCTCTCCCCTAACAATTCTCGTCACATCACCCTTAGCTTTCAAGCTTTTGACCAGAAGAAAAAAGAGGAAAAAAAACTTCTCTGGAACTGGGTGCTTTCTTACAGGAGTAGTCTTACTTGCTCTGCAGTGAGTGATTGCACTCTGTCCCTGTGAGCTGCAGTGTGATCTCCAACAGCTGATTGTGTTTAATGCTGAGGTCTAGGTAAAGCTACAACAGGATGTTATCCACCAATTTACATGTTGAGTAATGTCACTAAAATTCATTCCTTTCATCCATCCATCCTATATATTCATAATTATAGTCATCTGCAAAACTCCAATGGCAAACAAATTTGTATCTTTCTTCAGTCTCATTAGGAACATTTGAGAACACGCCTCTAGAGTAAAGTTAGTATTTGTCTCCCCACTATCTGTCATGGATTTCAAGTCTTAAAAATACCTATGATGATGGTTTTTATATTTGCAGCATACTCCACAGAATCATCATAAATCGTTGTTTCACACTTTAGGATTTCAAGTAACTTTCCTGTAAATGAACCAGGAATGTGAGGACAGGAAAGGACTCTGGATCTCTGAAAGGAATGGAAGGAAAGGTGGAGTACTAAAGGGAGCAGGCTTTAAGAAAGGAATGATCTGGATCAGTAGTTAGTTTAATAGTTAAAAAAGGCTTTTCAGGGCTCTTTGCCATGAAATTGATTCAGACAGAATTTCAGAAGCTGGGATTCTTCGTGACTAAGTTGTCTAAGACAAATCCTCAAGGAAGGACTTAAATGCTTCATTTTGAGTTCATAGTAAGAATGTAAGTGGGAAAATGCAGTTAAAATCAGAATGAAACTAGGATTAGTATCTAGCTGTAAAGGCAGAACTCATCAATCATCAAAATATAACAAAAATGTCAAGTGTAAAACAGTACCATGTCAGAGGAGAAGGCAAGGGTTTGGGGGTTTTGACTGGGTTTTGGTTTTGTTTTTTAGAGGAGTGTCACATTGATAAATTGTTTGCTGCCACATAGCAAGTAACAAAGTTGCTGGACAAAGTGCTGTGTTTCTGCTGAGTATCTTAGGTCCAGGGCACCATTCATAAACACTTTACACTCTGCAGTGAGGAGCAGCAGGGGAATCACGGTGCGCAGCTGTGCCAGTGCCGCTGTGCCGACCCCACGTTGATGAACACAACGACTGTGTCTCCGACCTAAGGGGACGCTTGGATGACACACGAGACCTGAGCTGAAGTGACAGAGAGCGCAGAGGAAGAACTGGCCCTTTCCGTCCTTTATGCTTGAGCCAGTCACTACCAACCCTGCTAATGAACAGGCTGCTAACTGGTTCAGCAGCAGAGGACCGGTGGCTCGGCAGCAGCCCGTGCCGCGGTGTTTCTGATGCCTGCTCTTCTCTGCTCTTCACTCGGGGAGCTTGTGCTCCTCACACCTGCAGACATCTCCAGTGCCGGTCCCTGCAAGCGGTGGGCAACGTACCACGCCAGGAGCCATTCAGTCACAGAAGCAGCTCATCAAACCTGTCTTGTGTGCAGAAGGGAGGGAAACACCTTTATTATCATGTCCTCAGTCATGCACCCCCCCTTTCCTAATAACCTCACTCCCCTGGTACTTACCTTAATATTCGAAGCAACAAGCACCTTCAAAAAGTTACCTTTAAACAAATAAATAAAACTGGACAGAACTTTTTACCCTCCTTTGCTTTTTCCCTTGTCAATGTAGGTGTTAATCAAAAATATATGAACTATTCTCACAGCCTACCAGCACAACTAGGAACCATCAGAACAGCAGTCATATCCAAGGTAAGTAATAGGCTGGAATACATGCTATTGTCTCCAACATTAAAACTGGACTGCATGCAACACAGGACACTTGTTTCTGGTGGCTAACATGGGTGGAGGCAATGAAGAAAAACATTTATTTTTAGTCTCCTTTCAAATCTGTTCTTTGGGCTCCCCAGGAGGACCTCTGTGTTGTCTCGGTGTAACCATCAGAAAGCTAAACACCTGGTACGTGTTCAGTGCTCTCTTTATTGTCAGAAGAGACAAGAGGCACATTCCTAGAGGGACTCATGCAATTTTAAGGTAAGTTGGCTCATGCAATGAAAATACACATATGTTCCTCTGAAAATGGAGGCATCCTAAACCTCAGGATGAAAGAATACCATCATAGATAAAGTATATTAAAGTAGGAGTATATACTGGACTCATTAGAACTGACATATAAAATAAGCATGAAAACCTGAACTCCACTTTTATTCTCTAATGTAGTGATATTCTTGTCCTTTAAGGCACCCTAGAGCAAAAAAAAGTGGAGAAAGAGTGAAAAAATTCTACAAAAGAATATGCACTCTTGAAAAACGGTAAAAGGAAGGAAATTTTCTCTAGTGGGAATGAGCTTCTCACATCGTGGGCCCTGTGCCTAGTGCTATCAGATGCTGAACATCCATTACTACTGATAGCCACAGAGTGACAGCTTTCATTTCTGATCCATTCTTTTCATTTTGAAGATGAAAGGGAAGGTATGCCGAAGAAAAATGAGAAGCAGGTCCTATGTGGCTTTTGACAGACAGAAAACTAATCAAGCATGAGCTCAGCCAATGAATTTCATCAGTAATAGGAAGGACAGGAACTCTGCAGAGACTGGGGGTACTGAGAAGAAGGAAACACGGCTTGGAAGGGTTTGGTCACTGAATGACACGTGCAGGGATGTAGCTTGTTCTGCGAGAAGATTTGCCATCAGTGTTTATAGATGTCTAACTGGTAATGGCAGGGGAGTCCCAAGAAAGTAGGAGGCCCTGCTGAGAGGAGCATCTAAGAAGTGTCTCCACTGTGTCTCTGTGACAGCTACCATCTTGGCTGTCATACTGTGGGCTGAACGAAGACAGCCTTGTCACTTAAATAAATAAGTACGAAAAACCAGAGTTCCTACAGTTTCAGCTAGGGAAACAAGGATGCTTGCTGAGATTCTAACAGTCACACATCATCTGTGGAATAGGTTTGCCACACACACTATTGGGAAAGAAGTGTGTCAAAGACTTGTACATCAACATCACTTCAGCCCAGCTTTTCTCCTTGGGGTCTATTAGCTGAGCAAGAGGACAAGCTCTGAAAACCTCATATCGCAGATGGTGTATTTTAAAACCTTTTTGCAAGTTCCTGGTTGATGGAGGAAAAAGCTGGATTTAAGGACATACCCATGTGGTTTTTGAACATCACTATGAAGAAATGAGGAGAAAAAATAAACCAACAAAAGAATAAAAATTAGGGAAGAGCTCAAATGTGAATATTGATCAAGACACACACTTAAGCATGCCTATTCTGGTGTAGGTGAAATATTTGCCCGGATGTAAACGCAATTTCCATCTCATGTTTTTCATCTCCTGTTGCTTTGTCTGGAGTATGAGTTTCGCATACTTACGAGAAACTCCCGTAAGCCCACAGAGCTTTTCAGGTCTGAGACTGACTAAAATCCAAGGGAAACTTCACGTCCAGTTTTCTTTGCTCTGTTTCCCTGACATGGGAAGTGCACAGTCCAATTCCTTCTGAGTTTTATTTTCAGGGAAATCCAGTCTGAGGTATGCATGGTGAGGTGTGCTGTGGATCACATTTACTCTGGAGTGGAGTGTTGGTTTTTCTCCTATCCATGCCACTTCAGCCCTGCTAAAATGTGGTAGTAGCACTTCCATTCCTCCTAAACTATTTCATACACCATTAGAGAGAAGATAATTTGTGCATAGCACTGGCCCATACTAATCACTCCTGAATACATCTGAGGGGACAGTTCTACCCCAGGAAATGGAGTGTTATACACCCACGTAGCTGAGACTCTCCTCTTGTGATGAAGTGTGTCTATTTCTAAAACTGTGCAGAACAGCTATAGCAATTCAGATTCACAACCTATCTTAATGTTTAAATAAAGACACGTCATTCCATATGTTTTCACATATACTTTCTTGTCTAAAACATTAGTTGTAACATGTTTTTAGACTTTCTGAACAGCCAGCTAACGTAAAATTATTTCTGTAATAATACTGTTGAAAAAAATATTCCAAATTTATCATTTCCCTATGATTTTAGTTCAGGTAGAGGGAATATAAAAAAATATATATTCAATGAAATGAAGTTTGAAACCTGGCTCTTTTGCACAGCTAGGGTGTTGTAAACAACAAATTCACTTTTAAAAAATAATGATCTGGTCAGACTGAGAAAATATAAGCCTGGCCTCTGAGCTAGTATAAATCATGGTAGATATATGGAAATCGAACTATGCTGATTTACATCAGCTAATGGGTCTGACCTGGGATTTATATAACAGAATTACATAAATCTTTTTACTGTGGACTCATGCTCATTTTCTAGAAATTCACCAAGTACTGTAACAACTCAAAGAGAAATTAAGTGTCCGACAGCCTCACAGGTATTTTTCTAAGATGTTCCTACAACTTTAAAGGCACCTCACCTCTTTGGCAAAATGTACCCATAAATATCTATTCAACCTGTAACTGAGCCTGCTGTGCTCAAGAAAAAACAATCACCAAACGACTCCTTACTGCAGGCAAAAATAAGACAACAGTGATCAGTCCCATAGCAGCAGACTTGTCTAGACTGAGCAAAATGACCCGGACAAAAAACAGTACAAAATTTCAGAGTTATCAACCTCCTGTTGTGTCCTGTTGCTTAATCCCATTGTGCACATACAGTCACAAATGAATTTCTGTTCACCTCAGTAGCCTAACTTACTCTTCAGTATGATCTAAGAATAATACATCGAGCACATCAAGGATATAAAAAGAGAGGAAAACACAATTCTCACTCCAACCAAAGCAACTCCCATTTTCTCATGTAAAGCACTTGTTGACACAAACCCAGGCCTTTTAAAGGCGGTGGCAGGTTCATCATGCTTAAAAACAGGCTGTATTCTGAGCATCTGGTGCACAGGAACAATTTTTTATGAGCTACCAGTTCCTGGTCATATATTCCCTTTGCCCATGTTCCAAACGGACTTGTTCTCGCCTTTTTTTTTCCAATCTGAAACAAAAATCGATTGACGAAACAGTCTTCCACCCCACACCCCTTTCTCTGCAACACACGGTTTCAGTTCACCTCTGCAGTTGTCCTACTTTTCCTGTAATTTGACCTTGAAGCTTTAATCTCTGGCATGCGACGTGATGCAGTATGTGAGAGGCCCAACGTTGCCTGAGTTGACCCCATTATGCTGCTCATTCCCTCATGGAAACAGGAATTTTCAAACACCCGGGAAGGATGGGGTGGAGAGGGAGTGGTATCACCTTTGTCTTTCAGCATAAGCGGTTTCACCTCTACAGCCACCGTCGGCTGTCAGGTTGAGGGGGCAGCTAAAGAGTTTTGCATAGTTCTCCTCTAACTTTTTGCCTGAGGAAATGGTTTCACAACCTGTTATCTTATACTAGAAAGAGGATTTCCTTATAGTGCGCACTGACTCCCCAGGCTTTGGATTTGCAGACTACTTGTCCCTGAAGGTCTTTATGACACTTTTTGAAGGCAGTAATGGAAACCATCACTTTTTACAACACTCATTTGAGGGGTTTTTTTGCCTTTTTTTTTTAAGCAGGACAGGTAGAAATATTTTTTTCCCCCATTTAATGCAGATCTCATAAACCAGAAAATATATTCTTTCAGGAAAAAAAACATGTTGCTGAGAAGTCCAGTGAGTGGTCAGCTTTGTAAAGATCACTTTTTATTATGAGGATTTTTCTCATTGCTCTTCACTAGGGATATTGAAATATGTCCAGGCACCTCACAAAGTTTCTCTTGTTCATGCTGTTGTTATCAGGAATTACTGGGTATTAGGATTCTCTGCCATAACTATAAAGAACATAAAGGCCAGAAATAAGGAACAGATCCTTGGGAGCCTGACTCCGTTGAATCCACTGCCCTAGGAATTCTCAAACGTAGAAATACCACAGGATTCAGCCACATTTCCTCTTCCAGGAATGTTTCCTTTCCTCTGGCACATCATATCCTGGCTAACATTCTTGATTTTCATATTTACATGGGCTCCTGATTTGAGGGGAAGACTCCCACCCTTTTCAGTAACCGTCTGAGGCACCTGCTAGAGTACGTAAATAAAGCAAGTGACGTGAGCTGGAATAAGAAGTGGGGATGCGGACACACGTTTGTCTAAGGGGTAAGAACACAGCAGCATCCACCGTGCATTAGCCATCCCTTCAGCTGGGCCATAGCTGAGCTGCTGCTGATCCTTGGTTAGTGCCCCAAGTATCCATTGTACCGCTGTTCTTTCGCACATGATGAACCACTGGATTTCTTCAGCCCATCAGTCTGGGCTCCAATATCAGTCACTGCGTAGACTTAGGAACACAAAGTTTTACTGAGTCCTGAGTCAGTTACAATTCAGCTTCCAAAGGCAAGTGGTGTTTTCTCAAAAAAATTCCCATGTGTTCAGCAGCCCTTTATCTTCAGACTCAACAACAACAGAATAGATTGTTCTTGACTTTCCCTCCACCTATGATATAGATGCTGGTTTTGCTTCAAATGCATTTAATGATCCCATGCTACACAGGAAGAAATATAAATACTAAGGAAAGGTACGTGGGTTTTATTCTGTAGTTAAAAGATGCTCACCCTTTACAAGTGAATTAGCTGTGTAATAAAGTGAATTTATTAAGCAGAAAATGGTTTTCTCACACAGTAAATCATTTTATGTATTTCAACATTTTTTCTTTTCTGCATTTAGTTGAGCTATTCCACACCGAATATACAATTAAATATAAATTGTGCCTAGAAGGACACTAGTTCTATCATCCTAGTTATAATACTTTTTCAAATACACAGGAGGCAAAGATTCAAGTTTCTGCTCTCATATCCATGTGCTGTACAATAAATATATTTTCGTATTACCCCCACTAGAAATGCATCCACTTAAACAACACTCCTTCTATTGTTTCCGCTACATAACTGTTATTGCAATTTCCAAAATCGAGATTCTTCACCTCCCCACTACACACGATGACTGTGTCTTTTGTACAGGTTCCCCGAGGACCACTGAGACCATATATTTTTGCACTTACTTGACAACTCTTGTGCTGCTGACATTGACCTGGATTTAGTTACACGCAGTTTCTGTTGTCCCTTCTGAAACACTACTCTTCTAAATAGCTGATAGGTGAAATTCTTACTGCATCACTTAAGTGTCATATGGGTAAACATGAAGAGAACTATAAAAGCTAAGCAAAGGATTGAGAAGTGTTCAGATACAGTAACAATAGGCTATATTAGAAAAGGAACTGGGCTCCAATTCCCCAAGCCCTGTCTTCATGTATTAAATGTAGCAGGACTGTTCTATAATCTTTGCCAACTATCTTACCTTGTGACTAAAATATCAGGACAGACAGTTCTTCTTGGCAGTGTAAGCTTCTCAAAAAAATGAAAACACAAATAAACAAACAAAAAACCCCACAGCAAAACTCTGTTTAAACTACATATTCAGACTTGTGCAAAAAATGGAAAAAAGTACCTCTTACATTTGTTAAGAAAGCATTGCAGATGATCCATATTTTTGAATAGAACCTACTTCATTCAATTCCATTTTTTCATTATTTTGTTAAGAATAATTTAGTTCAGCTGACTTTCTGTGTCTTTGTGAGCTCATCTGTTTTGATTTCAGTAGGTTACACACCAAGCCCTACAAGAAAACAAGATGGTTTCAGACTTCTGCATGCTTGGGTGGTGGGGTTCATAGCCTCCCAGATATTTTCACCTATGTCAGTCCATCTCATGGCAATGTGTACAGGCTTCTTAGGTCCCATGCACGGAAGCTCCCAGTGCTGGCAAGGCTGGAGCAGCCCCGGGGCTGTTCTCTCAAGCTATCACTGCATTCCTGTCCACCCTGTCTTCTCACCATCTGTTGTCTTTCCCAGCCGAGCTGCATCGGCTGAAGTTACTATTGCTCCTATCCATGTTCATAATTCTTCCTCTTTGTCTCTCTGTTATGGTTGTGCTTTGCTTTTTTCCCATGCTGTGCCCACTCCCAGGTTTCACACCTAGTCTCTGACATTTTGTCCCTCTGACATTATACCGATGTGTCTTTTTTCTGCATTTTCTTAAAAACAAAACCTTACAAATGAATGCTTCGTTCATATATGCATCTGTCCTTTCAAGTGTAGGTTTTTTTCTCTCCAAACTAAATAAAAGTTCAAAATTGATCCCAGACTTTTTTGTTGTTTTATTCCTTCAATGCGCAAATAAACGTATACAAATATTTTATCCCAGCCCTCACTTTCACAGCAAATTGGGGTTGCATTATCCAAAGAGCTCTGCTGCCCTCTAGGAAGCTAACTGAGACTTTGGGCTGCCTAGGAAATTCATTCCTTGCATACAGATATGTAATTCCAAACCTTTTTCAGGTTTTGTTTCATTTTGGGTGTGAAAACATAGCAAAAAAAACCCAAAAGGATTTTAATTTTAATTTTCTGTTTAAAAACAACATTATTCATGCTAAATCAATTTGCAAAATTTGAAGTGTTAGACTTTCAAAGCCAGATTTCATTGGTCACCCCAAAGCAGAATTTCAGAAGTTAAGAATTCTTTGAATAAGAAAGAACAAACATTCAGAAATCGTTTACAAATTGTGATAAAAACCCCTCAAGATTCTGAGAGGAAAAACTTACAAATACGAAAACTTTGGGTTTTTTTTAAAAGAACATTTAGACAGTGTATTTCTTCATTGTGAATTATTTAAAAGTGAGGAAAAACATTCTTTGGCACTTGCTGAAAATTAGATTTTACTTTACTAATTGACAGCAAATGTCAATGTCAGTATGTTTAAAAAAATACCATTTAATTTTTTAAATCCTTCTTCTGTTGGAGGGACATCTTCTGACAGCTGGTCACATTTTGGGCTTTTAATCCTTGTGGTCATTTAAACTTTTAGAATCTCTCATCTTTTAGTTATGCTTTGGAACCTTCTGTCAGTGTTTTCCTCAGCAGTCCAAAATGCTGATGAAGAACAAATATGCAAAAGATGATATGGGTATTTCAGAAAGTGCTGCTTTTTTTTTTTTTTTTTTTGTCTTGTTTGTTTTCTTTAAAAGCAAAGTTTAAAAGAATCATTCAAGTCCAAGAAAGGCACCATCATCATCCAGTATTTTCCAAGCTTCCAACTCAGGAGTAAGGAGTTCTCAGGATTTTTTTTCAGGATTTTCTTCAGGATAAAGATTTCTCAGCTAAGATGCAATAGCTAGTTTAACTAAATCCTTCATGCTGTTTTGTTGCATGTGCACATTTTTCTTTCAGCTATGGTCATTGCCAAAACACAAATAAACCAATAACAATTTGAGGGACTCTTCTTTTTTATGAAAACAAGAAGGAGAAAAAGAGGTACTGCTCTCATGTCTTGGGCTGTGAGAAGAACCATGAAAAGTTTCTTAGAATGAAATTCAGGGTGGTACAGTAGGGATTAACTTTTTTCGTATCTTTAATAGCAGGTATCTAAATGCCTCCAGAGGAAGAGTTTCTGTCTCCCAGAAGACATGAATCAGGAGACTCTGCTTCAGCCTGTGCTTCGTGATGTTTGGAGCAAATTGTACCAATGCAGGAGCCTTGGGGAAGCTTCCTTCTTAACTGAGGGATTCCTGGAAAAAACTTCCTTGATAAAAATTACCTGACTGTAATGTCTGACTAAAAGTACTTTTCAACAGACATATTCCAAAACAAATATTTCAAACCTTCATTCTCTGACAGAAAATATTTTTAGTCTCCAAGGACTGGACATTATAATAATTGATTCCATCAGGATCATTTCATTCAAGGTTTTCTTATCTGGCTGATCAGAAGTAACTTACTAGTCCTGGACATCTAAATAGAAGTGTTTCTACTAGGTGCTCCTAAGGCCTATATATGTTGCTTTCTTTAATGTGGGATGCACTTCCAAAAAATAAGTAGGTAACTTACAGGCCTAGAAAGTCTCAGGGTCAGATTTTCGAGACCTAAGTACTCAGCTGGTCACTTGCTGACCTGTAGTGGAAAACCTGTCTGCAAACTTGGAAACATGAGGATGAAAGTACTCAAAGCTGCCAAACAGTTCCTGTGCTTCTGTGCCAAATTCCATCCACCAAAACCTTATCAGAAAGAAACCTTACAACGGGGAAATTCTTTTGGCAATTTCTAGAAATATAGTTAATATTGTTATTTTTCCAGTGCCATCATGACTGTCACTGATGGAAATGAGATTAGTCTGTCCAGTTTTAGGTCCAATGGCCTGGCCTTATTCTGAAGATGCTGGAGCATCAGGTGTTCTATCATAGTCGCAGACCATGGCTTCAGGTATGACACCTGAGGTGAACTGCAGAAACCACACAGAGTCCCCGTGAATTCATGGGGCCGGACTCTGTAACTGCAGGCATTTCCCAAAGTGTCCCAGAAATGGTGAAATTATTTTTTTCAAGCATGGCATCGTGGGCAATGAGATGTAGTACATTCACGTTTACTCTCTCTTTTTTTTTTTCATATGTCTGAGATAGGCTGAAAAGTGTTTTCTTAATATTTTAATTCCTCTGAGGAACAAAGAGCAAAGGGACATGACGTTTTTCTAAGACTTGCTTAACTTGAGTATCTCTAGAGGAAATAGGAGCAGGGAAGAAATACGGGCTAAGCGCTCTTCAGGAAGCTGTAAGCTGTTAATCTGAGACAACACTGCAGTCAATGAAGCTTAAAAATTGCTTTGCCCATGAAAAGGGAAATCAATAGAAACAGAACAAAATATACATTTGTAATATTAAATATATATAATCAGGCCAACAGTTATAAAGCTGTAAGTGCCCAGCCAAATATCTTGCTTTCCAAAAGCGCTGTTCTGACTTGGAGGAAATTCTGGATTCCCAGCAGCTGATACAGTTATGAAATGTAAAATTACAATAGCTGCTTTCATGAACCGTAGAAACTGAGCCAGGAGCACATAGGTCTTACAAATAACACGTCATGCTTACTGTCTTCTCAGCTGTTCTCAGTGCTCCAAAAAGTAATCTCTACAATGTTACGTGTTTAACCACGGGACATTTGAAAACACTCCCCTCTGCAGCACACAAGCACAGCTAAAGGGAAAAAAAAAAACCCACCAAACAGCTTTACATTATCAAGCATAGTCAACATTTTGAGTGTATAAATGAGGGGATGAAGACATAATTTCTACTGAAATTTTTTATATTGCTCTGAAATTCTTTTCTCATCCATTTCCAGAGGAATTCTATATACAAAATGCTGATCACCTGCAAAGCTGACTCACAGTAAAATGCAAATCGTGTCTGTCTGTAAAACTGCATCCTAAGAAAAAGCTGTTTGAACTGGTCACCTAACAACATGATAGAGATCAGGTATTAGTCTCTTCACATATATATGAATCACATCACTTTGAAGAACAGTGTTATATGCTAAAATCAAGCACATACATACACACACACAAAAAAATCGAGAACTTCTTGAGAATACATGCTCACCTACCACTTCTCTTGCAAAATCCTGGATTCTTGTAAATCCCAGTCATTTGTAACAATTCCTGTCATTGTAAACAAAAGATTCTTTTAGTTGTTTGGGGTTTTTTTGAAAGTGCATTCATTTCTCACTAATGATTGAAGTAGATATAAAAGTATAAGTGCTTTTAGCATTTCCTTCTGCTAGGAGAAAGGCATTTGCTGTCATTTTATGTTTAGTACATTTTGTGTTTAGTGAGAAGTTCAGTGAATTCAGGAGCACTCAGAGAAGCTTGGCAACAGTGATTTCTCAAACCGGGGATGAAATTTTATTTCTCCCCATTTTTTTGTCTACAATTACCAGTCAAATCCAATATCAGTCTGTGTCTTGCTTGTGAAACTCCAAAAATAACCCAAACAATACAACTATGAGACTTTTAAAGTGTAGAAATGGTATTTGTCTGCAAATCTTTGTTATGGAACCATCACAGGTGCCAAAGCCCCTTTCACAGGTGCTTTTGAATATTTGCTGGTTTATTTTTAATAGTTTAATATTGGGGTATAAAATATGTGTGCTCAAAACACTGAAAGACATATAGATGTTTGAGCTTGAAAGCAACATATTTGAGATCTCTGAGTGTCATAAAATTTAGATGATCTTTACAAACTGCCTAACCACTAGAAGAAGTTAAATATCAGCCTTTAATGAATATTTGATATTATTCTAGAAATAAGTACCTAAACAATGAATGAGCTTTTCACCAAGAGATGAAGAGATCTCTTGTTTTACATTGTAAGTTGTACAGGGGAAAGATGAGACATATGACTACCAATATCACTAGTCACAACTGGACTGAAAAAATATGTTTTCTCATCTACTGTTCTCCCTTCCCCATTTCCCCATCCTTCCCTCCAGACAATTTGAGGAAAAAAACCCAAAACATCACTGAGAAAACTCAAATAGCACTCCAAACCCAGTATTTTGTTGTTTGGTGTTTCTAATTCTTTTTGAAATAAGATTCAATGATTTCTAAATGAAAAATATGTTTAATAAAATGTTTTAATTTGAAAATATTAATAGGATTTTTTTTCCTTTTTTATTTTCAGTCAAAACTCTAGAAATTTAAATTGGTGGCAGATGTTAAGTTTTCCTTGCACTGACACTGCATTTTTTTTTTTTTCCCACATAATAAAGTTCCCTCAAAGCTTTCCATCACCCCTTCCCTCTCAGAAATTAAGGAGCTCTTCACAGGGGTGAAGTACCGTCATTGTAATCTGTGTAGTTAAAGTGACCAGGAAGTCCCATCCAGACGCTAAAAACATTTCTTCAGAGTTGTCTTAAAACAGCAAGTCCTCTCTACACAGTAGTTATCCTACGAGATATAATTAAGATCCATAATTACCTTAATTTAAATGCTAGAAAATATCCAAGTCTTTATTCTTTGTCTTAGAGCAATATCTTAGGAATATGTTACTATTTGACAAGACTTCACTTGGGAAACTGGGAATTTGACCCATAATACATACTTTCCCTGAATATTCGCCGTACGTTATTGTTGAAAACAGTACATGGTGCTGGGTGGAACTGTGATATGACCCAGTACAGCAGTCTTTAAGCTCTTCGATACCTCCTTTGTTGTTGGAGATGATTGTGGAGGTGCTGAATGAAAACCTGTAATCTTTTAAGCTACCTTTTTTATCGCTTTTTTCTTTCAAAAGTGAGGAGTACATTTTTGCTAATTCATATAAACACCCACCAGTGAAATACTTCAAATTAATATTGCTTGTTTCAGTACGTATTAGGCACAAAGGCAGAAAGAATTATCCTTTCATTAAAGACTGCATCTGGAATACCTGACACCCTAACTCATTTACTTGCTCTCCAAGAGGTGAAAATAGAAATGTTCTAATTAACGCACAGCCTCCTACATGTTTTAGTGCGTAAATTCAGATGGAGTAAGCACACGTGCAAATCTGGCCCGTGTTGATCAGGTGAAAAGAGTGGATCCTGAGAGTACAGGTGGCCTTGCTTTATCTTTCCTCTATCACAGAGCGGCTGAAGACAGAATATAAATGTGCAAAAAGAATCATTCTCCCTATCTTCTTCAAGCTATTTCAGTCAACTGGTCAACAGAGAATTCAGGGAGGGACTGCGTGAACACACCTTGTTAATAAAAAATGCAGTTGCTGGAGAGCTGTGCGCCATGGGAGAATCCACCCAGGCTCTGCCTGACGCTGCCCGAGCACAGGGTGCCCGGCATCTGGACGGACATGAGACTGACTTGTTATCGGTATTCCTCTTCCTAGTCGGTCTTATTAAAGCAGTTGTCTTACTAAGCCATTTGTTGTCAGGCCTTCCTTGCTGGGGCCCATAAAGAGCCCTGCCCTGGCTCTCTCCGCCTCCCCCACTGCCCCATGAAGAACAGACTTGTGCACGTCAAACTGAATTAGTCCCCACTCTCCCCTTTCCAAACTGCACAGACACTTGAAATCCTATTGAATCTGTCCTGCTTATCAAACCATGATGAGAGCAAATCCCTTCCACAAACTGGTCTCTTCTTTCTTCAGGATTTCTGTCATATCTTTCTTGAGGACTTCTGTATAAAAGGGTCTAAATCACAGACAAGGTGGTGCTAAGAGAATGGTTTATGATTTAAAGCTGCAGCTGTGGAATTAGAGCAATTGGAAGTGAAAAGATACCACTGACATCAGAAGTCAGACTGCTTACCTCTGGCACAAGGTGTGACTTTGCAACAGATGTAAAGAATAGGAATGAATGTCCTCATCACATGGTGATGTGCAAATTTTCAGGTAGTTTTAAAAGGTCATTGAAGACTAAAGAAAGAATAATGCAATAACACTGGTGCTAAATCCCTCTAAGTATTAGGCAATGGTCCTTTTAAATTCCAATGACAGCATTGTAACTTCTTTATTTCTGAAGAACAGGAGTTGGTCTTTTTCAAACTCATTATTGCCTCATAATGGAAAAAGCAGCAGGTCAAAATCGGCAGTAAAGAAAGTTGTTACTCGATATCTCAATATCTTGAACCCAATGGAAAGTTTTACAAAAGCTGCAGCACCTTTTGGATTAGAGGTTTGGCATGGAAATGAAGCTGCTTTAACTTGATGGACCTATTTCCAGTAAAATGCATTTACCACATACGCTGTGGTAAACTACAGTTGTAACCTGCAGGTATGGGAATTACACTTTTGGAGGATTGTCCTGAATCACCTGAGGGATACTTTAGGAGGAATAACACAGATGTAAAGCCGTTTCAATTATTTCTGAAACGGAGGTGAAAATCTTAGAATAATGTGATTTCTCAGATTAAAGCCTCTGTACCTCAAGACTTATTCCAACACCTGCTGGAGCCTTTGAAGAGATCGTGGGGTTTAGTGCGTATTCCTGAGTTCTTGCAGTTATGCATGTATTTCAGTGGGATGCTTGGGAACATTACACAGCTTTTTCTCATTTTCTATATTTGAAATAATACCTTTCAGCACAAAGTATATGTTGCTTTTACATGTTCTTAACAATTAGTTTGATTAAGTTTGTTTTTTCTGCTGTTATTTCTTTATCTGGTTTGGAATCGGTGGGGAAGAAGGCATGCTGAAAACTGCTTTCATGAGTGTTATCTTGGCCGCTCAAGCATTTCAGAAGATGGACTGTCTGAGTTCAGAAGTCAAAGGCAGATTCACTTTTTCAGGGGTGTGAACAGTCTGTGCAGCTGTGCCATGGACGAGCAGAGCGCTGGCCTCCTGCCACCAGCGCGGGGAACAGGGCTCTCCTTCGTGGGGATGCAATGGGATCCATTCTCAGCAGCTGCACCAGAGAGGACTGTGGTTTGTGTTTCTGTCCTTTCTCAAGGTTCATGTATGATACACAGAAACAGCATGCCGGGTTCTAGTGATCATTTGCTGTACGTTTGAAAAGAGAAGGTAGGAGGAAACATGAAATGAAAGCTTCTTCTCACTTTAATGGTAGAAAACAATAAAATCTGAGTACACTTTATGTAAAAGTTAAAAATATCAGATTTTTTTTATTCCAAGAAGCTTGAAGACAAACTATAAAATTAGATTGGTTTTATTTTTATTTTCAGTTGTCCATTTTGTACAATAGAGAACAAAAAGAAATAAAGAAATAATATTATTTGCTTTTAAAAAATACAATTTATTTTCTTTTAGAAATTTAGAATTGAGGCTTTCTTGACGCCTCTGATTTTCTTCTCAAGTGAAGTTCTGGGAACAGTGGAGATTTAGAGGGATTACAATTGGTCTAAATGTCTCTGAAAAGCTCCAACAGCAGCATACAACCATGTTTCTAAACCCCCCCATAAGCACCCATGATCAGCTAAGTACTCCACTTACAATTTTGTTGCAGTCAACATGGGTCTCCCAGGAGGGCGGCAAACTCCTCCGTTGCGGAACATTTCTCAGGGAAGAGCACTCCTTTACTTAAGACCTAGGATTTTAGGCTTCTGGCCAGAAAGGCTTCAAGTACCATAGCTTTCAATTTGCTGGTTTCATTCGTTAATGAGGCAAACTTTACCCTTCACATATTCTTAGGGTCTTAGATACACTGTGAATGACATCATCATGACCGTATTTAGGATTTCTTAAAGTTTGCCAAGTAAAATATGATAGGAGATCAACAGATTGATCTTGGTTTTCATCAGAGGGTGCTTTCCTCTTTCTTTAATTTCATTGCTACATTCATACTTATGAAGTATAGTGACATTCGGTTCAACTCAGTTCAGTAGAGTTCCAGCATCTATTTCCAGTGTTCACCTCCTGGTTTCAGTCTGTAAGTTTATTTTTTTGTTTGATTTCTATGAACTCACAGTTTGTGCCTTTTCCATAGACTTGCATTCTTTCCTTAGATGATCTTCTGCCAGTATTTTTTAAGAACTTATTTTTGAACCATTTTAAACATTAACATCTATGTGTTCTTAATTTTAGTCTAACTTAAATGGATGAAGGCTTCAGTGTTATAAGAGCCCAGAGAACCATCAGGAAAAAATGAAGGAGACATTGTGCTCTCCACATGGACAGCATTCACATCAAAGTAATTCTTAACAAAATCTTGTCAAATGTGTCGTACAAACTCTTATAATTTGCAGAAATAAGGGCCCAGAAGACAGCAACCATAAAGTGGGCAGACACTTCAAAATATCAATGAGCAAAATAGAAGACTTCTGAGATGGTTAAATAAAATCCTACAAGAAGTGACAAGAGCCCAAAGCTGCTATTTCTTCTTGCAGCAGTCTGTCGCTGGTTTCTGTCTGGTCTCCACTGGGTTCGCTCTGCCACTTTGGCTGACACAGTCTCAGTCCTGAAAAGGGCTCCTACGTCTGGTGTTCTCCACTTATCTCTCTCCAGCTTAAATCCTTCTCAACATTAAAAAAAAAAACCCAAACCAAAAACCAAAAAACCACAGCCATTTTTTTATTGTGCCTGGCAACTCTTTCTCTCCCGCCCTCCCGTGCTATTAATAGAGATCATCTGTCTGCCAGCTTGGCAACCTGCCTGCTGCATCCTCATACCCTCTCCTTTCTCTCACCAGAAAGCCCTGCGCATCAGCAGGAGGAGGTGGGAAGGTGTTTCTCTAGGTAAGGAACATGGATGAGTATGTCAGCATCTTGATTTTGTTTAGACAGAGACTTACACTTTCTTGAACTTACTATTAAGACAGAGCAAAATTATTATTTAACAGAGCAAAAGCTTTTTCTGTCATATTAATTTTTTGGTTTTTTTTTTACTTTTTAGGAAGGCTTGTACACATTAAATGTTCTGTGCATTTTTGCCTGGCCCTAGTTCATCCAGTATCTTTGAACAGTTTGTGGTGCATAAAATTTATTTTGCCTCCCATAAGGGTCATCACATTCACACTATGTTTTGTGCAACTATCTAAATCACCACGGAAGGTAAATTGACTGAAAACCATGAATGCCATCGTGAAGCAGAGCTGCCTATTTATCTTTTACAGGGATTAATTCCTTTCAGCTTTTATACTCAATCTTGAGTAGTGAAAAAAAAAAAGTCATGCCTAGGCAGGAAAAAGCAGTATACTTACAATCAAGTTGATTTTTTTTTTTCTTTTTTTCTGCAGGGTACTAGTAGTGCTGTACTACATCATGAATAGAGCTCTGTCAGAAGACCAAAGATTGCATTTATTTGGCATTCATAACAGACACAAGAAACATTAGTCATAAAAACTGCTTTTTGTACATGATAGAAGAAATTAAATTCATACAAAATTCAGCTAAAAAGAAACTGCTGAGATTTAAGCTAATTAAAAGTAGTGACGTATATAAGTTCTAGCTAGAGCATAATTTTAGGTTCAGATATTTCTTCGGTTTAAAAAGAACTGAACTTTGCATCAGGGAATCTTTTGAAACCATTGTGTGAGGGATAGGATTGCCTGTGGCATTGGTAACGGAATACAGAGTCCCTAATTCCATTTCAGGTGATATAGATGACCCTGATAAGTTATTGTCTCATCATGTACGAAGCTAACATTTTACTATTCTAGCAAAATAGTTAAAAACATGAAGCTCCATAATACCTTGTGAGATTTTGAAAGAGCAACTTAATTTTTTATGTCTCTTGAAGAACTGCTAGCCTGAAGAGTGAAACATGCAATAAATACCACAAATCACCGATATGAAGAACGCTACTCAGTTTACCTGAAATAATGCACAAGAATGAGATCTTTAAACTCAGAGGGTCAATGCATAAGTCAAAAGGCATGACTCTCAGCTCTGGCAAGTGGACTTCTCTCCCCAGAAGTCAGTTATCTGGTGGACAGAGACCAAGAAACTTCCCATCTGTAAATGGCACGTTGACTTTGATGAGAACGTGACATAAATCAGAAAAAGCAGAAGATGGAGGGTGATAAAAGCAAATTTGGATCGCTCTAAGAGAAATAGTTTTCCCATTTTTGTCCCAAGGGGAATAAAGGAAAGAGATTTAACCAAAGGAACCGGAAGAGAGCTCTGCGCACTCACGTTTTCTTTCTCTGAATGCAAAACCAGAGAGATACTGTCATAAAAAAAAAAAATTTGGAGGAGGAAGTAGCTAGTGTCTTAGAAACAAATCCCGTTCGGGAATGTCAGGAACAGAACAATGTTCTGCACAGCTGTCATTTCTGGCAAAACTTTTTCCCAGTTCCCTTAACCTCATTACAGTTTCTAGAGCAGCAGGTCATGTTTTGTAGATAATTGTCCCAAATAATGGTGGAATGCTTCTCTTACAACTTCTTCTTTAGTGCTCAAAAATCTCCAAAAACAGATGTGGGATCTGTTTGAGAGAAGCTCCAAGGAGAAACAACAGCGCTTGGGAATTAAGCTTTTCCTCTACCAAATAAATTAGTTGTAAAAGAAGGGTGCTGAGAGCTTTGCCCCGGTGCAGGATGGTTCATCTATTTTTACCAGAGCTGAAACTAAGATCTAGAGCTCCCACAGAAACAGCTGTCTTAAGAAACTGCCTTTGTTGATGGGAAATGTCACCGCTATGGACCCAGCAAAGTTTAGGGTCAGGAAAGCAAACTGTTCAGTGTTGTGTGTTCATTTCTCTGTTTAACCAACAACTCTCCATGTGACAATGTGTGAAACAGCAGGGATATTCTCTAAAGCAATTAAGGCTTTCACAGTGGTATCTGCCCCTTCACTACAAATTAAATATTGACTCAAATCTTTGGCAATATCTCATGTCTGATTTATATTTCAGGATTGAAATTGGAAGCATTAAGCTGAAGTCTAAAATACAGAACAGGGTAAAAAATGCAGGACACACATATAATTTAAAATTACTGTAGCTTTCACTTAACAACGTTGGTTTTCTAGAAATGAAAACTCCTGATTGCACCTATCATTGCTGATTTACCTTGCAGTGGACCTTTCAGGCCTATTTTTGGTAATTTTAAAAATGTGTGATTCCCATTATCATCACTGGTCCACTCACGCCCTAATATAGGAGGTACATTTTACTCACATCTTCCCTACTTACTACTTCTATTTTTATGACTTTTATTTGTTGGGGTTTTCTTAATTATTTTCTTTGGCATGATTTACTCTTACCCTGGTTAAAGTGATGATTATTCTTTGGTGTTGAAAACACCTCCGTAAATCTAACTGAAGTTTAAGGTAACTTGCATGTACTTTGACAGATGTTTGTTCTGCAGCTATAAGAAAATGTGTTGCTGGGTCAGAGGCATATTTGGTTGCCAAGCGTTGGAACTAGCTACGTCCAAAAATAATTGTAGTTACAGCTGGAATCATTGTTACACCTAAGGAAGGAACTAACTGAAGTGAGTTTTTTCTATACACCTGCATGCCACTGTTTAGGAGAGAATGGGATGGAAATTTTGCACGCTTTCAGTAATTAAAATATATTGAAGGGAAAAAGGCTTCGTGAAGCTAGACCTAGTCCAATAACTGTGTGGTGGACTGTACGGTAAGCTACAACCCAGGAACAGGCAGGGTGCTCCTGCCACTGCCGTTGCCCTCTACATTAGATGAGGCGAATTAACCTGCTCTGTTTTTGAAAGACCTCAGGCTCCAGACTAACTTCAGGCTTTGACTTTCAAACTCCCCCTTGAACTTTAACACCCTTGAAAGTGCTCAGGACAAAAGCGTTCAAGGCCACCTCACCTGCTGATGCCCTCAGCATTTCCTTAATAGCTTGTCACTTTTTGTCTTCTTGCTCAGTGTCCTCATTACAGAGAAAGCCTGGTTAACGAGCTTAGGGATTTGAGTTTCAACCCATGCACCATGCCCAGACACCCGGCATTGTTGCGCTCAGTAGCGTAGCACCTATGGCATCTTTTTGGTTCACAGACTGCATTTTGACCTCACTGTCTGTCTGTGATTGATGGGAAAACTGGGGCTGCCGGAACAAGGTATGACTCTAGGAAACCGGAGCAGAATATACTCCAAAATGTGCTCTGAGGTCTAGCATTCTTTATCACTTCAGTATAGCGTTAATCTTTGAACTAAATGTGTTTAAAATCTCAGTGTCCTCCGTGAATACAGAATCATCATGGAAGCCTCTCTTCTAGAGATGAATGAGACAGTTTTGCTCTGCGAATAACGCCAACATCGTTAACTGTACAAAATGGCATATTAGGAGTAAGAAGTGATTTTTTGTGTGATACTTAAATACAGCCTAAAACCAGCTTTGAAATGTATTGCAAATAAAGGTACAGTTTCAGATTCACCAGGCAACGGTACCTTCAAATAAAACAAATATTTGAGAGTGCTGATGTAACTTGTTGTCTTACTTTTCTCAAGGGAGAGACAGGAGGTATTTCTTCACTCTGTTGTTCTCTTTAGGAGAAATGCTTTTGACACCACCAGATTGTTTATCTCAGGAAGAAAAATCCATTCATGAGGAAAAAAAAAAAGAGAAAAAGATGAATTTACTTCAGCTTGTGCAGACCTTATTCAGCTTAAAACCTTCAATAACAGTGACATCTTCAGTAATCAGCACGACTTGTCGTAGGAGAGCTGGAAATCTTTTCCTCCCCTCCCACCACCACCTTAATAGAAATGCTCCAAGCACAGTGGAACCTCACCACACTCCAATCTGCAAATACAGATGAGCGAGCCAGAAATTTCATCTATTCCTTATGTCATTGCAAGAATTTGTGTGTGTTGTGCCCAGAAGTCATTCATTTTTTGGTTTTGTCTTCCCCAAAAGTATTAACTTTCAGTGACACAAATCAACACTATAGCTGAAGAACACAGGCTTACGTATTGCAGTGATGTGTCCAGTACAGCAATGCAATACATCACTAAGCCAAAAGAACCGTAGGTGTTCAGAGCAGTGAATCTAATGCACCTATGCACTGTAATATGGGCCCAAAGGAATGTTACTATAGATGTGAACCCCTAGCACACGTAGCTGTTAGCTTTTAGTTGGATAAACGGTAGCTCTCTCGAGTTCTCACAGCAGGATGTTCACGCCAGTGGAAGGGCTGCGGTCTGAGGCTGGTGCCAATGGCCTCACCTGCTCTTCACACAGCCAATACAGCAAACGGCTGCAGGGCAGGTCTCCATGTCTGAGCTGTGCAGTCCTGCACGCTCGGTGTGTCAGAGCCACTCCTTCAACTGTCTTCTAACCCATGTGGATCCCTACTTAGAGTGTTTGCAACACAACCCAAACAACGAACTGTCTTGGTAACCTTGCGCACTCTCTGCAGTCTTGTAACCTGACCATGTTTTCACTGGGTGTTTGCTTGTGGGATTTTTTGTGGGACCTGCCTCTGGGTATAACCCCTGAATTACTATGCACATGGTTTGATGAAGGCTTGTGTTGGGGCTGCTTCAGGCGGTCTGGAGCACCTGGTGCTGCGGGTCTCCCTGGGGAGCTGGGCTCTCCCTGGGGAACGCTCTGCCTCCGACCGTCTTCTGCAGCAGGACTCGTATCGAGAAGGGACGTCCGCGTTTCAACAGTGCGACTGCCAGGAGCTGAACGTTCAGAAAATGTCAAAGCTACTGTAGAAAATGGTTTTTCAACCATCTCTTCTTGCAAACAGAGGTAGAACCTTTGAATGCCACTGAAGCCTAGCAAGCCACATACAAAATACTAGTTTGGGGAAATTTTGTATTTTGCCTGTGAATACAGCAGAACTCTGATATCAGCCTACTTCCAGTTAAAATAAATATTCACAGAGTCCTTAGCTTTTGTGTGCAGCTCTTGAATTGTGGTGAAAGGCGTGCAGCAACACCTACTCCATTATTACATTTATTAGAGCTTCATAATAATAATAACGGGTGCTGAAATAGTGCATTTCATTGACAGCTCTCCATTTATGAAAGAACTTGGTCTCTGTAGTTGGGACTTCAACCACAGTATCCGTATGCTTCAGGCTTGTGAAATTGACTTGGCCGAGGTTGCCAAGTCCATATACTGTGGAGGAGCTGAATCCCCACAGCCCAGATGACAGCCTAATTTCTGAACTCAATGAGGTTCAGAGCAACTGAGGTTTTGGAGCATATCTGGAGCTAATTAAAAAATGCTTTGATTGCAGCTATTGTAAAAGCAAACTACATAAAATGGTCACTCTTACTTTCTTCAGCAAATGTGTATCTCTTCTTGATTTTAATTAGTGTCACTTCTCTAACTGAACATCAAGCGGACCCACTGAAAATTACCTTTGGGCTACCTTATAGTGCTTGACTGTACATATTTGGGGTTTGTTTGGGGTTTTACTTGCTAGCTTTTCTTTTGATGTTAACTATGACCTAGGCTGTCATAGAAAGCAAACAAAACACCCACTGAGGAAATAAAGGTGTGTGTTTTATGAATACAGTTTGGTTACATGTAGAGCATTGCTTAGAAATTAGAGAGAGGCTCGAATTGGAGCCTAATTAGAGACTAGAAAACAGTCTGCATGTTTTCCACGTACTTTCACAAGCTAAGATCCTGTTACCAGTGATTCAGCTGTCCAAAAATACCTGATTATGCTTTCTAATCACTTATCATACAACTTTCAGAAGTACTCTACATGGGATTTTCTGTCCTTCTGAGAAACTGGACACACATCCAACAGAAAGAGTGAAAGCAAACTTTATACCACATCCAAGAATCCTGCCCGCAGGAGAAGATTAAATACCCCTGTGATTATGGTTCCAGAATTGGAGGGGGAGTAGCATGGCATGTTTTCAGAGTCCTGGAGTGATTAGTGCTCTCAGCTGGTCTGAACTCACAACCTCACTGAAGTCCACAGAAATAATATATACCTCTCTGTGAGTATAATGTGGCCATCAAAAAAATGGTTCATTCATTATATATCATGTTAGCAATAATCATTGATACAAATATCACTCAACAGGGTCATGTATCTATTTCCTCTTGCGACCAAATAAAATATTGTTATATCTAATTTTTCTCCTAAATTTGCATAGTAGCAGACTTTATGATCTAAGGAATACCTCTCATCTGAACTTTGAGAACTTTAATATGAACCTAATTTTTGCCTCCACACGCAATATGACTTAAATGAAGCTGGGCAACAATAGGGGAGCTGTTCTTTGGTTAATTTAAAATCTGACCATTTCTCTAGGTTAAAACCAAAGACTGTGCAGCCACCTGGATTATAATTGTCTGCACTGAATTTCAGTGCTAATGATTTCAAATTCTGTTAATGCTGATTGGTCTGCTTTTTATTGGCTTCCCATCTTCCCTTAGCACTTTAATTACAGATTACTCCTTTTTTATATATCAGAATCCTGCTTTCTGAGCTCTAGAAGTTTCCCTCACATTTCTCTCAGGAAAAGACATTCTTTCTGGCAGCGGAGACAGGATAGACATGAATGAAGTAGGATATAGCTAGTGATGTAGTTAGCAGTTTTCCAAGCTAGTGCTAGATTCAGAGGATCCTGACTTTGATGAGTGTCTCTAAATCTAGTTACATGCTTAATTTGTTCTTTTGAGAAAGTCACTGAAGCATAAACATTATTGTCTCAGAAATACAAAGACAATAAAATGCAGGCTGCTTTAAGGGGCTTTAAAGGGATAAAGACTAAAGCTTATATACTTAAATAAATGATTTTGTTTGATTGCTTAAAGATATCATACCTGCAGAGGTCTCAAAACCTGATCTTTTATTCAGTTTTAATGCTTTTCTCTTTGCCAATATCGGCTTTTTTTATCTTTCCACAAATGTGTAGTTAAACTCCTGTAGAATTTAGAAAAACTGTCCATGTCTTAATTTAAAATACAAAGATGCAGAATTTTTCCTTCCTGGTACGGACATATACAAAATAAGAAAATAAATTAAAAAAATTCTGCCATATTCTGAAAGGCGTTGTGAACAGCTACTGCAGGAAACCACCACCTGAGGCTGCTGAAATTGTACACGCTGAGGTTGCTGTGGAGGGGGTCAGGCTCTCTAGACCCGAGACAGCTTTCACGTTATTTAAGCAAATGGATGTGATACAACACTTTTGCTTGACGGATCCTCTGAAAAGCTGAAAGCAGCCTGAGGACTTATTTGTGACATTTTCAAATGATCGTAATGAAAAAAGTTATGTTCAGCTGTCATTATTGCTTGAGAAAGTGAACAGTACCGTAAGCAAAGGAAGCAGTTAAGACAGCTGTGAAGAGAAGCATCTAAATGACTCAGTGCATTGCAAGCATCCTCTGTGGCATTTTTGCCAATATCCACCTTCAATTCTTTGTTTCTCTTCCCATTGCCAGGATTAGATAATGCTACTCTCCTTCCCTGCTTCCACCCCAAAGTACTGACTAATTACTGAACAAAAAGAGGTTTTCCCTAAAAACATAGCAAATTTTATTCTTCAGTTTAGAACAGTTACCTTCAAGAATTCAAAACTCCAATTATTTCACAGTTGTAAACTGATTTTTTGAGTGGGGAGAATGTATCAAGTACTTTTACTGAAGCTTTGAATATTTTCAGTAGCAGCTCACACTTAGAGCTCTGCTTTTGCTTTTTCTCTTGCGTGTAAATGTGGAAGCACTGTCCAGTCTGTCCCACATCATCACTGCAGCATCGAAACAGCTCACAGTGTTAAAAATTCTTGTTGTCAAAACACCTTCAAGTATTTTCTTTCAAACTCTACAGCTCCAGCAGAGGAAGATGACCGATGGCCAGTGCAGGAGGAGCCTACACTGAGATGAAGCTGCCTCAGGTCTCCTGGTGGCCAAAAGTTTTCCTCTGGGATCCTCACCATGAGAGGTAGCTGCTGCCGGCTTAGTCCGTCTTGACCAAAGTGGGGAGTTCTGTGAGCTCTAAAGTGGAACTTGACTTAAGCTTGGAAATGAAATTTCCTGTGCATCAAGACTGCTATTTCTGCAGATGTCCAGGTTGCTTTCTGAACTGGGATGGAGGGAATGGAAATACGTCTGTCTGGTCCCTGCAGTTCCAGGGTAAAGTTGAGAGGTTTCAGCAAAGCAGGCTAATTCTCTGCAGCGGGATGAGATTGCAGATGGCCATTTTCTTCCTGAGGCAGTTCCCTGACAAGCCTGGTAGACCCCCCGGCCCCTTCCCCAGGTGGGTCTGCAGGTCAGTCTGCTCACACTGTAAGCGTTGCCCAGGTACGGGCCGCTGGGACCGAGTCTCACAGGGAGTCCAAAGCCTTCGTGCTCTGGCCAAATCCTTGTTTGGCCAGAGGCAGGTTTTGCACCTGCACTAAGTAAAGCAATAGACAAACATCATACTTTCCTGTATTTTGTTATGTTCCTGGATACTTCATCAAGTTCTTTGTACACCAAGCCTAGTCAGCACTGACCACAGACAGCAGTCAAACATATCTTAAGTGTATTGTGCTCACCCTTCCCAACAGTTTGTGCGTTTGCTTGTTTCGGTTTCTTCACTCTTCCTGGTGGAAGTCTGTTCTGCAAGCTTATGCCACTGAGGAACCCTTTTCTAGTTATCAAGCTAAATTTACAGCTAGTTTATGTTGCTTCTTTTTCAGCTTATAACACTTTTCTTTCTCTCTGGAATATACTTCATGCATGTACTGATAGGCAGGGATCATCTCTTTTTTTTTTAAGGCTTCATTTATTTTCTTTGAATAAGTGATTGTACGTAGTGAAAAGGAGAAAAAAAAATCTTTACGTCTCATTAATTTACTTGGAAAGTCCTGACCACACTTGAGATAGTGCAGTTCCTGTTCACATACTTCTCTCTTTTATTTTCAAAGTTATGATGCAGTCCAAAATATCACAACTTTCCCCTTTTCAAGTCACAAATTCATACTTTAAGCTCTTATTTTTGCTTGGTATCAACAGCTGAAGTTAAATAAAAAAGGTAGATTGGAACACTGATGTTGAATGAAGGGAAAACAATTTTCACATTGATTTAACCATAATGTAAAAAGAAAATAAAATGTGATATATTTGCAATAACTTGATTTGATTATAATACTATGCTGTAATACAGCTAACAGATGGAAAATTAACAGGAAGATCTATGTTCCTGTTATAATAAAGTGAAACTGAGAGAGGTCTGTCAAGGGAAAAAGTAATACGTAGAAGTTCACACAAACTATGAAAATTTTAAAAAAAGGTTTATAGACCAAGGATATTAATATGCATAAAACTACTGAACTTGATAAACTGCAATGTGGGAAAATTGCAAAGTTTTAATTAGAGCTCCTGTGATGGAAGATCCTGGATATAGTTTTATTATGCAAGAGCATTTGATTTTTAAATGTGTGTTGTTTTCATGTGTATTACTAAAATGACTGGCTTTCCCTTTTTGCCATTTATAAAAACATTGGTTTGAAATACTGCACCAAAAAGTGGCACACATGTAGCTGACTCTCAGAAGGCTTGTAATGTTTATGGAATGGTTTTGCAGTTTATAAATTGCTTTATGCCTGCACTTGTTCATAGTTAAGAAGATGAAATGATCAGATGGCACGGAACTGCACATCCAATAGTTTGAGCCATTTCAGCACAGCAGAAAGAGAATTTAGCAAGGGTAAAACATCCACTTCTGTCAGAGCAGAGTATCATGTGCCTGCTATCTACTGCTCGTGACCAATCTACCACTGCAGTAGTACTGTCTTTCCTGCTGCTTACACTGCATTAACATCTGGAGGCATCATTGGAAATGGATGCTCCGCAGTGAATTTGGAAATCACTGGACCAGTCCACAGAAGAGTAAACCACTGAAGGTTACTGAATACAAAGGCACCATCTCCAGCTCTGAAAGTTCATGACTGTCATTTCCGCACTCTCACATTCTCCCCTCTGCATCTGCAGTGACACATGCGCAGAGCCTGATGGTCTGACCCCACGTGTTTGCGCTTAGATGAAGAGTGCTTGGGGAAGAAAAGTCCTTCAGGGCTAGATTTCCAGCTACAGAAGGAGACAGTGCTCCCACTCTGCAGCAGTGTTTGATCCATTCATTAGTGGAGGGAGCCAGTTCCCACCCAGACAGGAGTAGATTCAACACTTCTTCACACCCATCCTAAAGAAGTGTTGTGTCACAGGATACATGTTTTAAGGAACGTGTGGACGAGGCATTGTGGGACATGGTTTCATGGGCATGGTAGTGTTGGTTGATGGTTGGACTTGATGATCTTACCAACCTTAGTGATTCTGTGATTCTGTGAAATGGGTCTTACGATTTTGTGCTGATGGCATCTCACACTAAAAACACCTCCTTGAAACAAGGATTGACACCCTACCTGGGTGGGGTCACATTCAGATGGGGGACTTCTCCGGCTATCTCTTTATTCCTGTGTAAGATAGCCTGTACGGGGGGGCTGGAGACATTGCTATGAAGACAGAGTGCAAGCAACTAAAAGAATACCTTATAACTCACTGATTATAAGATGAGCATGGTGGGTCTTATCTCCATACACAGGAACTGAGATTAGTCTTCCAACATATGGGGTGAACCTTTTACTCGGGCTCCACTACAAGAGTGGGGCAGCACCCTGCTCCTGTAAATCAGGCTTACAGCTGAATTTTCCAAATATCTTGGAGGCAACATTTTTTTCCAACTGGATTATATCCTTTTTTTCCTACGCAAAATTACTATGTCTACTATTTTCTATCAAAACAGCCAGCTGAATGAAACTTATTTCCTTGCTTCCTACCCCTTCATCCTCTTCGCCCAAATATAACAGCTCAACCAATATGTCATGAACTCACCCAGGCCTTGGGAATAAAGCCATCTCCTAAATTAAATTGATGAAAACCTAAATAGGACACATTAAATTAACTGAGAGGTTGATACAGATTTCTTTGTTAAAGATTTCTGTGCCTCAGGGCCATGTAGTGCAAAATGATACACGTTTGTAGAAAAAAATTGACTTTAATCACATGACCTGTGACCAATATGTGTCCTTTGCTCCAAGTGCAATTGCTGGCTTGGTTCCTCGTTACAGAGAATTTGACTCAGAATCAGGCTGAAACTATGGCCTTTAGATTTTGAACAAAGACTTCCCAATGAAAGCTTCCTTTCCTGAAATTCTAGAGCTTGCAGATTAGTGTACACAGGAATCTTCCCTATTCCAGAATGTGTCTGCTACAAAGAGTGTCACTTCGGCGAATCTCACCCATGTCTTTAACTCCAGGTGCTCTGTAGATTTCTTTTGTAGCGTATTAATCTCCAGTTTCCCTTTGACCATACTTTGTAGATTAAACTTTTTTTTTAAATGCCAAGCTTAGCACCTGCTCATTTTTCCCATTCATCCTTTAAGCATTTTATGCTTTTTACTGCTTGTGTTTCTTTGTTCATTTGTTTGTTTTTTAAATGCAGCACGACTGCATTAGGCTCCCAGTAGAGATTTTAGGGGGTTGTTGGGTACTTTTTAGCCTTCAGACTGCATCTAGGTTTTTTCTTTCGGAATTTCTTGGTTCATTTTTTACTAGTTGCTTCATTTTTATGTAGCGTATTTTTGCAAAAAGGAACACCTGCATGCAGGATTTATTTGACCTGCTCTCCTGCTATGCTAGTAAACCTGCCATACTCTGGTGGCTACTACAGAGCGACTCTCGTCTAATGTCTTGAACAAGGTCCCGCAAACCACTCCTGACCAAACTTAGAATGGCATTTTCAAGGATAAGACAAAACTGCCTTTCTGAACAGTGTTTGGTGAATGCAGGAATTCTCTCCCCATCTCAGCTCGAGGTGTTGATGTGTTCTTTCCATAGATAGCTGAAATCTCCCACTTCTACTACCTGATATCATTCAGACTTAATAACTGTCATGACTCCGCTCGCAGGAACCATATGATCTTAGTACTTAATATGAGGACATCCACCCATGAGGATTACATTGTGGGCTGCTACTGTGATGTTTTTACACTCAACGTAATTCTTTTGTAGGCAGCATCACTGAGCATCTTCATCCCATTACTCATGTAAAGTTCATTGCCAGGTAACACTGTCCCACTGATCCCATTTCCATGAAGTATCCCAGGTGCTTATTATGGCAGGGTTATCATCTGGGGCCAAACATTATCATTCCTCTGCTTTTATTTTTTATCTCAGCAAGTCTGCTGACTTTGCTGCCAGCATGAAGTCATCTTGCAGTTTTTCCTGATGTCACCTACCCCACTGACCCTGAAGTCTCACTGTCACCCTCCGCTTCTTGCTTTTAAAAGGGCCCTCTCTGCTCCAGGAGCTGCTTCAGACTGTGAGTGTCACATCCACTAAAGGGTGGGGCACATCCAAGATGCTAGGCTTTTCCTTCCTAGCAGATAATTCTCCTTCCTAATGACTTACATCCTGCCTTGTAGCACAAGGACTGCTGCAGCAAGATAATATCTCCAAAAGCCTCCTCTGTGAACCTCTGTTTCTCTCCAGTGCTCCACCTCAGCCACTCTCAAGTCAGCAGAACAAACCCATCCTCTCACCGGATACGTGCATATTAGGCCTACTGCCTGCTCAGGTTACACTTTCAACTTTATACAGTAGTCGAGGTGACCCCTACTCCTCTGGGGTACCTCAAACAGCATTTTGAGCTTAAATGCTATGGGGGTTTTAGTGGGTCTAGCTTTTTAACTTTCTCCTTTGGAGGAGCGGTTACAATTATTCTCCTCTTCCTCTGCTCTATCATTATGAAGACAATCAGCAACGGATGAGAACTACCTGAAGATGTGATAGAGGTGGCTGATGTTCTCATATCCATCCCTGGTACAAAAACCCTCATTTGCGAGCTACTGCCATTTGACTTGCTGGTCCTGGGCCCTCTCTATTCCCTACTCAGGACAGCAGGTTCACCTTGCCCAGACTAATCCCTCCGCTGTACACGACAGCCGCTCAACTCTCAGAGCAGCCTCCGCAGCCCCAGCAAGCTCCCAACCACCCACCCTGAGCAACCAGTCACCACCAACGAACTGGTCACACCAGCTGAACTCTACACCCAGTTTTCTGCTTTGCAGGAGCCAGGCCTCGCTCTTCTTCCTCCCGACTTCCGCAGGCAAAACCTCCATGCAACCTCTCTTGCCCGCTGCCCTCCTAATCTGAGAGAAGTAGAGGTTTTGGTAAGAGCTTCTCAGTAACTGGCACAGGATTTTTTGTTGTTGTTACTATTTAGCAATAAAAGGGATGGGTCCCCAGAAATACTGCCTTTATTTACAGCAGTTCCATGTCATTTGGAGTTTGGTTCAGCTCAACAATTGACTCATCAGGTACTGACTGAATTGCTTTGCTAAGTAAAGGCTTCAGGAAAAGGCATCAGTGAGATCGAAGAGGCTGTTGCAAGTTAAAGGTCATCTCATAAAACTGGAAGATGGCTAGAGAGTATTTGATTTACTTTAATAGCTATGCTTTTAAAATAGATGTATAACTTTACTACTGCCTTTGTAAACGTCTCCTTTGCCAACATCTGCCAACATTCAGTGATAGATAAAATTTTTCAATGTAATAAATTCAAAGGACAAAATCCAAAAACTGGCAGGTAAAACCAGGTGTAGGTTCACACATCAGGGAGTTGTTGCCTGTGTATTTATGAAATTATCTGTCAATAGTTGCCTAAACAGAATTCTTGGTGGGGGCAATAGAAACAGCATACTAATATTAGGAAGGTAGAGGGTTATATTGCTGATGTTCTTGCAATTAATTAATTAATATTCACTGTGCAAATGCCTAATTATTATGCCAATTAGCATGAAAAATCAACGCCTGTAGGTCCAAATGGAAACGCATTTTCTTTCCCATTGTGTAAGTATAGGAAAGTGGATTTCAATTTAAAATCACAAAGGTTAAAGCTTTAAAACAATCTAAAAGAACAGAAATTTGAGTACTTTATGTCCTAGTGCTCTCACACAAATTGGGAAGCAATATAAAATGAAAAATATAGATTATCTATTAGTATGAGAATAAATCATGAAAATGAAGACGTTAAAATCCTTAATATTAATAATATTCTAAGATACATGACAGAATGGCCATGTATTCCTGTGCCATAAAATCTTCTGATGACTTTAAATACATCATGCTGGCATACCGTTCAATTTCTTCAGTAAGAGAGAAGTTTAACATAAGACTGAAGACAAATTAATTCTTTGAGCTTGTCAAGAGAATTTAGATGGATAAAAATTTAAATTGTTGGGTTTGGCCTAACCATTTCCAAAATACAAATTATTACTACTTCATGTGACTTTTTAGGCCATAACAACATTCTTCAATATTTATTGCGGTTTAAATATCAACATAAGACAGTTTTCATTCCCTTATTACTCACTATAAGTATTAATGCCTTGATATCTATTTGGAAGGAAGGAAAGAAGAAAAGAACAGAAGCAACATTTCAGCAACCAAACAATTACAAGAAAACCATGTGAAAATAATACAAAACAGTCAAAAAAGCATGACTCTCTAAGTTCCTCTTAAAAACATGTCAAGAAAAATGTCATCTGAAGTCCCACAGGCCAGCAGAACATCACTGACTTTTTCGCTGTGTGTCTCGAGCCATGGCTGGTCACAACAATCATCTGTTCTTGGACTAGCAGAGCAATAGCAGGAGCACAGAAAGCTCTGTGAAGCCACTTTGACCATGCCACTGAATGGGAGGCTGTGGGTTAGTTATTCTTTGCAAACTTGTTGAAAAGGGGAAAAAGTTCTAGTTCACTCCAACAAAACAACACATTGCTTCTCATAAGGAGAATACCTGCAGCCTTTTCATGTTTCTCACATATTTGAGGACTCCCAAACTACTTTCTAATTTTCTTCTACGGTTTCAGTGGGGAACGTAGGTAGCACAGACTCAAAAAATGAAAAGCAAACCCTTGCAAAGCTGCTCTTTGTCATGCTTAAATCTCTCCTGCTAGTCTCTGCCGGGAATAGATGACATTTCCTTCTAGCTGGTGTTGCATCGCATTTCATAATTTCTCATCACAGTGCAGTAGATTGCAGCCAAAACAGCTCTGTGACATGGGGAAAAAGGGAATCAAGAGATGGAGAGAAATTAACTCTTTTTTTTTCTTTTTTTGCTATTCTTTTTTTTTCAACTTTCGCTTAGCTCTGTACGATTGTACAAAGGGTGGGTGCACAATTGTCTAGTTCTGTGCCAAATAGCTACTAATAACAAGTGGCTTTTCAGTGTTGAATGAATTACCTATGAGCCAGGAATCAAAGTGAAGCTCAGAGGAGCTAGGAACACTGGATTATAGCAAAGGCCTTGAACGTGTGGCCACAGGATGATACCAGAGACCCTAAGGTGGTAGGCAGATCACTGATCTTCACTAGAGGAATTGAGCTTTCGAGGTGGGTAATTTTTGTTTGGGGATAGCAGAGAAAAGCCAGAGCAAGTATCCATTAAAAATAAAACACACCACATGTAGTAAATTCAGATGAACTTACACGCCAATAAGAGAAGAACAAGAGGAGTGTGTTAGCAAGCAAGAAAGGGACTCAGGAGGGAGGAGGAAGATACCCCCATCATCCACTTCAGATGCCTCCCAGTGAACGCCTCGATGCTGATGACTGTCTGCAAATTCCCTCTCTTCCCCTTCCGCCCTCCAGGCTGAAGTCATCACCCTGGGAACCCAGAGGGGCATGTGAAAGGAAACCACAGCACCAGAGAGAGAGAGAGAGAGAGAGAGACTCAAAGGTAGTAAATTATTTGTATGTGCAGTGTAACTCTGTAGCTGACACGCAAAGGAACTAATTGTTTGTTACACAAATACTGTTAGGAAATCAGTGTGCCCTGATTTGGACAAGGTCGGTTTGGTTTGGTTTGGTTTGGTTTGGTTTGGTTTGGTTTGGTTTGGTTTGGTTTGGTTTATTTTGGTTTATTTTGGTTTGGTTTGGTGGTCTTAAAAACAAATAATTGTTGACATATTCTGACAGAGGAAGTTTGTTAAAACTACTCACTACTTATGGAAAAGACAGGGGAATGCAGGAGAATGAATGAGAGCATTTATCTGTCCAGTGAAGGTCTCTGGTTAACTTAATTGCACAACAGATGAAGACAGCTACTGAGTAGAGGTTGGTTCACTCCTATGCACTGATGCATTTGCCCTGGACTTCAGCCAGGCCCTAAAGACAACAGCGCAGTATTGTACTTAAAAGATATTGCAAGGGTAGATATATGGTAATTAATCAGAAAAGGCTGATTTGGTTTTTTAAGAGTGTTCATGAAGGCTGTGGGATAAGGGAAAACTGCAGTCTAGAACTTGAAGTAAATTAGTCATTTTGACTCCTGTCTGCTTCGAAGTCATTTGGACACAACAAAATCCCCCAGTCTGAAAGTTAAGAGTGTCACAGAGATTGGTTGGAGTGAACTCACAGGTTGGCGTGGAAAAACATCCCTCCCACCAGCGTACCTCACGCTCGGTAACCTGTAAGAAGAGATTCTAGTTCAACGTGCTATAAATTTTGACAGTTTAAAAGGATTTGAGCAAATCAGAGAATTCAGACGCAGTACAGTTCCTGCAGGAATATTTGAAAGAAGTGTTTTCAATGCTCTGCTGAAGATCAACAAAGGTTCTCTGCGTACCACTGAGGCCCCATAATCTGTACCCTGTAATTGAAAGTGGCTTATTGTCCAACTTGCAGAGCAAAGCTCACAGCAGCAAACTTGGTAATTCCTTTGCTTCCAAGGTGTTTCCCCAGTCTCCTGACAATTTCAGATTAAATGTGTTCTCTCTAAATAGCTTCTTCCAATGGGCTGGAAGAACAAAAGCAGCTAATTCTGTTAGACAGAAGGAATGCGTTTTCTCAGTATCTTCAAAATACCTGCGGTCCAAGCTTCTGCTTGTGAGTAAAGGCACCACACTGGAGTGACTGGGACACTACATGTTTAAGTCAAACACAACAGTGTAGTTCTCACCACATTAGCTAAATTTGGAGATTTCAATGTTAAAACATGGAGTTGCAAACTGTTGTTCACTAGATCATTTATTTAACTGGAGGCTCAGAAGGCTCTGATCTTGGAGAGATCACAGGGATCTGTGAAAGGTAGGTTACAAAGGCACTAGTGCTGTGCTCAGAAATTAAATTATTCAACTGGTTTTCCTACCTCTAAGGTTAATATGTTTTTAAGGGCTTTGTTACCTCTGAAGCATCTATATTGACTAGCTCCACGATTTTTTAAGCAAGACACAAACTACCAGATATAAGTTTATGGGATGATGAGACTGTACCTAATGAGCGTCAGGAAAAGAGCAGAACTGTTGTCTGACTTGTATTTCATTGTCTTTTTTTTCCCTTATAAATAGTGAAGCCATAAATCTGATGCTAGAAAACAGACTGCTCAGGCTGAGTTTTGCCTTTAAAAGTTTTCACTGTATTTTGTAGGACATTGAGATTTCCCAACTCTTTCAGAAAGCCGTACGTGCAATCATACAGTTGGTACTTTGTCTGATTATCTCGAAGCAAGTATCAAGGCAATCAGAAGGGCTCTGTAAGCTGTTTACAACCTCACTATCATTTACCGGTAACCCTGAGGAAACAGAATGGCATCTTCCGAAAAACATAAACGGGAAACTCTAAGCTACTCACAAATCAGCAGAACTTACGTCCCTGACCTGATAGTCTTTAAATTTATTACTCAGCAATTAATTTGGACTTCCTACCTCCCCACCCAATGATAATCCAAATAGGAAAAGGAAATGGAAAGGGAAAGCCATCTCCGAAGACCTTGAGGAACGTAATTTTAACAACCAGAAATCAAGATAGTACTAGTTGGAAATTCATGTCATTTAATAAACAAATTGAGTTTGCCTGTAGAAGTATGAAGTCTTACTTAAAAGTTTTCCCTGCATGGATGAACATTAGAAATTTACTTAAGAAAAGAGTAAGAAACATGCACTTTTCTATCACTTGACTTCCAGAGCCAGAAGAAAAAAAAAGTGTGTCTTACAATAAAGCAGCAAGAAAGACATTCAGTCACATACTATCAAGAAGATTTAAAGCCAGATAATGTTTAGCATTTTGGATCAGATCCATCTTTCATATAAATGTCATACCTTCACTTTTTCTCGTCAAAGTATGAGAATTTATTTCAGCTGAACATTTTCACTGCAGAGAGTCACCACTGTAAAGCTTAATTTTTCACTTTGTTGTGTGAGTGAAAAGAAAAAACATTATTTTATGTCTATTATGTTTTGATCGCTTCACCAAAATTGGCTTGAGTTGAACTTGTTTTCAGATTTTCCACTCTTTTCTTCCTGCTGGCTCCAAGAGAAACAGACTTTGCTCAATTCTCGTGTTGCTTTCTATTTTGGAAAATAAGGTTCAATGCTGCCTTAAACAGATTTTCATTATTCTCATGGTACTTAACAATAGATAGCATGAGTTGGAGTTGAACACTGTAAACCCAGATCCTATGGTAGCATCAAAAGTAATTTGTAAGTTTGTATGGAAGCATGGTGTTTTATGCTGATTGTATCAACAGTAGAGTCAGTGACCTGCAGGAAAGTTTGTTGAATTTACATATTTATTAATCCATAAGATCTAGCCATAAGATTTTGGACCACCATGCTACTGATTTTAGCAGACATGCATTGTTTGAGCAAAAAGCTAGATTACCTAATATCTACTTGAAAAGATCTGAATAACTCTAGAGAAAATTAAAAATGGATAAATAATCTATTCTCTGTAATTACTGAAAGGTAACCTGTTAAAAATACCTCTGCCAAATTTTTCTCTTCAGGATGCCAGGGTTTTCTGTTTTGACTCTAATTTTGCTGGTAAAACAGCATTTGACGAAATTGTTACATCCTACAGGTTGTACTCCGATCACTTCAGGCAACACCTCCTGCACCAGATTCCTCCCTGGTATTGATTGATTGGCTTCCAGTTTTCAGCTCTCCTTGAGCTTAATTTCCTCAGTTCACACCATAGAAATCATTGATAGTGAAGGCATAAAAACATTACTTTCTACATTTTTTTTTGTAGTATACAAGCTTGTCTTTACCCTATATGGCAATCCTGGAACATAGCGTTCATATATTATAAACAAGTGATTTATGGGGAGTGACCCGCTCCCGGCCGATCAGCTTCCCTGGCTTTGCTTCATATTTCCCCAGAATGACTGCTAACAGTGGTTTCAATAATGGCATTTCTTCAGCACTTCTGTGTTGTGTGGGCTTGGGTCAGGTCTTGCTGAAGAACAGTGAAGATGCCACTTCATTTGGTTTAAAAATCACAGAATGCGGATGATTCTCCACGGCTATCGTTTTTAAAAACAGTGGCAAAACTTTTAAATCTTTATTTATTGCCTCCCAAACATACAGATTGTGACTGCCTTTCTTAAATGAATGTAAAAGAATAGAAATTTGTTCTCATGTAATTCTTCAGCCAAACAATAGATGAAAGCAGTAGAAGAAAACCAAAAGAGGCTGGATCCAGCATATCTAAGTCACTTTGAACTTAACAGCTACACCCGAGTCTCAGCAGAGTGTTGCCTTCTCGAGAGCCCTTAGCAAAAAACATCCACTTTTTTGTGCACAGAAAAGGAGGCACTGACCGGCATAATGCACAGTCAGGGCTCTGACAGAAGAGCTCCTGAGCTGCAGGATTTAATGCATTGCTGTTCCCAGTTGCTTTGCCCATATTTTATAGGCAATTCTGGACAGGGACTGCTTCTTATAGGGTAGGCTGGATGTCTCGGCCTCAGCCACAGCAGCTCAATGTCAACAGCAGGAGCACAAAGCAAACAAAACCAAACAAAACAAAAAACCCAACAAAAACAAACAAACAAAAGCCAGAAATACTTCTGCTATTATTCAAACTAATTTTCCAGGTATAAACTGTTTCTGGAGTTTTGGCAGAAAAGTGGTTGACTCCTGCATGGTGCAGAGCCAAGGATTCGCTGTCAAATCAGCCATCAAATTGCACCTGACTCGTGAATCAGTTCACTGAGTAGTTACATACCTTCTGCAGGTGTTTCTCTGGTTCCAAAGGAGCTGCTTGCTGCTGCTGTTTTCATAGTTTTTTACCAACGTTGGGCAAGCAGTTCAGCTCTTCTACAGAGCTGGACAAAAGGTGGACGTCAGGATCCAGGGACTCCCAGCCCTGCCCCTTGAAAAAGCTGTGGAAACTCTGTTTAGGAAGAAATGCTTTGTTCGGGGAGTCTAAACTTCCTGAAATCTGTTGAGGACTCCTGGGGACTACTACTTGATTTATGGGTAGACGGACCGTGTAAGCCAAGCCGTGCGTTAACTCCTCTTTTCATCACTGGCAGATTCACATCATCTTGAAGTGCTTGCCTGTTAGGCTAACACCCTTAGGACATTTTTAGGATGCCGCAGTTTTAAGTGTGTTTATTTTAACACACATCCTCCATGTCTACTTCCTGGATTTAAGTCATCACTCAATAAATTCTACACAATATAATATAATGCTTATCCTTGTTAAAAGCCACATGTCTATTAACGTAATGTTTACAAGGCAAATGCATGTTTATGTATATGGATCTACACTGCATTGGCTCCATATCATCTTGTCTCAAAATTGATAGTTTCTGAACTGGGATTAGATTTTTGGGTTACCATTTGTCTGTGTATGTGTGCATGCGCATCTGCAGGGGGGACATGGGATGATGTGTCAAAATTAACAGCAAGATGTTATTAAGAAAAAAGTCTGTGTCAGAAATCTATTTTTAAAAAACCAAACAAACAATACTTAATTTTTTTGCAATCTCAATCCAAAATTGCCAGGTTTAGAGTAAAATATTGTGACTCAAAAGCTGAGTAATATCAGCTTTGTTCAGTCTGGAGAAGAGGAGGCTGAGGGGAGACCTCATCGCTCTCTACAATTACCTGAAAGGAGGTAGCAGAGAGGTGGGTGTTGGCCTCTTCTCCCAAGTGACAAGTGATAGAACAAGAGCAAATGGCCTCAAGTTGCGCCAGGGGAGGTTCAGGCTGGATATTAGGAAAATTTTCTTTACTGAGAGAGTGGTGAAACACTGGAATAAGCTGCCCAGGGAAGTGATGGAGTCCCCATCCCCCATCCCTGAAGGTGTTCAAGGAACGTGTGGACAAAGCATTGTGGGACATGGTTTAATTGGCATGGTGGTGTTGGTTGATGGTTGGACTTGATGATCTTACAGGTCTTTTCCAACCATAGTGATTCTGTGATTCTGTGAGGTTAATGGTTGGACTTGATGATCTTAAAGGTCTTTTCCAACCATAGTGATTCTGTGATTCTATGAGTATATCTGAGTTATAGGACCAGTTTAAAAAGCAAAGGAATATCATTGAAATTTTTATTTTTGAAGGTATACTTAACACCAATTTAAAATATGAAACCAAGAAAATAATTTTTCCATCAAGCATAATGCTAAATGCTGCTAAAGAAAAAAGTAAAGAATAAAAATGCATCAAAGCCCAGAGGAACAGGTCTCACCACAGCCTTCACTGGAGTGCAGATCCTTCCTTCATTTCATAAAGGGGTATGTGTTTCCAATGCCTATGAAGACCAAAGGGGGACAAAAGGGTAGGTTAAAAAATTCGAGGTGATTTGAAGCTTATTTTTTTACCAGTAGTCTGGTGCACGCTCTACCTTGTCCATTTAGCATTTACCTGGGATTGCTCATGATCACTTTGCAAGAAGTTTTGCTCAAATATTTTGTTCCACTGATGTGGTTGCTTTGTTCTTCTTTCTCTCCTTCCTTCCAGTAGTGAGCGCTCCAGGCATTGACTCAGTGTAGAATAGAGGTGGGGTGAGCTGGTTACAAGGTCACACTGGCTTTGTAGTAAACAATGACATCGGGTCCTTTCTTGTGCTTATCTAGCTGGAAGTGAATGGATGCATCAGTTGGTGAAAGCTCTTACATGAAAAAAACAAGTTGTCAGACTTACAGGTGAAGATAAAAACTGAGAGGGTGGATAATACTATGATTAAGCAATTGCATAACTAGCAGGAAGACCTGTCAAAACTTTACAAGGAATTTTAGTGGCTTTACTTGCTTTTTGAAATTTTATTACCATAGGGAAAAAAAAAGTTCATTACCATCATAATCCCACAGACATTCTTCTTGACACATAAACCAAGATTTGCCCTGCATTTAGAAAAAGTAGAGAGCTTACAGGACTGTACTATGTACAAGAGAGGCTGGAATAAAAGGTGCGATCCAGGGAGCAAAGGCAGTTGTGAAGATCAAGAAGTCCATCCTCTTGATGGACTAGACATTGAAGACATCTATTCAGACTTTCACGGTCTGCATTTTTGGGAACTGACTCCTGGATTCTTAGAAATAATTTAAATTTTAAAAAATAATTAGAAACCAAGAATGTAAACACCTGTTGAAGATATGGCAATGATTAACCAAGAAATTCCTTATTTTATCATGTGTCTATAATGCTCAGTCACGAACTTCCAGAATTTGTCGGTTCTTCTTTTTTATAACCATTTCACACCCTTACTCACACTCCTGACTTTGTCTTTTAGTTGTGAAAATTAACTTGTTTTAAGTGAACAGTGCAGCAACTTGCTTTGGCTCAGATGGGACTTGTTCCCTATGCAATTTTGTTTGAATAGAAATCAAATACTGAGGCAGATATTGCTGTGGTACAGCTGTTCTTGCATCTCACAATAAATAAATAAAAATATATCTGTTTCATGAGGCCATGTTGTATTAAGAGGGAGATGAGGGAAATGCTGAGATGATTAAAAATCGAATGTTCTTGAAACCATAAGTCTGAAGTCTGTCTCCTCCAATATAGGAAGAAATTGAAGGGAAGACAATCCAGATGCCATATAGATAGCCTGTCTTATTTCTGGCTGGAGATACTGGCTCAGCTGCCCATTGCACATAACTCATGCATCAGCTGCTAAAGCATGTATTTGTTTAACTCCTCAAATGAAGCTAAAATCACTTTTGGAAAGTGGTGAACCTGTATTTATGGTGTCAAATGTTTTGTATTCGTGTCTATTGATAGAACTTGTGCCGGCTAGTGACACAGCAAGTCCTTGGGTAAAGCTGATTCTGCTTCTGGTTCGACAATATTATTTTGGGGGGAATTTTTTTTTCTTCTCGCATGCTGTGGAATTTCTGGCTTTCTGGGAAATGCTGTCATTTTTATTTTACTTTTGTTGTTGTTGCTGTCTGGTGAATTATGGAAAGGAAATGATAGCAATCAGCCTAGGCATAAACTGTGGCAAAACCTTATTCAGCAATAGTAATACCAAAATTTCAAGTGAGCCCACAGTACTACAGGATGGATAATCACAAATGCCTTCTGGTGACTGAGTAAGGGCTCTAGCTGGGTGCACAGTTTCACACACATGCTCTTCATTATTCAGAAATACCTTCAGTTCAGGCTTTTGGATAAAGTCTGTTCTTCCCTCCCTTGAAGGCAAAACTCTTAGGGATTTGAGTAAAAGCAGTTTTCCCCAACTTTTTCTGTAAGGAAGCAAGTTAGGCATTGCTGGCGATTCTCTGACGTGCTAGTTTTTGTAAGGTATGGTAGCAGTGCATTTTATTATCCATTGCCATCTACCCATAATGCTCCTAGCTAACGTATGTAAGCACTTCTATGATGTATCTACTTTCCAGACTAAATTATGCGGAGTAACTCATGCCTAGGAGTTCCTAAACGCCTAGGAGCCTCTGTTCCTAAACTGAAACCATGAGCGTTGTCTGGTTCTGGGCCCTGCCTCCCTGCCTCCCTGCCAGCCTTGCTTCCTTCCCTTTTATGTTTTCAAACTACCATGCTTCAGTTACAAACAGGAATGGAACAGTAACAAAATGAGTCTTTTTTCCAATCTAGAAAATGGAGAAGAGAGAAACTCCATTGGACTACATTAATTACATTATTTTAGTGCATCTTTCACTTCTATCAGAATATTATCTATCAAATGCGCTGTATAAAAAAATAATATCATAAAATGATCATAAACTCATTAAAAATTAATTTTTTAAAAAATGAGGTCATGCCATGAACTGAAAATAAGAATTCTTTTTTTATTTTGTACTTTACAGAAATCTCCACTTCCAGCAACAGTTTATTTATTTGCTTTAGGAAATTATAGCAGAAGGAGAGCCCAACAACTAGGATACTTGGCTAAAGTCACATGGCTTTTAGTTCTCTTTTTCTCTATGTAGGATAGGAATGAGGCAAAGAATTTAACTCGTCAGGAACTTTATGGCAGTAAACACAAAAATGACCTGCCCAGGTATTGTAGTGATGGTGGGAAATAGAGAATCATTTAATAAGGAAAGACAAAGCTAGTCAGGACATTTTCAACTAAATGCAGTTTACACAAAAAGGTGATAAATCAAAACAAAAGTCACAGTCTTTCTGCTTTTTTTTTCAACATTCCTTGGGACAATTTTCTGAAATAATTCAGGATAATGAATTCAGGATAACTCAGGATAGTTCCTGTGCTTAGGGCACTCCTCTAGACAGCTAACCACACATGTTCAAGTCTCTGGTCTAATCTTTACCTCTGGTAAGAAAAATTTATATCTCCTTCTGGTATATGGAATAAAAACAATACTAAAAACCCACATAGTAAGACTGCTTTCTTTTTTTCCTGAAAATCTCTGTGAAGCACAGACAAACTGGCTCACCCCAAGAGTGGGTTTCAACTCAGTTAATCATAAGTATCTGTTGTGCAGGTGTCAATGTGTAAGCTACTCATTTTAGTTTCATATAGTTAATGGAGATCTGGTCAGTACAGTCAATGGAGTGTTCAAGATGATTTGTAAGAGCAGGTGAAGGTGCCTGCTTTGGGATGAGACGGACTGCTCTTGCAACTTCCTTGACTGTATTGACCAGATTATGGCTGACTCAAATGCAAGCTAATATGGGTAAATCCGTCGGTCTTTCTCTTTCTAGGAAGAACCACAGGTCTTGATGAGCTGACCTAAGTTCCTTTGCAAAGAAGGGCTTTCTGAGGACAGGCTCACCACTAAATGCCATCTAAAATGCAGTATCCAGCAGAAGCAAGGCAGGAGAGAACATGTATCTGGAGAGGTTAATTGACCAGCATCACTTTCTAGCACCTACTGCCCTAATCCTTTAATTCAAGACCTTCAGCCTGTAAAAGAGACAAGAAACTCCCTAATCAGCAATATCTTGCCACTGTGAGAAGCAGGGCTTCTCAAAGCCCTTGTGGGACTTCACCAGGAGCAACGGCTGGGCCTTCACAGTCTAGGGGGAATCTCTTCCCTCCAAAATTTAAAAAAACATTCAAATAAAGAAGAAAGTAAATAGAAATCACCTCAACCAAGCACTTTGGGATTTCTAGCAAACTTATTTTCATGTTTGCATTTAAATAACATAGGGCTAATATAACACTCAAGCGTTAGATTTGGGACTTTATGTTTTTCTAAGTGCTTTGTATTGCCTGCATTGATATAGCAATGAAGCACTTCACATGCATTGTTTGGTAAACCAAAACTGTTATGTTTTCCTCCTGTTATAGTTGAGGAACTGAGACACAAAATGCCTGAGTGATATTCGTGTGTCCTACAGGAATCCGTAACAGAGCAGGAACCCCAACCCACTTTTCAGTCTTCAAAACTGGTGCCTCTAATTGCTCAACTGCTTTCATCCTGAATAATCCATGGATGCCAGCACTGATCCTGCAAGCTCTGCTTGGGCACATGGGCATCCTCAGGTCTCCCTCAGCACACATGGCCATTGAGCCCTGGACTATCTGGAGCTTAATGCAACAGTTATGCAAGACTGTTCACCCTGTTAGGGTGACAAGACAGTACAAGAACTTTAAAGGGAACAATAGGATGTGAAAAGACTTCTGTGAGGTCTCTGCTATCCATTTGCACAGAGAAGGCCCTACAATTTTTTTAGGCTCCCTGCAAATGTTCTTCTCTTCTATTCTTCCCTAATTGTACAAAACTAAGCATACTTAAGTTGTTCTAGAAATGCAAAGAGAACAGACTTAAAATTAATTAATGCAGTACAGCATTAATCAAGTCTTGAAAAGCTTTAATTTAACTAGAAAGGTCTAATAGTTTTTGTTGTAGTTTTTAAATTAATCAATTTATATCAAATGCCTTTAATAGATGAGAATATTGCACAGAGTAGAATTAGATCCTGAGCCATCTTTAACTATGGAGGTTTGCCTCAAGTCACAGTACATGAATATTAATTTACTTTGTGGAAGTACCCATTAAGTTGGTGTTTCAAGCAAAACTCAGATTTTTTTAATTAAAACTATAGAAATATCTTGTCCTAAATAGATCTACCTTAAGTTCCTAAATCATTATGAGATGTACATAATCACAGTCTTTATGTTTTATTGTGTCTTATTCCCTGAATAAAAGGTAGAAAAGCACAGGAGCACAGGTCAACCTGCAGCTCCTGAAAATCAAGTCTGTTCTATACATGCCAAATTATAGCTCTGGGAGCCTGCTGAAAATTAAAAACCTAAATCATAGAGAATGTTTTTAACTCTTAACATCAGATGCCTATTGCAAAAAAAAATATAAAAATCTTCATAATGTGATGCATTCTTTGCCATGAACACACAGGCCAGTAAATGGATTTCACTGTGTATGCATCTAAGTTTGTAAATTTGCATGATGATTCCTAACTGCAAATCCATTTTTTTGTTTTAATACTTTGCTGCACAATGCCATACCTATTGAGTCTACTTTGTCTGCAAGAACATGAAAGACAAAGTCTGTGATAAATACATCGCTGACTGCATGGCCTGTTTTAACTCATTGTAGTAGTATGCTAACCACCAGATATACTCTTACATGGAGGAAAGAAAGTATGACATCAGATTCATGGAACTGTAAATTAGCCTATTCCGAGATCTCAGCAAAAGTATAAGGAAAAAAAGCTGTAGCCATGAATATTATAAATGGTGTGCTGCAGTCCACAGTAAACAGGACCGTCACTCTACAATAGCCTCTTTCCTCATCTCTGCAGATGGTGATTTGCTATGTGCTTGACTCTCACAGTCATAACTTCATGCAGTGCTATGCGTCATCTCCCAGGCACTCCAAGCCAAGCTCTGGAAAACTCCACTTTTCCCTTTATTATCTTTCATAACAGTTTTTCATTCCAAAGCAAGCTAGTAAGCATGCAGAAGGCAAAGCTACATATGGTGCTGCTGTAGTTCTTTTGGCATCATCTCAAGAGTTGAGCGAACCTCTTTTGTGCATGTGGAGACTATAAGACGACACTTATTAGTGGTGGTCAGGAGTTGGTTAGTGAACATTTGTTACTGTGCGTGTTGACCATGTCAGCATATACTGAGCCCTGCTTGGCTGTGCACAAAATCTTCCCCAGTCACTGGGTGGGAAGTTTAGCTCTCTGAGACATAGTGGTTCCTGCCACACATTGGAGAGACTTTAAGTTCAGATGTTCTGATCTGCAGATGTGGTTGGAAAATAACATTTTCATGGAGAAGGATAAGTCTTCCAGTTGAAACCATTAATGATGACCTACTGAGACTCAAGTTGAAAAACCAACATTGCTGCTTTCATGTTGTTGACGTCTGTGGTTTTATTTTAAATGTACTCCTCTGTATCTAAGAAACCTGACATTAATTTCCCTAGGTGAACATTCAAAGCTACCTTGCTCCCAGTTATCTCATTTTTTTAATGACTGTGATTCACTTATAAGGGCTGTGGTGTAGTTGCAAGTGTTGCTTACCCATGCTATCATGGCCCTGACAAACCAAACTACAATTCCTTTTCCACTGATGTGTAGAAAAAATTACATGAAAAGGACTATTTTGATTTAACTGTAAGTTTGGGAGTATATTTTTTTACCACTTCTACCTCTATTAAGCTGTTGATTGTAAGCATTACTTCACTTGTACTGACAAACAGCAAAATTCAAAGAACATTTGAAACACTGCTGCAGTTCCCTCTAACAGCTGGAAGCTCATCCTTACCTCATTTTCACATGTATTTCTGGCAGTCTCTGATTTTTTTTTATTTTAAAAAAAGTGCATCTTTTTCAATGCAAATACACAGATGTCCTGCATCCTTGCAGTAAATTATCAGCAGCTAAACATCATGATTATGAATAACTCCAGCTTGCCTTTGCCCTGGTAATTTTCACTTCAAGGCAGGGCAGCCTTGAAAGCTTTGCAATGACTTTGTAAATGCTAATAACATTAACAAATTTCAGGCCTTACAGATTCACAACTGCTGCTCAGCCCTTTTGACCTATATTCTAAACGTAACAATCAAGGAATTTGTTGCTGTTTTCCATGTCACCACAATTCAATTGAAACAATTTCAAAGTCGATTTCAGCAGGAGAAATAGCAGACCTAGAGAAGATAGGCTGGGATTCATAGACACAGTGCGTGCTGCATAACCACTATTATTCTCCTCCATGAAGGATTTCTTTTTTCAGCTCTTTTACTGAGAGCAAAGACAGACCAACCCACAGTGGTGGTTCATCACTGTTAGGACTGTTAAAGATAATTCCAGTTTTCTAAAAAATGCAAAACTAAAAAAGGACAAAGGACCTAAAGTGTAACAGAATACTTTGTCACACTAGGGGTGATTTCAGTAGTATTTTCCTCCACTTTTTTTTTTTGTTTAACAAAAAACATAGAAGAATTTTTTTAGGAATTTTGTCAAATTAAGAATATTTTGTAAAACTATTTAGTTCATACCTTGCCTGGAAGTTTGCTGAAGGCATTAAGTTCATTTGTGTAATGACTTTACGATCAAACAATTTTGTATTTAATGACCTTCTTTAAATGCTTTCTGCTTAAAGAAAATGTAAGTTAAGTCATTATTGCAGAATATAAGAATAAGTAACTCTAAATGCTGTTTTAAATTATCACAAGCAAGAGTAGTAATTGATTTAACAAATCACGGAGAAGTGTCCAAAAAGAATGATGTTGCTGTTTATTGAATAAGCCACGGAGTGTTTTCATCTTGTTTTATTATTAGAGTTGGTCAAACGGTCATTAGAAGGCTCTACACGTGCATTACTTAGAGAAATGCTTGCAATATATTTCCTAAAGCAGCGTGTGTGCAATCCACCACTAGAAAAACACATCTTTTCACATGACAAAAACTTGAGAGCTATTGTTCAGCTTAACTCCACTGGTTTCAGTGAAACTACCCAGTAGTCTAGCATCTGTTTCGTCGTGTCTAACATAACAGCAGTTATAAAAACAATCTCCTTTGGTTTGTGCAACCTGGGTTTGATATTTAAATTTTCATTTAAAGTGTGTGTTTGCATGCTTTTTTTTTTGGCACCACAAGCCCCATACTTAATTTGATTAATTAAACTGATTAATTCAGCACATTAAATAGTTTTACCTTAACAGTCTTTCCTCTAAACCCTTGAAACAGGCAATGAACTTTCCGTTCCCCCACGATTGCTCTGTGCCTCGACACACAAACTTCTTAAATATTGTACTCTTGACTGGATGCTTTGGAAACCTTACTTTATTTCCTGTGGCACAGAATGCTCGTCTGCCTCTGCCATTGCTGGTGACACTGCTTTTTCACTTCTACTGCAAATAACCTTATAGAAATCCTTAAGGGAAAGATGAAAGGTGTATGATACTTCCTCCAAATGGAACAAACTTTCCTCTATGAATTCGTTCATATTTATTGACAAACCTCTGTCCTCTTTGAAAGCGACAACCTAAGCTTTGCATTCTGTTTTGTTTTTTTTTTTAAACTGCAAATTGCTGAGGCTTTCTAATCAGCTTGTGACTCTGAAAGAGTGGGATGGAGGAGAAGCGCAAGCTTAGGGGGGTAATTTTCTCCAAAGATATGAAGCATTTTCTTAGCATCCTGGATTGATGGTCAAAAGGAGCATCAAAAGTATAGTAAATTTAATAGACTCTCTGCACCTGTGATTTCTCAGTAATGTATTAAAATATTAAAGTGCAATTCATTGGAAATAACATGTTTCAACATTTGCCATACGCTAACTCACCGGGGAAGAGGTGATGTCCAAACTTTCTTGCAAGAATCTGAAAGCGTTGCAACTAAGCAGAATCCAATTTTAGGCACTGACACTTTATTAAAAAAATATTTCAACCCTAGGTAAAATTTGGCAAATATTTCTTAGTCAAGTTTTATGAATGGAAAATAAACATTCTTTTGGAGCCATTAGGATGGATCTTTCTCAAATCTGCCGTTTCTGGCTCCCTGCATTATGCCTGTGAATTGCACTGTATCATCATCACCTCTCCCGGTGAGGAGAGGAGGCAATAAGCACTTCTTTGCCTCTGTTCTTCGCAAGGTGCCAGGTAGAAGAACATTCCCGGGGATGAGGGGTGTGTGTGTGCAGTACACAGCTGGTGTCAGATGTCAGTGTCCCGAATAATGGAATTTTTCATTTGTATGCATTACCTTACATAAAGGCACTGCGAGTCCTTTATTTGCTCTAAAGTCACCTGTGTTCAGTAGTGACCAAACACAAATAGTTGAAATGTAACAGCCTCCCAAAGCCCATCCCAATAAATCTGATAATCACGGCAGGAGAGGAAATAAGAAATAGACAAAACGCAAATCTATAGTAACCCAATCGATGACAGACTAGTCTACTTCTCGTTAAGAAAGCGTGATATTTTACATGAGAAAACAGTATTTACTCAAATTATACGTTTGTTTTCTGCAGTCAAATGGAAATATGTAAATAGTTAAAACCTTCCCACGTTTCTGTGATTTGCAAGCATGGTGCAGCATGGAACTTGGTATATCATAGCATCATAGAATCATTTAGGTTGGAAAAGACCTTTAAGATCATCGAGTCCAACCGTTCTCTTAACACTGCCAAGTCCACCACAAAACCATGTCCCTAAGTGCCATAGCTACATGTCTTTTAAATACCTCCAGGGATGGTGACTCAACCACTTCCCTGGGTAGCCTATTCCAATACTTGACAACCCTTTTGGTGAAGAAGTTTTTTCCAATATCCAATCTAAACCTGCCCTGGTTCTACTTGAGGCCATTTCATCTTGTCCTCTTGCCTGCTACTTGGGAGAAGAGGCCAACACCCACCTCACTACAACCTCCTCTCAGGTACTTGTAGAGAACAATGAGATCTCCCCTGAGCCTCCTCTTCTCCAGTTTAAACAATCCCAGTTCCCTCAGCTGCTCCTTATAAGACTTGTTCTCTAGACCCTTCATCACCTTCGTTGCCTTTCTTTGGACATGTGATATGGATAGGGACATGATATGGACACCATATCAACCATGGTCCCAGTATTTTCATTGTTAAAGAACGATTATATGTGATACAAGACATTTAGTATTTCATATTCACATGAAGGTGGAATCAGGACTCTTCTAAATTCCAGTGTTTGTTAGACAGAATCAGCTCTTTCTTACTGGGAAGTTCACTGTTATCTAGACATGGAAATTAGTATTAAAGAAATGCCAGAAGACCATTTTCCCTGTGTTTATGGAGTTGCAATTCCAGGCCAAAACCCACAAACGTGAGTAAATGCTTAGTGTTTGGTATCTTTGAACCTAGCCCACCAACCTGCTCTCCTTCGGAGACAGTACTGAAGGCGTCAAGTTAGCATCAGATATGCCGTGTTATCGTCCTCTTCCTAGATGTGCAGCTTGGATTTTTTGTCTTTAATGTCTTATCGTGGTGCCTCCTAAAGGACTAAGTGTCTTTCAGTGTAACAGCTGATGCACTGGTTAGAAAATACAAAACATTTCTCACACATTTACATACAAAAATTCTCTCTCCTCACTTTCAAGGAGATGCAGCCCTTAAATTTAAGCCTTTCCTCTTAACTTAAGGCCAGATTCAGACACCACCTTGAGTACTGAGAGTATGTTTCCTTTTAAGTGAACAACTCTTGGTATTTTGTGGTATTTAGAAGAACACAAGAAAAACATTAAAATATGTAAACTTTTACTGGAATTGTTCAGGTTGGAAGAGACCTTTCTGCTCCCGCTTTCCTACCATCCTCAGTGTTAGAATTGGGATGTTAGAGAGGGTGTGTTCATTTTTTTGTATTCAAAGTTTCTTTTCTCTACCAGAGATCGCTGTGTAACTAGAACTGCAGTGTGTGTGCATGTGTGTGTGTGTAAACATTAGCACGTAAAAATAATATCATATGACAAAAACTGCATTAGTAACAGTAGCAATGAAAAAGCCCTTTTTTTTTTTTTGAAGGACAAATGCCATATCACACATATACATGAGAGCTGCTTCTGATCATGTCTCTTGATGGTGCTGTATGTCACACATTTACCGTCTGTCATTGTTGAGAACTGCAGACACAGCAAGAAGGCTGTTGTCCACAAATGACAGATAAAGGGAAAAGGATATTTTAATTTCAGATGCTGTGTATCTTTTGATTTCAATACTGGGCAGAACAGGGAAAGAGGAGAGGAGAGGAGAGGAGAGGAGAGGAGAGGAGAGGAGAGGAGAGGAGAGGAGAGGAGAGGAGAGGAGAGGAGAGGAGAGGAGAGGAGAGGAGAGGAGAGGAGAGGAGAGGAGAGGAGAGGAGAGGAGAGGAGAGGAGAGGAGAGGAGAGGAGAGGAGAGGAGAGGAGAGGAGAGGAGAGGAGAGGAGAGGAGAGGAGAGGAGAGGAGAGGAGAGGAGAGGAGAGGAGAGGAGAGGAGAGGAGAGGAGAGGAGAGGAGAGGAGAGGAGAGGAGAGGAGAGGAGAGGAGAGGAGAGGAGAGGAGAGGAGAGGAGAGGAGAGGAGAGGAGAGGAGAGGAGAGGAGAGGAGAGGAGAGGAGAGGAGAGGAGAGGAGAGGAGAGGAGAGGAGAGGAGAGGAGAGGAGAGGAGAGGAGAGGAGAGGAGAGGAGAGGAGAGGAGAGGAGAGGAGAGGAGAGGAGAGGAGAGGAGAGGAGAGGAGAGGAGAGGAGAGGAGAGGAGAGGAGAGGAGAGGAGAGGAGAGGAGAGGAGAGGAGAGGAGAGGAGAGGAGAGGAGAGGAGAGGAGAGGAGAGGAGAGGAGAGGAGAGGAGAGGAGAGGAGAGGAGAGGAGAGGAGAGGAGAGGAGAGGAGAGGAGAGGAGAGGAGAGGAGAGGAGAGGAGAGGAGAGGAGAGGAGAGGAGAGGAGAGGAGAGGAGAGGAGAGGAGAGGAGAGGAGAGGAGAGGAGAGGAGAGGAGAGGAGAGGAGAGGAGAGGAGAGGAGAGGAGAGGAGAGGAGAGGAGAGGAGAGGAGAGGAGAGGAGAGGAGAGGAGAGGAGAGGAGAGGAGAGGAGAGGAGAGGAGAGGAGAGGAGAGGAGAGGAGAGGAGAGGAGAGGAGAGGAGAGGAGAGGAGAGGAGAGGAGAGGAGAAAAGGAAGGGAAGGGAAAAGGATTATCATATGTATCATATCTTTTCACTACTTTATTTAGCTTATCACTAGTGCATTGGCAATGCTTATGCATTGGCTAGGTAGCAGAAAGTCATACAATCTCCAGCCTTAATCACCATTTCCCATCCCGCAAGAGTTTTCTGTTCTTTCCTCTGGAAATGGAAGATCAATTAGGTAGCTGTGTTTCATTTCTGCTAGGGTACTTTACTTCTATTTGTAAAAAGCACAGAGAGGTGCTGCAGCTAACATGTCATCAGGGATGCTGAGTGTGGGAACAGGGAAACCAGATGACTGACAACAGTGGAAATGGACTGGCTACTGCTATGTGGATTTTTTGCATCAAGTGCACTTGTTTACAGCATGGAAGTTACTCGGTAAAAACACTGACTCTTTCTTAAAACAAGGAAGCTTTTGCTACTCCTCTGTTTTTTCCTATTAATAATGACCTACGTCCAGATGAAACAAGCTGGAGGAAATATGTTAGTCATGATAGGGAGCTCAGCTCAGCTCCGGCCAACAAGCCGGATATCCTGCTGGGGGTCTGTTATAGACCACCCGACCAGGGCGTAGAAGCTGATGAAGCGTTCTACAAGCGACTGGCAGAAGTCTCACAGTCGCAAGCGCTTGCTCTTGTGGGGGACTTCAACTTACCGGATGTCTGCTGGAAGTACAACACAGCTAAGAGGAAACAGTCCCGGAGGTTCCTCGAGTGTGTGGAAGATAACTTCCTGACGCAGCTGGTAAGCGAGCCTACAAGGGAAGGTGCCCTGCTTGACCTGCTGTTTACAAACAGAGAGGGTCTGGTGGGAGAAGTGAAGGTCGGAGGCCGTCTTGGGCTTAGCAACCATGAAATGATAGAGTTTGCAATTTTTAGCCAAGTAAGGAGGCGGGTGAGCAATACCGCTACCACGGACTTCCGGAGGGCAGACTTTGCCCTGTTCAGGACACTGGTCAGGAGGGTCCCTTGGGAGACGGTCCTGAAGGGCAAAGGGGCCCAGGAAGGCTGGACCTTCTTCAAGAAGGAAATCTTGAAGGCGCAGGAGCAGGCAGTGCCCCTGTGCCGTAAGAAGAGCCGGCGGGGAAGACGGCCGGCCTGGTTGAACAAGGAGCTTATGCTGAGGCTCGGGGAAAAAAAGAGAACTTACCACCTCTGGAAAAAGGGGCAGGCAAGTGAAGAAGAATACAAGGACCTCGTTAGGTCATGCAGGGAGGGAATTAGGAAGGCGAAAGCCCAGCTAGAGCTCAACCTGGCCACGGTCGTGAGGGACAACAAAAAAAGCTTCTATAAATACATTAACAACAAAAAGAGAGCCAAGGAGGATCTCCATCCTCTACTGGATGCGGCGGGGAACATTGTCATGAAGGATGAGGAAAAGGCTGAGGTACTTAATGCCTTCTTCGCCTCAGTCTTTAACAGCCACACCAGGTATCCTCAGGGTATCCGTCTCCCTGAGCTGGATGACAGGGATGGAGAGCAAAATAGGCTCCCCATGATCCAGGAGGAAGCAGTTAACGACCTGCTATGCCACCTGGACACTCATAAGTCTATGGGGCCTGATGGCATCCACCCAAGGGTGCTGAGGGAGCTGGTGGAGGAGCTTGCCAAGCCACTCTCCATCATTTATCAACAGTCCTGGTCAACGGGGGAGGTCCCGGATGACTGGAGGCTTGCCAACGTGACGCCCATCTACAAGAAGGGTCGGAAGGAGGATCCGGGGAACTACAGGCCTGTCAGCCTGACCTCGGTGCCGGGGAAGGTTATGGAGAGGCTCATCTTGAGGGTGCTCACGGGACACGTGCAGGATACCCAAGGGATCAGGCCAAGCCAGCACGGGTTCATGAAAGGCAGGTCCTGCTTGACCAACCTGATCTCCTTCTATGACCAGGTGACCCGCCTAGTGGATGAGGGGAAGTCTGTTGATGTTGTCTACCTGGACTTCAGCAAAGCCTTTGACACTGTTCCCCACAGTATTCTCCTAGAGAAGCTGGCGGCCCGTGGTTTAGACAGGTACACTCTTCGCTGGGTAAAAAACTGGCTGGATGGCCGAGCCCAGAGAGTTGTAGTGAATGGGGTGAAATCCAGCTGGCGGCCGGTCACAAGCGGAGTCCCCCAGGGCTCAGTTTTGGGACCGGTCTTGTTTAATGTCTTCATTGATGATCTGGATGAGGGGATAGAGTGCACCCTCAGCAAGTTTGCAGACGACACCAAGTTGGGAGGGAGTGTTGATGTGCTTGAGGGTAGGAAGGCTCTGCAGAGGGATCTGGACAGGCTGGATCGATGGGCTGAGGCCAACCGGATGAAGTTCAATAAGGCCAAGTGCCGGGTTCTACACTTCGGCCACAACAACCCCAGGCAACGCTACAGGCTTGGGGACGAGTGGGTGGAAAGCTGCCCGGCAGAAAAGGACCTGGGGGTGTTGGTCAACAGCCGGCTGAATATGAGCCAGCAGTGTGCCCAGGTGGCCAAGAAGGCCAACGGCATCCTGGCTTGTATCAGAAATGGTGTGGCCAGCAGGAGCAGGGAGGTGATCATGCCTCTGTACTCGGCGCTGGTGAGGCCGCACCTCGAATACTGTGTTCAGTTTTGGGCCCCTCACTACAAGAAGGACATGGAGGTGCTGGAGCATGTCCAGAGAAGGGCGACGAAGCTGCTGAGGGGTCTGGAGCACAGTCTTATGAGGAGCGGCTGAGGGAGCTGGGGTTGTTAAGCCTGGAGAAGAGGAGGCTGAGGGGAGACCTTATCGCTCTCTACAACTACCTGAAAGGGGGTTGCAGAGAGGTGGGTGTTGGTCTCTTCTCCCAAGTGACTAGTGACAGGACTAGAGGAAATGGCCTCAAGTTGCGCCAGGGGAGGTTCAGGCTAGATATTAGGAAAAAGTTCTTTACTGAGAGAGTAGTGAAACATTGGAACAGGCTGCCCAGGGAGGTGGTAGAGTCACCCTCCCTGGAGGTATTCAAGGAGCGTGTGGATGTGGCATTGTGGGATGTAGCTTGATGGACATGGTGCTGTGTGGTGTTGGGTGGGTTGGTTTTTGGTGTGTTGTGCCTTGTTGTTGTTGTGTGGTGGTTGGCTTGCGTGGGTTGGGGTTTTTTTTGTTTGGTTTTTTTTTTTTTTTTTCCAGGTTGGACTTGATGATCTTACAGGTCTTTTCCAACCGTAGTGATTCTGTGATTCTGTGATTCTGTGACTACAGTTGCAGGTGAAGATGGCTAGGTACCCACTAATGTTTTCAGTGGAACGGTTTTTGTGAGACAATATGCTCTCTATAGAAAAATTCACAGAGGTGCAGAAGATAAATCAAAGGAGCTCTCCTGAACAGTCTTTCCATCACTCTCTTTTCCAGAGGAGTACAGACATTAAGTTGCATCCTCACCTTGTGAGTCTAACCTGGAACTGGAGTTTTGTCAGTGACAGGATTCATAGCATCCAGGTGGCAAACTGATTCTGTGCTTTTGGCATCTGCTTGGATCATCCCAAGCACTTTAGCATGCTAAGACAAAGGCCTTACGCAAAATTTGGATTGTCGATAGCTGTTGTAGACATATGATGTCTGCAGAGTCACATTCCTGCCTAGGTCTGAGCATCTTTCCCTTTGCCAACCTGCTTTCCCAGAGATGTACAAACACCTTCCTGAATCTGTGCATCCCTACCACTCTTTTCCAAACACTCTCATTCCATTCTCACTGACTTTTTTAAAGATTTTTTTTTCAGCCATGCTTACGAAGAAAACCCAGCTTGACAGGATGGGGACAGCCACTGCTTTTGTCCAGTGTGTCTCCTGGTAGACAGTGTGGAGTGTTGCTGTTTTCCAAGGGGATAGTCACAGCTGTTTAAATGTGCTGTGTGTAGTTAGGGACCTGGTCCCTGAAGGCTTCATATGAAGTCAATGTTAAGGGGAAAGGTCCAGCAGAAGATGATACCGTTGTGTGTCAGTTTTAGTTGCCTTTTGGAGACTTTGCTTTTCTTCACGGTTATTAGAGAACGTTAGTACATTAGCCTCTTAAAATTTGTAAAGTCAAACAGTATGAACACTCCATCTTCATTTTCTATATCCTTTGTGCCTTTGCACCTGTACATTCACTGACTGAGACTGTATGTGAGACAAAAAAGAATCCGTTTTCTGTTTTATTTATATCACATTGAATATATGGGATATTAGTGCACGAACAAGACTCCTAAGTATTGCAATTTTATATTAAGTTAATAATTTTAAAAAGCAATGCCATGGGAGGGTCTTAAAACCCACATTGTGGAAAGAAAATGAGGTTTATCTTGGGCCATTTCAGTAAATGTTCAACAGTGCTTGTTAGAAATTTAGAACTGGAATTATGACTTAGTAATATTTAAGCCTGTTAGTGGAATATTGCTGGATATACAGCTATAACAAATCATGTCAGCTCTTTATGGTGTGTAGCGAAGCAGCAATGACCCAATGAAAGGTCGTAAAACTTAGTTGGATTGATTGTATGTCTAGATACTTCATATTGAGGTTTTTGAAGACCATTTTGTTTCCAGAGATTTTTGGCTATTATTGATTGATATCCGCTATTATCAACTGGAATCAATTGATGTTGGAGATAACACCTTAATATCTTCATTAATGACATAGATACTGCGATTCAGCACACCCTCAGCAAGTCTGCAGATGACACGAAGCTGAGTGGTGTGGGATGCCATCCAGAGGGACCTGACAGGCTTGAGAAGTGGGCCAAGGGCAAGGTCCTGCACCTGGTCAGGGCAGCCCCCAATATCAGTACAGGCTGGGAGATGAATGGATGGAGAGCAGCCCTGCAGAGAGGACTTGGGGATGCTGGTGGACAAACAATTGGATATGAGCCAGCAATGTGCACTTTGCAGCCCAGAAAGCTAATCCTATCCTGGGTTGCATAAAAAGAAGGGTGGCCAGCACATCGAGGGAAGTGATTCTCCCCCTCTAGTCTCCTCTCAGGAGACCATGCCTGGACTACTGCATCCAGCTCTGGGTCCCCAGCACAAGAAAGACATAGACCTGTTAGAGCAGGTCCAGAAGAGGGACAGGAAAACAATCAGAGGGCTGGAAGACCTCTGCCATGAAGAAAGTCTGAGAGAGCTGGGGTTGTTCAGACTGGGGAAGAGAAAGCTCCAGGGAGACCTTATTGCAGCCTTTCAATATATACAGGGGGCATATGAGAAACCTGGAGAGAGACTTTTTACCAGGTCCTGTAGTGACAGGACAAGGGGAATGGTTTTAAACTGAAATAGGGTAGATTTAGGTTGGACATAAGGGAGAAATTGTTTATGATGAGGGTGGCAAGATACTGAAATGGGTTGCCCAGAGAAGTTGTGGATGCCCCATCATTGGAAGTGTTCAAAGTCAGGTTGGACGGGGCTTTGAGCAACCTGATTTAGTAGAAGATGCCCCTCCCCATGTCTGGGAAGTTGAACTGGGTGATGTTTACAGGTCCCTTCCAGTCCAAACCTTTCTATGATTCTATGATTCTATGAACTAGAAATGTGTGCAGAAGCTGGAAAGAATGAGTCCTAACTCAGCAAGCCACAAGTCTCTGTTTGCACTCCTAGTCTTTCTTCCCAACTTCCCTTTCTTTATTTCTATTTCCTCTCTTCTCCACCCTCTCCACATAAAAAAAGTAAAACTGTAATTGTGCCATAGAGGAAATGCAGTGAAGATTTAAAGGCTGTACATTATGGACAAGGCTTTTCAGTTTAACCAGGAAGGAAGACATACAATAATATAGAAATATGTATTTTAAGAACATATAGGACACATACTATCATGTACTAAGATACAGATTTCACATGTTAAATGTATACCAGTGCATGGAAGGATGGGAACCTTGTGTGTCATCTGCCCTTTAGTTCCTTAAGGACATAAGGGTTCTTAAACAGGACATATTCTAGTTGTGTCATTGGCAGTCATGTGCTCACCTGCCCATGGTACAGATTTTGCAAATCTTCCACTCATAATTAAAGCACGCCCCTTCATAGGAGTTAACAGACATAAACCTACCAAGTAAATATGTGGGACAGACTAAAAATAAAATTGAAAAAAGCAGTTCAGAAATGTTATCTCAGTGAAAATTAGAAAAGACAATCTGCTTACCAGACCTGGGCCTTGGCTTTATCACATACCATTTTAATATGCAGATACCTTTGACACCCTACCTCAGCCACCCTAATTTATCTGAAACAAATCACTTAATCTTTGCTTGTTCCCTATTTCCCTGCCATAACATGGGCAACAACAAAGATTAAGTAAGTGTATTGAGCTCAGCTATTGTCTGCCTCAACAGTCTTCTCTTTGTTTCCCTTATCCTTGCAGAAAATGTTCTTAATCCAAGAAAAAAATATTGGATCCCTGAAACAACCGTTCACTCCTTTTTTCTGTTTTCCTGATGTCTTTTCAGGTTTATTGTGCTGAGGCTGCAAGATAAGTATGCGTTCATGTAAGGTGTTATCACAAAGCTTTACTGAAATTCTTTTTATTAATGATGTTATTTGAAAGAAATGAAAATTTGTCTATACAAACGTAACTTTTTTCCCATTCCCTCCTACTCATTTAACATTTTGTAAAAATACTTTTGCAGTTACCGAGGATGGCAGATTTTATGCAACACGGCTGCTAAATACCAAGGAGCATATGAAGTCATGCTGTTCTAATGAGGATGGTGTTGCTAAGGTTACAACAGAATAGCTTGTGAAGTAATAAAAACTGTAATTATCAGTCTATCCCAAAAGACATTGTTAAAGTTCTGTTCCAATATTTTGTATTTCTATGAAATTCACCACGAGGAAAATGTTTCTCCTACTTTTATCCTTCTAGCGGCTAATTTTGAAATGCATAACTTAGCAGACTCTGCCTCACATTGTAAACCAAATTAAGACTCAAGAAAACAAATTTGCCTATGTTTAATACCACGGAAAAGAGGAAAGTCTTTAGTCTTGGGAGTCCAATCGAGTGGATGGAGTTGAGAGAAGAAGTTACTTCTTAGCTGAAGTCCTTCAATTTGCAATAGCGTAAACTTCTGGTTTAGAAGCTCCGAAAGATGAAAAATGTTCAGGACATTTTTTTTGGTTCAAACCAAAGCAGTCTGCCCAAATGTTAATAGAACAAAAGCCAATTCACTGGGTTTTCCCTTGCCTCTTATTTAGCAGTTTTTAGAAGAGTTTTCATTTACATTCAATTTTAATAGTGGCCTTTGAAGTTTGCAAATCACATAACTGATATTGGTACTACATTCCAGGCCATCAGGATAACAGATGCTGTAATCGCATACATGTGTTCTAACAGGGGACTGAGGGAGAGAAGAAATTGAGATGATCTAGTTATGCTCTTTTTATATCCCTCCTTTTTATTGAAATGTGGGTTTTTTCCTCCTTTAATGACTTGGATCACTTTTCTCTCCACTATCACAGGTCTCTTAGGCAATATAGCATTAAGCTGAAGTTTGATGGTGGCTGAACAGAGAAACTGAAGTGTCATTCTGGTGACAGACAAGAGAGAGAAAAGCAACTTAAAAAAATAATCTTACCATTGTGCAGGGGTGGAATTTATGCTAAAGGCTTTTTATAAAACCTCTGTTGAGGCAAAGTAGTCACCAAGGACTATTAGGAAAGCAAGCAAGAGGGAAAATGAATTGCAGAAATGTCGAGGGAGTGAAAGTAAAGAACATAGTATTTAAAAACAAGGAAATCAAGTTCATCAGCAGCTAAACAAACTTACAGTATTTAGAGGTTTAACATGAGTACATGGAAGAAGACCAACTTCTCCTGTCCCCACCTCACCAGGTTTCAGGTTGCTTGCCCATATCTGCTTCCCATTCTTTTACATCATATCTTTTCTACATTGATTTCTAACAGCCTAAGTATGTCCATGCATATGTATGGAGACAAATGTGACCTGATCGCACATTCTCTGTGGAGGAGGAAAAACACTGCCTCCAGCTGTGCTGCCCAAAAGCTGTTCGGGATAGATTTTCATGCCAGAGACTGGTAGCAGTTATTACTAGGAATACCTCCAAGCTTGTCACATCAGCTTGGACTCTACAAGGGGCTGGAGAAAATGCTATATGCTACCCAGCTACTTAGTTGAAGAAGTGGGACATAGTGGAGACGTATTTATTCTCAGACTTCTCAGTCTAAAAGGCAAAGCGGCCACATGCAAATGTGAGAAAGAAAATTGTAGTCTGATTGTTCTACTCCCAAAAAGGCTACATCATCTGAAGGAAAAACTGTTCCAAAGAAGTACAAACCCTCGCTGCAGAGCTTATTTTCCATGTTTCTCTGAAAAACAGATTATCAAAACAGAAACAGCTGGTTGTCAGTAATTATTGATGTGAAGTGAATAGGAGGGACAACACACCAGGATGAGCTTTAAAGAATGGCAGTTTCTTGGCCTCTGAGCATGAAAATCAGTTAGTGGAGAATAACAGCACAACAACAAAAAGGCAACAAACCAGGAAGCAGTGAGAGAATAAGCTAAAAACAACAAAAATAATGAGGATGTGTCGTGGACAGTTGTGAGTGGCAGGAGTGGTTTACTGTTGCATGTGGCAGCTGGTGTGTGTTGTAAGCAACTTTCTCACGAGCATCAGTGGCACCACTTCTTTATTCTATGCATTACCAGAAAGGCATTGGGTCATAATTCTCACTGCCATCCTGGGGCAGAAATTAGTGAAGTCCTTAACAAAACTGCCACTAGGAGTGAAATGCCAAAAGGAATTTGCTGACCTTGTATTCATACCTCTTTAAAGCTTTTGCATGGCAGTGACAAGGCAAAGGCATCTCTTGGCCTTCCTAGGAAGAAAGGATTAGAAGTGCTTTTTAAAAAATATATGTGGAAAAGCAGATATAAACCACATTCAATCTGATGCTAAAACAGATCTGTGGTACAGAACAGGAGTGAGAACCGTATGCCCAGACAAGGCTGGTCAACACCTCTGCAGGTGGTGGGTATTCACAGATACGTTCCGGACGATGCAATAAGAATGAAGTGCAGTAGTTTTTCAGTGAATGCTGCCACTCAGGACACAGGTGTAAGGGAAACATAAATTTGTTATAGATCATTCCCCAGGGGGCGAGGCAGAAGAATTTCACAGAGTTAGTTAGTATGTGCAGATTATTTTTATCAGGGTGGGTATGAATTAGAGACTGAATAGCAAAAGAAACTCGTAATTCCTTTCTGAATCTCAGGAGCCATATTGCCCCTCAGGCTTTTCATTTTCTCTTAAAGGTAATGGAGATAACTGAAACACTGAAATTTACCCAGGTAAGCAAGTGTTAGACAAGACATGAAAGAGATTTTTCCCTAAGGATGATTCTAAACTCTCAGCTACCATGGTACAGAATATCATCAACATTAGTCAATCTTAATCTCTTGTGTTTACACAACTACTGAAAGGTTCAGGCTTTCACAAAGAAAAACCTGCATCTTCTGCATGAGCATCACATCTACCCAAAACAATATACATCCAGATTTTGTTGAGATTACTTCTGTCACTACCAGTGTTAATTGTAATTTATTGAAAGCTGTCACGTGGCCAAAGAAAGTGGGGAGAACAAATCAGTGAATTACAGCCTGATAGCCAGATCTTTCAGGGTGACACACAAAGCCTATTTGAGTTTCTCTGCAAAAGACAAATTCAGTACAGTGCGTGTCTACAAAATCTCAACTATAACAAGTCCAGGAGCCTTCACTCTCAGGAAAGATCTTGGAGGTATAAATGAGGAGGCCACAGTTTATAGTTTTGCCCTATTATTATCTGATATTGATAACACTGCAGATTTCACAGCTCTGACTTCTCATATTGGATCCTTTTCCTAGCAGCAGCTGGGAGACAATATCTCATACGAAATTGATTGGCCAAAGAGCTCTGTCTGATTCACAAGTCACTGATCCTTTAGGTTTCCCTTGACAGAGGTGGCTCTACATTTACTTATTTTACTGTTATTAAAGTGCTGCTGTTGAGCTTGGTCTGGAGGTGTGCTTCAAATAACCTTTAGTGTTGGTAGGCCAAAAAATGCACTCTAGTGACACCAAACCCCTCTACTACATCTTGTTAGGATGAGAAGCTGGTATCTGAACCCAGCTGCAGGTATCAGCAAGGGTCAGAGACTATCACACTTCTCTGTGAGAGATGAAGATAAAGGAGAAGAATACAGGAACAGGACAAACTGGGTGGAGGAACCAAAAGCATGGACAGCCCCAGTATCTGGAAAAGACTGACTTCAACTGTCATTTAAAGAGCCTCATTATATTGTGAGTACAGTTTTACTACTAGTACTCAGCACTTTTTTCATTATAATCATTGCATCTTCTGTTGGATAAAGGAGTGGAAAATTGGGATCTGTTTTCTGTTGTTTTGGTTCTTTATCAGTTTTAAACCTGACATTTTCCTACTACTTTCATCACACATGTGCCTTCTTCAATACAGAGGTGGTTAGTGTTAGTCTTAGTTTGCTGCTTCCATATATTTTACTGCCCATTATGTCTTTTCACTAATCATTAATCCCTACTTTGCAAAACTTACTACAAGGAATTATCTCAAAGAACCTTTAGTCTTTATTTGAAGGCTGTTATTTCCAAGTTCAGTTTGATCACCAGGGATCAACCCAGTTCTTGCTTTTCACTTTGAGAGAACCTTACAAAAAGTAGCAATTTCATTGAAGCCAACAAGAAAAATTAATACATTTGCCAGGCTGCCATGCAGGTTTTACTTTAGAAATTACATGAGCAGTACTTCCCTGGAGTATTTTAAGGATTTTTTTCTGAGGTGTTGCTTTTGGTACTCAAGTCTTTCAGATTCTGCCTTCTAATAGAGTACTCTCTCCCACCTCTCCATAAAGCTAAAATTCTCTTAGGCTGTCTCTTGAACACTCAGGTTAATGACTGTGATATATTTAATAGTCATAAGAAATGCAGAACTGGACTATTCATATGTAATAAGGCTGTTACTGTGAAGAAGATTTCCTTGCCTAGTGCTTTCACCATTTCACTCCTTTTCTGTCTCTTTCCACTGATTCTGTCTTTATTATCTCATGAAAGATCTAAATGTTGGAGCTTTTGGAGACCTTGCATGGCATGTCCCCACCTAGTCTATTGCCTGGTATTACAAGCTGACACTGTTACTCTGTCAGTCTATGGCTGTAGCCTCCTTTGCCTCCAGAGAAGCCCTTCCATGCATCCCAGGCATGAAATTCTTGACACCTGCCTGAAAGAAAAAAAGCTACATCATTATTTTCTTCAATACCTCCTTAAAACTCTCTGTTTGTGATGCCAGAAAATCATATAAAGCTTTTGAAAACTTGTTTTTTGGAATTGTAAGACCACGTTTTAACAAGCCAGATCACTTTGTCACTCTGTCACTTTGTAGGTATGTGTTTGCCACTTGTACGCATCAGCTAGTCAGTTGGTTCTTGTCCTAGCGTTAACCCATATTGTCCTTTAAGTGATGATGACAATATTTCTGTCCTTTTTTCCCCCACAACATCTGATGCATTGGAACCTTTTACAGGACACAAACAATGGCAATAATCTGTCACATACATACACAGCTTTTTCAGAGGCTTGTAAGTAATATTTTCATAGGTAAATCAAAAGACAGATCTCCAATCTGGCCACTCTCAGCTCTTTTTCTGGATGCAGAAATCACTTTGAGTTTTTTTACCACATTGGAAACTTACGGGGTTTGGAGCAGTCTTTTGTTTCAGTTTTAATCTGTAATAATTTTTGCATAGTATCATATAGATGTACGTGAGTTCCCAATGAAGGAAACAAAATACGAGAATGAAAAATAACATCCTGTTAAAGTTTGTAAAGCCTATATACACAGATTACAGTGGAGGTTGCTAAGCAGTATTACTTTAAGCAGAATTACCAACCTTAACCATCAGATGGGAGGGTAAATGTGCCCTGATTTTTTCAGAAGTGTTCACCCTATTTAGAAACCTGGCACTTCTGAAAATCACCCTGGTTCACTATGACCCTAAACAGATATTTGACAGCTTGAGCATAGCAGTTTACATTTTAAAACTTTCCAAAGCTATAGAAATAATTTCATATAATCATAGAAAGGTTTGGGTTGGAAGGGACCTTTAAGATCATGTAGTTCCAACTCGCCTGCCATAGGCAGGGATATCTTTCACTAGGTCAGGTTGCTCAGATCCTCATCCAACCTGACCTTGAACACCACCAGTGATGGGGCATCCACAACTTCTCTGGGCAACCCATTTCACTATCTTGCCACCCTCATCATAAACAATTTCTTCCTTATGTCCAACCTAAATCTACCCTCTTTCAGTTTAAAAACATTGCCCCTTGTCCTGTCACTACAGGACCTGGTAAGAAGTCTTTCTCCATGTTTCTTGTAAGCTCCCTTTAAGTATAGAAAGGCTTTAATAAGGTCTCCGTATAATTTCTATAATGATATCTTTAAAATGTCAGAAAGTCTTTGATATTTCCTTAAGATCTCTTTTTCTTTGTTCTCGCCACTTGTTAGCACAATTCACTGTACCATTTTTCTAGCCGTGACAATCAGGGAGCAGCAGAACAGTCATTTCTGAAGCCCGCCACATAAGCCCCATAAGGATTAGAGTTATGATTGCACAGTTTATTATACCAGAGATGAGAGGTGTTAACCAAGCAGTGCTCATGTGCATTCTTTTGGAAACTTCTGTGTGTGCAATCTTTCTTTTTCCTGCAATCCAGATTTATGATCTACCTACTCATATGGCTACCTGAGATATTTTTCTTACAGCATTTAATTATTGCAAGATTTCTTTATGAGTAAAAAAGATTTTTATATTGCAATTAGTATGTGTATCTCCTTGTAGCTTTTCTTTTCTGATGGAATATTCTTCTGCTAGGTTTTTTTTTTCCTCTTTAATTTTAGTAAGTATTTGAACAATATGCTTTTCCCAGGACGTGCTACAAACCTGTAACAGAAGATACAATGTACATACACAGGACTCTTGTGTTTCACTTTTAAGAGGAAAGAACATTATTCTTGTGTGAAATGGAACTTAGGTTTTAACTCAGTTGCTCTTTTTCAAGGGTATATGAGACATTCTCCCTTCTCTCTCACTGTGTTTATGCCTGTCATGTATTACCAGGTAGTAGTAGGAAAAATCAGAGCAGGATTTTATCCCACTGCAATACTTACACAACCTCATGCTGCTCATGTGCGTTAAGGCAGAGAATGCTGAGCCTTTGGATTTGTCATCTCTGTGAAACCCACCCTTAAGCCCTTGGCCTTAAGAGGATCCTTAATATAGCCTGCTTGCATCGTCTCCATAGGCAGTCTCTGAAAAACAAAGGTCTACCACTCTAGCAATTTTTTCCCAAGAAGTTCTTTCTTTCTGGATGTCCCAAAGCAGGCATCTAATGCCTTGTGACATCCACAAGACTTGACACATACAAGTACATATGGGTGACCCACATATTTTTGGAGACCCAGGTAGAGGCCAAGCAAGACAGGCTATCTAAAACAATACTAGGCATCTATATTTGGCTGACAGAAGCCATAGTTTCCTCTCAGTGGGTGGGTTTACTCACCCAGCATTTCCAAATCTCTGCCAGCTGTGCAGTAGATACCTCCACCTGTCTGCCTGCAAACCAAGAAAAGTTTCAGGTCACCTCTGCTAACATCTCAGCTCCAGTCAGGTTTTAATATACAAGGTGAGACTCACATAACACATTTTATACAGAAAAGCAAAAGCAATGCCCTTCGTGGTGTGACTGAGTTTTTCAGTTTGTGCTCTGTCCTTAGCCACTGCAGTAGGGAAAAAATAACTAAAGTACTTGTTGGAAAACGTCAGTGTTTATTCACATTTTGTGAATAAACAAAACCAGTAAGGATTTGGGAGGAAAGTAAACATACAGATATATAGATGTTCTTCCCAACACTGCAATCTTTAACATGGAACTAAAAATCAAAGGCTGTGTCTAAATTAGAAAATTCAATATACTTGGGAACATCTTTGCACATTGACATGAACTGGCACACAACAGGCCGTGGCTGATCATTACGAACTTTCTTTGTTTCCAGAACAAGATGGTTAAATGCAAATTGCCAATTAGTAATGGTGCCTGCAGTTTCCTTGCTGCCATATCATGCCCAGGAATTATGGAGGAACCTGGTGGTCAGCGGAGGCCAAAGCTCTGCCAGGGAATGACCTAATAAATCACTGGTATAGCCAGTTGTTTTTCTGTATCCAGGAGTAGTCCCAGGCAGTGATTAGTGTACTCATGAGGACATCAACTTAGTTTTCAAAAAGATGATCACCACTAGAAGACCCTTAGATGTACTTTATGATAAATGCACTGACTTGTAATCACAGATGACATGCACAGATATATCTGTTTTTTCCACTGCAAACATTAAAATTACTATACAAATGTCATTTATTTAGGTTTACCTGAAACTTTTCAGTGTAAAATCAATGGAAATGGTTAACAAGAAAGGTGACAGTGTCTTCCTCCTGTACCAGACTTGAAGGCCTGGGTTTCTGCTTTAGACTAATTTGAGATTGTGGAAAAGGTATGTTTGATGTTACTTCATATTTATGACAGCAATTACTTTAATTAAGAGTCACTTTGCATACACATTAATTGACCTAGTCTCTCAAGACAATGAAATTTAATTTCTTGAGAACCTGAATTTCTGAATCTTTGAAAAGGCTTATAGCAGATAGGAGCATTATAGACAGTGTCTGTGCTGCCGGAGAGAGATTTTGGTTCCCCTTGCAGACCTTGCACCTGGATGTTCACTGGGCCACATGTTTCTGTGAGTCCCAGGTATCTCCCCCACATATTCTGATCTCCTGGTTTCACACAGGGATATCTATTGCCAGGACGACATCAGGAAATCCTCTGTTACAGAGGAGAAGATGACCAGAATTAAGGGGCTGACTTTGGAGCGCACCAGTTCTGTAGTTTACCTTCATTGCAAAGGTTTTTCAGATAAATCATTGTAACATAACAAAATATAGCCATGATTTTGTGTTTTCTCTGCTTCAGTCTCACATTTTGCTTATTAAATGTCTGAATTCTCTAACGAAAAAAGCGTGTGGCATTTAGCAGCTGTGGGACGACTAGTCTTCTCAAGGAATGTAGCTGAGTTTTATAGGTATTACTCTAAAATCCTGAAATATTTAGCACTGTTGCTATCTCTTCTGGTTTTCCTTGAGCAGTCTTTCAGAATTCCATAAGAAGACCAGAGTGATACCTTCTGTTGGATGGTTCAGGAAATCTGCAGAAAGGTGGGGTTTTTTCATATTAAATTTACCATAGTATTTCACAAGCATATAGAAGGGTGTTAACATATTGCACATATTCAAAGGGCTGTCTGAGGAGTTAGCAGCTGTGTAGCCTCCTGTCTTCACCTCCTTTAACCCATGCTGTGGCTCCATCAGTCTTCATTGTAGACTGAGGTGTTCAGACCTTGTCTGAAGCTCGCTGAAGCAAGTGTGGATAATTTCAGAGTTTCCATAAGTTGCGAATGAACTTTCCAACCTGAAACCTCTCATAGACTCTGTTTTTCTTGACCTAAACTTCATTATAGTTTCTGTATGCCACTCTGGTTGAATATTGATGCTGGATGACATCCTAACAGAATATATTTTAACACAGATATTTAGTTGTCTATGGGCCTATATGTAAATATTCACTGAAGTAACTAGGCAGATGTGTATTGTCTGTGCAGTGCCCTCTGAATGGGGGTTTAGATGCAGTAAGACATATTGGGCTGACAAAGGAGCTGTTTCTCAGCTCACATCATTGCCATTACAACTGACAGAGAATCATTCTAAATGATCTTACAACCACACCAGATCTTCTCCAAAGCTCAGAAAAATTAGAGGAAAAATGTCAATAGGTTTTAAAGAGCTTAGTATTCTGAAATTAGATTTCAATTAAACAAATTTTTATATATGAATATAAACACGTACATCCATATATAGGTATTTGGGTGGCTTGTATAGGTGAATATGTATACGCACACACATATACAAATGCATACCCACAATATTATTTGAAGTAGCTTTCTGTGTATCCTCTCTTTCCATCAGAAAGTAAAAATACAAAGTCCTGGGGTCGTCCCCACTGCTGACTCTGTGCATCTTAATAGGTGAGAGATACACAAACTAGATATTGCCTTCAAGACAGTGACAAACTACTCTGTACTGCTTTCTCTCCAATCTGTTAAAGAGCCCTGGTGAGAATTAGCTGACTTAGTTTGTAAACACTGGCAGAATTCTCACAGAATATACAACCATCATAGGAACTTCACACTTAATAGCAAAAAGAACATAAATTATATTTTCCTGGAGATAATGCCACAATGTCTCAGTTTAGTTTATAGTGTAAGTTACGACTCCTCATGTTTGAATGGAATAATTTCGAGAAAATTTAGTCTATCGTTCAAATTTTTAAGATCACCTCTCCTGAGTTCTTTTTATTTGGAATGCTTAGTTATCTTACAGAGAAAAGACAAACACTCAGAGGTAGCTACAGCTACTTTTAAAACCAGCTCAAGCAGGTCCTTCCTGCTGGTACCCTAGAAATAATAGGACTAATCTTGCTGTGACTTGTCTAGTATCACTGTCGTGGTTTAAGCCCAGCTGGCAACTAAGCACCACACAGCCGCTCACTCACTCCCCCCAGGTGGGGTGGGGGAGAGAACCAGAAGAGTAGAAGTGAGAAAACTCGTGGGCTGAGATAAAAACAGTTTAATAGGTAGAGCAAAAGAACACTGCGCGGAGAAGCAAAGCGAAAGAAGGAATTAATTCACCACTTCCCATCGGCTGGCAGGTGTTCAGCTATCTGCAGGGAAGCAGGGCTCTATCACGCGTAGCGGTTGCTCGGGAAGACAAACGCCATTACTCCGAATGTCCCCACCTTCCTTCTTCCTCCCCCGGCTTTATATACTGAGCATGATGTCATATGGTATGGAATATCCCTTTGGTCAGTTGGGGTCAGCTGTCCCGGCTGTGTCCCCTCCCAACTTCCCGTGCACCCCCAGCCCACTCGCTGGTGGGGTGGGGTGAGGAGCAGAAAAGGCCTTGGTGCTGTGTGAGCCCTGCTCAGCAGTAACTAAAACATCCCTGTGTTATCAACATTGTTTCCAGCCCAAATCCAAAACACAGCCCCATACAATCCAAAACACAGCCCCATACAATCCAAAACACAGCCCCATACTAGCTGCTATGAAGAAAGTTAACCCCATCCCAGCCAAAACCAGCACAATCACCTTTGCTTTTTCAACCTTGGAATGACCCAATTCTTTTTATTTTAGATTAAATCCCACAGATATTATGGGCCTTACATTGGGAAGCAGAAAGTCTGAAGTCTCTGCTTCGTGCATTAGGTGGCTGGAATAACAGGAATAAATCTGACTCTATTGCAAGGTTCTGCAAGCGTTCGATTGGAAAAGTCTTTTGGACAAAATGGGGCATCTGCAGAAAAAAGCATAAAAGGGGGCAGAATTTTAAACACAAAATAAAATAATCCTGGAAGAAAGAGATAAGAACAAAAATTAATAGGGTCTTCCCAATTGTACATAACCTTAACTTTTTAAGTACATATTAATTTAATTTCTATTAACACTTTTTCTAGCTTCCAGAGAAACTTGGGTTCGAGTGCTTTATAAAGAGGAATATTTTTCAACTGTAGCTGAACGTTAAATGTGCATTCTTAAATGTCTGATAAATTACCTTTCTAAATGGTGATGAAAATGGCATTAACATGACACTGACATTCTGGCTGGGGTCATTCTCATGTTGCAAGAAGAAAGAAAGGAATGAATCAATAGGAAAAATGTGTTGAAGTGGGAGGAAAACTGAACTATCACTCTGTGCACTTTCTCCCACACTTACATTTCATACAAACTTCTTAAATCTTATACCTCCTCTGGATTTTACCCAGAATCTCTCAGTCCACAGTGACTCAGTAGACCACTGTCCATTTATTTATTTTGCTGAATTTGATTTATGGGCCCATTCAGTAAAATTATAATGTTGTGGGGGATTTGGGAACCTGGTCTGGTTTGTATCCTAAATTAGGAGAGGAAAAGTAGAGATCTGTTTGTGGATTGATGGGAGGAGAGAGAACGAGAGAGGGCACTGTGCTTGCTTTTGCAGTCACTCTCGTAATACAAACAGCATTTCACTTTGTCCCCACTCACTTTCTACTATTAATACCTCTTAATAAACGAAACACCCTTTCAGAAGGCATGTAAATAATGAAAACTTTACAAAATGCATGTGGAGAGTGTGTGTGTGTGAAATGCTTGTTCATCCTTCTGCTTGCTAATACCTGTGAGTATGTTACCTCTCCAGTGAAGTGCAGTGGAATTTCCTCTATAAATGGCACTTCTCTGAGTCCAGAGAAGCTGCACAGAAGCAGTGCTTTTTGGGAGGCACTTGAGACTTGAGCAGGTGGGCAGGGGAGAGTAAACGGTGGGGTGGAGGGGAAACTCGTTTCCCTAATCCAGCACTCTGAGACATGATGGATTATCCTACCTTCCTGTTATCAAAATGTAACATATTTTGCAAGATTCTGTTACTAAAATGAGACTGCACTTATTGTGCCTCTTGACAGGTTTTCACTACAGCTTCTTCTGAATGCCAGGTTAATTTTGGCTCCTGTCGTATCTATATAATTTTAATCTTATCTCCCTGAGAGAAGCTCTCTCTTTACAGAATAAACGAGAAGATGTAGTTGTAAAAACAGTGATGTGTTCATCAGGAAACCAGGCTTAAAATACTTGAGGGTTTTCCCAGACACACTGTAAAAAACAAAACAAAGCAAAACAAAACAAACAAAAACCTAGCATTAATATAAATATGCAGGTGTAAGAGAGGGAATCAATAGGTTCACTCAGTGATGAATTCAAGCGTAAGCAACTGCTTAAAGCAACAGACTGTGTGTGTCAGCCCTGGCTCTTTCAGTTTCCTTCTCTTTCCACCTAAACTGTGGTCCCTCATCCTGGAAGATCAGTTCAGTTTTAGAGGTCTGGATGAGAAGCCTTGACGTACTTCTGCTTCTGCTATAGCATTATGGCTTATGATATCTTTGTTCTCGTAACACAAGTAATCTTCTACCTGACCCATTCAAAACACAGGCAGAAATAGCTCATAATTATTAATCGGGTCGTCATAACGCAGCACTTACAGTAACATTTTTTTTCCTATAGCACTGCTAGGGAATGGCTAATGTGAATCATATGTGAATTTGCTGTGGGTGACTACATTCTTTTGTAGGGTTGGAATATACATGGTCTGGAAATCATGAAGGATAGGAAACAGATGCCAGCTCTGTGACTGTTCCTCTGTTACACAAATGCAGTAGGCTATAGGGACTGAAGATGAAAATTGCACCTCAAGCTATTGATTTGTTCAGTTTCCCTATCCAATGACATGGAAAGAGTGCTAAAAGAGCAATGCTTCCCTTCACGTGTTATCATAGGCAGATCCTGCCCACTGTTTCAAGGCCGGGGTGGGGAGGGAAAGAGGGTTGAAATTTAACTAAATTTTTCTTACTAAATGTTTCTGAAATCCTCTGACATCGCAAATACAAAATAGGCATTGACACGTGCAGAAAAGTGATTAAACAGTTATGCAAAGAGGAAACTGTTGATACCCCAAATGCTGCCACAGAAAGAACCTAACTAAAGGAAATGCAAATAATCAAGACTAACATTTCAAAAAATAAGTACTGATCACAACAACTGAAGAAATTCAATTATTTTGAATTACAGAACAAGTTAATCTATGTACGTCCCCTTTTTCTAGTCAGTATTTTGAAAGAAAAATGTTTTTGAAAATAAAGATCTATACTTAATATTTTGTTCAAGTGGCAAAAATTTTAATGTGGAAACATATGAAATGGAAGTTGTGATTTCTTTCCTACCTCTGTATTTAATACATTTAAATAGACGTATTTTATATTGTAGTCTTATAGAAGTCAAGTAGAACTGGTTTAAAAGTGAATAAAAGATACGAAAATATCACGTTTTGCAATTGAAATGAATGAGGACAGTATTTCAAATGGTATGTTTAGGTATTATTTGTCACAGTTCTGTTCATCCGTATTCACTGAATAAACATATATCCTGTTAGAAGCTAAGCGCCTTTTAAAATCTGCCTGCTGATGGAAGAGCTTTAGTGAATCAAGCTTGACCTCTCCTTATTCATTACTCTTCTGTTAACTCTGCCTACTTTAACATGTCATCTTAAATTGTGAACTCTTCACAGCAAGAACCATTTTCTTCAAGGCTGCCCAGGCATCTGTTCAGGGGTTGGTGCTGGTCTAAATAAGAAAAATCAGGCATGGCATTGCTTGGGAGAAAAGTGAACATCGGGGTTCCCTGAAGGGGCACATTTGTTCTGATCAGAGGACGATGCCGTAACTGTGCAGCCATCACGTTTGAGTTGCTGCAGGACCCTGCCCTGATGAGGTCCCTGTAAGGCTGATATTGCTCATGTTCACTCAGGGGACTGAGCCAAAGCATCTTGATTTCAATGAGCCTTAGATTGGGCCTTGGCTGCTGAGAGCTGCCAGTCTGTCCAGGGCCAAGCACAAGTATCAGAAAATGCCCAGCTTACCTCCCCCTTAGCAAGCGTAAGTTCAGAAAATTGCATGCTGGTTCAGGCTGATGTAAAGAAAGGATTAGACTGCTGAAGGAGCTCAAGTGGCAGGAGCAGAGCTTGGTGAGTAGGCTTCTTCAAGACTGCTGCTTGGAAGAGCAGGGTTCTTTCAGAGCTGACAAATCCTTTACTTACCACACATTTCCTCAATACTTAATGATTTTGTAACTGCTTAGATCCCTGTGATCTGTTGCCTTCTGCCCTGGCAGAAGACCTGCGTCTTGTTAGATCAAGGACACAGTCTCCTCAATGCTGCAGTTCTGTTCGCTGTTCTACAAATGCGAGTGGCAGTATCCTTATCTAGATCCCTTTTCGCTTCAGCCTGGTTCTTCCCAGAGCTACATCATAGCCAGCAACTCTAAAACTGTCCTGTTTCAATACTGCATAACAGATTGCGGATCAGTCTGCCTAACAGGTCTACCTATGTCAGGCAGGAATTTTTCCTGCAATAAAATGTGTTTTTTCAGGGAAGGCATTTCTGGGCATATGTCTGTCTTGCAGACCAGACTTGACAAGCAATGCAGTTAACTGATGGGGAATGTGGGAAGTTGAACTGTATAAATGAGATTTTGTTTACCCTTCTTGTGCTTTCTGTATGATGTGTTATCTTTTACCAAGGATTTTAATGTTTGTCTCCACATCTTCACAATTAACTAAATTCATATATACTATAGTAACCAAGTCCAACTGCCATTTAGCTTTAAATAATTAATATTTTTTAAAGATTGTCCTCAGTAAAAGTACTTCAACAGAAATAATTTCAATCCTCCCTCCCCTTTCCTCCCAAAAAAGGCAAAGGGGGAGGATCATTTGGAAACATCTGGACAGATCACACATCTGGTGGGGATAAGGTCCCTCCTTGCTTTTGCTCAAAACTTCCACAAAACCCCTCAATTGTGGGGGCAGTGTCCCCAGTAGGCTGACTGATGGCTTGGGGAAGAGGGAAAGGGAAAGAGAAAGGGGAAGGGGAAGGGGAAGGCAAGATCCTAAACTGAAAATAACATCCAGGATCTTTCAGGCAATGAAAACAACTTTTATTTGGGAAAGCTGATAAATTTGTCAGTAAACAAGTGTTTTGAATCTTCCATTTTTGTCCATCACTGGGAGATCCCATCTGTTCCCTATGACTCAGATGGGCTCTTCTGGCAAAGTCCTCGGTTTATCACAGGAAAGTTCAAACACAGCACACTCGAGCACACAAAGTGTGGCAGCGAAAACAAGCTCATAAAGAAAGATGTGTTCAAAAATAGCGTTCAGAACCCCTGACAAAAACCTGTGTGTGATGATATATCCATTTAAATCTAAGTAAAGGGAATAAGGCAGAATTAAATATGCATTAAATATGCAAAAATATCCGTAACCATTTTGAGCACGGTGCCTTTCTTTTTTTAGTAAGCACTACATCCCTAGCCAAAACACTTTTGCAGACACAAAATCATTGTATCAAATTCAGATCATTAATTCCACTTTATAGTTAAGGAAATGGTTATATTTGGATTCAATAACTTCTTTACAATCTCTGAAATGGTCTGTATAAGAAGTATAAAGCTGAATCTCATCTATTAGTTACCACTTTTTCTATGAATGAATCCTTCCTCTTTTCTGCATATATTAAAAGGCTTGTTTCTCCAAAATGCTTTTGTCACTGGCCATCCCTTGAGAATCAAGAAAACTGGTCACCAAGGTGCCTCTTGTTGAAAAGCAGGCAGCATTTAGTCTATTCAACGTGTGTTACTGCGGTCGCTGAACAGCAGATCTCTTTTAATGGAAGATACATGTTTTTCGTGAGGTCTGGGACACACAAAGTATGATTTGACATCACTGGGAGGGATTTGCTAGTGGTTCTAAGATAATAAACAGTGCTTGTAAGAATGCATTTAGTCTGATGTTCTGTCTTGGGCAGGAAACTTGGGTGCATCACCTGCAAGGCTGCTCCTGGGGAGGAGACTCCACAAGAGGAGGGGCTTCTGTTTATTTCCCCCTTCTTTTTTTGTTTTTCTGGCTCATAATGAGCAAGTCTCACATTCACCATTCATGCTGCCATGGGCATTCGGGAGATGCCAAGGTCACAAAACAGTCCTGTTGTGTCCTTCTCGGTTCTCATGGTTTATTGACAGGTTTTTGAATATACAAGTGTTTAGGCTGCAACTGCAGAGTAAGAACTGAGGCAAAAAAGGACTAACACAGCAGTATGTTTACTACAGCTAGAAAATGCCTGGGAGATGAGGTAGACAAATTTATTCCTTACTACTGACTGTAGGTAAGGAAAAAACCTTGGAGTATCCAGCTGGTGCTGGTTTCACTTTTGCCTTACACTGTACGAATTTTACACCAGAAAACTTATTTCACAGAATTTTTAGCATGAAGAAATATGAAGACAGAAGAAGAGGGTTAAGACCAGGAGCAGTGCCAAACCTCAGGCATGCAATACGAATCTGCAACACAAAGTTGCAAAAAAAGCTACAACTTTCTACTCATATTCTTCATTTTGTCATCCCTGAAGTAGATCCCTCAACATGTGCATTTGAAAAACTCCGCCACATGGCACAAGACATAATTTCCTCAAGAAGGAAGAATCAACCTCACATGATATAAATGAGTTACAACTTATGATCTGATGATGCTGGAAAAAGTTTTGACACTACAGAGATAAATTTGTATAGCACAAACCAAGTCTCTTACTGGCTGGTGATACACTCAACTGAAGTAGAAACAGAGCAGCACAGTGTTATCTACAGGCATGTCCACATTTAAAAATATTCCCTTCTCATCTGAATTTCTCCTTTCTTAAACTCTCCATTCTATTATACCACACTATCTTGAACACCATGGACAGATAAGCAGCCTAAAGCAGCTAGATTCAATTTTACTGCATTGACTGCCTGTTTTAATTATTTAGACTGGATTAACAATGACTGCAATTTGTTGAGGCTGTAACTTGAACAAGCTCCTTAAAGACAATGGAATAAATATATTTGAAGAATTAGTTGTTTCAGTCAGCCACAGGAAACACAGGACAGCTGCAAGAATAAATTCTTACTTTTGGTCCTTTTTTTTGTTCAATTATTTGAGAAATGGTAGATATAATGTCTTCAAAACATTTTTTTCTTTTCACTCCTGTTCAAAGAAGTCTTGAAATATATTTTTGTTCTTTTTTCTGGAACATGGGAATTTTTTGGCTGCCTTCATTCAACATGCTGCAAGGAACATTTATCTGACGTGCAAAAATATGCTATTGTATTACTGTGAAAGACAGTTTGTGTTCTTTGTAAGAGAAAACTTTGTGCCTTGTTCTTACTTGCCTTGCTGTTTCAAACAGAAATTACAAAAAAATTTTTTCTATAACACCTCTCACTGTGCTTTGTGAATGAAGACTCAATTCCCTGGGCCAAATTCAGAGCCATGAAGTTCAATGGAAAACATACTACTCCAAAATTCTAATTCTGTGTTTTTCTACACTCAATTTAATTCAGCAATCCAGAATTAATGTTTCCCTATTATTTTACATAATATCACCAAGCAACTGAAATATTATTTCAACTGCTTGTGTACTATAAGGTTCTGGTTTTTCTTCTGTCATTATATTCAAGTGCAAGGAGTAGGTCTTTCTTTAAGTCAGTGCAGATCTTCAGAGTCACATGTGATATCTACTAAATCAATACTATAGTTTGAAAAGTTGAGCATCCATTTTCTTTGACGTTATGTGGTAATGGGGTATACTAATAGCTTCCTCTGACACTTGCTTAGAGTTTTGTTTCAGAGCACTTGTCCACTGTTAAAATTTGATAGTGTAACTGGCGGCTTTAAACCGATTCACAAGTCAGCGAGTTTATGCAAGATTATCTATTCCTATGTACAACTGTTTGGTTAAATGTGGTAGAAAATGAAGAAACTACATTCTTACTACAGAAGAAGGACTCACAGGGTCAGTGGCTTCTTGCAATGAATTAATGTAATTCATAACAGAAAACTCAAAGGACATGTCTCTAACTTCCACGGGAAACAGAATAGGTTCAAACATGGGACTGAAATGCTGCTTGGATGGTACCACTGAAAATGCTGATACATGCTTATGAGCTTAATATTTATTAAATACTTGAACCTGAAAGTCTGTGGTAGAACTTGCTGAGTGAAGTTTTCTCAAGGTATTTTTTCTTCCTTATAAGTCTTATGAAGCACATTTTGTCAGAGTGAACTCTCTGCTCACTATTTTAGGTACTTTAAGAGGTATACATCTTAAACTACTGTGTGAATCTACAACTAGTCCCTGGGTTATAAAATGTCCCTCCTAGGAAAGTCTCATGGTGAGGAAACCTATGAGCTGCCAAATTTACCTGATGTCAGGCCATTTCTGAGGAGGAACCAGCCTGGGTGGCTGCAGGGAAAGCGGAGATGACAGTCTTGGAGGGGAACGCTCCCCTCCCACACCAGTGATGGTCCCACCAGAAATCACCAAGACCCCAGGACAGACTTTCAAAAGCTGGAATGTTGTCTTCCACTCTTTAAATGACTCTTTCATCACATTTCTACAAGAATAAAAGGACACTTCAATAGACGTAACAAGTGCATTGTTGGTTTAGTAATGATAACTTGGGAGAATTGCACAGCAAAAATAATTGCATATTCAGGTTCTAATACTTATGGTATTTACTGGTGCACTGAAGGAATCTCAGGGAATCTCTTCTCAGGGACTAGAAAATCATTTTTATGGCCATAGCAGTTCTAAACCTCAAAATCACTCCTTACAAGTGTAAATGAGATGTAGCTAATGCTATCGTTTGTTTTCCTATTCTGGTGAGGATTCAATACATAAAATCACATTGCCAAATGTTTTATGGAACTGTAGGACTAGTTTTAGTAGGCAACAAAAAACTGGCATGGAAGAAAGGTAGATAGTGAATAACTGGGTCTTCTGGTCTCAGGTTGGTCAAAAGAATTTGTTTCAAGAATTAGAATGAAATGTGTATATATTGATTGTAGTCCATGTACTGTTTTTTTGAGAAGGAAAAGAGAAAATAGGGGCTGAAGAGAGGGACTGAGTGACCTAAAGTCTTTCTCTCCTTTAGAACTATTACCCCGCAAGAAAAACTGGAGGTCTTCTGTATACCAAAAAAAAAAAAACCCCAAATCCCAAAAAAGTAAGATGAAAGACCATATAATCTAGCTCAAATTAGTGGCAATTATTATGCCACTGGAAAGTCATAGAAAATGGTATTTTAAAAAATTTATTTATGATTGTTATCACTGTGGTACTTACAGCTGTAGTCACTCCTCAGGATCACTTTGTGCGAGGTGCTGTACAGATTGTTAACTTTTGGTCTAGATGAAGAGCAAGAGATAAGAAATACAGAAGGATGAGGTCATACTCAACCTACAGGAAGAGATAATTTATAATATTTCAGGCTTGTGCCACTAAGACTATGTGATGTAAAGATGTAAATGAAGTTTTCATTTTTTCCAATTTGCAAATGGATATCTAAGAGAGTTAATGACTGTAAGTTGGGCAGGCAGACTGATCAAGGAATTAAACTCCTCTCTCCTGAGTCCCACTTCAGTTTCACCTGCAGAAAGAATTATGTTCCAGCTGCCTTACATGAAGTTATCTGTGGAGACATGTAGTTACATAAACACGAGTAATACTTTTTGACCTTATACATACTGTGTAACCACCCTTTGTGTACATAGTGCATTGCGTACATACACAGGCATTGAAATCCTCATCACATCTATATCACACAAGAAATCCAGATCATTCACAGGTGTCAGAGACATAGTTTATGTGATGCTGTCCAATGGGATGACATTTGCACCAACAGTCACTTGTCTCATGACCCAAGTTCTCTAGCTGGCAGCTTAGAGGTGATGTTTGCTAATGTAAAGCTCTCAAGTGTGTAATAAATTATGCATGTAGTCTCGCAACATAGGTTAAAACCAGTACAATTTAGGCAGTTACGATTTCTTGCATCTTAATTTTCATTTTGCTTTTCAGTATATATTAAAAGGATTAGGACTGGAATAGGCAGTCAGTTTCTCAAGCAACTCATATTACTGTAGCAAGAATGCACTATTTGTAAAGTGTGAAAGGCTTTTTATCATTCTTATAGTTCAGGAACATCACACAAGAGAGACTTGGAAGTGGACAAAATAATTTCTACAAGCTTATATGACTTCAACAGTAAAGGGGGATGTAGGTAAGAAGGAATGCAAGTTTCCACTGCGTGATTTTTGGGTTCCCTTCTCTCAGAATGCTCAGGCTTATTTCTCAAGTTCATAAATATGTGTTTAAGGTTAATCAAATGCCTGAAGTTTTTGCTGGATTGCATCACGGAACTTGAGACAGATTTGCGTCCTTGAGGCTGCACAGGCAGATGATTTTTTCTCAGTTTGCCAAGGGCAATGCAGTCCTTCCAGCCTTGCCATTTTACTCCCTCCAGAAGCTATTGACCTTAGCAAATGCAGAAATGCAGGAAAAGCTTCAAGAAAATTTGCATTTAAATTTTTTTTTTGTGAATTACTCTTTATTTATTAAAACAAATATCTCTTCCAAATTAGAACAAATATAACACCCAGGCTAAGAATGTGAAATTTACCTATTGATTATGGGACGTCTTTATGGGAAGTTTCTTTAAGAATCCCAAAAGCACCAACCTGACGTAAAGATTTCATGGTAACTGCTATTGCCCATTTTAAGTGAAAACATATTTCAGTCATAGAATATTTCTACTGAAAGAAAGCCAGAGATCAGATGATGAGAAAGTAGTCTGGAGGAAAGTTGTGAAAGCAATATAATGGAAAAAACATAGATAAAATGCTTCAAGCAGAAAATGCAAGAATCAAACTAGCGGAGGAATGTTGAGTGCAATGGGAGTTAAAGTGCTTTTATGCAGTTTCAGAAATGTAACAACTTAGTTGCATTATTTTGCTGTCATTTATTTATTGATGCTAGAAAATTCTATTCAAACTGTAAGAGATGAGGACACTCAGAACTGGCAGGAGGCATTCATCATGTGATGGGGGAGTGCTGCCTGGTAGTGTCAGGGAGAGGGTTTTCTCTGAAGAAGAGATTTGCCTTCTGTTCCCAGCTATAAATCTTCACTCTGAGAGAGGAGGCTGGATTTCCCTGAGTCTGGGAGATTATTTACCATGATTTTTTCAAAGCTGCTCTGATTTTCAGTTGCCCTGCCTCAAATTGGAGCTTTCAAAGTCTCAGCACGGGGCTACGCTTTTGCTGCCATAACATACCGGATTAGTTCATCCCACTTCTCCACCCAGTCACAAGAGGAGGGAGAGGGATTGTTGTTATCACACCTGCCTCTCTCCCTTCTTCTCACTGCTTACTCCCTAACTGCTTTGCAGAGTCAGGTGTAGAGCTTGTATCCAGCACCCAGCATGCGCTAACACATGGGGTGACAGCACCTGGACCCAGTGGATGCTGATCCCAACTAAACAGCAGTTGGTAGCCTTAGCGACTCTGTGCCAGGTTACCACAACCAGGAGGTAAAAGGTAATCAATCTCCTTCCAGCACCAGAGCGAATGGCACCGCCATCGCCAGGATCAGAACTGGCATCGTGACGGGAGGGTGTTAATTTTTATAACAGAGATTCAGATACTCCAGGTGCAGGGAACAGGATGCAGTTGATTACAGTCTTGGGAATTCCTCATCTTGGTCTTATGCCTGAGTCTTACACCACTTACGCCTCAGTGGTCTAGTCTTCTAAAAGGCAAGGACTGTCTTTTACCATAGCGGTTAAGGCGGGAGAAATGACTTCTGCTGTTTTTTCATAGGATTTCATTTCCATTTTAAAAGCTCTTCATAAATGGATATTTTCATTCTGCGCTGCTGGAATTTAGAGGGCAAAGCGACATACGAACATTAGGAAACAATTTTTCGTTGGCATTGAAGATTTTCTACATTGACAGCAAGTTTTCTTACAATTGAATCACACAGAATCAGTACGGTTGGAAAAGACCTGTAAGATCATCGAGTCCAACCTGGGGGGAAAAAAAAAAAAAAAAAAAAAAAAAAACAACACACACCACAAAACCCACGCCACACAACAACAATAACAAGCCACAACCCACCCAACACCACACAGCACCATGTCCATCAAGCTACATCCCACAATGCCACATCCACACGCTCCTTGAAGACCTCCAGGGAGGGTGACTCTACCACCTCCCTGGGCAGCCTATTCCAGTGTTTCACCACTCTCTCAGTGAAGAACTTTTTCCTAATGTCTAGCCTGAACCTCCCCTGTCGCAACTTGAGGCCATTTCCTCTAGTCCTGTCACTAGTCACTTGGGAGAAGAGACCAACACCCACCTCTCTGCAACCCCCTTTCAGGTAATTGTAGAGAGCGATGAGGTCTCCCCTCAGCCTCCTCTTCTCCAGGCTAAACAACCCCAGCTCGCTCAGCCACTCCTCATCAGACTTGTGCTCCAGACCCCTCACCAGCTTCGTCACCCTTCTCTGGACACGCTCCAGCACCTCAATGTCCTTCTTGTAGTGAGGGGCCCAAAACTGAACACAGTATTCGAGGTGCGGCCTCACCAGAGCCGAGTACAGAGGCACCATCACCTCCCTGCTCCTGCTGGCCACACCATTTCTGATGCAAGCCAGGATGCCGTTGGCCTTCTTGGCCACCTGGGCACACTGCTGTAATTGCCTGTAACTTAAGATCCCTTTACTTAGAGGGGGGGAAATTTTAAGCAGTTTTTTATTCCATAGTATCTGTCATCTGAACAGCAAATTCCTTTGCTTAACTAACACTGCTTTTAGCAACACTCAAGTTTTGAAATCCTCCCACAGAGCAGGATAAGTTACTCTGATAGCTCACATCATCTGTGCCTACAGTTTTGGTGGACACAAAAAATGTTGTTTTCTGGTTGTTTTTATTTTAAATAGTCCATGACACTTTCATATTAATTTGAAAAGTTGGTAAAGAAACATCTACCATATTCTCTAATGCTGTATTCAATCTTGTCAAAGTTTTGTGCATTTTCTTTTTGAGGTGGAACTTGAAAGCTTTTATCCAGAAGTACAGCATTAAGTATTGACTATAGTGGGGTTTTTTAAGAAATAACTTAAAAGCTGGTATCTCTACTTCACAGAAACAGGTAGGCATCATGCAGACCAATTTCACATAAATTAAGGGTCAGGCAAATTTTGCAAACACTGTTATTCAAATTTAGGCAAATATGTTTCTAATATTTAGCCCAAGTTATTTTCAGAGAAAGGCTTTTTTTTAAACCTGTTTACAATAGTGACATCCCCTTCACTGACATTCAGTTGCCTCCATAATTCCCTTTCACTGGGCCATCCTACACAGAAGTGTGGAGGTGGTTTGGATGATTACCCACGGCTATTGCTAGCACAAGGCCTGGGTTAAAATTGAGGGTTCGGTTTACTTTTTGGAGAAAGGCAATTCTTATCCCCCACTGTAGTTAAAAGCATATACCGGTGTGGGTCACAGGGGTACAGGGTACTCTGACCTGACAGCAAAAAGGCCACCTCGTGTTGGAAGAGGGGTTTGAGGTCATGTGTGAGATGGGAGAAACTTACCAGGTCAGAGCTCAGGGGTCAGCAGTGGGGGAATTGCTTTCTTTCATTTTGTTTTGCTTTTAAGAAAGTACTTTGAAAAGTGTTAAAGGACGAATACCACCACAGGTCAGAAGGTGATGTTCACAGCTTACTGAGAGACGCAGAACAGGGCTTGTGAGAAAGGCTGGTATCAGGTTTCTAATGTAGATCCATAGCAAAACAATAGCTTTCCTTTACTTACATGTTAAAGCTATTGTTAAATGAGATAAAGGTCTCTATTTCAATGCATCATTTGTGTTGCCAAGAAATGCCTGAAGGCAGGACAATGAAGCAAGGTTTAGAGTTTTATTTTGGCGATAGAAAGATTGCTTGTATTGGACAGACTGAGCATGCTGTTGCATTGGAAGGTACCACTTGTATATGCTCAATATAGCGTGGATGTGGTTGTGGTTGTTGAACACAAGCTGCCTGTAAGACCAGTCTGTTCATTGGCCTCATATCAGGTTTAAGAAGAGAGATGAGGTGCTTTTTTACTCAGCTCAAATAATAAGAAAGTCAAGGAAGAGCCAAGAGACTGGTGCTCTTTGAAACAACACACCTATTTAGATCTTGGATTGACAAGAGTCATCTGACAAGTCCTGGGTTTAGGTATGTTTTAGAGCTGAGGTTGGGACATAATGAAGAGGAGAAGTGTGGGTTGAAGAGATAATTACCAGGAAACCTTTTTGGTTACTTCTTGTTAAACTTGGGGTTCTGTATTCTTAAACAGGTTACAAGGCTAGAGCTGAAGTCAGGTGTTGGACTGGAAGATGATAACAGAGCAGCAGTTTCTGAAAGGAGCTGGCATTTCTGGACAAAGTGTCTGACTGACTTCAGTGGTCTCTCAGAAGCTTCTTACTGCCCCTGGGTTTATAGGGGTGACTGAATAATGGTGGGGTTAGGGCTACTTCAGAAGCAAATGCTTCACTCCATTTCTATGGAGACCTAAGATATAAGGGTGAGATCAGAGGTCAGGATTCAAACAAACAGATCAGAAGGGTGGAATAAAGACAACATCACGACTCAGGTTAGTGCATTTGATAGAAACATCTTGTTCTGAAATTCAAAGAGATAAAGCAGCTTGACCTCGGGTAGTTCCACAGGTGGGGTTAAAGTCTTGAATTTAGTCAAACCTGTCAGCCACAGTGATGTGGAGCTGTAGAAAGGGCTGTTCAACTAATTGGTCAATTTTTGGGAGATTGATTAATCACGGATTTTTTGACTCACTGGAACAGATGTCACATCAGGAGCAAGGCTTTGTTTTCTTGTTGGAACCTACAAGAAAGATAACTGCTGGATTCATAAAGTGCCACAGACCTACTTGCTGCTTTGATAGTGAAACAGGCCACCCTGCACACAAGTGTGGAGATGATTTGGATGCATACGTGTGGCTATTGCTAGTGCAAGGCCTTGGGTAAAATTGAGGATTCAATTTACATCTTAGAACGGGAGAAGCTGATGAGAAATTGCTGATTAAGTAATATGGGTTGTCAGAAAGGGCTACCCCATATTGCCATAGACAAAAAGGCATTATTAATTTCTCTTTTTTTGCTGGAGTCACTGTCTACCAGAGAGAGCAGTTTGGGACAAAGTTGGAAAACTGGCGAATCATTCAGTACAGAACAAACCAGTTGATAATGGGTGCAGTACAGAGGTTTGAGATTAAGATTACATTACAACTCACCGATTACCTTTCATGAAGAATAAGAGTTAAAATAGCAGTTAGACTATGGTAAAACTCGGGACAATATGGATCAGCCGGATGTTAAGTTTTGTTGCTCTTCCTCCCTCCTTTTTTCAGCTTCCATGAAATCTGTTTCAAGTAGCTCTTTAGTTTTGGAATAAATTCTCCAAAATTAATGGAAGATGTTCACACATAAGATGATACTGCCAGGTGGGTGAAATCTGCCTTGAATATGCAGGGATTTGGTATAAGCTGCATGTATCTATCGTATCATAGTTCCTTATATTAAGCCCAAGGAGGCGATTTTTTTGCTGTTTTCTGTTTGTGCAGACAGAAGGGGTGGTTTTCCATTTATGCATAACTGCCTGAGATGAATTTTCACTCCTCTATGCTCTGACTTTTTAGCGCTCAATCTGGGAAAAAAGAAAAAAAAATGTCCTGTATTCTCCTAGAAAAAGCTTGCTGTTTATTTCACACCAGAAGATAAACGCCTTATCTGTTTCAATGACCTTATTCCAGTAGCATATTACATAGACCTGCATGCCAAAAAATGGACAGAGCCAGAGAAATCAGTGAAAAGGTTTGTCTCAGGCTGATTTGTCTGCAAATTGAGATACCTGCAGTGGTATTTCAGTAATCCATTTTAGTTCAAATTAGTTTGTGTCATCTAGAACAGACCTTGTTATTTTTTTTTCAGAATATTTCTTTTGTACTAGTCAAGATTCTGGAATTTCTGACAGTTCAGCAATGCTTAAAAAATAGTGGATCCCCACTGGTAGAAGTGTTCTTACTGTGCATTCAGGCCTGTGGGATTTGCGCTATAGTAAAGGAAGGAGCGAGCTGTTACTGAGTTCTCCCTTCAAGCGAATTTCCCGTGGCTTGTGTTAGCACCTGTTCACTGCTGATCATTTGCTCATGGCAATAAAAGCAGATGATCCTTCCCACTCACTGTGCTTGGAGTTGGGCTCAGCCTTGTGTCAGAGAACCACGCAGGAATTGAAACAAGGGCTTGCTGTGTCAAATCCTGTTCATGATCTTTCCCTGCAGCTGCTGCTGTAAGTGTGTGAAAGCAGCAGGAGAAACCCCTTTTTCTAATGTGTGAATTTTCCAGCTGGTGTAACCAAGAAACGAATTCCAAGCTGGTGCAACAGTACTGGACTCTGTAGTTGATTCAAGACCACACCAAAGTGGTTTGGCCCCTTAGACGTAGCTCGTTACAGATAATTACAGAAGCTGGAGAAGGTTTAGTAACAGTAGCAGGGACAAGAACGGTGCAGCCGTCTACTGGGAGTGCAGAACTGGATCCAGCTATCTACAGGACTAATGCAGGGAGACACTGCACCTGCTTTCTCATCTCAAAGAGATGATTCAATAATACAAAAGTTGCTGCTTTACCAGGATGGTTTGTGTCACACAGCCTGGGTACATGTGATATTTCCCATCACAGTACCCGTGTGTGCGTATGATCATGGGGACAGGAAAATGGCGTAAAGGCTCTCTTGGTTTTGGATTTTTTTTCAGTGTATTTTAACCACATTCACTTTTTCACACTGTGTTGTGATCCTACAGACTCTTCGAGGCCACTTGCTGAGCTAATTCTAAGAGACTGCTTAGAAGTATTGCACATGCTCACTTCTGGAAGGAGTGAGAACATGGTCTTCTCACCTAGGAGGACTGTTTGTCTCGCTGCAATAAATCAGTACAGTACAGGCTATATTTGATAACCTACATGTCAAGCTCAGATCTGGAATCCAGTGAAGCTACTGGGGACCTCTGATTTGTCTCAGTTGTCTTTGAATCACAGTGAATACAGTTCACACTCATGCACTCACAGCCTCCAATGAGTCTATGTACAAGAAAAAAGAAGCCAAAACTAAACAATGGCTCAGTTTCTCATCACTGTCTTTGAGTACACATTTCTAAATTGCAAAACAAGATGTTGCTTTATATGTTGTTCGTTGGCTCCTGTTGAAGAATTAGCTGTTATTGCTAGGCTTTAAATTAGGGAAATAGATGATGTTGATTTCCCTAGTGCCTTTAAACATCACAGTGAGTTAGTTATATCAGAGCTCACAAATTCATTGAAATTCATGTCCTAAGATGTGGCCCTTCTAATAAACCTGTTAAAATGGATGTAGGAGGGAAGAGTGACATGTGTTTGTGTTGGACAGAGAATTTTATCTTTGCAATAATTGTTTGTAAAAATCGATCTTGGTTATAAAAATCAAATTTCTGTTGATTAATGTTGTTTTTGAAGATTGTAATAGTGATTTAGTTGCAAGATGCTACAATATGACATAAACCTTAGAAAGCTGTTTCTTATGCTTGTTTAAAAGGAATTTTTGCTAAACTTGGTACTCGTTGCACTTTACGTGACAACCAATCTTTCCTCACAAAGAGTTGGATTTCACAAAGTTCCTGCTTCTGAAATGAATCAGCTGCATGTGCCTTGTTGGAGTTCTGCTGAACTCTCACTTGCGTGTTCCATTTCTCTTTCCATTATGAAAAGTCACAGAAATTAGTTGTATGAGTTTGCAGAGCGCTAGCTTTCCTTTTGATCCCTGGATTTCCAGAGTATGAAAAAAAGGAAAATTTGCGACTAAAACTAATGCTGCACATCAGTGTGCTACAGTACTAGTAAGTAGTAACTACTTAAGAATATCTCAGTAGAAAGTAGGTAATGTGTAGGATGAGGCATCCTGAATTAGCAGAATACATTGCCCTGTTTGATGAACTTACTGTGGCCAGTTGAAAGGCAATTTGAAATCACTGACTGACTCCAGGCAATAAAAAAAGAATGGAAAAAATTGTCTTAATGGGGATTTAACGTCTCTTTCTTTTTCTGCATATTAATTGGAGACTGATGTTAACACCAATATCGACTGCATTTCTCAGTAAGAGCTCCCTGGTATTTTTCACTTCCGGAAAGCAGCAGGCTACAGTTGGTGTGTGTGGTTTCACAGCCCTTTGGACAGTAATGTGGCAGCAAAATCATTAATATGACTCATTTGGTATTAACCAGAGCAGGAAAAAAAAAACCAAAAAACAGGAAAACAAACAAGTGGATCTACATGGAGATTTTTAGGATTATCCCAGTAAAATTCTTGATACTGTCATGTTAAGGCACCAATGTCATCCATTTTAAGTAGAGCACACATAATCTTGAAGTGGACAATATTGTTCTGAGGTTTCAATGTAGAAATTTCAAGAAAGCGGGTAATATCGTTCTGCTAAGGCTGCAACATTGTACAACTGAGATTATTCAGCACTCCAGCACACCAGTGCTTGAGCGTCACTCTGAAGTTCTCTTAATATCGTCCTGTCATTATAAATAAGACTTTGGTCTTTGAATTTTCTGAGTCCTGGGTGGGTTCTCAGCTGCCATGGAATCAGCTCTGCTTACTGGGTTCAGTGGAAACACAGCACTACAGCTGCTGAGGGTCTGGTCCAAAGTATATTGTAAAAAAAGGAGCAGGTCAGCTTGATTTCAAACTGTCACCTCAAATCTTTAAAACCTGACACTGTTTCCCGCCATTTGCTACTAGTCACACAACGTGACTGACATGAGGAGTTGAGATGAAAGGGGGAGTGAGAGACTGGTACTGGACAGCTGGCTGAGAATGCTGATTTATGAACATACGTAAAAATAACTTATTTATCTTAAGTGTTCTTTCTTTTTTCACTGCAGAATTTAAATAATGATCAGTGCATCAAGTACATGCTTCAGAACTACCAAGGGTGGCAGGCAGATGTGTGGGATACCAAAGGTGAGACTATTGCTCAAGCAAACCACCCAGAAATGGTTGCACGCTGTCTCTGTCTCAGGTGATATTCACTCTAGGTGAAACTCAGGCGTTATGCAAAGAGGTAGCATGCAAATCTTCCCAAGACTTCCAGACGTTCACAAGACTGTGCAAAGAGGGTCAGCGATGTGAGGATCAAACCTGGGCATGCTCAGCTCCTCTGGGCCTGAGGAAGCCATCCGGCATGGCCACATATAGAAACAAGTCCCAGTGGAAGTTGTCGGGATGTTAAGTGCAAGGAGTGGGCAAGGTGTTTCTAATAAACAAAAGGAGACTGGTTTTTCCACACAATATGTAGTAACACAGTAAAACAACTCACTGCTGGCTGCTGTGCAGGTTGGATGCTTGTACGGGTTGTATGTGTTAAAAACACAGCCAGGCAGGTTTATGGAAGAAAAATCCATTGAGGGCTGTGGAAGTACACAAGCCATAATTCAAAGGAGGCTGCAAGCTTATTCTGCACAATTACAATTACACTGCTTCTCCCTCTCTCGTGCTGTCCTTAGGCACTCCATGCGGCCATGGCCAGAGAGAAGATGGTTGGCTAAACGGGCTGTCACAGTTCTGACATTTTTATGGCAGTGAAGCAGCTCTAAAAATATTCTTGTATTCATACAGGTACAGATGTGTCTCGCTGCCTCCCAATTTCTAACTGGAAATTAGAAAAGTCGTTTAGGACTTGGACATCTGAACTTTGCAACATTCTACTTTACCTGAGTCCCACTGATGAGCGTTCACCACCCATCAAACATCATAAGTGCTACCAAAATATGTCTATTTCAAAAGATTTATTTCCCATGTGTATAAACAGTTACCAAACAAAAAATTTTATAGGAGAAACAGAAGTTTGTTGTAAAGCTGAGTTCATTACATCCACAGCTATCTCAAAAGCATTCTTGCAATTGAGACTTCATGAGTTTTTCAGCCTGGAGCTTTCTGAGGCCACACATATTTTTGGAACATGAATCAGAAAATGCAGATTAAAACGTTATGATTAATACCTACTTCTATAAACCTCTTACCATCATATGATTAAGGAGAACCACCATGAAAAGAAATCATAAGAAAGGTTCATTTGCTACGCTGTCAGACTGAAGCTTTAGTTACCTTAATAGAATAGGTTTGGGGTTTAGTTTGCAATGAGGAAGAAACCTCTAAGTAAATGCTGATGTTTCATCATTTAAAATAGCTGAAAATGTTATCACAATGTTTTGAAATGCTTTCCAGCCTCAGTGGGGAATTAATGTATTTACAGCACTCTGAAATTACGTTTCAAGCACAAAAGCTGTAACTTAATCGGACTAAATTCCCAAGGTACTGAATAGCAATGTTGCCCAGTTGGAAAACGCTATTAGAGGAAAGTGAGTGATATTCAGTGACCTTAAAGACAAGCACGTCTTTCATATTCTTAAATACAGAATTAAAGTTTTTGCAATAAAATCACAAATAAAATATTAACTTTATAATGTAGTTAATTTAGGTTATGCTTGATTAGCTATAGATACTGGAGTACAACAGCAGTCTCATTACAGGCGTGAAAGAACACATACATAAGGAGTGAAAAGTCTCTGCGTCCATCTGCAGTTTATGTGCTATAATATAAATCCGTTGGACTGATAATGTTAATGCTGTGTAGACATATATAGATGAGAATTTAGCTATATGGAACTAAAGATTTAAGATAAAATGTCTTGCTTGATAATATAATTAAGTGTTTACATGATACAGGTACATAACTTTCTAAAAACTGGAATACAGTTTATGTGGGAAGGCAGGATGCGGGCCCCTGGGGTGGTCCTGTGCAGCTGATGGATCAGAGCTTGTTCTGAGAGAGACAAAGACGGCAGAGCTTGTTCTGAGAGAGACAAAGACGGGCCTGTGGAAAATTACAAACGAAGCAATAAATAAGGGCTACGTGGCAAGGACTGGGCGTCCTTGAGAAATGAGGATGTAGATAACAAGTAGTTATGATCAAAGTAGAAGGGAGTTATACAGCTGCTCAAACTGCAAGTAGAAGAACATAAACAAAAGTAACTTTTAGGCTCAGCCAATTAGGATCTAACAAGTAGGTGCGTATTAGGTCTAACTGTATAAATATGTGTTGCTTGAATAATAAAGTGGACTATGCTTTATCACTCATATTGAGTCGGACGCATCTGTTCCTTCAGCCGCGAACCGTCGGTCAACTCCTGGCATCGGGAAACTCCCGACATCTTCGGGAAACTCCCGACAAGTTTAGATAAAGAAACACAATGTTCTTTGATAGAAATTCTCTGAACAAAAGTCTGCTAGAAACTATTTAAGAATATTTAATAAAAAACTCAGCTTCCAGTCTTGTCAGAACCATTACAGGAATATTGATGTGACTGTTACTGAATATAATCTGTGTAAATTCAGATGCACAACTGCATATTCAAATATAAAGGTTTGATACATTTACATAAGTTAGAGGAAGAATAAAGACACTTTTTTCTAAACAATCACTAGTTTGTTTTAGAATTTTAGAAAAATTATATTTGGACTATTCCTAGTCAGAATAATATAGTATTAATTAAACAAAGTTACCTGACAGACTGTGTGGCTTAAAGTATATTTAATGTCTTACATAACATTAAATCACATAAAACTGATGCCCACATATTTCACGATTATACTATAACATGCACTCCAATGGATGGCACTTTGGTGGCTGTCCACTTCTGAAACTTGTCAGGCATCTGTCTGTGTTTCCAAAGACCAAAATATCATTTAAAAATGTGGTCATAAGTGACATGCCGAGGATCACACAATCAGACCTGTGGAAGTGGAGCAGGACCCATGAACCATGCCCAGTGATAACCCAAGAATCTTTCTTTAAATTCATTCAATAAAAGAAAATTGGAGGAAGAGTTTCACTGCATTGCAAAGATGTTCAAAAAAGTGTAGGGCATCATTTAAATAATTCCTTAAACTTGTCTTTTCATTTGCATAACAGTGAAGCAATCAAATCTGTAGTGTGAGTACCATGTCTGCTCACATCTAGTCAGAAAATCAGGGTACTATTTTTATTCTGAATGTCTGAATACAGCTAAAGTACCCTTACATTGAAATGCATATATGCCATACTGGTATATTCCCTTACGCCTTTTTTTTCATCCTTATATTTCTTTTTTTTTTTTTCCCTCAGTAAAACACCACCTTGCTAGCTGAGCTGAGGAAGGCCTCACACAGAGGTGATTAGCATCCAAGAACTGTCGGGCCAGACTGAGGAGAACACAGGAGTGGTCGGTAAACAGGAAAGTTTTTCCGTGACTGATTTTCTCATCAGTTACAAGAGCAACTTCACAACTGCAGAAAGGAGCAAAGCCTCTCTGCCAGAACGGTACCCTCGACCAGAATGGTGTTGGCAGACAATGATATATTTTGCTTGGTAGTACGCCATAAAAGCTCCTGGCAACGTGACTTCGATTATGGCTGATAAGCAGTTGCTGCTGTGGCAGTGCTTAAGCTCTGCTGCTTGCTTTACAGTGCTGCAGAGATACGGTTCTTTTTCTTTCTCCTTGCTCTTTTGTAGTCTGGTTAAATGATGGATGACTGGGATCAAACCTGCTCCTAAGTTTAGAAATTCTGGGTAGGGGCATCCTGGAAATAGACTGAAAGGCCAAAGGCAGCTTTTTCTCGGGATTAATTTTCTCTTCAGAGGCCAGCAATAACACCCAGCGTTTTGCTTCAATGTAATTCCCTCCACAGCTATCAAAGCACTTTCCGAAAGGACTTAGTGTCACTTTTGCCACTTCACACATGTGTAGCCTAACAGTATCAGACTTGAAAGTGAAAGAACGAGATGGATGATTTGCAGCCATGCCTGCGACAATGGTTGTGAAGACTGTTTATCCCATGTAACATAGCTGTTTATTTCTCACTGCCTGTCCGGAGCCTGGCTTACAACATGTGGATACATAAATGACTGCAAGTTGAACAGGTCAAATCTGGTGTCTGAAAGATGGTAGCATGGTTTTTTATGTTTCTCTTTCTTCCTCCTGACTTGCAGCTGGAATAGGTATTTTATTTCAAAACCTGTGGCAGCATTGTAACAGGTTCATCTCCGGATGCTTCATCAAAAGCCTCTTTCCCATTGTTACTGTTATTGAGCTGGCAGACTTTAAGGAGGATTTCAGGATTGCCTTAATCACATCTGGCTGCTCTCTTGCCACAGGCAAGCTGCCTTTCACAACGTGGTTGGGGACCTTGCAGTTTTCTCTCCAGGCTATAGAACCAGACCAGCACAGACAGACCTTGCCAGGCAAGGTTTCTTGTTAGGGTTCAGCATTGCTTGGCATTTGTTGTGCCTTTATGCTCATGGATATGGTGTCTCCAGCACCTAAACAGAGCTGGTATCAGCTCCAGCAGATGGTGGTCTCAGGCTTGAAGCCATAAATGAGACCTGGTACCCCAGGAGACAGCGGCACATCAGAACTCAGTGATGTCCTGGTTACCTCACTTACTCCAGCCCTGACTTTCACAGACAGCCACAGGAAAAAATAGAAGGAGATGTCATCATTAATTAGATCTTAATTAGCTACTTTCATACTAGGGCCATCAATGCCAAGGGCTCAAAGGCTAACAGGCTGACTGGGAACAGGTTAAAAATAATTTCTCACCTCTGGTCACTGAAAGAAAGACCTTTGGATGCTTCAGTAGAGAAATTTTGGAGCTCTTTCAACTGCACAATAATTTCCCAAACATCAGCAGATACAAAACCAAGGAAGCTCACAGGTGGTGATTTCAGTCTGGATCTCAATTTCCTAAGGCAGACATCATTCTGATAATGGACTACCTGCTTTTTTGCTTCAGTCTTCTAAGGCCAAGGCCAGCATTGCTGTGAACAGAGAAAGTGCAAGTCAACAGCCTCAGTGACTTCATTTCTAACAATTAATTCCTCAACCACAGATCCACACCCTTGACTTTCCATGCCATCATGAAAGAAGAGGATAAGGCTGCAGAGTTAACTGGACAGTTCAGCTTGCAGAGGATCAGACCTACTTGGCTGACAGCGGTGTCAAATTTGTCAGTCCAGGAGTTCAAGTTACAGTAGAGTAGTGCTGTTACTCACATGTTGGCTAAATTTGCTAATCTGTGAATATCATGTGATTGGCTCTGCAATTAAGCTGCAGATAATTCTCAGACGTCACTTTGCCTGTGAGGGGGAACACTTAGGGAAAGATGCATAATACAGTACTAATCATAGCTACAAGAAAGTTACTCAGGGGTTTTCATAAAGGGCATAGCTGCTTTTTTGTTCTTGAAGCACTTTTCCTTTTTTCTCAGACTTGAAAGAAGGGCAAGAAACAGTAATTCTCTCCTGGACTTCAGCATTTCGGTAGACATTCTGCTGCTCCCATAGGCTGTGTCTGCTTGGAGCTGTTTCAGAGATTTGCTAACTTCCTGATGCCAGGAAAAAAAGCATTAGTTTTCCATCCTGTCTCACATCTCAGACAGTGGCTGAGCATACCTAAGGAAAAAAAAAAAAAAGGAAAACGGAAAAGAAACATTGTCTTACTGCTACAAACCTGCCTCCTTCATGGCAGAGGTGTGCTCCCGTTAAACCAAGCAGGGAGAGGAGGCTGGTCCCATGGCACTGAGACAATGCACAGATGTGAGGCTGTGATAACAAAGGAACGGATCTCATTAGCCTTAACTTTGCATCCAACACCCTTTATGTCCTGAAAGAGTAACTGAGGTAGTCAATGCGAGACTTCTTTTTCTTTAAGATTATTAATTTCCTTTTGTTTGCTATATCACTAGGAAGGCAAATATCACTGCTAAAGTGAATGTGTTCGATTTCCTGATTATTTGCATCCATTGGCAGCTGTGCTAAAATGGCTGATTTCAAATTCATATGAGGCAGTGGAGGTATCTTCAGTGTCTGACCAATGCTATTCTTTTCTGTTACTGTCAACCCGTGCTGCTAAGAGGTCATCTGTCATTGTCTGTCTGCCCTTTGGGGTACACAGGCAGTCTGTGGCAGCCTGTCAGAGCTTGATGAGCCAGCCAACACTTGAGTTATTTTGCCTACTTCTTTCACAGACACGAGAGCACATGCTGCTTCTAAATTAGACTCATTCATTTGCTATGAAACAGTGCTGGACCAAAACCTCTGCTTCATCCCTTTCTGACACTTAAATTACCAGCTGAATAGTTGAGCAGGTATGAATGTACAGGGAAGAGACCATGCCAGTCATACAATAGAAACTTAGAGGGACCAATTAACTCCTAAAAATTGTGTGATACTTTTGTACTTCTTCTTCAAACACTGTGGGTCAAAACACTTCTAATTTTAACAGCTGTAATTATTTTTAACTCTGAAATCCAAAGAGTGGAAATGCAAAAAGGATCAACAATTAATAACAGTTTGTATAATTTTGCTGCTTAAAACCCCCTTTTTTCTGTCTGAGAAAAGTCCAAAGAAGGCTCTAACTGCAGGGCCTGACAGGCTGGTAAAAAAATGAGAGATCACAACTAAAAGAAGCTGTTAGTGAATTTGAAAATACATTTTTTGAAAGCGTTTGAGTAGGTACGATCAAGTATAGGGCCAACAAGGAGACAAACCACAATGGCTATTACACAGTATTGGGCCGAAATGTGAACTCCTGAGATGCTTCGCAATGAAAAAGGTTCATCAAGTTTCATTCGTGGCTGTGAGCTAGACAAAGGAATACACAGTACCAGTTGCAAGTCCTACTGAGGTTGAGTGCAGAAAGGTCACGGAAGCCGCCAGCTGCTTTGAAACTATGGAGTGAATCCTTATTAGGGAGGCAAGTTCTAGGCACCTCTTCTTTCCAAGATGAAGCCCATATATGCAGACAATAATGTGTGGATCAGGGCAGTTTCCAAACTGGCATGCGGTTAAAAGAGTTGATACTGGTATATCAAGATACACTGTATTACACAGTGTTTTTCAAGCTCCATAGCAACTCTTTCTTTCCTTCTGATGTTAACTCCATACCACATCTAGCCTTCCATGGTAAGGCTGTAGCAACCAGCGGGGAACTGAAATAGAGGAGCACCAGCTTTTGAAGTGAGGTACCGGGATGTCACTGTATTTGTGTAGGTTGTGATACAAGTAGCTGTCACAGCCTTTCTGCAAGCCATTTTGTTCTTCGTATTTAATTTAGGCTGAAAAACAAGATGTGATAAACAAAAAGGAACTGTTTGGTTTTGTTTTTTTTTTTTTTTTGTATAGGGTTTCACAGCTTTACCTCCATTTCTTCATGTTAAAACTTGTACAATTTCATTTTGACCCAGTAATGCTGAACTGGTTCTCCTGCAGCACAGCCTCTCACAATAGAGAATGAGGTAGTGATGTTGAAAATAGACTTTGGCAAAATTGAACACTAACAAATCAAAATTCCTTTCTTTATCTCAATAATGCAGAATCCTGCTTACTAAATGGGCCTATTTTTGGACTATTTCCTCAGGTACAATTAACAGCATGAGCAAATCTGTGCTATTTGTCATAACATCTCATAATCCAACTTCCTACATGTTTGGATAATATCAGCACAGTCCCGGTCTTCTGAATAATATTTACAAGTCTTAGCAGGTGCTTTTGGGATACCTGAATTTCTGATTTTGTTTTGATTTTTAACTGAAAAAAAAACCAGCCTAAACAAATTATTTATTTGTTTACATGCATCTATCAAGGAGAATTTGTCATAAGTTAACCAGGAGAAGATTGGTGGTATAGTCTGGCTGTGATGAGTAGGGTATTCAGTGGAAAAAAAGAACAAGAAGGGAATTCTGTTAGAACTATAATTTCATTGTTCCATGTGCATTGAATTTATAGTGATATGAGCATTTTCCACTCCGCAAGGACATCTACCAAACAAAAAAATAGAGAAACGGAGATGCCACCATGATTTAGAAAGTATCCACTTGCACTCTTCCAAGCTACTTACACTTGGTCCTAGGCACGTATGCACATTATGACCCTGTACAGTGAATCTTAGTATGAATATAAATCTTGACACCTCTGGCTAGGCGATATTTTGCCCTCACTTTCTTAGTTCCCCTTTAAGAACAAGAAGGACCAGCTAGACCTTTGAGATGTTCAATCTTGCTCAAGAAATAAGGAGCAACTATGAGTTTTTTGTATGCAAATCCAGGGTTCTTTGGAAAAGGAGAACTAATTGTATTTACCTGGTTATTTTCCCAGGAGAAACTTCTGATCTTCCATCATCTGCAGTCTTTTCACAGCCATCAGTCGTCAGGGATCACATCAGTCACTCTGCCTCCTCTGTAAAGACCGGAGGAATACCCAGGGTAGCACGGGGTATGTATAAAACAGCACTTGTTGCTGTGCTTCAAAAGATGACATAACAGTCTTACAAATGGTGCAGATCATCAGAGAATGGGCCATGAGCAGCCACATGGAGAAAATGAAGCAATTATAGATCTACCAAAGGCAAATCTGTTTAGGCACTAAGTTCTCATTCTTCTAGTCTTATTCTCTCAGAAGGTTGATTCATGTATTTTTGATCAAAGAACACAGAAGTAATATAGGAACATAGATCCTGCCAAGATGTCCATGAGCAAATGTGCAGATGAGCAAATCGCTAATACTTTCAGAAACTGACAGTTGCGGATGATTTCATAGGCATATCTTGAACAACCATAATGCATAATCTCTCGCTACATCAAACAGATTGGGCAGCCAAGCCCCATGAGCTAGAGGAGGCTTTATAGCAAATGTGACATTCAGGTGTAGCTCAGTGTGAGAATCACTTTGATGGTTCTGCAGGATAAGTGGAAATAATTGTATGGTGAATGTATAGACACTTCTTTCTCTGCTTTTGTAAAGAAAATGGTTTGATGGCTGAGCACCTCACGTGGTCTTGCAGCCAGCAAGATTAGCCTTGTTTCAGAACTCTTCAGTCTCATTGCTGCAGAAGTCAATAATGCATAAACCATGGATGTAGACTGAGCAATGAAAAACTAGGAATAGGTCTTTGAGAAGACCATGCTAATATTAAAGCAACTTGGAAAAAAATGTTAATTTACGGTGGCTTATTAATAATTAAAAAAAGGAATCAAGGCTGACCTTGGGCAGGATAGGAGCTACCCTGTGCAGCGTACACACATTTGCAAACACCGTGTCTCGCATTCTGAATTCAGGTTTTCACTTACACTCTAATGTATGCAACCAGTGTTGTTATAGTACCGAAGAATAATGTCTACAGAAGTGCTGAGGTTTCCCAAAACAAATTGTTCAAAAGACTTGGAATACAATGTAATTTCTTCTCTCAAATGACAGTAATATTTGCTAAGGCCACTGAGGTTATGCCTTTACTTCTATCCTAAACATGCCTGGGGAGGTTTCTGGCCGCAGAGGCTATCTGACATTGAACAGATTGTGTCTACACTAGTAAACATTCTTAACCTACAGGGTAACCATATACAAAACACTTTGTGTGAATGGCCTCTTGAGAACATTTGTGCTCAAACCCTTTCTAGGAACTATTTTAAAGACTGCTGTTTGACATAGGACAAAATGATACCAAGAAGACTTTGTGAATATACAGTTTTGTTTCCACACCTTGGAAAATCTCTGGGTTATTATTCTAGAAGAATACCATACTATGGCACTGTTGTCTGTGTTACGTTACGGTGGAATAAATGAAGGAACAGAAAAGAAGGACAGACTGAAGGCTGAAGAAGACTATCAAATTATGGAATTAGTATCATGTATTTTTTTAAGGGAGCATTGTGTTTTCTTTCTCCTGAATTGGGTTCTATTACCCTGGGAAGAAAGCTGAGATGTATGTAAACAACTGAAGACCCATGCATTAATAGCAGATTTTCCAGAGTTATAGAAATGTTGGATATCAAATTTTGGGAGCTCAGATTCAAATAATGGGCATACATACAATTGCATGTCCTGGGTGCCTTTTCATAATCATCTTCAAAATATTTAAAAAAATTGTCCAGAATCACTACTTAGATTATTGATTTTTTCCTTTATATTTGTAGAATAAAAAGAAGACAGAGGGAGAAACCTAACCCTAGTTCTGAACACTAGCATAACTATAAAGATAACCCTTGCCCTAAAACCAAACCTGAACCTTGACCATAACCATAACCATAAAGCCCAGCCCTAATCCTAACCCCAACAGAAAACTGTAACCCTAACCCAAACCATAAAACCTACCCCTAAACCCCTAAACCTAACCCTACATCTTAACTCTAAACCATTAAGCTAACCCTAATTCTAGCCCTAAACACAACCCTTATCCTTATTCTAAGCCCTGATCGTAAACCCTAAACCTAAGCCTGACCTTAAGCCTAAAACCTAGCCCTGACCCTAAATCTAAATGCTTACCCTAAGCATGAAAATTAAACCCTAACCCTAACAGTAAGTCCTAGCTCTAACCCTCTTCAACTCTCTATATAAAACTTTTTTGTTTACAAAGGATTATCAGATTTACTTGTTAACTACTTCAGTTACAGCAGGTCCTCCTGTTTAATGGAAAAATGTTTTTCTCCTGAATATTGTAAACTCTGCAGGATACTAGAACTTACTGTTAATTAAAGCTGACTTCAAAGACCAGGTTTTCTAACATTTTAACTGTGTAGCTTCCCACAAAGAATGTTGCAGGTGCTGAATAAAAAGCTGGAAGAGACGAGTCCGCACTGAGTATATTTTACCAAGGTGTCAGGTACAATATTAGGGTACTAAGCAAACTTCATGATTTTTACACAAGCATGCAAGTAGTTTTACAGCAGAGATAACATTAAATAATATCATTTTATTTACAGTTTGAAATTTTTTTTTTTTTTTAAGTTAGTGCAATATCTTAAGCTAAGAACAAGTTTTAAGTGTCTCTCATAGAGCAATAAATCTGTCTGGTGAAGAAAACAAAGACTAAAGCCCCAATCTCAGAATCATGGAAATATGTAGGTTGGAAAAGACCTTTAAGATCATCAAGTCCAACTGTTGACCTAACACTGCTAAGTCCACCACTAAACCATGTCCCTAAGCGGCTCATACACACGTCTTTTAAATACCTCCAGGGATGGTGACTCCACCACCTCCCTGGGCAGCTTCTTCCAATGCCTGACAACCAGTTTCAGTGAAGAAGTTTTTCCTAACATCAAGTCTAAACCTCCCCTGACACAGCTTGATGCCATTTCCTCTTGTCCTATCACTTGTCATTTGGGAGAAGAGACCAACACCCACCTCTCTGCAACCCCCTTTCAGGTAGTTGTAGAGAGTGAAAAGGTCTCCCCTCAGCCTCCTCTTCTCCAGGCTAAACAACCCCAGCTCTCTCAATCATTCCTCATAAGGCTTATCCTCCAGACCCCTCACCAGTTTCATCGCCCTTCTCTGGACACGCTCCAGCACCTCAACGTCCTTCTTGTAGTGAGGGGCCCAGAACTGAACACAGGATTCAAGGTGGGGCCTCACCAGTGCCAAGTACAGGGGGACAATCACCTCCCTACTCCTGCTGCCACACTCTTTCTGATACAGGCCAGGATGCCGTTGGCCTTCTTGGCCACCTGGGCACACTGCTGGCTCATATTCAGCCGGCTGTCAATCAACACCCCGAGGTCCTTTTCTGCAGGGCAGCTTTCCAGCCACTCGTCCCCAGGCCTGTAGCGTTGCATGGGGTTGTTGTGACCCAAGTGCAGGACCCGGCACTTGGCCTTGTTGAACCTCATACAGTTGGCCTCAGCCCATCGATCCAGCCTGCCCAGATCCCTCTGCAGAGCCTTCCGACCCTCCAGCAGATCAACACTCCTGCCCAACTTGGTGTTGTCTGCAAACTTACTGAGGGAACGCTCGATCCCCTCATCCACATCATTGATAAAGATATTAAACAAGACTGGCCCCAAAACTGAGCCCTGGGGAACACCACTTGTGACTGGATGCCAACTGGATTTAACTCCATTCACCACGTCTTGTCACATACCTGCATAACTTCATTCACTACAAGATTTCTAGTGTTTCAGGAACCATGGTAATGTAAAATTAGTTGCTTCCTTCGGAATGCTCTCAGTGGATGCCACAGTAAAATGCAATTAGCCCTACCGAATCAAAGTTTTGAAACCTGCAGCTGACTAACAGCGCTAGCTTCCTTTATGACCTGGCTACGCTCCACATGATGGTTAGGACAATGTCTTAAGAAACTTCCAGTGATATTCTCATGTGCTCTAGACTAAGCACAATCTTGTTCAAATAAAATTAAGGATGTGATGTAGAGGTTGGAGATTACTGCATAGGTTCTTTGGTCATTAGCGAACATCAGCCTAGATGACGTCATTAGCAAATCCTTCAGTATTTTTATGGTGTTCAGCTTCATTAGTACAACAGACTGTAAGAAAAGAACAGCACATGCTATTCAGTATCTATCTGATAACCCAAAGTGAAGGATAATGCCATTCCAGTCTCTTAAACAACTAAAATTTCTAAATTGTATTCTTTTTTCCTAACTATTGGGTGTGAGCACAGTATAGGCATAAACATTGATGTAAATGGCATGAATATTCATTGAAAAATTTTACATGTATGTAAAGAAAGAAAAAAGTGTAGCTGTTGCTTCTGACCAGTGAAAGAGACTGATGAACATCAAGCCCAGCATTTTCTCTTATCTGGTAAGGCTTATTATTTTGTAGACTGAAACCCTTGAGGTTTTGTTGATTGAAAAGTAGATATCTATTTTGGAAAGGAGTAACATGTTCCAGTGCTTGGTCACCCTCACGGTGAAGAAGTGTTTCCTCACGTTGGGTATCCTCCTGTGTTTCAGCCTGTGCCATTGCCTCTTGTCCTGTCACTGGGCACCCCTGTAAAGAGCCAGGCTCCATCTTCTTTGCACCCAGACTAACAAGGACTTCTTCCCAGGCTGTTCCTGACAGAGGTGCTCTGTGGAGCTCCATAGAGGCAACGAAGCTGCAAAGTGTGCAACATGTCCCTACTCTGGAGATGATCCATTGTTAACTGATTCCCCAGTTAGCTGAATGAAATCATGATTTATAATAAAATAATTAGGGGAAATATGCACCACCTGCCAGAATACTCAATTAGAATAGACCCAAAATTACCCTTCAAATTTACTCAAATGTTATAACTAATTGACAAATGTACCTGAAAATCTTGATGGGTAAACCATTATTTTAGCTATTCCTGTATGCACGTAAAAGGAGAATATCTTAACATTTAACACTCTCTACCTTTGTTTTAAATAAGTAATTTCTTAAGCTGTAATGACTGTTGATGATGTTTGTTTAACTGTTGATAGGACAAGGGAAAGGCAAGTCAATTGGATTTTTTATTCTGCCCCTGTCTATACTGATGTTCATGTACAATAAGTGTGACATTTGTTCCACCTTCGGTGTCTTCATAGGAAGGGGTAATAGCACAATAATCTAACAATACTTACAATGTTTGCAGCTTCCCAGCAATGTGCAAAATCTCTGGTGAGTAAAAGTCTTGAGATGGTATAAACCGACCAGTGCACAGTGAACTGTGGAATTTGCTTTTATAGTCAAACTCTTATATTCTTATAATGTAATTAAAATGTTATCACAGCATAAAGCATGATAGCAACACTGGCTACATTCCTGGTTTTTTCGTAGCATGCAAGTTATTTAATACATGTTAGGAGCATTTTAGATTTGTTTTCTAACCCCTTCTTTTAATAAAATGAAAAAAATTGCCACAATGTATTTCCTTGACAGCAGTGATGTCTATATTTTTCTTTCTTATTTGTTCCATAACTCAATAATAAAAGTTACTTTTAGAACAAAATTATTTCTGCTGTGACCTAGGATTACCGAAAAGAGAGCAGGATTTTGCACATTGAAGGAAATGTAAAAAGGAGAAAAAAAATAAAATACACAGGATAGAGGAGAACAAATCTATTAACTGCAAAATATACTAAGAATTCTTGAAAGCTGAACAAAAACTCAGACAAAGGAAGTGATAGTGGGCATAGAAGAGTAGCTTGGAAGGGACCTCTGGCAGGAAATGAGTGGTCTGCCAGTGAGTCGGAATCTGTAAGAACAACATTTTGTTTATCATTCATCTGTTGATCTTCTATTCTCACATTATGTGGGGTAGCAGTAATAGCGTTAGTGTGCATCCTCTCAGAGCATTAATAGCTTCCTCTCTTACATGGTTATTCAGTCTTTTGTGCTATCAGACAATGGCAGTGCAGACAGATTCAAACAATCACAGATTAAATATGTATCAGGATACTCTCATATCCTCAAAACCTGCAAGCCATAAGTAACACAACAAATGGATGCAACAAGTAGACAGAGAGCCTTTCTCACACCTTTTTTTCAATAGAAAACTCTGTTTTCATTGTTCAGCTTTAGATTTTGGCCCTTGCGTAATGTAGGGGCATAGCAAAATCTTGCACTGAGTGCTGGACTACTGTGGGTTCTCAGTGGAGCAGACAGGCATACATTCATCTGCACAAATTTAGTTTAGACTAATAAGCAAACAAAAGGGGCACACATGGTCTAAAATGAAGGTTCTAGGAAATAATTTTTAAGATCAAGAAGAAATATTTCCTCTTTTTAAATAATGCAGTGGAGGCAACTAAAAAAAAAAATAAAAAAATACATCCCCTGGCTGAAAAAAAAGGGGTTGTTTTTCCTTGACTGATACATGAAGCTAATCCGAAAGGGGAAATTGACAGGAAGTGGGGCCACACTTAAAAAGACTGACAATTCATAGAGAGAGAAATGGAAATAGATAAATACAGCAATGATTTTAAAATATAATTTTAAATAATCTACTGCACATGATTGAACATGTTGGATATTAATTTGTTTTATATACATGATCATAAAACTGGCAGGGTTCTACGTGTATTTTAAAATATCCTAAGCATATTTTTATACCTTCCTTTTGTCTTGCATTCTTTAAATTATCTTTCTTTTTAAGCAAAAAGATATTAACACCCATTGGTTTTCTAAAGAAATCTACCATCCAGGGATATTTGCATAAGAAGGATAATTAAAAATATTACTAAGTTTTACATTTTCCATGTCATGCTTTTTGGGACTCCTGTAACATTGAAGATTATGTATAAGTTTAGACATCTCTCAGTGGAAAATAATATCCTGGAGCTGCAAATTCTTTAGACATTGCTGGGTTGCTTTTACTTTTCTTCACATAACAAACCATGCATCGCTAAACTCCTCTAATTTAAGTCAAAATCAGGCAATAAAGCCTAAAACTATACAATTACTCCATTAGCATAAGAAGGGTGTGCAGGATTATATGGTATTTGAACATAGGACTCTGTATTGTGTTGAATTAATGCTGAGAATATTTTGCTACAAATTGTTGTCTATAGCTGACTGGTGCCAAGAACAAGAAACAACTTACAGAGATGGACTGAAGCAAAGTAGTAGCATGCACCAACGGCCATTTAGGCTAAGTGCTTACTACCATGGAAGATCCTCACTTCTGTTAGCATTGGTTCATCCTTTTCAGTGAGTCTGAGAAGTAATTTGAAGTCATTTCCCCAAAGGAAGTGACTTTATCCTGGAATGAATAAACACTGTACTTAATAGATTTTCAGCTCAGGCATTGGTTATGATAATTATGTTAATTGAAAGCCCCTTCTAGTCATTAAATGAAGTGTTCCATTTATAATAGGAATATTAATTTAAAAAGAATAAATTTCACGGAAAATACATCTAGAAATAGCGTTTTGTGTACAACAGCAAACAATTACTTTCAGAAGCCAGTCTTTAGGCATTCCTTCAATTCCTCCAGCTCTTTTTTCCAGTCCTGAAGAAGAATGACATCTACCAACTGCTTCTCTCTTTGAGTCAAGTCTCTGTCAATGCTGAAGGATAAATGCTGGACAGAATTGTATTTCCTATAAAATTCCCTTCCCTTCCCCTCCCTTCCGTGCCTTCCCCTCCTTTCCCTTCCTTCCCCTCCTCTCCCCTCCACTCCCCTGTCCTCCCCTCTTTCCAAATCTTGCTCCCTCCAAGCACGTTGCTGTATATTCAAGAGTACTATTTCGTGTACTGCAAGGTTCTTGAGGTAATGGCAGTCTTACACATCTTTGAGCATTATATCCTTACAGTGTTGGCAAAGTAATAGAAAATCTTTGCTTCTAGATACTGGTTAGTTTTAATGCATCCAGTATTTGCTAAAATGGCAAAATAACAATGAAAATAAAGTCTTTATCTGTAGAAAATAGTTCCCTAAGTGCTTTTGCACTTTCCTTTTTGATTGCCAATATTTTCTTTCTTACTCCTTTCTTCCCTTACCTGTGTTAATAGTTCCTCATATACAGACTTTTAGTTTGATGGCAATGTAAAATTTTATGAAATAATTAGGGGAGCTGAGCTGCTGTTATCAAATAGCTTAACAATTTAATTGGAGGACACTTTCAGAGTAGCAGTATAAAAGGAGCTCAAGTAAAATCTACTTTATATCATCAGTGTATTCAACAGTGTTGTTTCAAGTCACTGTTTTGTTGTTGGTTTTAAAACAGAATTGGACCAGTAATTTATGAGTGTCATAGATCAAACCAGGGGAGACCAAATTAATAAATCTTCTTCTTTCCCACAAGCTTCACAGGACTAGGTGCTTGCCAGCTTGAGCAGAATTAAGTCTTCAGGTGTCTACTGTCTTCTCTCTAATATTGACTTTAATATTGATCCTTAGCAGGGAACAGAGCTATGTTTTGTCCAAAGTGTTCTGCAGCTCAAAGAGAAAAATATCAAGTCTTATTTATTTCTCCCCAAATGCTAGTTGTTTGCTCTCAGAAACAAGAAACCGAAAGGCTTCAGGATCGATGAAATCAGTGACAATATGAGCTGCTTTACGCAGACTGTTCATCTGCAAGTGGAACAGACATGCTACGTAAAAGCCCCCAGGCTTTTGCTGATACTGTGAAGAAAATCAAAGAATAAGACAAAAAATGAATGGTAGTAAGGAAAGATATAAAATATTGAAGAACAGGGATCAATTCTTATGATCTGGTTTTTGTTGCTTTTACTGCCAGTATATTTACACTATCAAACCATGTTTTTGTAGTTCTTTACATGGTAATATTTATAAGGTTGTTCACAGAAAACCATTAATAAAAGAAATTTGTTGTGCAAAAGTAATAATTTAGCTGCTGGTTACAGGTTTTTTTCATGCAAGTGATTTATTTGTCTTATTCTAACACCAGGGTGTTCTAATTTGCCTTCTTGAAGTGGTGTTGTATATGATCAGGTGTCTTTACAAAGGCAGATTCTGTATTTGTTCCTGGGAGAATGTTTATGCTTCATGTCTAGGGATTTTTTTGACAAATATTTCGCAAAGCTGCAACTTGAAATCTACTGACAGATACAATATAAACCAAAAGGTGTATAATAACTCACTAATGTATGCATGAGATTGCAAATCAAAACTTCCCACCTTTAAGACAAATCTTGGCAAATGCCACAGATGCAAAATAGTTGTAGCGGGTGGCAAATTGCTACAGCATCACCACCCGAGGGTGCAGTGAAGATGAATGGAGCCCTCTGTGTTTTTCCATGAGATCACAGTTATGGAATCACCCAAGTAAGACATTTGTATTAAAAATCAAGGCTGTTAAAAGTATCTCTAAAACTCTTTGTGTGAGTTGCCTAACAATTGATAATCATCTTTCTAATAGTTTTATACAATGATGACACAGAGCTATGCATACAGAAAGACATCTTTATTCTAGACTGGAGACACTGTTTGCTGCTGTTCAGTCCATCAAGAAACCCATTGCTATGGATTCTTACCCAAAGGGGACAAAGGCCCCCCCTGTCCCCTCAAACTGACTTTCTGAATAACAGGAGTCATAAGTTTTTGTGAAGTAGTTCCTATGTCACAACATAAAATTAGGCTACCAGAAGCACAGATAGTCAAATTAGGTTTAATTTAGAAAAAATATTCAGCTATGTGGCATAGATTTACTGCTCTGAGAGGACCCATCCAAATCATTGTTACATTGTTCATGTAGTGAATTGTCTTTAATATATACATTACACACTTCACTTTTACTCCAAGGATGCCTAGCTTTGGTTTTTAGCTCTGTCTGTTAGAAGGACTCTGAAGGCTCCTCTGATAATTTTTGAGTTCATTATTTAGTTAAGGCTTGTGATCAACTCCTCAGCTATATCCATTTCAATATATCAAGATTTTACAGAGTTTTTCTAATATTTTAACTACTCTTGCAGCTTTTAACTACTTCTATATTTTAGCTCTCTTTTCTTTCTATTGTTAAGCTTAGAACAGACACCTTCTAGCAATGGCCACATTAGCATCTAGGATACAGGCAGAGTTATTTTGCTATTCCTACTCAAAATTTTTTGTGCTTGTGCCACGCAGTCCTGTTTTCCTTCTCACTTCTCACCACAGTCATCTTTGGAGACTATGTCCAAACTCATTGATCACCAGGGAATCCCAGCTCTTTACAGACATACCAGTTCTGCAAACAGATTCCTACTTGCTCAAGGCATGACCCAAATTCCTGCATAGAACCATAAAATCATAGAATCTATGGTTGGAAAAGACCTTTAAGATCATCAAGTCCAACTGTTGACCTAACACTGCTAAATCCACCACTAAACCACATCCCTAAGCGGCTCATCCACACGTCTTTTAAATACCTCCAGGGATGGTGACTCCACCACCTCCCTGGGCAGTCTGTTCCAGTGTCTGACAAGCCTTTCAGTGAAGAATTTTTTCCTAACATCAAGTCTAAACTTCTGGCACAACTTGAGGCCATTTCCTCTTGTCCTATCACTTGTCATTTGGGAGAAGAGACCAACACCCACCTCTCTGCAACCCCCTTTCAGGTAGTTGTAGAGAGTGAAAAGGTCTCCCCTCAGCCTCCTCTTCTCCAGGCTAAACAACCCCAGCTCTCTCAATCATTCCTCATAAGGCTTATCCTCCAGACCCCTCACCAGTTTCATCGCCCTTCTCTGGACATGCTCCAGCACCTCAATGTCCTTCTTGTAGTGAGGGGCCCAAAACTGAACACAGTATTCGAGGTGTGGCCTCACCAGCGCCGAGTACAGAGGCACGATCACCTCCCTACTCCTGCTGGCCACACTGTTTCTGATACAGGCCAGGATGCCGTTGGCCTTCTTGGCCACCTGGGCACACTGCTGGCTCATCTTCAGCCGGCTGTCAATCAACACCCCGAGGTCCTTTTCTGCAGGGCAGCTTTCCAGCCACTCGTCCCCAAGCCTGTAGCGTTGCATGGGGTTGTTGTGACCCAAGTGCAGGACCCGGCACTTGGCCTTGTTGAACCTCATACAATTGGCCTGGGCCCATGGATCCAGCCTGTCCAGATCCCTCTGCAGAGCCTTCCTACCCTCGAGCAGATCAACACTCCTGCCCAACTTGGTGTTGTCTGCAAACTTACTGAGGGAACACTTGATCCCCTCATCCACATCATTGATAAAAATATTAAACAGAACTTGCCCCAGTACTAAGCCCGGGGGAACACCAACCTCTTTTAGAACAATATAAGCTTTCCCTCAGTGCCTCTTTTGGATAGTATTATGTATTACCCATCATAGCAAAGCAAGCAGAGTGAGAAGTAATACCGAGAGTGACAGGAGCCGCACTCCCAGTAACACAGCCCGAACTCCACTGGTAACAGAGGCCCCTTTCTGTGACCCAGTGGACCAGGGGCTGAGATTTGCAGCTGGATGAGCGGACACAGCTAACACTTTAGAAAACGACTGTGAGACAAAAGAAAGGACAAGTCAACCATTGCTTTGGGATAGCTCAGTGAGAGCTATACCTGAAAAAACTCTAGTGACAAGCCCCCCCTACTGCTGATAGCTGCAGTATGTTTTGGAAAGATAATCCCTTGTGACAGCATTAGTTACAACCCGGGCCATAAGCTTCATTTATATCTCCCAGAATAAATTGAATGCAGTTCACAGATAAGTTTTTGGTAAGCTGGTGATGCTGCACTCAAAGATATTCTTCATTACCTATTTTAAAAGACTTTACATTACAGATATATATTATAAACTTCCTTTTTTTTATTTTTTTTTTTTTTAGAAAAATAAGTCCCTGCTGCAGACTCCCATACTGTTTGGAATGCATTAATCATTATCAGAAAAAAAATCTCTGTCACCTGAGCTCAATGGTAAAGCTTTTACATGGCAGTATCATTAACCTTAGCCCCTAAAATGGAATACAGCCTGCACATTACAGATCTTTTCCACTTATTGCTAACTAAATGCTGTTTTTCTGAGTATGTCAAGAGCAAAATTTCATTCCCAAACACACGTCATCATTGCCAGCAATTGCTTTGCCATTGTACCTCAGGTCAGAAGTTAGTTCTTCAAGAAGAAGGAGTTGCTAACCCATTGTCTAAGAAGCATAAAAAAAATAAAATGCTTTTGCTTTCCATAAGAAAGCAGAAATTTTTTATTAGCTGTTATTAGCAGGAAAAATCAAGGGGTTATATTCTTCAATCATTTAAGCTCTCTGTAAACACATTGACCTCTGTGACAGTGCACTCAGTGAAAAAGCAGGATGCATTTCTCAAGTTGATTTTAACCCACATTAGGGTAATGCAGTAGGAACCCACCTCCAGTTTGCGCTAATGTTCCTGTCCTACCTCTAAGCTGTTAGCAGTTCACCTCTATAATTTGAATGCACTTTGAGACAAAAAAAAATTGTTTGCTTAATGATGTATACAAGGACACACATGAAAGAATACCTAAAAAATAAATTATCTGAAAAGGCTTAAAGCCTTGGAAAGAGTCAAAACATGATGAGCACTGGAGGCTACAAAAGTGATCACAGCATGGTACCAGCTTCGTGCAGTGAACATAGAGCACGTACAATGCATTATTAGGAATACAAGCTGATGTATGCAGGGTAATTTGCCCATTTGCATTGCACCTAATGCAGCTGTAGAAGCTGATTAAATTGTATAGACAAAGCTCATTTTGTCAGTGATTAAGCTGAGGAAATGGAGCAACAGCTAACTGGGGGTCAGTATTAGTACATCTTTCTGCCAATTATCATGATAAAATAGCATGTTCTTGTGGCTGATCCTAGCCAAAAGGATATTTTTAAAGAGTAGTCTGAGTAAATAACCAAGTAACAAAAAGATCGTGTCTGGTGGCATTGCAGCTTTAGGAGTCAATGACTGAACGAGGACTGTAAATTCCCTGCACAAAGTTGAACATAGACTAGTTTTCCCAACTACCATAGCTACAGGTCATGCAAATTTGGATGCACCTCTTTGAGCGTCACTGTAAATTAAAATCTAGATATTAGACTCAGAAAGTCTGTCTTGCCTCCATTTAAGTCACTTAAGAGAAATTAATTTATCTTCTTGTTTATTGCCTCTTCTATTCCCTGTCCAGTTGGATCACATATTGTAAGCATCACAGCAAGTACCAAAAGTACGGTAGCAGGTAGCAGGGATTGTTTTAATGGTATAAATGTATTTAATTACATCTATAATTCTGTGTATACATAAATGATCTCCTGCAGTCCCTTCCAAGCTGAACTAATGTATGATTATATATTAAACTATCATTTTGTTATTTCCTTGTTATATTACATTTTTATAACTTGGCTAAGACTTTGTATGTTAGCATGAATAGTTTCTCCAGAAATAAAATAAAATGTACAGAATCCTTCAACTTTATATTTGCCCAAGCTGTTTCTTAGCTTGTGTTCAAAAATCCAGCATGGTTAACAACACACAGCATGCACTGAAACAGTCATGGACATTACAGAGTACTATTTAGGGGGATGTGGGATTTCTGGAACACTATGAAATGTGAATATTCAATCACTGTCATACAAACCATATCTCAATGCTTTCATGAAGCATTCTGAATAGATTTGCATGTGATACTTAATGTTCTGTGATAAACATTTTCGTTATTCATTGTCGTTCGATGCTAAAATTCTAAGTGAAAGAAAACCTGTGGGTAACCAGATCTGTAGCTCTGGTCTCATATCACCTTCGTCTCCTCATATCTGATTTGTAAAAGTTGGTATTTTACATGGTAATCTTGATAAATATTCAGCTGTGTTCTACAGTGGAATATCAAATAGGCATTTCCCAAATGGAAAGAAAAGACCCTGGCCTTAAATGCTTCCCAAGACACTTCTCTCGTGTTTCCACAGGGGTACTGCCTGACTACCTATGAGTGACACTTCTGAGGATGCATGCTAGTTGGCTGTGATGTTGTTGCTATCATGAGCAATAGCAGTATCCCATGTGGGATCCTCTATTTCAGTGAATTTCAGTGGTGTTGAACCGACCAACATGACAGAGTTAAATATGTGCGCGTGCACACACAAGCAAAAAACCCCTTTTCCATGCCTGATTGCCCAGAGCTAGCGTAAGTCATAAAAATACCCAGAATCTTTAAAGATACATTTGCACAAGGGGAAAAGAGATGCTCAGATTTTAAACAGATGTTTGGATCCAAATTTTAGTGATGTTTGTGTTTATATATGTTGAAGTACTTAACGTGCTGTGGGAGTGCTAGCATATGAGACACACATCTATACAGGGTTTGGTCAGCAATCAAAACAAGCAGGTTGGCCTGTGGGCTATGCGAGTAATCTGGAGTGTCTGTGTATGTGCGTGTGTTTGCAATCCTACGGATGCACTTGGCCAGAAAAAACAACACTTCTTTTGATTGACCTTTATCTTGTTTAACACCTGGGTCATGCTAAGATCCATTTCTATCCATAAGTTTCCATTCATGCAATCCTTTGGAAAAAATCCTATTGCAAAAACAATGTTGTGCTCTTTCATAAGATTATAAACATTTATGTCAGGGATACCTAGGGTAGGCATGTAATTTTCTATCCATGTTATCTGCCTTCCTGGTATTGTTACTTATTTTACAAATGCGGTTTATTTCCTTTCCCAGTTCCTGGATTAAATGTCATGATTATTTTTATTTTTTCCCAAAGGAGAAGATTTTAAATGCCTATTTATTAAGCACTTCTAATCTGTCCATTAATACGAGGAATAAGCCACCAGTATTTGTCTTTCAAAAACCATTTTTTAGATCACCTTTGCTTTTTGGTTTATCAAATTTTGTCCTAGTGCTCTGGGGTCCTGACAATCTTCAAGAATATTTGTGCCAGGTTACTAATAACTGCTGGAGTTCAGCTGCTCAAAGGGAATATACCTTCAAACACTTGGGTTAGGACCATGGAGAATGCAGGTAGGCGATATATTAATCAAGTATATGAGGATAAAAATAGATTGTCCTGACCAATTCCATTTAAAAGCAAGGTCCAGATGTCTGAAACGCTTCCTATTTCTGTGACAGTGGTGTGGTTAGTATCCCTTCAGAGCTGCAGCCTGCAGTCTGTTAGGTGTTCTGTAAACATTGGTGCTATAGGTCCACACCATTTCTTTAGAGAGCACAGGGCATATCGCTTGCTCGTTTGGAGGTTTTCCTCTGCAGTAGGACCCCTGCAAAAAACTAGTTGCGTTAGTGGCTTCTCTGTATTTTATGTTCTTAAAAGTCCTGTTCTGTGTTGGCACAAACCATGCCTGCATTCTTTTTCCAGGAGGTTTGTAACTGTGGAAACGGTTTTAAGTACCTGCATGGCTAACAAACAGCTTGATTTGAATCCTTACCTGGGCGTGCTCCTAATCCATTTGTGAGAGCAGAAAAAGAAAGGAATAGTACTGCACAATAAAATGCTACTTTGAAAAAGGGAAACAGCTAATATCTGTGTGGCTTCATCTTATTATTTTGAAGTTAACATTCAGTAAATATTCAGTGTAAAGTTAACATTCAGTAAGGCTGTGCTGGATCTCAGGGAAAGCTTTTGTATACTTCACAAGTGCTGGTAGAAATCTTCCATTTGTACAAGTGTGAACCACAGGACAAGCGATAATATGAATTGCTACTATATTGTGATTTGCAACTCCATTAGCTTCCATTATACAGTTGTCTGAATGTGATGAGAAAAACTTAGGAGAACGACCAACATAAAATAAAAGAGTATGCTAGTATTGTAGAATACGTCTAGTAAATTTTAAGAAAAGGTTCCATTAAAATGCAGTGATAATCTGCCATTAAATGGAATTTACACTTTTAGAGAAGCTATATTTTAGACTATCAGCCTCAAACGGATGTTCAGAAAGAAACCAGTTACCGAGCCGAATATATTGTGTTGCCATAGGCATGTGAAGAACTCAGGTATCTGGGGTTTCTGAAGTACCTTTTACATATAATTGTACATCATAGGTATTTTCACCTTAGACCTTACCTGAGCTGCTTTTATATTAGGTAATTGACAAATAATGAAGGTTTATGCTGAGCTATTTTACATTAATTTCTTATTGTTATTTACATGTGACACTGTGGATTGACTAATCTTTTATGCATGCAAAAGAGTAGTCTGAAGCTTTAGTGAGCAGGTCTACTGAAAGAAATACTGAGAGTTCTATCAAGTGTATTTATTTATTGTTAATATTAATCAGTAATTAACTTCTTTTTATAAAGATTGCCTTTTTTATTCCTACTTGCTTCTTGTTTTCTTTATTGAAAACAGTAAATGGTTTTCTGAGGTAATTTGAAAGATTAAAGCTCATCACCTACTCTCTGTAATACTCAGATTAGCTTCACATCAGTCTCCCTGTTTAGTTAGGGCATATTTTTTCTGTCATTAACTAGCAAATTACTACCAATCTGAAAGTCACATCCTTTCCATAATGTGAAAGCAAAATTAAGCTGATTGTTATCTGTCTTTAAGTTGCTTGTTTGCTTAGAAATGCAACCTGTAGACTCTCTGGTTTGACAGGAAAACACCTTAAATTTAAAATAAAGGACATGTAGTACAAAGATCTTCCTTTAGTGTAGAGGCATTAGGTAAGTTCCAAGGACAAAGACTTCTTGGAAACCAGAGTGCTTAATAGGTCTGAAAATGAAGCAAAACTATCAAAAGTCTTTTATACACAGGAAAAAATATAAAGTTGAATAACTGCATAAAGATTGTTATATGAGTGAGTGACCTCTTATATTCTGGTCTTGGCACTTCATCTCTGGACGACAAAGTCCAAGCAAGCCTGGAAAGATGCCTTTGCTTCAGAGAAATCCAGCGTGTCCTCCAGTTGTGATGTTCAGAAAGGTAGCCCAAGAAAAAGCAAGGAAAGAACTTGTTTTCCTGATAGAAACAACCATGAACGCTGCAGGTACAGCACTGGCTAGGGACAGAGACCGGCTTGCCCACCCGGATGGGTAAGCAAGAAGGGAAAGGGGGAAAACATTAATTTCTCTGTTAAGCTACAAAAAAGACAGTAAATCAGAACTGGGAAATAAGAATCATTATATTTTCCCATTTTTTCAAAAACTTTGGGATTTTGTCTTCAAAATGTCTGCCTGGAGCAAGGATTAAAGTTTAAATAACACTTTTTCTTTTTTCTTTCAAAGTGAAAGACCATAAAAATAAAAATATTTCTTATGCATTTTGAGGTATGTGGGTAGTTTTTAAGTATTCATTCTTGGTTTGTTTTTTTTTTCTTAAGTGTTTAAATGACAAAATTTTAAACAAGAAAATTAATATCCTTCATTTAAAAATTCTTGAAATAAATAACCAAGGATTGGGGGTTTTCTTAGGGAACTGAACAAAAAGAAATTGACCTTCAAAGCATCTTAAAAAAAATCCTGTTTCTTGATGAAAACATCTTCAGCTGAATAATTGCTACTTTTCTGTATTCATTTTCAGAGCAGGACTGTACTTTAATTAAGTTCAGAAGTCCATAAACACTCTAAATATTTCTTTTCATTAATGCATGTAAATTTTAAGGGCAAAACACTGTATCCATACTCATTTGATGAGTGCTTACCCATATGAATTATTATATCCTCTTCAGAGGACTGTCTTAGAAAGACCTGTGGAAACAAGAGATGCTCAGAGAGTTCACGCTGGTACACAGGTCATAACGCATTGTTTTCTCCTTACTTTGGTCAGTAAGGGTGCATACTTTTGCCTGATTCTCAGTGACAGGGACAGAATCGTGCAGAAATTCTGCGGTGAACGAAAATCATAGCAGTTTTCTCCCATTTCAGGTCTTCAGGGTTTCTGAAAATTTAAGTCAATGTTTATCTCGATGGGTGACAGGACTAATTTTTGACTAGATTTTGATTCTAAATTCTATCAGCCAGTGTGTGTAACAGACCAGATGAAGATGGTACCTGGCTAGATGTTGCTGAAGCTTTCACCCCAGAATGCACCTCCTCATGACCTGGTATGAGCCTGCTATCTGAGACTCCGCTGGCGATGAGGGTGCTCCTCCAAGCCTCTCAGAGATGTCGCTTTGTCAGTGTGATGCTTGGAAGGAGATGTACATAATAGCATAAAGGTTTCTGTGCAGTGTTTGTCTAGCCATAAAAGGGTGACCTATGTTTGTCCTATAGTCCCATAAAAATGTAAATAGCTGTATTGCTCTAACTGACAGCACATACAAGTGATTAAAAAATAGCTAGTGCTATGTGAAAGCTTGAGAACTGATCACATGAGTGCAAATAACATAACAGAGCAATCAGAACCAGAAATTTTCTCTCCTGTAAAGCAAACTATGTCATAAATAAGGGCATAGGTTAAGAGGCAGACGTAACAGTTGCTGCTGATGAAACCCTGACTGGGGCTGTGCCCTGTGCATGGTGCTTGTGAGAATCGGTCCTAGGTGCAGAGGAGAGACTGGGACTCAGCAGCTCTGGCTTCTTCTCATGTTTTCATCACTGCTTGCCTTATGACTGACAAGTCTGACTTAGATTTTATGTCCTGCTGCCTGGTCCCATGGATGAAGTCGTTTGTCCCAAGTGCCTCTTCTACAGCACCCTTGTGATGACCCGTATGCTCATGCTGTCTCTAGGTGGAATCAGCCAAAGAACAGGACTTGTTAATGTATAGTTTATACAGTACTACTAGAGAAGAATATGCTGTTCACAAGGACATTATTTTCTTCTTGGAAAGCTGATTTTAGTGAGGTTTGGGGTTTTTTTTCCTGTAAAGTGTTTTTTAGATGCTTGGAAAAACAGAAGAATAAAAACCAAAGCTACGTCTATGATTTGGGATGATGCAGCCTACGAGGTTGTTTTCTTGTCAATTTAACTTTTTAGAAAAAAAGGAAAAGAAAAAAAGAAAAGCTTACTTTCTTAGCTTATATTGTGGCAGCTCACTGCAAGGCTCTAGCCAGATAGTAACAGGGAGTACAACTGTACTGCTGGCATTCCTTTCAAACAGGTGGTATATCCTGTCCAACGAGCAGGTAAAACTCTCAAAATACATCCAGCATGCTTCTGATAGAAAGCAGATAACATCATAATTGCAGTCCTGAAACACTTTGGCCAGCAGGAAATGTGACACAAAGTGTAACACGCTTTCCACTGCTGCATGGTCAAATACCTTATTTCAGCAATATTTGTTCTCTTAATCCACTCAGCCAAAACTGACACACTGCAGCAGGAGAGGCAACACTCAGTTTTTACTTTTGCTTTGTCACTTAACAATATCATTTTGTTAAACTTATTAACTTGACTCTGTGATGGGTTCAGCCTGAAGAGTCTGTCTGCAGGTACTACAAATACTTGTTTTACCCAATGCTCTCATTTTTAATCAAACTTGGATGGAAAACCTCATTGTTCTTAAATGTAATTGCTCAGCTTTAAGCTATTCCAGGGAAATGTTCACACATAAAAGTAGACCAGATGGGGAAGAAAGCAATAAACCGTTTCCAAAAGTAGTGTTTGTTAAAGGTGCTGCTGAAAAAAAGGTCGACTGTTTGAATGTATTGGCATTGTCATGACTTAAAACCCAGGTCTATTTGTAAGTGTTGAACTGGTCACTGGAGGGAGCTGAGATTGCTCTAAGCGACAGGCAGCTGTCTGAAAGCAGTGCCCTTTGCAATGGGCTCTGATGGCAGCAATGCCAAGCTGTGAAAGACCCTTTCGGGGGCCAGGCAGGAAGCAGGTCTACATCAAGGTTAAAATTGCCTTCTTTGTAAGAAAAGTACTTATTAATGAGGAGGAAAGAGTTTGGCTGGGATTGTTTTGTTTTGGTTTTTTGGCGTATTTGGCAGTTTAATAATAGGACTTTGGTGAAACAAATTCATCGGTGTTTGCCTTAAGGATGTGCATGTTATTTATTTTCTTGAACTCTACAAAGGAAATTATTTCCGTAGAGAGCTGGGCTTTGTGTCTCATATGCCTGAAAGGAAACATCAGCCACAGTGCTCACAACAGTCTTTCCAAAGCCAGCAAGAGGAATGGTCACCACAGCAGGATTCCCCACAGCTGTTTCATCATAAATTTGTCTTTGGTTTGTTTTTGTCCTCCCTTTGGAAGAATGAGTCTCCGGAGGGACTGGCTGAATTTTAACTCTGTCACAGAGTGCCATGACTCAAAATACACCACTGACTCCAGCCATATTCTACAACACTGTAAGTAATGACACAAGAAAAAGCAAGCTATTTATACAAGTGACAAAGGGAAGAAAGGCTTACGCAGCTGCACTCTGGCACATGAGTTTCCATCCTTATCCTGCACAGGGGGATTGTGTGCAGAAGAATAGCACAGTTGCTTGCACTCTGGAGAACCAAAATAATCTTTTCCATTTCAGTCACAGGACTTTGCCATACACTCAGCCAACTTCCTTTCATTTAATTTATTTTTTCTATCTCCTTTAGACCATTGCCAACCTTTACTTTCATTTTTCCTGGTCTTCTACATTTTGAGAGAAGAACCAAAGCAGAATACAGTATTCAAATGGCAGATACCTCATGGACTAATACCGTATAAAACTTATATTCTCTCTGCTGTATTCTTGTCATAATAGTTCCTAATATATCATTTGTTTTTTAACTCCATGGGAGCACTGAACTGTGTTTTCATAGGACTAGCTATTACAATGATCATCTCGGTGCCCATGGCTGTGTATGCAAAGTTATGTGTGTCTCCTTTCCCACATGCATCCCTCTTCTTTTGCCTACATTTAATTTCCTCACCTGGTCCTTCAAACATGACTCTTAGGAGGTCCTTCCACAGCTATTCACAACTGCTCCTTAGCTTATTATTCTGGCTGGTTTAGTACCATCTGCAAAATTTGTCACCTCTTCCCAATAACTAAGAAAAGTCTGAATGTTGTATCCAACATGGGGACTGAGGCTACCATGATTCATCTCTTTTTTGAAACATCTTTGTGCAAAAATTGAACAGTAGGATTGAAGCTGTGGTTCTGAGCTAATCACCTGAGCTGCTTTACATATTTCTGCCTGTATCTCTGAAGCAGACGATTCTGGAGCAGAAGATAAATCCATTCTACTGGCATTAATCAAGGAAATGGAAGTACACTGCAAAATGTCTAACTTGTCCTTCATGACAATTTTCACAAGTACATCTTTTGTGGTGGGTTGACCCTGGCTGGACACCAGGTGCCCACCAAAGCAGCTCTATCACTCCCCTCCTCAACTGGACAGGAGGAGAAAAAAATATGACAAAAACCTCCTGGGTTGAGATAAGGACAGGGAGATCACTCAGCAATTACTGTCACGGAAAAAACAGTCTCAACTCAGGGAAATTAATTTAATTGATTACCAATCAAATCAGAGTAGGGTAATGAGAAATAAAACCAAATCTTAAAAACACTTTCCCCCCACCCTTCCCTTCTTCCTGGGCTCAACTTCACTCCTGATTTCTCTACCTCTTCCCCCCAAACGGCGCAGGGGGACGGGGAATGGGGGTTGCAGTCAGTTCATCACACGTTGTCTCTGCCAATCCTTCCTCCTCACACTCTTCCCCTGCTCCAGCGTGGGGTCCCTCCCATGGGATACAGTCCTCCACTAACATCTCTAACATGAGTCCTTCCCACGGGCTCCAGGTCATCACAAACTGCTCCAGCATGGGTCCTTTCCACGGGGTGCAGTCCTTCAGGAACAGACTGCTCCAGTGTGGATCCCCCGCGGGGTCACAAGTGCTGCCAGAAAACCTGCTCCAGCGTGGGCTCCTCTCTCCATGGGCCCACAGGTCCTGCCAGGAGCCTGCTCCAGCGCAGGCTTCCCACAGAGTCACAGCTTCCTTGGGACACATCCACCTGCTCCAGCAGGGGGTCCCTCAGGGGCTGCAGGTGGATATCTGCTCCACCGTGGACCTCCACAGGCTGCAGGGTACAGCCTGCCTCACCATGGTCTTCACCAGGGGCTGCAGGGGAACCTCTGCTCCGGTGCATTGAGCACCTCCTCCCCCTCCTTCTTCACTGACCTTGGTGTCTGCAGAGTTGTTTCTCTCACATATTCTCACTCCTCTTTTCTCTGACTGCAATTGCGCAGTTGTTTTTCCCATTTCTTAAATATGTTATCACAAAGGTGCTACCACCGTCGCTGATGGGCTCGGCCTTGGTCAGCGGCAGGTTCATCTTGGAGCCGGCTGGCATTGGCTCTATTGGACATGGTGGAAGCTTCTAGCAGCTCCTCACAAAATGCACCCTTGTAGCACCCCTGCTACCAAAACCTTGCCACGCAAACCCAATACAGTTGCCTGAGTATCTCAGGGAATCATGGTGAGACAATGACTTCAAGGTGACACCAGAGTCCAGATTCAGCTGGATGGTGCTGAGCATGAGGTAACTGAGCTCTCTGCTCCACTGTTCTTGAAGATGTCCAGCCCCATACTCTGTCTGAAGATCTCCTATTGCTGAAGCCAAAGAGAGTTTTGTGTTGATGAGTGGAATGCAGAATATTCCTTACACACTACAAAATACATGCAAATGATGATGTATATTTCCAGATGTTTTCAGTCTATTATCTGTAAACTTACTTTACAGGACTCAAATATGGTTCTGCTGTGAAGCAGTGGCTCTTTATGGAAAACTAATGAGGCCATGGAAATGGATTTTAAAGTATACATCATTTGCTGTATGTAGCTAATGAGCAAGGAAAGAAATTCACATTTTTACCCTCTTAAATGCTCCTGTCTTTCAGTTGAAACCATTTTCTGCTAATTAATCCTAATTCATGCTGTCCCCTATATTCTTCAAAGAATTTTTTCTTTGTTATTTAAAAGTGCATGCAAGTCAGACATAGCTGCACACAGGCATGCAGATGTACTTGAGAGGTTGGTTTTCAAGTTACCTTTTCTAGAGGTATTCAGTAGATTCAGCAAGGTGAGGCATAATAACAATGAGAATTTTAGTAATTGTAAAGTGTTTGCATACTGCTTCACTGTAAGGGAGAAATTTCCTTTCAACTTCAAAAATTAATAGAGAAAATAAACCTGCTGCTAAGATGAAGAAATTGTCATGAAAGTTTTAGAAGGTAATAGCAAAAGGAATGCTCCTATTTCACATTGCAACAGCCTTTGGAATAACCTATAACACTCCTTGAAGTCTGGTCATGAATACAAAGCCATATGCGCTAGAGAAATCCTTGACTTCTGAAGTGGGTTATGTTGTTACATAGAGAATTGTATAGAATGGAATGATTAGTCCTATGCTTTTGTGAAGATATTGTCATGCTTAATATCTTTTGGATATATTCTCATAACTTCTGAGAGATTTACTTGCTTAGTATTTTGCAAGGATGGCATAGATCCACTAGTATGGATTCATTTTCTCTGTCACAGCTTGGACAATATGCAACAAAAACTCTATCAATGTCATCATTATGAAGCATTTCCCTCTCACTGTTCACTAGCTACCTCGGAGTCAAGAACAGTCAAAAAATTTGTCTGCTTTTAAAAGGATTCATTGAGCCAAGGTTTCTTTCTTTCCATCCCTGCACACTGTGTTCCTCTGAAGTGCAAAGAAGGGCAAGGTCTCAGCACCTCAGCACTGAGTTTTAATGAGTCCCACCTTCACAGCTCTGTACCATTTGGAGAATATGGACAAGAACAACAAAGTACCCCGAGGCTTATAAGTTTTCAAACCAGAGGCATACCTGTTTTCTTAGGATTACCTAAAGTTAAGGATAGAAAGGACAGAGTGTGAGCTTAGGAGTTTTTTGGTTTCCTTGAACTAGTTGGGCTTGACCACTTTCTCAACAATAACCCTTATCTTGATGTTATGCGAAGTGAACAGCTCACATCTGCTCAGAACATTTGGGTGTTTTAGAGAAAAAAACCTAAGCAACTCCCTCTCCTCCCCCACAAATGCCAAAATGTTCAGTGACAGAGATTGTCTTGGATCCCTGGGAAAGGGATCATGTCCAGAGCCAGAACAGAAGCTCCGAGGACTGAAAAGTCCAAGCACTGTGTGCTCAAGAAGAAAGGTAGGAATAAAAAAATGTTTTTAAGTCTCTGTGGCTGGAATTCAATGCATATTTTTTTCTGTCAGAAATACAATCTTGAGTGCTTTAGTAATTGAGCTATTCCATCACTTTTACTGGCATTAACTCCTGGATGAATGTACTTGCTGCCAACAGAGGTAGACCTAACCTCCTTTCTTTTCTCCTGGCTGTTTGTGCTTGCATTGCCATTGCTGGGGAAACAGACCGAGGAAACTGACCTGGCCAAAGAGTGCTCTCTTTCCTGACTAGGACAGTTCTCAGCTGGGGCATCTTCCTCACGTATTTTTTGTGTCGCCTGCCACACAAAGTGTAATGCTGCCTAAGGAAAGGCATGGAAATTATGGAAACGTGATGAAGAAAGATGGCATTACTTTTTTCTCTATGAACAGATGAAATAGCCTTTGGCTTTCAAGCCCCAGACCATCTGAACGTAACAAATTGATTCTTACTGAAATCACAGCTACCTCTGTAAAGAGATTATGGACCGTTTCTTGAAAAAATTATGTGATTTTTTTCATTCACCAAATAATAACTGTAAAGTGAGAGATCACCATAGAACCTAAGTTTGCTTGGTCTCTGTCTTTTAAATATTTCCTCCCAGGTGAGAATGTTCCTGAAGAAATTTAATTATCACCTCAAAAAAAGAACCAACCCTAAAAATAAATTAAGGAGAACTGCAGACATGATAGGAAAATCCATAGCAATTTTTCCGTGCATTTAAATGTTCATGAAAGTTGCCAAGTTGCAGCCTGTGAGAGTGAAAAATGGGTTCTTTGAAGCATCCTGGACTTCAATAAGCCATGGCAGAGATTTCATTGTGACAAGAGACCAATTTTTCCAACAGTTGGAAATAGGAGAGAAAAATAAAGCAGATGTTTCCTTAGTAGAATTAAGACCAGGAGATACACAAGCGGAGATCTAAATAATTTCTATCTCATTTTTTATGACACACTTGTGAATTATTTGCATCGTGCACTTGTAATTACAGAGCAGAACAGATGGTAGAGGTTTAGTTTAAAAAAATAAAGAAAATATTTCTTTTCAGAAGTGGTGATGCCAAGGATTTATTTACTACATTTGAAAGGTGTTTCTCCCTTCTCCCTGTAACTGAATTGTTACTCTACTGACATTAGATGGAAATGAAGTGAGACCTAAGGGCATGCCTATGCTTGAAATGGTGCATCTTGTATATCCATTCTTAGTGATCCACAGGACACTGCACATACCCATCATTATGTTATTTTCTGATGAAAATGTGTTCACAATGACAGATGCATTTGTGATGAAAACTATAGCAACTACACATCAATGCCATGTTTTGAAAGGAGAAGACAGCATTCTGGTGAGAAATACCATGGTTCACTGCTTTGAAATTGTGCTGTAGTCACTCTGGGGTTTCTCACATTGCATTTTGCAAGGTGAAGGAAATTCAGGTGACTGTGAGAAAAAGGCTGACCATTGGAAATTATGTCATTTGACTCGTTCAAGCCCTTTGCTTTTGTTAGCCAGTGCCATCTTGAAAATGCTGATGCACAGAAAAAAGCAAACACTGGTAATTTCTGGAATGTTGCAGAGATGTAGATTATTGCAGACCAGACTCCAATCATTTTACAATATCATGTTTATGTCGGTAAGTGTATCTGAGAAAGGAGGAGAAGGACTTAGCAAAACGAGAACTATCAAAGTAATTAGATCATTCTACAAACATCAAGAGCAGCCTTACAGTCAGGAATACATCCTTTTTTGAGAGCTGTGCTGTAGTGAAACAAATGTCATTAAGTGCAATAATTGCATAAAATACAACTGCTTGTGATATCTATGAAATCATACTAATTCCATCTTGGTGATAGACTCTGAATGAGTATGTAACCAAGTTTCCAGGGTCATAAGGTTGGTCCTAGTGCTGTTGACTGGCACAGTAGCAATATAGTGTGAGGTCACAAAAATAAGATATGCCTTTGCAATTATGTATGAACCATGTAAGTTGAATTTTATATTACATATTGAGGAATACAGTCAGAAATTTCCATAATATTAGGAATGTTTTCTGGTATTCTTGATTTTGTTTTCATATTTAAGAATTAAACACACTTAGAGTTAAGCTCCAAAAGTGAGCAGAATTGCTTGTCAAGATCCCAGTGGTCTAGTCACAAAGCAGATTAAAGTATTAAGGAGAAAGCAATACTATTTTTAAAGCATATCCTTAGTTTGGGTGGCATTGGTTTCTTTGTTTGTTTGTTTGTTTTTTTTCCCAAACCTTTCGCCTCTTACTGTGATGACACCTAAGAAAAGTACCTAAGTTCATAATATGTGAAGATTTTTAATGACATTTAAAAGAGTTGAGGCATGGTTTCATCTCCCTCTTCTGTTTGCTTTATCACAGGAGTATATTTTACGGATGAATGGCTCTGGAATATATCTCTAGGCTTTATTAAATAAGTAGGTAGAGGGGCATGGCTTATAATAATTTATCATAAAGTTTTGCCTCTAAAGGAAGTTATACAGTTGTTGAACAAAAGGTGTTTGGCTGTGAAATGAGCTGTAAAGTCACTGAACTACTATTTGCCAGATATGAAATTAAAAAAGATTATTTGCTTCTTTCACTGCAGTAGCCAAGAACTATGCAATGCGCAAATCCAGAGTCTGCAAATGTAAATTTCTGACACATGTCCAAGTCATGTTTCAGTTTTGGGTGTGAAACTTGAGTGCTGCAAGATGTGAGAGGTAGCTATCTCTGCTGTAAGGAAATAAATCAGTTATCCTGCTTTTTCAAATTTGGAAGGAAAGATCAAAGATAAATGGTACCTTGCAAACTTCAGAATTTTATATAAGTAAACTAGCACCTCTGCCCAGCCTCAATGTAAATACACAAATATACACAGTTGGGTTTGAGACCATGTCTATAATGGGCTGCTTGTACTGCAGTGGAGATCGCTTATAGGCAAAATATTCTCCGACCATACAATGACATTTAGTTCTGAATCTCAGTGGCACAGGTGACTGGCTTAATGTCCCCACCATCAATTTCTGCCAACCCCTGGGAGGTACCTTCCCATCATCATGCTGACACAAGTGGCTGTGCAAACTCCTCCTAATCTGGTTTGGCAAAATCAGCCCAGCTAGAGTAAATCTCCCTTGCTGTTGTTTTGGAGCCAGCCTAGCTGACCTTGCCTATGTGAAAAGTTCATATGATAGGCTCCAGCTGCCAAAGTGGCGGGGACAGCAAACTACACCAGAATGGCAATAACAAGAAGTTTGGCGAAAGATATAAGTACAGACACACCATCTGTTTGCTGTGTAAACATCTGTCCACTACCTGTACTGGCAGCGATTTTGTATAAAAGCACACATCACAAGCAAAGTATGTTCTTCGAACAAAAGCATTCCTATGCATCTACATTAAAGCACCTTTGCTGGCACGGACAGTTGAGGCATGTGTTAGGTATTCACAAGATTTATGAAGAGATGTAGTTAACTTTATTAGTATAGTGATTGCCTTTACATTTTCCCCAGTGTGGTTGGAGTGTGGCTTGATGTTGACACCACAGTGGTGGCACAGTCCTTACGGTAAATACGATCAGACTGGTGCAAAGTATACAGACATTCACACTATTGGACAAAGTTCTCCTTTGTAATCACTTGAAAACTGATTTAGTCCTGTGAACTCCAGACCTATGCACATACAGCACTTCAAGCAACATGTGAAACCATGAAGACCATTCTTTGAAATTCAGCAAAACTTTTCACTTGGAGAAGTCTCCAGTCTGTCCTTTTTGGAGATTCGCATAACTTTTGTGATGCAGTTTGCACTTCATATATGTTTTGTGACAGGACTTTGCATGGTGTGGAATCCTTGTGTTTGACAGATATTTCATGTACTCCTATTAACTGAGTATTTGATCTCATTTTGTATTTGAAGAATAACTTACATGTGTATATGCAAGGAAATTGCACTGCTGTTGAGGTAGCACAGTTTAGCTTGCTAGTTGTTGTGGATGTTGGGTAAGGTGCATATTACAGTTCAAATTACATTCCTTTCTAATCTTTCTAATGAACTTTCTCCTATATCAAAAAGGGCCATCTTACCAACTCTCTACCCATGAGCCAGTAACCACTGGATTTTGTTTCCTTCACTAAGATTCTGTGAGATTCTCCGAAACTCCAGAAAAGACTCCATCCCACACTGCCAGGTGCTTAGCATTTTAGGTAATATTCATCTGAACTTAATGTACACCTAGAACAGTGTGGAACATTGTGCATAATTTTTTATTTACCCAATAATAGCCCTCTGTTTGCTCATCCTTCAAATCAAGGCGAGGTACAATACACACACAGGCAAGAACTCTCAACGACATTAAATCTCATAGAAAATTGTTTTTCTAGGTAATAATATATCTTTCTTTGTCAGTATTGAGCCATTGCTGTTCTGTATGATACCTATAGCAATAGACCTGATATGTAGCAGTAAAAATCACTCGCTTAGTTTAGTTGTTCTCATTAGCTAGATCTTGGGCAGTTTCTTTCTTCAGGTGTTTCTAACCTGCCCAGCATCCTGCCCTGCTGCAGCTGAGGGGGCTGTGTCGGTCCTGTGGCCGCTACTGAGTAATTTATGTGGAGCGGAAAGTGAGCCACAAGACTGTTGCCACTGAGTAGCCCTGGGACTTCCCTCAATGCCCAGGCCTGCTCCATCTCTAACAGATGGAGCTGTTGCTTTCTCCTGCCTGGGGAATGGCTGCCTCCACTCCCCAAGGTAACTCATACAGGTCTCTTGGTGCTCAGCCAGAGGAAGGGTTCAGGCCATGAAGGCTGGCCACCTCCCTCCACCATTTGCAGCTGAGGACTGAAACAACAGAAGAACAAAAGTGTGGAGACATCTTCCTTTCCAAACATCCCTGCTCTCTGAGCCACGCTGTCTGGTTCTGCATGGCATAGCCTTGCAGGCATACAGTCCTGAAGATGCTGTTGTAGTCAGACCCAGGTGAGCTGCTTGTTTGGGCATTATTTTACCATCAAAAGAGAGGTACCAGCCTCCTCAGTTTCTTGTGATAGACTTTGATTTGGGATGGAGGGGGAAGTTGGCTATTTCATTCTATAAGCAAATATTAATTTGTAGCAGAGTCTTAATTGAAGGTAATATGTCATTTTCTCCAGCTGACAACATAAAATGAGATTGTTTCTCTTCCTTAAACTTGTTTTCATGCATTCTACATAGCTACAGAAGAAGGCCGAAAAAGACTCATTTTGTGGTGAAAACGTGTTCTTTTTTTATTATTATTATTGGGATGCCGTTGTAGAGAGAATAACCTTAATTTTATTATTCTTGTATGTGTACATTATCTGCATTGTCAATCAGATAGGGTTGTTCAAAGACAAAATCAATATCTAAATGAACCTCAGTTATTGCCATATACAACACTCAGCAGTAGTGATTTACTATTGCACTCCCAGGCTGATGTTATAAACTTTGCAAAATACCTGCTCACAACTCTGGGCTTGTTTATTTCATCAGCAGCAGGTTATACACACTTCCTAGACAATTTCTCCTACATAGATTTGCCAGCCTTTTTTAAGTAAAAATGTGATACAAAAAAAGCACTTTGGAATCAAGTCTTCATATTTTAATATAAATTTAAAATTAATTTCTAAATTCATATGCAAAACTGAAACACCTCTTCACTCCTTTGCAATGAAGGGGAAAAAAACCACTCTATGCTTTACAAGCTTTACTGTTTTAAACATACAGGTGCACTAAAAACAGTTCAGCTGATCTCATATATTTCCATAAATAAATGACACACATCACCCTCTAGATTCTTTTTACAAATATTTCTGATTTTTGATAGTGGGTTAGAATTTCTACTTTTTAAATTGCTCTGCATAAGCCATGTCAGTCACTGTAAACATAGCAAAATACTGTCCAGAGAGCCACAACTGGCTAACTTCCATTTGATTCTAATGTTCTGACTGATGGCAAGTGACCATGATACTAAACGTACATAAAATATATTAATTGCTGAAAAAGACAAAAGCTAAAGTGATCCATCTGGCATTAATCAGAGCTAAAACAACCATGGAGACCTCCTTTGAACTTGCAATTGACATAACAGAACGGGAATTGGTTCAGAAGTGGCTTTCTCAAGTTCAGTTTGAAGGATGTATTTGAAATAACATGTAATACTAGCAATCTCTTAACACTATCCGTTTATTCATTTTCCCATTTCCAACTGGGAAAATTTTCTGTTGTTAGAACGTGGCAATATTATTTTTTTCCCTTTATTGAAGAATATATGTGCATGAAAATTGGTGGAAAAACAGCAAACAATCAAATGGATTTTTTTCCTGATACAGGTTAATATAATGCTAAATTGTCTCTGCAAGTAGAGGTACTGTAATACTGTAAAAGGTGTAGTTTATCTAAATTCCCACAGCTGCAGACCTGTCCTCAGATGAAATTATCTAATCTACATCTGTGTATACAAGCTGAGGATACTGGACATTTGGTCCACCTGTGCAGGCATTCATCACTTTCTTATTCAAATATCTACTATTTTGCTCTTGTGCCACCAGATACCATCATGTGTATGTGTCATTACTCACAGAAAGTAAGGTGGCAGTTTAAACTTCGTGATCAGACTTCTTTTAGCTGCTTAACAGGGATGCTTAACAGCCATACAAGTTGGGACAGGACCTTTCTGTCTGTAGTCAAACTATTACAAAAAATCTGAGACTTTAATTACTAGTTTTTTGAAGGGGGAGAGGCGAAAAATCCTTTCACTGACTGTATTTAATAGTTTTCCTGACTGATTTGAGCTGGATCTGGCTATTCTCTGGTAAAGACAAAAATAGCTCCACATCAGACTGTCATTTCATTAAGCAAGTAAGTGATTGCCTTTGTATTCATTGCCCTGTGTTAATAGATCCATGGACTCACAAGCAGAAGCAGTCTTTTTAGCTTAATTCTGCAAAATGATGTCTTTTGAGTCATATATAAGTTAACAAATAGAACCACAGAATACTTCAGGTTGAAAGAGGCCTTGGGAGGTCATCTGCTTCTAGTTGACCATCCAACCAGATGACCTCCAAGGGTCACATTAAATTTTCTGCTTTAGGTAAGACAAAAGAAGTAGGTTGCTCTGGTCTTTGTCCAGTTACATTTAGAGCATCTCCTGGAGTGGAGAACCCATAATTTCTTGCATTGTTTTTGGCTGGGATAAAGTTAATATTCATCATAGGAGCTTGCATGGTGTTATGCTTTGGATCTGTGATGAAAACAGTTTTGATAATACAGGGATGTTTTAGTTGTTGCTGAGCAGTGTTTACACAGCATCAAGGCCTTTTCTGCTTCTCACATCGCCCTAACCAGCAAGTACGCTGGTAGTGCACAAGAAGTTGGGAAGGGACGCAACTGGGACAGCTGACCCCAACTGAAAAAAGGAATATTCCAGACCATATCATGCACCTGGGCTGGGGCAACCCCCAGTATCCATACAGGCTGGGGCATGAAGGGATTGAGAGCAGCCCTGCAGAGAAGGACTTGGGGCTACTGGTGAATGAAAAGCGGGACATGAGCCAGCAATGTGCGCTCACAGCCCAGAAAGCTAATAGTATCCTGTGCTGCATCAAAAAAAGCGTGACCAGCAGGTCTAGAGAGGTGATTCTGCCCATCTACTGCACTCCAGTGAGATTCCCCCCCAGAGTACTGCATCCAACTCTGGAGCCCTCAGCACAGAAAAGACATGGACCTGTTGGAGTGGGTCCAGAGGAGGGCCACAAAAATGATCAGAGGGCTGGAACACCTCTCCTATGAGGAGAGGCTGAAAGAGTTGGGGTTGTTCAGCCTGGAGAAGAGAAGGCTCCAGGGACACCCTATTGCAGCCTTTCAAAACTTAAAGGTGGCTTATAAGAAAGATGGGGACAAACTTTTTAGCAGGGCCTGTTGTGAAGGACAAGGGGTAACTGTTTTAAACTAAAAGATGGTAGATTTAGACTAGATTAAGGAAGAAATTTTTTATAATGAGAGTGGTGAAGCACTGGAACAGGTTGCCCAGGGAGGTGGTAGATGCCCCATCCCTGGAAACATTCAAGCTTAAGTTGGACAGGGCTCTGAGCAACCTGATCTGGTTGCTCATTGCAGGGGGGGTTGGTTTAGATGACCTTTAAAGGTCCCTTCCAACCTCAACTATTCTATGATTCTATGATATAATATGACACTCAGCACTAAAAGCTGGGGGAAGAAGGAGGAGGGGGTACGTTCAGAGTTATGACGTTTGTCTTCCCAAGTAACAATTATGCACGATGGAGCCCTGCTTTCCTGGAGATGGCTGAACATCTGCCTGCCAATGGGAAGTAGTGAAGGAATTCCTTATCCTGCTTTGCTTGCACATGCAGCTTTTGCTTTACCTATTAAACTGACTTTATCTCAACCCACAATTTTTCTCACTTTTACCCTTCCAATTCTGTCCCAGATTCCACTGGAGTGGGGTAAGAGAGCGGCTCTGTGGGGCTTAGCTGCCTACCAGGGTTAAACCACAACACCCCTGTGGACACAGTGCTTGAACACAGTCAGGGTTTCTTTTTTCTTCTTCTTCTCCTTGTATGCAGTCAGGATTTCCTTTGCTGTAATTTGTGATAATTGCTTCATGCCTTTTACCATGTACCTCTATCTTCTCAATAAAGTGCCCCTGCTTAGCCCATGTAGGTCGACTGCAGTTATATTTCCCCTTCCCTCTTCTTCTCCATGGTGAACCAGTTTGGCTCCTCTGTGCTCCCCAATATGCATCTCGGCTCCCAAATGCTCCCCACTCCCTGGTGGCCACCGGCAGGACCTTTACAACATGCAAACCTCTGCCAGTTTGTTCAGAGAGGAAGGGTACCTCATCAAAATGGCAAATAATTTAGGGGACCTGAGGGTGCTATAAAATTAAGCTTCTTAAACTAGAGGCCAAAGTGGTCAATAATTAACTTTAGCTGAGTGGAATCCAAACTTTGTCTGTATATTTGACTCATTGCACTCTCTAGTTCTTGGGCTGTTGGGTAGCTAAGTATTTTAAAGCTTATGAAATGCATAAAGAACATGTTAATAAAGTATAAACATCTGTAATCATATATCATCTACATTTTCATGTTCTGGGAAAACACTGTCAGAAAACACTATCACAGCAAGCTGTGAATGGTCTCCAGCATTGTTCTTTTTTTAACATGGAGGTACAGATTTTTGATTTCAGCATTTAGTACACTAATATAGAACCATCAGGAACTGAGTTTTTCTTCTAATTCAGTACTTTTAATTGTGTCCAATACTTCTACTTTTGCAGTGTTTTCTCCCTTGTTGAGGAGAAAGAGAAATTTTCTACTTTAACTTCACTCCAACTTCTGCTGGTTAAAAAATTTTACTTTAAAAAATGTCCATAAAAATAGCATAAGAAATAACTGCACATACTGATAAAAAGTCAAGTATGGAAAACAAACTGACAGTCATTCATAATTCAGCTCTTAAATCCATTTAATTTAATCCTCCTCTTGATGAGGTATGGACAGAAATTAGACAATTCAACTCAATGAAGTTATGGGGCTGTAAGTGTAAAGAGAATTAGGACTAGTGTGTGGAGTCAGAAAGGAGAATAAAGTGACATTTTGACAGAGAAATTCCACAGTTTAAATAAATAATGAAACAAATATTTTCCAGTATTATAATGCTGCAACCTATTGGGTGGGCAAACAGATAGCGTTTGGTTTTGTTTTGTTCATACGTGTTCAGGGAGAATTGAGTTTGTTTAAGGAACATCCATTCTTAGGCAACCCTGAAGAGACGCACGAGCAAAATCTGCACGTGGCATGATGTCCCCACTGTTCCTTCTTGTGGGTGGTAGGAGGGATGCAAAGGATGACCACACAGGTGCTTCCACACCCTGCACCGCTCAGGTTCAGACCACAGTTGCAGTGAAATGGGCTGCTCTTGAGACTGCAGCTAACTGCAGCTCAGTCCAATTACCTGCCACTGTTGTTTATTTTCATACTGGTTTAGTCACAATCTTCTCTGGTGCAATACTCCATATGATAATTCAAATTGCTTGCAAAAGCTGAATGTTACATTACTTGATTTACTGGAAGACTTATTCTGTGTAGAGCAACGATATGAACTCTGATATTTGGAAGTTGAAGAATTCTGAAACAGTGGGTGTTTTGCTTTTCTAAAATTAGATTATTTTGGCTCTTCTGCATATTTAACTATTAACTATTCTCTACAATTGTGTTTGGCTCAGTTTAAAAATACTTAGGAGATTGTAAACAAAGACATTCATGGCGAATGTGATATGGTATGCAATACATGTTACTCTAAAGCATTCTATTGTTTCAGCAAAGTATTTCTGAATTTGGGAAGACCTAGTCTTTAAAATCTCATCTCGCTGGTGAGTATTTTCCATCAACAACGTGAAAAAAATGGTATTTTATTGCTTGAGCTGATGCAGAAATTCCTCCTTAGGCAGGTATCTAATTTTTAATTCTTCTTTGTCCGGTAACAGTTCGTGAATGTACTGTTATCTGTGATTGGAAAGACATAAGGGATGAAAGGAAGAAGTATATTACAATGAAAAGAGAAAGAATGTCCTAAAGACCAACGAGGCAGGCTCATTGTAAGATGAAAACTTGAATTCATAGCACAGCTTAGAAGTTAGAGATATGAAGAAATGGAAGGAAAAATGAACTGCAAGACAAAGTGAAAATCAATTGTGCAGCAATACATTGAGCAGCAGAATTTGCCTGAAGAGTTTAAACTGGCCAATATTGCGGAAAATGACACACAAGGGTTCACCAGTTTGAATTTTAGCTGTATCAAAAATGGTTGCAGCTTTGCAAAAATGGGGAAATAAATTTCTGCAGTCCCAAAGCAGCTCTTGCTCCTATGAAAATTAATGATTGAATGAAAAAGGAGGAAAAAATCCTATATTAATTCCACACCTGAAAATACAGATATGGGTGTACATTTTAGATTTACTAAGGGCACATCAATAAAACAGACACAGTACAGATTGACTCAAAGCCTAATTTAGCAAATTAACAGCAAGAAAAACTATCTGATCAAATTCAGACATAATGCACCCTGTTGATTTAACTATATGGTGATAAGATGATAAATTTAATCCACTGTGTGAGCGGATTAAATCCCTGTAGTTCTTCAAATTACCATTGATCATAATATCTCCAATGACTCTCACTGACAGATTTTGCTGGCTTCATAACTGTCTTAACCAGCAAATGACAGAGAATTATTCCTCACAAAGTAAAATTTCCATTATACAGTGTCCACTCAGCTCTAATTCAGTTACACTTCTTCTTGGTGTTTTTATTTCACCAGGCAGAGCAGTACAACTCACACAAACTTAAACTCCATTTTTCCTCTCAGTCACTATGAATGAGTGAAGGGCTAGTGTTTAGAGATCTCTGAAGATATCTTCAGTTATGTAAAGAGGCAAAAGGACACATAAACATGCATAAAATACGTTAGGACTTGGTGTATTGGTTTGCCCATATCACGTTGTCGCGAATGAGTGGTTTAGGCCATTTACAGGATCATTATCAAAGATATTGGCAAAAGATATTTTAATAGAAGTTTATAAAAATACAACTTAACAGAATTCAATAGCAAGGTCCGCTCTATTACTTACTAAAACATACAATGGAAAATCAAATTAGATTCGGATCAGAGTGATTTATACAGAGAGACCAGAGAAATAGAAGGGTAAAGAAGACCCTCCCCTTGAGTCACGAGGTTCAGAATGGACTCCCTTGCTTTCTAAACTTCTCAAAGTCTCAAAGAGGAGTTTAGGTGCAGTTGAATCCAGAGAATCTCAGACTTGGTCAACGGTTCATGTCTAAAGGGAAAAAAAAGGATACAAGGAACAACAAAATCCTTCTGTTGAGTCATGACTTTCGGAGTAGACGCCACCCGCTTGCATTCCAAACTCCTTCTCAGAGGGTAGTCTAGGTGTGACTAGGTCCAATCTTAGTCTCAAACTTGGTGAATGGGTTTTATATAAAGAATTGTATATTTAGCGGCAATCTAAGATTCACTCACAGTTTGAGGTAAATCATAAGATTTTAGCAACACTCAACCATGGATTAGTTTAAGATTTGCAAAGTGACTTAGTAGAATTTACTACAGTTACAACAGTAGCTTGATTACAGATTAATTCACACACAAACAGATGTAAAGATATAGGTACAAAGGTATACCTGTTAAAAATTGCCCTGGAGTTCTGTGAAATATTCACTTCAAATGTCTCAGCATTTCTCAAAGGGTGAGGGTTGAGCCTCAAGGAGAAGAGGGTTTCAGCCCAGGTCCCATTGCCAGCTTTTGGCAGTGATCCTCCAAATTTCGCAAACTAGAGAGTCTGGAACTCTGAGAGGCATCCAACTCAGAGGGAGATGCTGGTCGCAGCCCACTGCAGTCCAGGAGAGCTCAAAGGGCCTCAGTTAGGACCACTGTTTATAGGTTTACAAGATGATTGGCTTTAGTCAGCAACAAGTTACAGGAAAGTTGCTGGAATTTCAGTAACACTGTTAGCATTCCACCCGGGCTACAATCCAGGTAAGGGATGTTCCAAGGCTGTCAGGGGATGACTGTTCCTGCTCTCGTTACCTGCCTTGGCCAAGTAGCAGGAGTCCTTGGTATGGTCAGTGCTGCTCCCCACCTTAGCCATGCAAGCTTTCCTGGTCTGGTCGAGTGACACTGAACTGCCCAACTCACTCAACAAAGCCCACGGCCTAACTGGAATTCCTGAGATTGCCGAGCGGTGCAGGAAGGTGGGGGGGGAAGGAGTGTTCCCCTACACACGTATAAAACACTGGCAATTTAGGTTTCTGCATAGACACTGCTAAGGGAAAAAATGTATTCAAGTAAGTTGAACACAAACACTAAAATCTTTTTACTTGTGCATTATGCTTTCATTATTTATGTAGTACATTATAGTTAATGATCTCTTTTTGAGCATCTGTTCTGTCTCCCCACACCTTTCTTCTTCTTACCCAATGTCCTCAGTAATGTTACGGCGCACTCATTGGGCAGTTCCAAGTTCCCTTCTATTACTCATAACAAGTGGTGTACTAGAATAGTCTACTCATGCAAAACACTTCATAATCTATCTATTTGTCTCTATACTGTCTCCATCTATCTATTTACACATAGATTTCATCAGGACAAAGATTACAACTTTTACCATTTTCCACACCTAAGAAGAGGTCCACCTCAGTATTATACTCACCTCCCATAATCTTGATTGCAGCAGCTTTTGGTCATGTTGTGTTAACAGCTCCAGTCTGCAGCAGCCAGATGGAGATCAAAGGTGGAGCAGTTTTTGCATTTCATATTCCCACTGGAGCAGCTGTATTTTATATAGGCATTGTCAGAGCATATGTTCTACACCTCAAGTGCCAGCCCTAAGCACTGGATTACCTGTAATAGAAGGTCTTTTCTGCTCTAGTTTTGACCATGATTCCTGCCCTGGACTCCCCCAAAACCCACAAAGGTGTAATTAAAACTGATACACTTTTATGTCAGTTTTCCCACTTTTCTCTTTCACTGTATGTCTCCTCATCCACTCTACATTTTCTAAGGTGACCTCTAAGTGTTTCCTTTGACTACATAAACTTAAAAGGAGACTGTTCTCCTTTTAAATTAATTTAAATGTCTTACTAAAAGATTTTGAGAACATTCAGAACACAGGATGTAAAAATCCTGCATACAGATCATTGTATAACTCAACAGTTAAAATCAGAGAAGTCTAAAAGGAACAGTGTACTTAATAGAAAAAATAAAAACCTTGAAAATCAAAATTAAATTTAAACTGAGAAATTCCAATATTTGGAAAAACAGAAATGCACAGTTTAAAACCTTGGAATACACTATGTCTACTAAGACCTGAAAATAATTAGAAATACTAGCATTGTTATATCATTATCAAATTACTTATTTGTCAGCTTACACCATGCTGCAAACAGTTGGTTGCAGCAGATCTAGACTTTTTTCCCATTACTTTCCCCATTACTTTTCTCCCTTTGCCTTTTTACTTATTTTTTATTTTTTCCTGATTTTTTTTATTTCCTCTTAATTTTTAAAATTTTCAGTCAAATTAAAGTGTTTTCTATTTTGCACATGGAGACAAAGACTCAATAATTATTAAAGGCACAAATAAAGTAAGTTGACACATGTCTTTAGGGATATATTTCCTGTTCATTCAGCATCTAATGGATGAGGTTTTGTTCCTTAAAAATTTGGGATTTTTCCCAGTTTTATCTTAAAGCTAAAACTGACTTGTAAATACCTTGAAATGTAACTGTTCTGTAAACTGGCAGTAAAGGGATGAATGGTTTTCATTTCTTGGGGCACATGAAGAAATAAAATGATGGACATGAATGACTCTCTTTGCCCTTGATAATTCCCCAATGTTGAGAAACCTGGTGCAAGCCTGAGCTAAAAGATGGTGCTTCCTTTTCCTGCTCACACAGCACAGACTCTCATTGAACTCGCCTGGGAAAGGAAACAAAGAGAATATGCATCTAGGGAAATCTCAAGAGAGAGAAATCATGCAAACACTTCTAGACTGCTTCCAGACCCAAATCACATAGACCTAGTGTCTCGCGTCTTTATGGAGAGGGATGTCAACTCAGTTTAATGTAAGTATGTCCATCATGATTCCTATCAAAGTAGCTGGGAGGACAACTTTCAAAAGCATAAATGTAAGTTAAGGACGTATTTCTTCCTGCCTTTCACTTAGGTACTGAACACTTTTCGCAACTCTGCAAGTCTTCATTGCAAATGTTACAACATTTCATAGCACAGTGCATGCAGTTCAATTAACTTCCAGAGAGTGTGCTGGAGAGAGTGCAGTTCAGTTCTCGGAGTTCAGATTGGATTTCAATATTGATATTTAAGGAGGAAAAATGAAATCAGTATTCTTAATTGTGCTTGAATGTTCACCCCCATCACATCTCAGAAAGAAAGTAGACTGGAAATCCACAATATCATATTTACAGACTACCTTTTCAGAGCAAACTGTGTTTGCCACTATATATACACAAAAATTAGCAGAAATCAATATCAACACTAGACTGTCTTCAGAGGTGGCATCCTGCCAGTGAGGTCCTACATTAAGAGGGTAGGAATGCCAATACAATTACACGTGACCTGTTGAATATTAATACTTCCAAGCCTTTTACCTCATAAAAAACTGATGTTCTATGCCAGAAGAAGAGATACTGCTGCTGCTGTTATTCAAGTCCAGAACTGCAAAAAATAAAAAAAAAATTGTTATATTACTTTATTATGAGGATACTTTAATGAAAACACTCAGTTTCTTGATGTTTTTATTATCTCTCCATTAAATTTGCATTTTCGCTGATACTTAAACCACATCTATTTCAGTTCTGTCCTCTGTTTTGTAAATTTAGATGCTCTGTCTGCATTTCATTGAGATGATCTAGATGAAAGTATTGATTTAAGCGAGTACATGAAACTCCAAGTTTTCATGACTTTAATGCTGCCATATCAATGATACAGCATTGTACTGAAATGCTTTTTCAGAAGGGGTGTATTATGAGCACTAGTTTATCTGATCAAGGCAAACATTTTGCTGACCTTCACTACTTCATTCAGTTTGGATTTTGTTTAATAACAAGCGTATGTATTGAGTTCTTCTCTGTCTTCTACAGGTATAAAGCTGCTTCAATGCAAGTTGAGGAACTATTTGTACAGTTGAATCAGAAATGAATTTTGCATAAAATATCCTGGAAGAAATTACCTTACAAAGTTACCTTGCAAATATTTGTATTGGAAACTTAATTTATATTAAAACTTTCCTCTATTTGTTTCCTTTGTTTGTTTTCTTAATTTGTTTAATACATAACCTAGGGAAGACCTAGGGATATTTTTGCGTGTATGTGCATATATTTATACATATAGACATAAATGTATGTTGAGGTGTTCTTAATGGCATTTCAGAACCAATGAAAAGACAGCAGTGGTTTATTTCATTATGTTGATGGATGGGTATTTATGGCTAGCCACTGCAGATTGTCTTCTCAGGTACAGTTTCATTTTTTATTGTACAAAGTATATTGTACAAAGATAGGTAGATTAATGATGGTTTTCTGAGGGCATTCTCAGCTGCTTCCTCAAATTCTCTTTTAATAAGGAAAGACTTAGAAAGCATAAATCTAGTTCTATGATCAGTGCCAAAAGCTATGGTACTTAAGTTACAGGTATGAAATTCAAGTTTATCCTTCAGTTATTACTGTGGTGTAGTTGGACAACAGGTCTGTGCTTGTGTGCACACTGAGAGCACTCAAATTGTTAATTCCCTGGGTAGTCCAGGAGCACCTGGGCAGTCATCTGCAAGGGCAAGGCACTGGGCTGGCTGGAGACAGTGAACCAGCGTGGAACGAGGTACTGAGCTACCAGACACCTTCGCAATTAACCGTTTGACTGATTGTTGCAGGCACTCTCCAGGTGGGAGCTTCAGAGGGTTCTAGACAGTGTATCAGGCAGGTCCTGCTGTGCCCAGTCCTCTCACTTGTATGTGTAAATGCAGTGATTAACTGCATTTACTGCAGTCCCTGTGGACTGACCGGGAAACGGCCAGGCAGCTCCTGCTGCAGAAGTGATCAACCGTTCACTGATCTTATATCTAGACAATAGAAACTTTCTGAGGGTGCAGAAATAACCTTGCAGGGCAGCCTCTTGTATTCAGGACATGTAGGAGTTGTTTTGCAGCTAAAGACAACAATAATGAGGGATCATGCTTATGCTGGGTTGATCACATACAACCATAGACATCTGGGTTATAAGAATTGAGCAAAACAACATTTTGAGGAGGTTCTTCTGACTCAGCTGAAGATGTCGTTGAGAGCACTCTTATAACAGAGACTCCCATTGTCATTTAGAAAGCAACCAACCACCCTCTCTGAGCCATTTCATTCCCCACACAAACACTACCCCATGCCAAAACCCCTGTAATTCATGGGGTTTTTAAACAAACACTATCCATAGGTGTCTGGGCAAGACAGCTCATGAGCAGGATTGACTCAGGTTTTTCTGTCAGTGTGAGAGTATTCATGAAATGTCTGCCATAAAGACAATCCTTCTTCTGGTAATTTTGAGTTGCATTTTTTGTTCTTTTTGGACAGCTTAGAATGAAAACACATTTGTCTTCTTAGACACCTAGCCTAAAAAACCTGAAAGAGTACATTAACAGTAACACCAGAGATTTGTTATCCTAGAGAAAACATGCATTCAAGCTGTCTTTGCATCTCTTTCTACTCTGTCCAGTCTATGGAAGCTTCCTTTTATTTTTGTTTAAATTAGATTGAAAATAAACTCCTTGGGGCAGGGACTCATTAGGGCAAGGTGGGTTGTTTGTTCATTTGGTTGGGGTTTCTTAATTTTTTAGTGCCAACTTGCTATTCTGTTACACACTGGAGATCCAGATAACAGTAAGGGAAAAGGGGAAGACAGGTAAAACTGAACTTAAATTGTTGATGCCCAACAAAGCTTCAATTTAGTTTACTTTTTTTTTTAAATAACAAGCAAATGCAAGCATCATCTTCTCAATTGTTTTCTTTTAATATTTATAGGGTTTTTTTGCTAGAAGTTGAAACAAGAGTGATGCTGCAGAATAACCTTTTGAAATCTTAAACACAGCCACCATTCAAGGTGTTGAACACAGAAAGTCATTTTCAGCCATTTTGTAAATTGTGCTGAAATGTACCTGTTGTGAAATGTGCTTGGAGTTCTCACAGCCTGCGATGCTTCAATCTGGAAAAGACATAGAAAAGAAAAGAATACGGCAAGGTTCTATACAACACTGAATGACTGGGACAGAGTGAATAGAGATTTGTTGTTCACTGTCCCTTCCAACAGAGAAACTAGGAGACATCAAATGATTTTAAGAGGTGACACATGCAAACCAACTTCCCAAAGTGCTTTTTCAACATTTTATGATTAATCTGTGAAACGTCTTGCATAATAGGTCATGAATGCACTTTTCTCCCGGAAGTGACTAGACAAATTCATGGGAGGAAAAATCCATCGGCTGTTGTTACATACAATAATGTCGCTGTCAGCTCAGAGAGTTCACTGGAGCCTAGAAAGGCTGTCAGGGAGACATCATTGCATACTTCCCTTGCTCACCTTGCTCTGTTATTTTCTACCCTAGGCTCTCACTTTTGGAGACTGGAGGCTGAAAATGGGGCTCGGCAACTCCTTTACCTAATTCAGTACAGCAACATTTATCTTTTTACCTCTTTCCCTGCTTGCCAGTTTCAGGAACATTTACATGATTTTCCTTCAGAGCAATCTCTGTCATGAGTTACTGAAATTTTACAACAGTAATATAATGGAATTCTTGAAAAAAAAACCCCTGTGAAGTATATCTTCATTACCAGTCTATTTCTGGAAAACACTGGTGTGGTAGAAATGTCTTTGAGGGAAGCTAAATTCCTAAATAAACTAAATTTCTGAAAAACTCATTCTAGTTTATAGGTATTATATACAAACTAATTGATCATAGCAGTAAATGCCAGATCCTGTTTTCCTTTAGACCAAATAAAGAGAAAGGGTTTACTTTTGCAAACAATAAACAGGTTAATATTGTAGGAAAGCCAAGTACTTTTCATGTTTCTTTTAAAAATATTTGGCAACACCTTGATAGAGTTATTTAAACTGTGATACAAGTAGAAATCAAAAAGTCATGTTATTGAATGCTATTGTCCCAATATTTAAGTGCCTGCTCCTCAGATGGCATTCAAAGCACCAGGACAGGTGATCAGAGAATGAAGATATCAATGTCTATGAAAAAGCTTCACAAAAGTCATCAGACGTGATAAGGAAGCCATTTCAACTCTTCAGTGGTGGCTCATTCTTAAAAAATCAATCAAACAGAGGCTAATTTCTTCAGAAATTCGGCTAGAGATTAAGGCTCTCATTTTGGGAAGTATTTGAGTGTGAATAATTCCATAATATTGTTAATAATTGTGGTCAGTTGACCCTGGCTGGATGCCAGGTGCCCACCAAAGCCGCTCTATCATTCCCCTTCTTCAGCTGTGCCGGGGAGAGAAGATATAACAAAAGGCTCATGGGCTGAGATAAGGACCATCACGGGCTAAAGAGACTCAACTTACCGATTAAATCAGAGTAGGGTAATGAGAAATAAACACCCCCCCAATATCTTAAAACACCTTCCCCTCACCCCTCCCTTCTTCCCAGGCTCAATTTCACTCCTGATTTCTCTGCCTCCTCCCCGTGAGCAACGCAGAGGGACGGGGAATGGGGGTTGCAGTCAGTTCATCACACATTGTTTCTGCCGCTCCTTCCTCCTCACACTCTTCCCCTGCTCCAGCGCGGGCTCCCTCCCATGGGATACAGTCCTCCACAAACTTCTCCAGCGTGGGTCCTTCCCACGGGCTCCAGGTCATCACAAACTGCTCCAGCATGGGTCCTTTCCACGGGGTGCAGTCCTTCAGGAACAGACTGCTCCAGCGTAGGAAACCGCGGGGTCACAAGTGCTGCCAGAAAACCTGCTCCAGCGTGGGCTCCTCTCTCCATGGGTCCACAGGTTCTGCCAGAAGCCTGCTCCAGTGTGGGCTTCCCACAGGGTCACAGCCTCCTTTGGGCATCCACCTGCTCCAGCATGGGGTCCTCCAGGGGCTGCAGATGGATATCTGCTCCACCGTGGACCTCCATGGGCTGCAGGGGCACAGCCTGCCTCACCGTGGTCTTCACCAGGGGCTGCAGGGGAACCTCTGCTCCAGCATCTGGAGCATGTTCTCCCCCTCTTTATTCCCTGACCTTGGTGTCTGCAGAGTTGTTTCTCTCACCTATTCTCACTCCTCTTTTCTCTGACTGCAATTGCGCAGTTGTTTTTCCCATTTCTTAAACACATGCTACCACCGTCGTTGATGGGCTCAGCCTTAGCCAGTGGCAGGTCCGTCTTGGAGCTGGCTGGCATTGGCTCTATCGGACATGGTGGAAGCTTCTAGCAGCTTCTCACAGGATCCACCCCTGTAGCATCACCTGCTACCAAAACCTTGCCATGCAAACCCAATACAAAAATGAATCATGGATAGTCCATTAATTTAGAAACCAGCAGATAAAGTTGTTTCTGAAGTTATGAATAAATTCTCTGTATTTGGGAGGCACGATAAGCAAGGTCATGAGTAAAACAGACCTATTTTAGAATAAACTACTCTTCTATGGGAATTTCCTAGACTTGGCAAAATTTGTAACTTCACATCTGGACTGCACCTTTTTGAAAGTGTGTGTAGGAGCAGGGACTGTGTGTCTTTTCATTTGATTAACAATATTTCTGCTTTAAGTCCTTTCACAATGCACAGATTCTGAAAGCTTAGTAATAATAATAATGTGTGCTGCAAGTGCATTAAGGCTCCCTGTTGTGCTCAGTTTTAACAGATTGGTTTTGAATGTTATTTCAAGTTCATCTGCCATGCAGGAGATAAGGGACAAAAGTGACTCAGAGGATCCACAGAAAAGGGAAACAGACAAGAGACATAGAAAGTTCAGGGTTCACTCAGGCAGCCTGGATTACTCGACAGGATTCATACTCTTTTACAGCTTTATGTTATTCTGGCATCTCTTTTTATTTTGAGGAAAAATGAGTAGATTCATTGCATGCAATGCTATAGAAATATTCAATTGCATTTTCAATGAGCCTGTGCACATGATGGCTTTTTATAAAATTGCTAGATATTGATGTGTTGGTTGGACAACGGAGATAGATAAGCCAAAAATACATGTTATTGCAAATTAACTAGTGTAACATAATAAATGTGCCTTACCAGTGTAAATATTTTTGCTAGACAGCTGAAAAAATGAGTTGGTGGGGCTGATTCTGAATGTAAAAAAGCTGAAGTCAAGAAAATTTCAGCTGGAAAATGAAAGAGCTGTTGAGCCACGTGGGGCTAACACAGCCCCTGGGAGACCCCAAGGTGGCTAAGTGCTCTCCTTCACACTCCTGAAAACCAGCTGAGATGTACCTGTCAGTCTGCATGATGCTAAGCTGTAAGCTTTTCCCCTGCACATTATGACAGGACTCCACATCTCCTGACACCCCACAGACAAGCCTGGGCAGAAAATATGTGGGAGAGGGCAAGGTGGAAAAGGACCCATGTGTTCCTCTCTGATTCTTCAGGCAACAGAACTGATGGGGTGGAAATGTAGAACTGGCAGGTAAATTTGAAAGAAACAACTGAGTTATACTGCCTTCTCAGAAAAGATGCAGGTGGTGCAGAGAAGGAGGTGCAATACTTATAACCATGGCTATCGTAATTAAAGTTTTGCTGGAAATGATAAATTGCAAGAAGAGCTACCTGTTCTAAATGAAAATTAAATATGTGGATATTTCAACTGTCCTTTGCTCCCTTTAAGCATAAAACCCAAAATTTCTGAGCTATCAGTGGAGACACCCGTTACACTGATTATGGATGTTCCCTTGAGGATTACAATACAATTTCTACAGTTGTTAAACATTTATTGTCATTGCTGCAGATTGTGTCCACTACAAGCATTTGGCTTTGGCAATGCCAATAAATCTGTCTGCATAGCTTGCAAGAAACAGTTTTTGCTACCAAGTGTGTATACAAAATCTCCTGGGTTCAGACTCAATGTCTGTCCCACAAACTGGGTGAGGAAAGAAAGTGCTGCTAATAAGAACTCCTGAAGTCACCATTATTTCAATGAAAAATTTGAAAAATGTAATGTATAAATATGACTATAAAACTTATTCTGTATAATAGACTTTTTTCCTGTACAAGTATAAAAATCTACATATAATTTTAATAAGTGACCTGATGTTAAATTATCTGCTAAGCAAAGAATTGCAAACAGTCCATTACCCTCAACACCAGGAAATGTAACTAAACAACCAGTAGTTTTTCCTTGTATAGCTGATAGTGAAACAACTTTTTTCAGTGACAGGTAGTAAAGCTTAATTTTGTAAAATACAAGTCCTCAGGGACGTAGAATGTTCCCAGATTTTATAGAAGTCTTTGCTACTTACACATCTTGGGAAATTACCATTACTTTCCTAATACCTTTTCTTAGGTTGTGTTTTTTTCCTTTTCTTTGAACATGAGAGACTTTCTGTCAAAAACAATAACAAGAGAAATATTTTGTTCAAAAATAGGGGAAAAGAATTCTTCTCTTTGACCATCTCCTCTTTCTTTTTTTTTCTGTATTTTTTCAAAAAACAGTGCTAATTTGATTCTGAAAATTCAAAACATTGACTTTTGAGCAAGACAAGTGTCTTGCTTAAGTTATCTTGCTGTTTTATCCTTGATTTTTTGATGCAAATCCTGGAAGTTAAGACTCAAAGACAGACATGCCATGGATTTGCTTGGGTCAGACTGCAGTAAGGACAGAGTCATATCATTTCCTTTTCTGCAAGTGCAGCCTCTGACCTGGTGTGTTACATTCTTCCCCTCACACTCCTTCCTTGAGTGACATGCATCTATCATCACAGACACAAACATGCTGTTTGACTGCTTTGTTTCTGAAGAACCAAATTTTGCTGTTCCAGAAATGCACACTTCATTCACCGCTGTTCTGCTGAAATATCAGTTATCTTACAAACACAGCCTGGGAAAACTTCACACTTTGCTCAGTCTCTCTGACCAATACATTGATTAGAGGTAACTAACTGTTGAAAATCAGCACAAGGAACAATTATTTAGCAACCAAATAAATATTCTAAGGACAGATATTTCATGTGTAACTGGTTTTACTTTCTAATTCGAATGGTCAAATTATGAATATGTACAGCTGCTGTATTCTCTTAGCTACTTCTCCATACGTACTCATCTGCACAAAAAACTCATTCTGAAAAGATGTGCTATGCATTTAGATTTCTTTGCTCCTATCTTTTTTTCTGTGTGCTTTAATGGTTAAATGACACCAGCCCGACTGTATGGAACAATTCAAGGACTGAATGTTGTTTCAGGCTTTTTGCAAACTAGAGCAGATACATTCATATCAGTTAGTTGACTTCATGGGTTTAGGGTTTTTTTTTTTTTCTGTCATTGTCATAATTACACAATATCTCTTTTGTTGTTTTTGTAATGAAAGCTTTAAGCAATTAATGAGAAAAATCATTTCAGTTGCTTTGTACATCATCTACAAAAAGATTTAAGACTCATTTAAGACAGTACCTTTAAAAAAAAGAGAAAAAGAAAAAGAGAAAGCACAAACACATTCCCGTTATCACTCAAAGCTGGCTGACGTAAGTTTCACATTTGTTCCAATAATCAATGCAAAATGGAAAATTAACATCCTTCCTCAGCTCACTAATGACGTTTTTATGAACCTTGATTTCTCGTCCTATTCTTGGCAAATCCTTGCCCTCCATTACAAGGAGTTTTAACAATTTTCAGGTTTCCAGAACCAAAAGAGCAAGAAGCAATTCACATCTCCAAAGACTTTGAGATTATTCAGAAAACTCACAGTGAAATGCAAGACAGTTTGTGTTTCAGATGTTGGAAAAAACTTTGGTTAAAACTTAACCAACCTATCCTTAATTTTAAAAACCCCCACAATATCTCAGCAAAGTATTAAGTGAAAAATCTTCTATTTATTTTGCATCTGTTATCTTGCATTAAAAGCACATTAACACATGCAAAAAATGTGGTGCATAGAGAAAAGCAATATATGTTTTCAATGGGAATATTTAATAATTTGACTGTATGATGTCTTTCAGACTATAAAAATACAAAAATGTGAAAGAAAATGTGGTCTGCATTTTAACTTCAGTAAACAGACTTCAAGAGACTTCAGTTCAATAACAACTAATCAAAGTTTTAAGTGTACTACTGAGTCTGCCAAGTGAATCCCCGGTTTCCTTCCTGTTGCAAAGCAGCATGGCAAACCCTGCTGACAACAGTCCCATAAAAGTCTTCAGCAGCATGAGGCTCAGTAGTCTGTTACCACAAGATCTTCTCTTTTCCCTCCTTTCCCCTTGAAACCATTCAGAGGTAAACCAGGACCATATTATAGACAAGTACTACCTCATGATGAGAAGTCCTGAGCATCAAGCGACTGAAAGCCAGGTTTTAACAGGAGGCTGGAAAACAGCAGATGCACATAAAAACTTGCAAAATTGCTAGTCACATTTTCAAATGGAAGGCAAAATTTATAACTTGTCAGTGATAAAGTGTGTCAATTAACCTTGATATGAGCTATTGCCTGGAACATGTGGCATCAGGTGGCTGACAAATGAAGCAGCAGTAGAGTAATTCCAAGAACACTCTTAACCATAAAAATGCTGATCAAGATCATTGAAGACATTCAGAATTTATTGTTCAGAATCTGGCAGTCAAGATTTAACTTACTGCCTTCAGCACAGACAACGCAAATTTATTGGCATTAAAGCCAACAACCCGTGTTACGTTATGTAGGAGATTCCCACTGAGTTCTTAGTTTTATACTTACTTAACTGCAAATGGTGGGCCAAACGTTGATTGCAAACTGTGAGTTGAATATAGCAAAACAGGTAGTCAGTTTCAGAGAAACTTTACTGAAACAATTTATGGTTTTGTTAGTCATATTTTTGGTGATACAGGATCAGTAAAGAACACTTTTGAGTCTTAAAATCCATGCACTTTTCTTTGTTTCTTTCTTTTAATCTACTGTTAATCACTTTAATTAGAGAGCATAAAATCAAATCAAGGTCCCTTTTAAAAGAGAACCAGTGCTATTTCATCCCACATTGCCACTGAACATCAGATTTGCAGCAAAGCACAACATGTGTTTCAGAAGCCCTTAACCTTCGTAGTCTCTGGAATACAGATCACTAAGGCCTCAGTCTGCTCCTGGCACTAGTTTCACTATTAGCATCTCTTGTGTGTCTATAAACCAGTCTGAGTTGTGCTTCAACTGGTCTGCCTCCATGACAGCTTTTATCTTAACATTCACCTTCCCTGAGCTCCCATACTGTTTCTGACAGTTCCCTGTCTCCACTGTAGCTGCACTCTCCTGTTGTGACAAGTCAGACATTAGCTCCCTTTTTTAAATTCTGAGACCTCACCAAAAGCAGCTAGCATTTTGTCTGAAGCCATGATGCACTCCATTTTGAATCACTAATCATGCAGTTCACATGGTGAGTCTGGTTTTTTCTTTGATAATCACACACACAGACTAAATACACTGTTAAAAATCTTAAAAAATGAAACTAGTATGCTAAGATATTTTTATGGTGAAATATGCAATGTAGCCTCAAACATAGCTATCCAGAGATGAAAGCAAAGTTGGCATGTCTCAGCGAAAAAAGCCAAGTACCTCTTGCAGCCCAGTCCTGTGTAAGCCTGGTACTGAAAGAAACATGAGATGCGCTCTTCAACGGCCTTATCCTAGCAAGAAGGGAAGAGTTTAGTTTTCACACAGAGTAGTGGCAGCTGTGAGTGATTGAATTTGCGACTGTGTGACTCAATGGTAAAATGAGTTCCTATTTTTTTTCTGTTTTATCTTTTCCTGTGCATCACTTACTCTAATCTTGTGAAATATAAATTGAAACCTGCTACTTTCTGTTACGTTATCTCAGTCCCAGATCCTCCAAAGCACGTGTACAACTTTACAGATGGAAATGGTGTTGTCAAATGTTGTTTCCAGGACCAGAACTACTGGCTTTCTCCTTTTCTAACTAACATCCCAAGTTACTTACAGTAGATGAAAAAAATTATATTGTCTGTGACTGAAAAAGTCCACTCTCAAAATAGCATAGAAATTAACAAAACAGAAAATTATCTTTAAGTCCAAGATAATCTCTTAAATCCAGATCAAGAAGGGCTTTAAATTTATTGTTGTTGTTGTTAGTATAATTATCATTATTGTTATTTAGCAATATATGTGCTAGTTTAAATTTAAGTGAGGTGAGACAGAGAAACAATAATCCTCTACATATGGTAGACATAGTATAGTAACTACCCATTATATTATGTATTAATATAGAGTGCATATATATACATAAATGTAGTTATTACATATTAGTAAAGTGCATGTATATATATATATTACATATTACTATAGTATAGTTGGCTTGAGTAGTTGTTTTCCCAATGAAGAAATGAGATAAATGTCTATCATAGGAACCAATAAGAGATTTTAAATTAAAGGTACGCTCCCACCTCACAATTATGAACAGAGGAACTCTGCACACACGCAGCTTGTCCTGACCTGTCCCCAGCACCCATAAGTGCCTCTTACTCTTTGTTTACAGCATCCTTATTGTTTCAAGGCACACAGCCTGTGGAGAGATCAGCCATCTCACCTCTCTCCCTTCTTCTCTCCCTTCCTCCTCTTGCATGGCAGACCTGAGCAGACACTCCATTGTTCCTTGGCTGAAAGCAGTCCGTCTGTCCCACCCTCACCATGTGCTCACCCTAGTCCTATCACAGTGTGCTCAGAAAGGCCTCCACGACACAATTCTCTCTTTCTACATCTGGAACTGAGATATGAAGTATCACAAGAAGTATTACCAACAAACTGAATTTGACTGTTACAGTGAGGAAAAAAATAAAAAATCCCACAGGCTAACATCTTAAATTGTAATTATCCCTTTCTCATCTCATCTGCACATGTCTGCTTGTCCTATTCAGTTGTCATTTAAGTTGCAAATGCAGAGAAGATACTGTCCCTATTCAGTATTTCTTGTTTTCATTTTCCACTTTGTTATTTTTAGTTGAAAATCCATTCTAAACCTTTGATATGCAATACTTGAAAATTAAAGAGATGCAAGTATTTGAAATAAAAGAAATTATTATCTGTCTGACAGTACCATTTTTGTCACTGTTACAAATGTACTTACTCTGCCTCTTAAATTATATTTCTACACAAGAGAATAGAATAGATTATCTAATGGGACTGTCTGGCCTTGAAAACTTGTAAATAAATCACAGAATCACAGAATCACAGAATCACTAAGGTTGGAAAAGACCTGTAAGATCATCAAGTCCAACCTAAAAAAAAAAAACAACAAAAAAAACCACCAAAAAACAAACCACAACACACCAAAAACCAACCCACCCAACACCACACAGCACTATGCCCATCAAGCCACATCCCACAATGCCACATCCACACGCTCCTTGAATACCTCCAGGGAGGGTGACTCTACCACCTCCCTGGGCAGCCTATTCCAGTGTCTCAGCACTCTGTCAGTAAAGAAATTTTTCCTAATATCTAGCCTGAACCTTCCCTGGCGCAACTTGAGGCCATTTCCTCTAGTCCTGTCACTAGTCACTTGGGAGAAGAGACCAACACCCACCTCTCTGCAACCCCCTTTCAGGTAGTTGTAGAGAGCGATGAGGTCTCCCCTCAGCCTCCTCTTCTCCAGGCTAAACAACCCCAGCTCCCTCAGCCGCTCCTCATAAGACTTGCACTCCAGACCCCTCACCAGCTTCGTTGCCCTTCTCTGGACACGCTCCAGCACCTCAATGTCTTTCTTGTAGTGAGGGCCCCAAGAGACAAAACATAGGACTTTCTGCCTCAAAAGATATGGCAGCCTCCAGTGCCATACCTATACATTTATTTAAGAACCTAAGGAAACAAGAAGCTGTTTGTGTGGTTAAAAAACTTGAAAATATATTTTTCCCAAAGCATTTTTGTAAATTTGCTCCAAGGCAATGGAAAGATATTCACTATGCAAGAACACACGTTGGCCAAACATCCTACTGGCTTCCAGTGGAGATGATTCAGTCTTTTGTGGAAATCATCATCACAGTACTTCATTCACTCATTTTTCTCTACAAGCAGAAATTACAGAGCCAGACTGTCTCCTGAGATCTATTTTTTTTTTTTTTTTTTTACTCAAAAGTACGGTGTTTTTTAACAATGTATATAAAGCAGGCAGTTTTAGTAATAAAGGAAAATGGGTCCTGAGATCTACAAGCAATCCAGCAACACAACCTGGAGTAACATGAGATTCTTTTTGCTATTTACTCATCTTGGAGAACACTTGATACAAGAATAAACACCAACACAACCCAAACTGCTGAACAGTTCTGCTGCAATTACTATACTCAGAAATGGACAGATCAGGATATATTCCTGGCTCCATACCTGTGTTGCACTGCAAGTCACAGGAGTTATATTATCACAATTGTATGAACATCACCAGGCTCTACACCCAAACCTTTGCTGCCCTTCATGACTCTCCATAATTCAAATTACTATAAAATATTGCATTGCTAAATTGTTAACATTTTACCAGGGGAAGAAGCAAAGGAAATAAGGAATCAGGATTTCAAGAGTAAAACCACAGAGCAAAAAAAACAGTCATGGTATACCACACAATGTATGGCAAAAGCCTGCTGTGACCGAATACCTGCAGTTTTCACACTGGAGAACTTTACTGTCTATCTATTAGAACTGAAACTGCTTTGCTCGGTCACTTTTTCTTCATGTGCTAGTGCTTTTTTCACAGTAAGGACAAGGCCCCAGAGGAATATGTAAGAGACACTGGAAATTTTTAAGGCTACATTATCACTCAGGTACATCAATTTGCTCTTGAAGGCAAGAGTACTAAGTATACGTAATATCAATTTTGTGACTAACTTTTGTAAAATCAGGAAAATGCTTCTGTGTTTGTAAAAATAGAAGAAAAGAAATCAAGAAGAACAGGGAAGACAATTACAGAAGTGTTCCCAAATTGAATGCTTTTGGAGAAAGAGGCTTTTCATACAATGTCTTTAATGAATGTTCAAGACTTTGAATGTCGGTGGCTTTCGGTATGCAAAGCCACTGATAACCATTTTATTGGCTAATTTCTTAGCTTGCGAAAGTGCACTTTCAGTGAAAAACAACATATGACCAATTTGTCAGCGTACAAAAATCCATCACAAGCTTGTAAAATTGTCTGCTTTCTGGTGATTGATGGACTTAAATACGTTGTTTACTTCATCATTATTCACTTATTATTTCACAATCCATATAAGTATATTTATTATCCTGGTTTCATATTTTGTAATGAACAAATTGGAAAGGAATTAACTTAGAACGTTTGAAAAAAGGAAATGCAGTTTGGAAATGAAACACTTTTAAAGCCATGCACGCAGTCCTGTCTTTCTTGTAATGCCCAACTATTGTCACTATTAAATAGTGCTAAATAATAAATTGCAATGTGCAGGCCAAACTTCAACAAATATCTCAAAACGATGCATTTCGTGGGTAACACAGGTTATGTCTTAAAAGCTTCATCTGTGTATTCGGGCCTAAAAAAGGGGAATTTTTCATCCGAATCCTCTCCCTCTTCATATGTCTTGCTCAACTTATTATGTACACTGTCAGTATAAATGACCTATAACCTGTAGTTCCGTAGGAGCTTCCTAATGTGACCACAATAATGACACTGTTTTTCCAAATAAACTCCCTATTGCTACCACTTTTTGGAAATTATTTTCGGACTATGTTATAATATGATTCTAAGATTCTGCATATTGTGTTGAACCCAGAAAAAATGGAGCAATATATGAAACGAACAGATGGCAGTAAGGATTTTGGAATATTTACTGGTAAAAGGTGAAGTCTTTGTTTTAGCTGACTAGTCATCTGACTAAAATACTTGAAAATGTTGCTTACCCAGAGGAAATTGGGAATATTCAGAGAAAGCAGAAAACAAGACAGACAGAACAGAACACAAGCAAATTTAATTGAACTGATTGCCTGAGGATTGTTACAATGGTATTCATCCAGGTACAGGTCCCAGTAGTTGAAGGTACTTGAACAACTTCTGTGGAATGAATAGCTCCTTTGACTTGAAGCACCTTAAAACCTCTACATTTCTGAAGCAGCAGAAGAGGTCTCAGTCTAATTAGAGGAAGAAAAATAAAGCCTGAAAGCACCCATGACTGCATCATGTGATGCTGACATGTCCTCCACAGTAAATCCTCAGCTGGTATGCCTTACCCAGTCATCACGCTTAGGATTGGGTAAGTATGGGAACTAAACTTTTAATTCTAAAAAAAGAAGCATGACTCTCATAAAATGCATAGGCACTATATTTTAAATTGCATTTCCAAATCTTGATGTGCTGGGAAAAAATTACATACGTTTTTACTCTCTCTGCCAAGTTCTCTCTGTGCCACAAAGCACAGTTTTCATGATACTTCAGGCTTGCATAAAGAAACAGCTTTGCAGCTGGTTACCCTTTCATGAAAAAGGAGATCAAGACTCATCTGTCTGCCTTCTCTGGGATTAAAAACCATAATTTTATATATTTTTATTTTCCCCAGGTACATCATCCACAAAACTTCAGGAAGCATTGCAAATACTAATGGAGACTTCCTGACTGTATAGAAACAACCTTGATCTGTCAGACCATATGGAAGGAATGCTTGCAGGACACTGAATAAAGTGAGCTGCCGTAAACTCAGATTCAACCTAACCTAAAAGAGATAGATGAAACTAATTGGATTTATTCTTCTCAGCCTCTGCTTAACATGTGTTTATGGTTTTGCCCACATTTTTTACTCATATTTGCAGTGTTTGTAGCTTTACATCTCTCTTCTTTTCTTAAGAAGCTATCTGCAAAGTATATTGCTTGTGAAGGTTTTGGAGCTTGAATTTTTGCTCTCTGGGAAGCAATTATAAAGAAGAATGTAGATATCGAAAATATCCTGTGTTTGGTTTTCAGTGATGCCTTAGTCCAACAAAGACATAACTTTTCCCTAACAACCCGACCTTGCTAACTATAAATGTGGGGAATAATTTTATGCTGGTGTCATTCCACTGGACCTCTTAAACTCTGAAATATCTGTAAACATTTACATCAGAAGAAGAAGAGGGTTGACTCTCTGCCTTCCAACACAGTGCTGGAGAACACTCAGGAGCCTCAAACGACTTATACCCATCCAGAGGCAAGGAACAGACAATAACAAATGAAGCACAAGCACAAAAGTGAAGTATGTTGAACCTCTGTTACAACACAGCAGGTTAACAATGTTGTTTCAGGAGGTCTCTCTCTCTCCACTTGAGGACTCTCAAATGGAACTGGTCTCCTACAGAGGTTTTGGTGTGTATCTGAAGTATTGGATGAATCTGTTCTACTTCCAAGATAGAGTTACCAGGTGCCTAAAGCCATTAATTCATACTGTTTCAATACAGTGAGGTATCTACACAGGTTTCATAAGTCAGGCAACATTTTATTATATTTCATAATATTCTGAGAAAGCACACTGATGATTTTGGAAACAAAACCAAATACAGCTTGTACTAAGGAAGGTACTCATCCTTTAGATTGAGTACTCCTGAGTATTTACCCTAACAGAGAGCAAAAAGACTTGACAAGCACAAAGGTGACAGTGTTGCTCCACTTTCTTTTCTGCTAGGTCATATCCCACTTTTCAGCAGGGTCATATCCCACACAGTGAGTTGCAAGGCAGCAGAAGTAGAAAAAGATATGGCCCTAGTGCTGGAGGAACAAGTTCATGTCCAGTGGCAGCAACAACAAAGGCATGGAACATGAGAATTGCGTAAATGGGAGTGATGAGAGTGAATATGAGCATTTGTTCTCTTCCTTGACCCAGTAACTATATGGAACCCAGACTGCAATTAATCCACATGGAAAATCAGATTCATGTCAAGAATCTTCTGCCAGTTTAGCTACCTCTTCTTACACAACTGTTCTTCCAGTGTAGTCACATTGCAGAAAAGCACACCGAATCCCCCTTGTTCAGTCATGTTGGCATCTTCTGCTTCATTAGAGCAGAAGCAAAATTCTGCTTTTGTGCTAATGAAAACTCTCTCTCTCAGTAACACATTCCCACAGTCTTGTTAGAGTAGAAAAGAAAATCTGATTCATGGTCTAAGTATAGGGTGCCTAAAGAAAGCTCCGGTTTTGATTTAGAATGACCTGAAATTTAAGGCAGGGAATCCTAAGATTAAAAAAAAGGAAAAAAAGAGTATTAATGAGAAAAAAGAAAGAAAATAGAAATTCCATAAGAAGCTTGTCAAGATGAATTGCTTCTTGGTGATATTTCAAGCATTATGTGATTACTCATGAGCCTGAGAAGTGACTCTGCACATACACATGCACCCTACACTCCTCCATAGCTTCCTAAAGAGGGAATTCAGCCATGTGATAGTAAAGAAGAATCCCTTGCCTTCAGCAAGATCGATAGTCAATACAGATAAGCCACATTAAAAGACGCTGGTTTTCTCTTGCTACTGCTGTGGACCAGTCCTGAATGCTGAGCACAAAGACAGTTTCGCTTCTCCATTCCTTCCCACTGTGGTCCCCAGCATGGGGTGCTAGTGTCTGTTGCCCAAATACTATAAAGCGTAGCTGAGAGGCTACATGGCATCTTTTTTGCCATGAATACTTGTCATTGCCTCCAAAGATAGCAGTATCTGGCTAGATCTTTTTTGCAGTTTCTGTTCCATTCACAGCTAACATGACTAAACAGGGAAACTCATGAATGCCCATGTGTTTTTGACAAGGATGTTGTAAATATGTCAGTGAAAACGGGTAACAAACTGGCAGGAACTTCTTGGGTCAGGCAATCAAATCCTATAATCCCAATCATAAATTGCATCAAGTTCTGTCCTACAGACACAAGTTTTCTGTCCTCACCTCTGTTAGGAAAGCTATTCCATGACCTTCTTTCTCTGACAATTAGAAACCATCTTCTAAATTGCAGCCTAAGCTTTTTAATGGCCAGTGGATACCCATTTGTTCTTGTGCCAACACTGTTCTTCAGTTTGATTCATTCTCCTGCCCTCCCTTCCTGTTGGAGCAGGTGACTGACTAATACATTGAGAGAAGATCTTGAGGATGTGCAGACAGTGTCATTTCACTTTGTGCTGAACTTAAGATTCTTTTATTTTAATTTTCTCTTCAAACTCAGTGTGTCCTGGAGTCCCCCATTTAGTTGTATACTGGTAGCTTAGCCTTTATCATCAATAATGCTCTCTTGAGTCTTCTTCTATCTGCCTAAAGGTGTGATGAGGTAGGGCTAGAGTTTGAATAAGAGTTGGAAGGTGGGTGATCTCTGGCTTCTTCAAAAATGCATAAGGACTCATAAAATACAGTTATGACAGCCTCATTTCACAATGGGACCAGAGAAGGAGTGGCATTTCTATTCTGAGCTGGTCTTCCCTTTTCACCTTTATAAAATGTCCCAGTGATGGCTGTACTCACACAGAGTCTTGAGTCTCACCCTTAACAGTCTTCAGGATTTTCAGAATCTGTCTTCCTTGGCCTTTCTTGCTGGCCTCCGGAAGGTGGGTAAGGTAGTGAGGGTGAGGTATACATAATTAGCTCAAATTATGAACTGTGGCATTTCAAGCAAAGGACAGGCAGGCTGTCATTTACAGGGCAGTTGACAGCTCTCCATCTGCATTAAGTCCGAGTGAGATGAAATTTGCGTTGATACAGAAGTAAGACTATAAAAGAAAGAATGTGACATGTGAATGAATGTGACCTGCTCATTTAAACAAAATGGTGTCCATGCATGCAAATCTGTGTCATTTTAGCTATGTTTAGGTCCAAATAAATTATTATTTCCTGACATGGGCATCACTTCATGGTGTACAACAAGTGTATGCATTGTGCTAGTTTCCGTGGGTGCTGGATGGAAGCAGCTACCTCTTTTCTCTGGCACATTACAGAGGAAGCCAAGGAGCCTGCCTCAAGACTGGGTGTGCCATTGAAAAGATTCATCTTTGCTACAACACATTTTGGGTAATAAAACTTCACAATCCTTGTGCTATTGCTCAAAGCAGAAGTCACAGTCTCCTACTAGCCCTTGGCCTGTTAGCCCTTGATACCTGTAGCACCTCTCACATCAGGCTGAGTGCTTGTTGTGGTCAGGTGGGCAATGGGTTATTTTGATTTATTTTTGTTTCTGATTTGGGTATATTGCTAGACTGATCTGTGAATTGAATTAGTTGAATATACCCACAGAAGCACTTTGCAGCAATTCAAGGAAAGCAGCATGGAACTGAAAGAGGGCTGGAAGGGGATGCATTTGGGCAACACCCCAGTTGTCAGCCAAATTGTGGGTCCTGTGTAACCATGCTCTTGGGTTCTGAATTCACTTTAGATGTGGCCCTTCCTTTCTTTGTGTTTCGCTTCTTCACGTATAGAAAAAGTGACAAGCTCTTTCCCTCTTCAAAGGAATGTTATGAGAATCCAGGAAGCATTAGCTGCTTGGATGTGATGAAGATGGAGGTTAATTGTCCATGTGAAGAAGAGGAGAATGCAGAGCTCTTGTGTCTATGTGAAGTAAGAGCTGCTTTAATTTTGTACAAGGAATTGAGAGAGACGGAGCTGGGAGGAAGGGGGAAGGTGAAAAAGCTTCCAAAATCATGTTTTAAACCTTTGTCCCTCTCAGATGTGTTTGCTGCAGGACACAGCGTCAACCCAGAATGGCAGGTTGCTGCACCACGCTTATAGAATTGCTTTCTCAGTTTATCTTTGTAAGGAGTTGTGTATTTTGCTTAGTGGTAATACATTAAGAATGCAGAGAATTACAGCTAATCTTGCTCTCAAAACACTGAGTTAAAGCTACAGGGCAAAAAAACCCACCAAGTTTTTCTTCTGAGATAAGTCATTTCAGAACAGTGGCCTTGACTTTTCAGCTATTGTCAGTTACTCACATTTTAAAGTTTCCTATTTACTCTGTATTGAAAGTAACAGTACTTATGAATCATTTGAATCACAAAAAAATAGGCAGATGTGATAGGTCATAAAGGCAGAAAATGGTTTGAGATGTTAAAAAAAAACCCACCAAAAATCCCCAAACAGAAAACAGGTTGTCATGTGAATAAGACAACATAGAACTTAGCATGTACACAATGAAAAGACTTTGCATATTTAGCTCCATTATAGTATAATGGACAACAGACTGGTGTTGACACCCATCAAGTGCTCTGACTTAAATTAGTAATGATTTAATATGAGGAGTAAACAGCCAGTCACGGAGATCTGAGGCTAAAAAGGCAGTTAGTTCAGCAGCAACCTGTGCACAGTGACTTGTCCTTCTTTCCATATACCTTGTACACCAATAATCAGGGAGCTGCACTGCTTCCCAAGTACAATGTACCTTAAAAAGTAATCACTGCCCTGGAAGAAAAGTATATTTCCAGCCATATAGTAGGTAAATTATAGGTCGTCTTTGCATCAGGCAAATAAAAATCATGCAAACTGAAAGCATCCTTGGGTGCATCTTGAGGATCGATTCCACAACAAGTTCACCTACCTCTTGCATTGCCTCTTCCCTCTGCAGAAAGTGCTTTATGGAGCAAGAAAACACCATTAGAACCATTTTACCACTGAGGAAATGGAAATCCAGAAAAGTCACTTCACAAGCTAATGGGGAAAATCCTTTAGAGTACAGGTTTCAGTCTGGTGCTTTAACTCTGTGACCTTACTGCTTTGTCATTGTCAACATACCATTGCGTTACCACTGTATAGCTTTCAGCTAGTCTGTTACTGTACTAAAAGCACCTACGTAGCTTTCTTCTTTTCAGAGAACAGGCTGTTAGTGATATAAAAAGGACCTGCAAGCCCACCTCATATAAACTTGGCTCATGATGAGAGTCATGTACGTCTTTACGTTGATGGGTTCAGTAAATAGATTGTGTGCATTGCCCTAAGCTCAATACATAGAGTAATGGAGAGAAAGATAGAGGGAGAGGTACAAAAGAATTAAGAACATGCTGGGAAAAATTTGTTGGGTTTGAGACATATTTTTAGTTATGCTGGGAAAAGAATTGAAAGCAATTAAAAAGGACAGAGTTTCATACACATTCGTGGATGCTTGAACAGCTTTGTCATGGATGACATCAGCACAGGGCAAGACCGTTCATATCACCTGAGCATCCCAGAATAGTTTTCCTCACCAATTTGTACATGTCCACCATCCCCATGCAACCTGTATTGCCTCTTCAGGCCAGGTTGCAGTTTCTCTATAACCTTCTTGTGCTTTTTATATTAAGGATTGCTCTCTCAAAAGTAGACCACACTGACCAATTCCCAGTCTATGGTTTTCAAGGCATGCTTTCTTTCAGCAACACAACCTACAAATTGATATCTTTTCATAGGAGTTTCAAGTACTCAACTGAGAAGACTGAGTGCAAAAGAGAAAAGGGTTAAATAAAATGCAGGAAAACATTTGAGGTCTTTCTTTTTCATAAACCAGAAAAGAGGAGAAGGACTCAGAGAAAGGACCTAATTCAATACAGATTTATATACTGTGAGATTGCCTTGCATGAAGCAACTTTTAGAGGGTATTAGTAAGTTCAATGTAAGCATTTCCCAACATCTGTAGAAATTAATGTCAAAACAGCAAAATGTTATGAGGTGGTACAGGCCCAGATTTATTCGCTTCTGGCAAAACCTTAACCAGCAAAATTTTCATAGTGCTTGACTCTTTCTGAAAATATGTATTAGAAATAACTGAGAATTTTCATAGAAAGAACATCAGTTAAAAACTTAAGAGAACTAAGGAAGAAGAAAGATAGCATCTGCTGACATTGAGTCTATTTGGGGAGAGGCAAACTACAAAAATGTCAGTACTTTCCTGCATTTCCCTGCAAAAGGGTAAAAAAGAAATATCTGTCTTCAGCTTACACTCCTTTAAAGCTTACAGCTTTACACTCCTTTAAAGAAAGCAGGAAAGAAGATGTATGGGTAAAAAACAAAACTGTTAGAAGAGGTTTGTCTCACGTCGAGTCAATCCAAAATTAAGTTCCTTTATTCCCCTTCTTTACAAAGAGCAGAAAATAAAAATTCCTTTTGTTTTTCCTGTTGACCTTTTCTGGTTTAGAAAATATTTTTTATGTAATATGTTTTTAATTCTCCATTCATACATTTTGTAACACAAGATCTTACGGCCCACCAGTGAAGCTGCATAAAGCAACCAGAGTGAGAAAAAAAGAATATAGTAACTTCCTTGACCTTTGTGCTTGGTTCTGTTGTCACAAGGGAGGAGGAAAAAAAAGGGGGCAGGGGGAGAATTATCTGTTCAAGAGAGCAGGACAGTTAAGTACAAGTGACTGTAAGAGAACTGAAGCAAAGAGAATTGCCCAAAACCGGTCAGAAACTGCTAGACTTTGCAAATCTAGATATTGCCCCAAGGAAAATCTAAGTTTTTGTCACTTTCTCCATAAAATTTAATAAATAATTTATAAAATAACGAAAAGCATATTAGAGTACTAATAACACTGGTGCATTGTTGTATTGGTAGAAGTGTTATGTTACAGGTGACTGTCAGTTTGCCAGTAGCTCCTGGGATGCACCAGCTCTTTGAGAGTACACACACTGATCCAGGGCACAAGGAAGGGCACCAAACAGGCTGTGTTGCTGAAAGGTTTCAAGCTGCATTTTCTTTCATCTAGCAAATATTTATGATTGTTTTTGCAGAGAGAAGGTGTTCATAGTATTTTATTCATGTGAATTCTCTCTTGTGTACCAAAAGAGACAAGAGAGGACAGAGTTTAAACTGTCATCTCTTCTTTTACTCAAAGAAGGTTAACGTCTCTCTCTTTCTCTCTTTTCTCCTAAACTGATTATTTTAAGAGACTATTTGGAATCTTTGGAGTCTTCCCACATATAAAACATTGTTGCGAATTCAATCTATAAGTTCAGAAATTGAGTGGCAGTGGGAGGAGGATTAACATAAACTGTTCTTTTTGCACTTCATCAGAGAACCAGGCTGAAAAGTGATTTATCAAAGAAGAAGTTTTAAAATCCTGGATTATCCCCCCTCATCCTGTTACCAAAAATTGTAATGAAGAAAACTCTCCAAACCAAATGATATTTTAGAAAGCTGACATTCATTTATTGCAGCACCAGGTGCATGGGGGATTTCTCCTCCTAACATGCGCACCAGGTTAAAATCATGACAAGTATTTAAAACAGTTAACAAAGTTAGTTACACCTACTGATCCTACCCCTAAATTAACTATTGGTTAATACTTTTCTTATGTCATCTTAAATTTATAGTTCTCTTTTAATTCACTATGCATGCTCAGAGTGTAGGGGGTTTATTTGGGTTGGGGGCTCTTCTAGGTAGGAGGTGGTGTTCTTAACATTATGAGGTAGGTCAGCCTTAGGACACCTATTTGGGGCATTTCACTGACTTTGTTGTTTGGTATGTAAACAATACCAAGTCTCAAGGTTGTATATCAGTCATTATCAGGAGACCCAGAAGCTCCTCCAAGGTGCTGTATCACATTATACTGTTTATCTCAAGGTAAACAACATCAACATAACCCAATACAGCCAGTCACTACAGCCAGCCCTTTTCCAGGAAAAGTAATGCAAATTTCAGTTTATGTGATGCAGGATCTTCTTAACTTATCTGTACAAAGTTTGCACAAAAGGGGTCTGTTCTTTGTATGCTAACTAAATTGTTCAAGTCTTTGGTATCAATCCCAAGCCTTCTTTTTTCTTTTCATTGAATTCCATCCAGCAATTCCAAACCAATGGTTTGTCATTGAAGGCACCAGGTTGAATGCTACAGTTTCATTTTTTTCCTCTAATTAGACTGATGCTACAGTTCGTGGCCTCCCACACAGGAAGAAGTAAGGGACTTGAAATGAACGCAGTAGGACAGCAGACCCATGCAGAGGTACACAGGATGCACAGCAGTCTTACCAAGACTACAGCTACAATCAGACTCATTATTTTACCCATCATCAGGGAGACCTGATAAAGACAAATCAGTATATCTCTAAGTAAGTTTCTCTTTGATTAGGCTGCTCTAATTGCATCCAGTTTGACTACCCATTTCAGACAATTTTCATTTTCAAGTTACTATGCTTGTCATCCAGTTGGTTTCATTTACATACTTCTTCATGTGTGCATATGTTGAGAGGGAGAAAAGTTAATTTAGAAAAATCTAGCAGAAACTGGTTTTCCCCATTCATCTTTTCTCTCAGGCTGTAAATTTTTCTGATTCTCAGCTGCCTCTTCTGTTACGGTGGCAGTCAAATTACATCCCCCTCTTCCCAACAGCAATTATGACAGGTTAAATAAAATCTACGTAACTGTGCCCTAGGGCTATGTTTGGAGAAGGATCAAAATCTAAAGGTCTTCATATCAGTGTCTGGCATCTCTGCGTGCATGAAAACTAAAAGGCATCAGAGGAATGGAAAGTGGGTGTGGAAGGGCTTAAGGCTGAGGTCTAAGTTTGAATTTAAAAGGTTTATACATCCTCTGGGATGCTAGTCCTCCTTGTGACAGGTATGTCTGGTGGAGAATCTCATAAAAAGAAGTGTCTTTCAGGCTCCTTAGAATAGGAAAATGCTGCAATCTTTAGAGACTGCTTCACAAAAGGGGCTTTAATGCTAGTCTTTTGCTGCAAGTAGTTTAAACATGAAAGTAGATTAAATATGTTTAAACATGCAAGTAGATTAAACATGCCATTTAATCTTGACCACAGCAAGTGCAGATCTGCTTATCTTGTTAAATCCCCAAAACATTAAAAATAATTTTTCTACCTCATAATGATGTGTGGTGTTATTTCCGTGTTTGTGTAGTGAGTAGGATGGAGGCATCTGTGTAGTTTTCAAAATCTTGTGGCAGAAGAAGATGCTTTAATTGATTCTCAATTTTTTCAAATCAAGTAAATTGACTATTTAAACTATTTTTGTCATATCTAGACTTAGTGTTTGAACACCAACTACTTGCATGCTTGCAGATCAAGGCAGAGCTAAGAAATATCCCAAATGAACCACCTTGCCTGGCTGTAAGAGCATTTGGCAGCAAACCTAGTTGGCTTATCAAAATATTAGTATACGCAAATCAGCAACTAGATTTCGCTAATTGTACGAGGCAGGCAGCTGTGACCAGCACAGATCCAGTGTGAGGATATTGACAGCAAAACCATTATTTCAGTTATTTAAAGCTAGTGTTATGCAGAATAATTGCAAACTACTTTCTCTTTTCTAGTTTTCTTTCTCTGGAAGAGAGAAAACAGCGTAGTGAACAAGATTTTAATAAATGGTAGGGTTAGATGTATTACAAGCAAGTAAGTTATCAAATAATTCTAATTACCTCTTAGCTCCTGAAAATTGTTTGTATATTGAATGACACACTGATTGCATTTGTTCTGCAAGGAGCTATAAAGGGTTCTTTTTGAAATTTTACTGTGTTCTTTTTATTTTTTTGAGACAAAAAATATTGCCATGGAAGCGCATAAACAAAATTACACTTTTCTGGACTTGTGGGATCATTTCCACCTTCTGATAGTGTACACAACTGTATTGAAGTCAGGGGAATGCCATGGGTTTGGAGTAAATTTGCAACCAAAGAAGAAAAAAAAAAAAGAAATGGTGTCTTATAACAAAACAGTGGCAAATAAATAATGAAGTTTGCTTTGTCTGTTCATAGCCCTGATAATTAGAAAATAAAGACTTTAAAGGACACTGCCTACCTATCCCTCAATCACAAGCAGTAATACAGAGCTAATATATGGGCTTTTAGTACTGTTTTTATCTAAGCCTTTTTTTTTTTTTTTTAATTTGGATGCTTCAGGTCTTAGTGACTAATGGAGGTCCTCGGAGGCTGAAGGAACCTTTCACTTGTGGAGGGACCTTTTTAACCGAGGGGAGAGGGATCCCCCCTTCCTCACAGGCCGGTGATTCAGGGCTCTCGAAGGCAGGGTGGTTCTGCCCATCATGCACTGTCCTCTCTGCTCCCATCCCCTGCAGACGGCAGGTGCGGCCCTTCAGGACATAGTGCTCTAGAAACCAGAAAGGGAATGAAACTGATCCCTTCTTTGGAATACTGCCCTGATGAACTGCTCAGGAAGAGCCGTGAAATTGAAGACTGTGCTATTTAAAGAAAGACTTGATTTACGGGCCAGAAGAAATGTGGTGGGTTACAAGCTGTTGCTAGAGTAGGAAAACCAAGACAGCATTTACACATACTGTGTATGGGCTTGGAAATTTTGCAATCTTATAAAAATTAGAAATTAACAAAAACTATTAAACTTCTGCATCTACCAATTCATGAACATTGAGATTTCTGACTCTCTAATGAACTAAATAAATACCCTATTTCCAAACCACACTTTTCACCACCGTCATTGAAAGCTTGGATCTGATGCCACATTTTTCCAAAATTATTAATGAACTGGAGTGTATCATTAGTATTAGGTATAGCAGCCCATAAACCTGTAGACAAATGATTTCAGATAAGAGCAACTTCAATCATCATTTTGAGTAATTTCAAAGTAATACGGTCCCTAGGGTATCTATTTCTCCCCACTATATAGAAATATAAAACCAAAATGATTTTTCCATTATTTCCAATGAGGTTTTCAGCATGACCTAAGGGACTTAGTAGTGTCTTATTAATAGTTTCTAGGAAATTAGTATCTAATAAAGACCATCTGGGAACTACTAGTTAAAAAACATTAATAGAAAATATAATGTCATTAAAAAATAAATTCCCTGTGCAGAATTGTTAAATTCCCTAAATAGAGAGGCATTTTCATTGGTCAGATTGATCTGAACTGAAATACTCTGTTGGGAGGTTGGTTTGTTTGTTGGGGGTGGGTATTTTGCCTGTACCTGACACATTTCCTTTCATTATTTTTCATAGTACATCTCCTTTTAAAGCACCATGGACAACTATGGGGGTTGTACATGTGTCCCCTCCTTTTTCAAGTGGTAATGACTTTGTCCAGTTTTGTCTCCACTTCTGTTGCACTTCAAGCACCTCTTGACAGGGATATGTAATGCACCATTGGAGTCACCTGCTGACCATGTGCCATGGGAGAAGTAAGTTAAACAGGGAGCTCAGCCTACATGAGGGAGTGAAGAAATAAAGTACCTGAACTCTGATTCCTGTGTTCCTGAATAACATTTTTCAGAGGTGCAATTTAAGGTGTATGTGTTGCAAAATAAGAGTACGGACCTCAGAACTCATGATGTCATTGTACTTTTTGCTTAATAAAAAGTAGGTATTTGGCTTTTCATCTGAGGTTATCAATATGTTGAAATTTCTGTCCCATGGAAAAGCATTATGTCTGCTCTCATGCAGCAGGGCCCTTGAATATCTGAAGCAATGCACCTTGTGCTGTACCTCCCCCCACCCCCTTATTTTAGTTTTTCTTAAGCCCATGTCAACCTTGCCTTCTTTTCCTGAAGGCTGGGTTCTGTCCTCTGCTGCTCTCTAATCCTCACTCTCCCCCAGATCTTGACCACCACTACTTCATGGTCACTACAGCCAAGGCTGCCTCTGATTACCACGTCCCCCAGCAGCCCTTCCTTCCTGCTGACCAGCAGGTCCAGCTCTGCCTCATCCTTTCTTGGCCCCTCCAGGACGTGTACCAGCAAGTTATCCCTAACACCCTCCAGAAATCCCCCTGATGCTCGAGTCCCATTGCATTTCCCTCACAGCTGATGTCAGAGAGGTTGGAGTCCCACAGGAGAAACATGGTTGGTGGCCAGAGACCAGGTGGTCAGCAGCAGCCCCTCATGGTGTCACCTGTCTCCCTGCCTTCTTCCCCAACCCTGACCCACTTGCTCTCACCCACCCCTCCCTTAGGGGACCCCCGCACACCCCAGCGGCTCCCTCACATAGAGGGCCACCCCTCCTCATCATCCCTGCCAGCCTCTGCTGAAGAGCTTGTACCCATCCCTCACAGCACATTGGTCACATGAGCTGTCCCACCACATCTCAGTCATTCCAGCAACACCACATGCCGTCTGCATGTCCAGACCCTAGTTGTCACGGACCTTTTGTTGTGTTTCTGCCTCTGCCTCAGCCTTACACCACTAAAATACGCGCAGAGTGACTGTCATGAAGCAACACATCTGTGCGTAGAGAAAAATAATTATCCTGCTTACATGCTTTTTGTGCTTTTGTGCAGACTGATGCTGTTTCCTTAAAAGCCTTTTTATGGCTGCAGAGTGTTGCCCATTCTCATAACTCATCACAGACTGAAACCCTCACACAGAAAAATGCCCCAGGTCAGATGGAGCACACACCTTTGCCTCTCCCTGATCCATCATAAGCCACACAGCCACCCAGGATATAGGAGGCAAAAATCATCTGACAAAAGGATTTTGGATCTTCTCAGAGCCACACCCCACTGGGTTCATCAATTCTAACATGATTACGAGGTATTTTGGGACCCTTCCTGGTGAAAAGTGGAGGGGTTTCATTCCATTTCTGATGACAAGGAACAAGGATCACTATCAGTTCTTTTCAAATAGTTATCTCAAAGGCACTTCCCAGGCTGAACTGCCCTTTGAAGAACTGTTTGTTTATAATTATCAAAACAGAATTAATAAATACTGAAAACGGATCACAATTAGTTAAATGCCAGTGTTTCCCACCAATTATTCAACAAAGAAAAAGCCAATGAACTAACTGAAATGTCTCAAATTATTGTTATCAGACACTATTGGTAACAATTCTCATTTATATCATTTAAATTATCATTTTAAAATGCTTTTGTTACAAGTTCACTGTATAGATGATGAAAGTGAAGCACAGAGGGTGAATGTCAGGTCTCTTCCCTATATACGCAGCTGTGCTGCTCATTTTATTGGGTGGCCTAACTGACCTAATGAAAACTTATTGGTCAAATCTGAATCGGAGGTTTGTGAAGGGAATGGATGAACTGTTTCTTTTTGGAAACATGAAGCAGGAGTGGAAGAGTACAATGTAAAGCTACAAGTGTTCTGCTGCTGCCACTTCCCTTCCCTGTTCAGACTCTTCCCTCAGCCCAGATATGACTTGCTTTTAGTAAAAGTCCGTATCGTCATATAGATTCCCTGGAACTTCACCCCATAATGGTTTTGTTTTACCTTCATGCTACAACCCTTGCCTTACACCTTTTCTTGAAAGTTGGCATGCATTTCTCCTTGACACCATGACTCTTCTGCTTCAGTGCCTAAGGCTGACACAGCCTCTCTTCTCTACGTAGGGCCCTATTTGGGTGGACAGCGAAGTGGTAACCCATAAAAAATGCTGTTCTGTGGCTGACAGTGACAGTTGTAGAATCATAAAGTTATTTACGTCAGAAGGGACCTTTGCTAAAGCTGCCATGTCATAGCCAGGACAACAGGAGCAGACTCTTGCCCATGATGGAGATCCCACAGCCTCTGGAGCAACCTTCCCAGGTCAGGCCCTGTGCTGGGGAGCAAATGTGCCCTCTCTGCCCTGCTGCAGTGTTCCCTTTCCCAAGCCCTGTCCCTGTGCCCTGCTGGTGTGTGCCTCCAGGGAAAGCCCAGCCCCTTCATCCTTCTCCTCACCCAGGCAGCAGCTGCTGACTGCCCCAAGTGCCCAAGCCCCATCCCTGGCCACAGACCACCTGGTCTCTGAGCCCCCCACCAGACACTCTGGCCCCCTGGGGCACTGGGGCCTCAGCCGGGCTTGCTCCAGGCACCCGACATCCATTGCACTGGGGGAGCCCTGAGCTGGGTTTGGACTGCAGAAGTGGTCGGAGATGTGCTGGGAGCAGGCAGGAACCCCCTCCCCATGCCTCCCTGGCTGAGCTCCTGGTCTCACAGCCGTGCCAGCTGGTGCTTGGCCACCCTTGCTGCAAGGGTCCAGCCAACTTCTCGCCCCCACCCTGGTCCAGAGCCTCTCCAGCACATCTGCCTTCCCACCCCTGGCTGTCCACTTTCAGGGGGCTTCTCCTGCCCAGGGCATGCTGTGGATTGCCCTTGGCCAGCCTGTGGTGGGTTTCTGTCCTCCCCTATCTCCAGCCTGTCAAAGCCCCCTTCAGGGGATGACCACCCCTGCGGCATGCAGCCTGCTGCCTGTGGCAGGGACTGCCTGCCTGCTGTCTGAGAGTGCCTCTGGTCCCATGAGCACTGAGCTGCTCCAGTAGAGACCACTGAGAGCCTCCCAGAGGGCTTTATGCTTGTATTACATCTACAGCACCTACAATGGCTGTCATTCATGTGACTGTCACCCTCCCTGTAAGATTTTTTAGCTCTTGAATGATTTGCAGTACTCACTTTCTTATCTAGATTTGATAGCAAGCAAGTCCTCTTTACAAAGCCTTTCACACTGAAAACAGCACACCAAATGCCAAATTTTCCTCTTGCTGTTCCCAGACATCCTCACTGCCACCCCATCTCCCAGACACCTTCAATGAGGTTGTCCCAAGTTCTTGCACTGACCTGCACTGTGAGGTTTCCACAAAGGAGAGAAAATCCCACCTGATAGAAATGCCAATTCTTTTCTTCCAGCACAACAGCAGAATTTCAGGGTTATTTAGAGACGTTCACTAAGTGGAGAAAATCAGTTCAGCTTTCAGTTAGTTAGCTCTTGATTTCTTCTTGTTTCAATGTCCATTCGTGTGCATTTCAGAAGGAAAATTGCTGCTTAGTCAAGAAAGGAAGACACATAGTTTTGGTACCTGCAATGGGATTTGGGGCTGTTTTTTTCCAGTTATTTCTACAGTATATATCACTGCAAGTAATAACTTACAAATATTCAAAAGCAGCAAGGCTGGAAGTGTGACCTCATCTCCTTTTGATACAGTTGACAGGACAAAAATTGTGTCAGTCGTAATTTGCTCTAGTCATAGACACTAAGTGATAATAGTTTCATATATATTCTGGACCATAGTTATTTGATTGATGGCCATCAAACAATACTGATGCCTTAGACAAATAAGCAGAACCAACATTTTTCACAAACTTTAATCTTTTCTGCTACTGTTCCCTTCAGTAGTCAAAATGTTGTTTGTTTATAAAGATCTGATTCCTTGAAAAACATCCATGCTGAAAACCAAAACCAAAGAGCTGTGTGGATTAGTCAAAAGTAAGTTTTGACAGGAGCTGTTGGTTATGAAAAACAGGATATGGTAAGAAACATACCTCAGAATACTGAAAAAGTACAGAAGAACTCTAGCTGTCAGATTTTGCATCTGTGTGTACAAGTCCCTAGGCATAGCACTCTTGCTTATATCCTAGCTCCTCCACAATCAATTTTGCCAAAAAATTGCTGTAAACACCAAGCCAGCAGACCTTGATGGCTGCTGGTGATCCAGAACTCCCTTGGAGACCCCCTGTGTGAAGTAGCACTGACTGCATAGCAAAGGTCGGGAGATCCCAGGCAAAATGCTGATATATAGGGAATCTAAAATAAAAATTTCTGTCCACATTTTCTATGATATTTTCTATAAAAGCATAGTAAACATGATGAATGGTCTTGCATACGAGTTCCTCTCTGCAATTTCACAGCCTGACGTATATCAGCTGTCTAACGACATAATCTAGTTTCATAAAATATCCAAGAATTATGAAAGATCTAGCCTCTAGATGTGGAAACTGTTGTCAACCAGTTTAAGTAGATGAGGTTGGTCTAGCTGTATTAAGTACAGTCATATGCAGTATTTCAACGTCTTTTTCTTTTTCTGTATCTACTAGGAATAATCGCAAGGTATTTATTTCCCTGTTTACAATATCCTGGATCAAATGGATTTCATACTTACATTTTTTTGATTTGCTTAGGAACTATTTGCAGGTTTTATCTAAAATCTGCTTTAATCAAAGTGAGTTTCCTCTCAAATTAACAAATCTTGGATCACACCTCAGCTCATGAATTCTGGAAACACTGTCTGAAGAAGTTTAATGAGAAATTTACATGCTCGCTTAGAAGTCATTTCAGTCAGAAGCAGGTTAACTAATAACAGGAACAGGCACAAGGAACTCAGAAAATGAGTGAATAAGCATGTTTCAATTTTTGCATTTCAAAGGATTTGTGCCATGCATTTTGTTCAACTGGTGCCAAACCACAATCCAGGTTCTCTCATGTAATAGACTTGCCAACCTGAAACAAACAAAGAAAAAAAGTAAGGAAAAAATCCAAAGAAAATACAAAGCAAAAGACAAAAAAACCTCCTGACCATCATTGCATTAAGTTTCAATTTCATCAATCCAATGTCATTTATCAAGATGCAACTATGGCTTGCAGCATTAACAGGGCATTTGGTAAAAGATATTTTAGTCCAGTTTTGGTCTGATACAGAATAGGCAATAGAAGTAATGGGCCATTTATTGCATTAGAGGGAAAGCCAAAAGGGAGACATTAATCCACATGTCATTTCAAGTTACTTTGTGAGTGACAAGAGTATTCTGAGTAGAGCCAATGAAATACTTTGGGGCAAATAACTGTATTTGCTGGCTCAGGACAGTCTCCCACAAATCTGAAACCAGATTCCTGACAAATTCCTCTGGGACACCTTGCCACACACCTCATCCCACCAGAATTACAGTCTCTGTGAGTGGCACTCCCTGGAGTGATGGTGTTTTCTAATGTACATGGGGTGCCTTGTTTGCTTGCTGCAGGAATCCAGAAACCAGGGGTCGCGTATGTTCTTCTATCACCTAGACAAGCTCTGATTCACATCAGTACCTCTAATGCACATGCTGCATTAGAGCTTGTACAGTTACTGTAATGCATACAACCCCTATGGACAGTATGAACTCCAGCACGCAGACAGACAGACAGAAAATATATTACAAATTGTTTGGAAATGTGGAACTTAAAAAACAGCCAGAAAGAGAATTCTTTTTTTTAAGGGACTTAGTTGGAACTTCAGGCAGCTGGAGGCAAGTCAGCTCTTGTATGACCAAAAGCACAGTTGCACTGCTAATAGTGCTGAGAACCTAAGCTACACATTAACTTAAATGTCTGCTTTCCCAATGAGGACAACATGCTGCCCATGCTGATCAGCTATGTCCCTTTTCTTTTAAATTTTATGTTACAATGCTGATGACAAGGGAAGTTCAAGAAATTTTCTTTTTTCTATAGCTGTCATAACAATTTTTGCAGAGGTTTTAATGAAGTATAATTTAACATCTAAATGGCTACATGGGTGGTAGGATAGCTGTGAAAACAGCCTCCTGGCTGTGACTGTAATTATTTAGTGCTTTGCGGCTTTGCATTTCTTGTCCTTTCAGTCACGCTGCTTGATAAGAAAGATTGGCCGTTCAGCTGAAACATGCTTTAGGCGGCGTTCTCTGTGATATGTTTAGAAAATTACTGCAATGACTTTATAAAAAATGAAATTTAAAAATTTGTTGCCCAGTGTGTTAGTTCAGGTAAACCTGGGTTTTACCATTATAGTATTGTACACTAGAATAACATGTGGTGAGAGCGTAAGGGAAGGAGTACGCAAGAGTGAAAAGAATGGAAATTTTACAATAACGGGCCATTACAGAGGCATCATATCCTTGAGGACATAGGCTTTTAAGTTCAAGCCCAGCAATATGTCCAGAGAAAAAATGGTATTTGTTTTTTTAAGCTTCAACACCCAGCTGAATCAAAGCCTACAACCACTGGAGACACCGACTTGGTACCAGAATAAAAGAAAAGAAATTCAAGGGCTTAAATTCCATGTGATTCCCTCCAAGTTCTGGGGAGCAAAGATCACATTCCTAGTGATACCAAAGACTTAAACAATTTAGTTAGCATACAAAGAACAGACCCCTTTTGTGCAAACTTTGTACAGATAAGTTAAGAAGATCCTGCATCACATAAACTGAAATTTGCATTACTTTTCCTGGAAAAGGGCTGGCTGTAGTGACTGGCTGTATTGGGTTATGTTGATGTTGTTTACCTTGAGATAAACAGTATAATGTGATACAGCACCTTGGAGGAGCTTCTGGGTCTCCTGATAATGACTGATATACAACCTTGAGACTTGGTATTGTCTACATACCAAACAGCAAAGTCAGTAAAATGCCCCAAATAGGTGTCCTAAGGCTGACGTACCTCATTATAATGTTAAGAACCACACCTCCTACCTAGAAGAGCCCCCAACCCAAATAAGCGCCCTACTCTCTGGGCATGCATAGTGAATTAAAAGAGAACTATAACTTTAAGATGAAGTAAGAAAGGTACTAACCAATAGTTAGCTAAGGGGTGGGACCAGGAGGCGTAACTAACTTTGTTAACTGTTTAAATACTTGTCATGATTTCAACTGGGTATGCATGTTAGGAGGAGAAATCCCCCATGCACCTGGTGCTGCAATAAACGAATGTCGGCTTTCTAAACTATCATTTGGTTTGGAGAGTTTTCTTGGTTATGATTTTCTGTAACACTGGGACATCTGGCTCAATAGCTATCAATGCTCTTTCCTTCCTTATAAGCATCCCAGCAATATTATAGATACAGGGTGCCAAGCAGAACGGGGCACATCTAGAAGGACCTTGGTCTTGTTGATATGGAGCAGTTCAGTGCTAAGTCTCAAACCCAACCTGGGTGAAAAACAAACCCTTCCCCTCACCATATTTTTGGAGGAGATTTGATCCACCAGCATCCTTAGAGCACATCGCACTGCAGAGCCGCCCCCTACACATTAGTCCAGTGGTTACTGGCCTCTGTAGGCTGAGAAAGGCATTGCCAGATGGACACAGCTCTTTATTCCCCCAAAGACGTCCCCACAATGAAGGGAAGCAATGTATCCCTCCTTTTGAAGCTCTTCATTTGTGCAGTACTTGCTTCTCTTAATCTTCTTATCCTAAAGATGAAAATGTCCACCCCTGTACAGTTACATCAGTCAAAGTCATTGTTCTTTTTGGTGCTTGGCAAGACATGCAGAATTATTTAGCACTCGACTGCAACCCTGAAATCCCTTAAGATTTCTGCCAGCATCAAACTGGTGCAGAAAAATTTACTTAAGTAATTCCATTCAACTAACTACTGAAAACAAAATGATGAATTGATATCTCTACTCAGCTTTCTCTTGCAGCAGAGAACATTCATATTTAATATACTTCCCTCCTTTAACCTTCACTGCCAAATTGATAGTGCTTTATTTATGGGAAAATATTAACGTCTAATGGGTTTGTTTTGTTATGTATTCTTTTGTTTTGTTTTATTTTATTTTGATTTGTTTTTACAGCAGACTTAGCTCCAAATAGCAGTAGATTTAATATGATGAGATAAGATTTTATTAGAAGCCTGAGGAAGCTTGAGTTGTTTTTAGAAACTGTTACATCACTTGGACACATGCCAGAATATATTATTTAAGTATTTACTCTTGGGGTTCTGACTAAGGATATGCTTAACTGTTTTGAACTAGAGCCTTAACTGGTGAATGAATATCTATTAAAGTGTGAGAGATTAACAGAGCCTTCTCTAGTATTCCGGGGTTTTTCATTCCATTACACCTTTACACCCTCTGACCCCTCCAAAAATAGCCTAAATATAGCGACATTTTCAGGAAAAGAAAGATGCCTGCTGAGTGTGTTGGAGGCTGCTGATAGCTTGATTTGAAAGCAGTGAAAGGTACAGACGAATTCTTCCATCGGTATTTGACTGCCTCTATTTGCATCTGAATGACCACTGAAAGCTTCTGAGAAACCTCCTTTACCACTAAAACACTAAGATGCCCAATTAAGTCATCCAGACAGATATTAACTGGCTGAATAAATGCAATAGCAGCACAGAACAAACATTAAAAACAAACAAACAAACAAACAAACCCCAAACCAAAACCCAAAACCCAAGAATAATTTTACTACTTTTGTTACTAATCACCTCAAAAGAGATTTGTCTAATTAAATACTGCATCCAAATTAGTAGCAAGAGTTACAAAACAGAGTGACAGAGTCTAGCGTAAAAGAAATTAGCAAATGATTCAGTGTGTGATGAAAAGTTACCACAAATAATCTGTTTCATAAAAATAAAGACTCCTGTTTAAGCAAGGACTAAAATTTTATTTCATTTGCCTAACTTCTTAGGTGGTAATTAGCAAAAGTGGTTTACTTTTAAGAATTCTATATGTTCTGAACACGCAGGGGCTATTCAAACACATTGAAAATGTAACTTTACCTTGATCATTGTCTCCCACATTTATGGAGACTATATAATTATTACTATGTATTACTACTGTATTATTAGTAATAATATTATAGTATCACTGCATAATGAAGTGGACTTATTGGGAAGCTTTCCACAAAATGCGGTTTTACACACAATGTCAGTTTGCTCACTCCACACTGTTTCAGCTGCAATACACCTAATGTTTGAACTTCTGTTGAAGCCAGGAGATGATTCTAATGGATCGGTGCCAAAATTACACCAGATCTCAAAACCTGAACTTTCTAAGGAGACCTGTGAAGCAGACTGCCCTAAACTGCAGAGCTGAAAGGAGCCAGTCGTGAATGCAAGGTGTGTTTCCTAGGGATGTCACTTCTCAGCAACTGCAGGATTGAGAAAAGTATCAGTTCAACTGGGCAGCAGCAGTGGCAGTGACAGTATCTGTGGGAACACCCTTTGTTCTCCAAAATATCATGGTATAGTGTTTCTCTCCTATGTTCTTTCCAGTCAGGGAGGGGGGAGAAATTTCATTTAAACTTAAATTGCCTGTAAAATTCTTGAAAATTTTTGGGTTTGGATGAAATGTTAATAAAAATTTCTAAAGCTTTCTTTATGGATAAAAAGGAAGTCTTCAGGGACATTTCCATAAAATTAAATAATATCACTAAGGAAGCTGCATGATAATGGAATACTTTTCAAAATTTCAAAATCTTGGGAAGACTCTGCAAACATTTTTTTAACCCCTCTCCATTGGCATGAAAATTTACAAGGAGAGGTAAAGAACTTAGTCATTAGACATGTCAGCTGAACAAACTCCATAGTTTCCTAATGACATGAGTCAAAATACCCTATTTTCGTTATATTTATAAGCAATGTATGCAGTTGAGCAGTTCTAAAAAGGAACCACATTTGAGGTTTTGGCTGTTCATCTTTGATTCACTATACAAGATTACTGCTATGTTCTATTTTTTTTTTTTTTTAATATCGTTATAACTCCCTTCCATGAACAAGATTAGAAGTTAACATGTTTTGATTATGGAGGGGTTGGAAGAAGATTTTAAATTGTATAACTAGTCAGATGAAGGGTACAACTAACTGATTTCCCGCAATGGTGTAGAACCTCTATAGTGTATCTTTAATCAGAATTTGCACTGAAAAATCATAAGCTGCTATCATCATTTAACTATTTTTCAGCAGTGAAAACAAGGTTTGAACTTAGCGTTTTGCCTTTGCTGTCTTTTCAAATCTCACCAAAAAGGTGTCTTGCTGTTTAACTTTAAATAATGCAACAGTGAAGTGGAATCATATATCATGTTCATTCGATTTAGAGTGATTTATAACCTGAGCTGAAAATTAAATAAAAATGCTTTATATTTAACATGTACTGATAGTGGTTTTACTTCTTGCACAAATTAATTCTTACTCCAAATAGGTTGGATTCAACTCTATTTCACACCTTGTTGACCTTTTAAAATATCTGTCATGATTACTAATCAGAAGAGGTCCTTTTTTTTTAGACGAGACTGAAAGTGTGCCCATACAAATTCACTATGATTCAGGAGAGATGGCCTGTTAGTTCATTTCCCAAATGCATGCTTTAGTGTTATCTTTATAACAAAACCAAACTAATGTCTTCCCAGAATACTCAAGTAATTCAAATATTTTATCATTAAACTTGTATTGTACTCGTATTCTGTTATGGGTGTCACTGTTGTTACAATACTATTAAGAATGGAGATGTGTATTTTACTGGACACACCTGAGCAGCGTCAGTAACTGCAATGACACTAATCATTAGAAGCTGTCCATGTGCTAAAGTCTGGTTATATGTATCCTAAGAAAGAACATGGATGAATTGCAGCTGGATGGATTATCTTTGACTCTTATACTACCATGTTAAGTACACATAAAAACCATGCAGATGGACATCTTTGACTTCTTTTTATCATAGCTGAATGCCTTACAGCAACATTTAAACTAAAAGGATTATCTTTCTTTCAATGAGGAGCCATCTCAGAAAGGTTTGACCTATATTCATTAATTTATGTCACATTTTAACCATCAATTCACCCCAGGCTTCAAGACTTCAGCCCATCTTTGTCAGAGGTCAGGCTGAGATCTAATATGGGACAGATTACTCTACATCTCTTTCCTTAGAGGTTTTTTCCTCAGAAGCACAGGATCCTGGACACCAGCAGACAGATTCAGTTGATATATTTTAGGTGTATGTCAGCATGTTTATGCCCAAGAAAGTATTCTGAGTTCTCTTGTGTTCTTTCCCTCTTTGCATGTTTAAGAAGTGACAGACACAGATTCTTTTTCTGCTTTTCTTTTTCCCTCATACCAACCTGTATGTTTACAATTAGTTTTCATCCACTGATTCTTCCTAGTAATTAAGGAGTTACTGCAAGTCCGACTCCAGAAAACCAAAGCAAAACAAAGCAAAGAATTCATTGTAGTTGGGATTCCACCAAATTAGGAATAAATTCTTTTAGCATATATGAGATAGAATAGCTTGGACATTGTGTTAGCTTTTTGAAATCATATGCTTCGAGATGGCTTGTTTGGTTGGTTTTCCTAATAGTTGTAAAGGTTTCAGCTAACAGACAACAGTTGATATCCATCAGGCTGATCAAAAAAAGTGAGTTAAGCCATCTCAAGAGCCAGTTAATAATTCCTTCTTATTTTATAACAGGTTTATATAGTCACTGAAATAATTTAATGTGAGAATTATTCTTCTCTCATTTAACAGTAATAGAGAGATTTTACATAGAAGAAAAAGCATAAAGTTTGTAACAAACAGTTGGGTTTCCTTTTTCAGGATGACTTCTCCACCTATCAGAGATGTAGAACAGCAATAATGTCAAAATAATAACTAAGATTTCTCGTCTTAATGTTACAAATCTGTGATATAAAAACTCATCTACACAATGTATGTAGGTGAGCAGGCACTTCTTGATTGCAGCACTGGACGCACAGGGGATCACTCCACCTAGTGTGCGTGCTTAGTTTTAACAAATGTTAATATAAATTATTAACAAATGTTAATATAAATATAAATGTTGGTAGATACAGATCTACTCTCATTTGAAAAGTGATCAATTAATGTAGCAAAGAACTTTGAAATTTGGTCAGCTCATGACATCAGCCAGTGATTGCTGTTTGTGAAATGATGCCCTAAATGTATTATTCAAAGTGGGAATTTATGTGGCTTTGAAGGCTGACAAGGCGGAACAATCACTTTGGATCTGTGAGCAAGACACACTAAAAATTCAAATTCCAGTGATATATTTCAGAGATCTGGTGCTGAAAATGTACTAATACCCCAGGAACACACCTGATGTCTTATTAGCATGTCAATAATAAAAAATGTCACACAACCATGGCACCAGCATCCCACAGTCATTGTTGGCTTAAACACATCTTTCCCCCTGAGCTCTCTTCCTCCAGGGCATGGGATTCACAGCTCATGTGTCAAGAGTGCTCAACCACTTAAGCACGCAAGTGCAAACCCGTTAACCAACCAGGCTTTATTTTCCCAGCAAAAGAGCTGTGTTATTTTTAGATGAACCAACAACAGCACACAGAAATTTTTAAAAAAACAGTGTCTGTCTCATACTTCCAGCACTTACAAGTTTTTGTCCATCTGAGCATTTGTGATCATATTCAAGGATTTGAGGAACTTAAAAAAGTTCCATCTGGCTCTCTCATATGGGGTTCTACCACCTTTTCCAGTTAGCTAACAAAACTGCTTCTGCAAGCAATTGAAGTCTTCATTACGAGATTTCTTCTTTATTACTTTTTCCAAAATTCATTGCTGAAAAATATGTTTGGATGATAGCCACCCATTTTCTAAATGCACTTCCCTTTGAACAGAGTACTGCAGAGGTTAATGAATGGCTGCTGCTTACCGTGTGCTTACCATTTTGGACTATCTATCCATCCATAGTGGAGGCTAAAAGCTATGGCCAGTAGTCACTTGAGACCAGGCAGGCTGTTAAAGAAACTCACCATTCGTTCTCTGAGATCTGGATATCCTGCAAAGCCAAAATTGCTTCCAGCTGACTTCAGGCAACAACTCCTGCAGATTACATTTGCACAAAAACAAGAACACCTAATGTGCACATTCAGTATGCACCATCCAAAGCAAAGAGAGATCTTCAGTCCTTACAAACTGTATATAGATCCTCTAAGGGGTTAAGCGGGCAACAGAGGAACTAATAGTACTAAATATCTTTCACTTGGCTCTTGTACTGCTTCAGGCAATCCCTAAGTATCGTGGAAAGCACTTTAGAAAGCTTCTGAAAGTGCTTCTGAATTGGGGCCCTGGAAAGCCCTTCCAGAGCAGGAGCTTAATGAGTCAATATTGGTTTCAGATTAATGCACTCTACAGAAGTGCTGCATTTTCAATTGTGAAAGCCATCAACAATCACTGTTGAAATTAAAATATTAGTAACAAAGGATTTAAACAAGGACACCAGGTCAGTGTGAAAAATAACAACAAACAAAAAAGAGTAGACTCAGATATGGCAACATGAAAGCAGCTGTTGATTACAGAAGTAAAAGGAAGCTGTTGTTATGGAGTACTAAATTTACTGAATTAATCTTTCTGAATGACATTATGTCACAAAAACAATATAAAGGAGAAGAGTTATTTTTGGCATTAAATCAAACTCTGTATATGAATATGTACTGATACAGACATACAAATATAATCTTCCACTCCTGCTACACCCCCCTCTCAGTCCTTACTTCAGCCTGGCCTTTCCCTCTCTTTTCATCCCCACTTGAGGTTCGCTTCAGCACATCTGAGAGAAAAAGTCTGTTTCATTCTTTTGTTACATCAACCTCTCACCCATCATCATCATGTAAATGTTAGGGCAAGGGGATGCAAGATCTCTAAACTTTCAGTGACCCAAAATACTGATTTTGGGAAATATTTTGTCAAGAATTCCCCTTCATAATTTTAAAAGATGATGCAGACTGATTTGCTAAAGCTTTCAGGATCCTCCACTTTGGCGATGTTTGTAAGAACAGTGCTTAGGCAATTCCTGCATGCTTAAGACCTTGGGTTTGCATCATCAAGTATGTGCTGTTTTCAGATACCATCTAACTAATCTTAATCAGGGGGAAGCTATTTCTCAGAAAACTGTCTTCAATGTTTGAGAAGCATATTCCTTCCCTGAGAAATAAAATGAGCCATTTTCCTATCTAGTATAACTCAGGGAAAACAATACAACCATTATTAGTTTATCCAGGGAACAGTCCCTTAATTTTTAAGGTAATTAGAGATCAATGTCTGTCTGCATCCAGTCCTCAAAAAATGCAGACATCTATGTTTGCTTCTGTGATAATGGTGAGTGTGGCCACAAACCAGGTGGCAACTCGGCAGTTTGATAGATCTTCACATTTGTATTTGCCAAAGGAAGTTCATGTCTGATAGAGGTGGTTGGATGGCATTCATCAACTAAAACAAGACAATTAGTTGACTTCTTAATTTGTTTTGGTTAGCAAATCGGGAATTTGGATAAATAGTGTTTGGTTATACCTGAGAGATGCACGTGTTTGCCAAGAGTCCAGACCGACCACTTACAAGCAAAAAGAGTTTGGTACTTTGTGCATGTCTCTTCCCTTCAGAAGCAGCGTAGGTGACCATCACACAGCTTGGCCTCACCTTGATGAGGCCGTTCCAGGTGCGACCTGACTGACTGCTTTGCATTCCTGTGCTCAGCCATGTTCCTGTTTGGGTCTGCTGTTGTCTATTGAGAGCAATCCGTGTCTGTTGCCAGACTGTGTAAGGACTTGGGGGGATCCTGAGAGGTCCTGCGGGACTATTGGCACTGTCTCCATTGTCACAGGCAGTTGGATCAGTATTCACCCAGGTTGAAATCAGGTCTAGGTTTTAACCTCAAGCTCTAGGCAGGTCATCCCATACAAGCCAGAAATTACATTTGTGGTCAGATAGTATTTTTGATCTAAAACCCTTTTAAGACCTCTGATTTGCCACAAAAACATGCCTTTGCGAAACTTCTGTCTCAACTGTTTTCAGAAAAGCAGTTGACCAGTCAAATATTTTGTTCATGATCCTTATTTGAGGGATTGAACTTTCTCACAGAATAATAGCAGACAGAAAATATTGGAAAGGAAATAATGAATACTACTTTTCCAGGATGAATTCATTAACCTTTAGAATGCACACAAGATTTAATTGGTCAAGTGCCATATTAGTGACCTAAGTAGCTTCTAATTCCGAACTGTGAAAACTTTTCTTGTGGGGAACAGATGAAGCTGAGCAGATCAATTTTAAACTTGGCTGAATACAGTGAGGCATTTGGAACCAGGCATGTAAACAAGTGGCTCTATTTTAAAATGTGCTGCGTATCTGTGATTACTATTGGCAAATATGAGGATTGCAATACTCAGCAGCCCGGGCTATCAAACCCTTATTTAGGTACCTAGAAGCAGACATAAGTGGTAATTTTCTCTGCACCTTCTTTTATTAATTTCTCCCATATGATGCTGTCTACACAGAAAAAAAGATTTACAGGCTGCAGTTTTGCAAGACTTCACTTAATCTATAGTACAGGACAGTAACTCTCCACCAACACTAAGCTCAGCAACTGACTTTAATTTCAGTATTTCAACTAAAACTCAGTCTTACCGAACTTTGTAGAGGTGATGATCTTGATGAGAAAAGAGCTACCCAGGTATGTGATTTTGTGTTCTTATTTAATCTTTTATTTCAATTTTTAGTAAAATGGGTTATCTCATGATTCCCACTAAACCTCGTAGCCCAATAAGGAACAGCAGTGTAGAGGAGAAAAAAAGGGTAAAAAAAAGATTTTTTTTTTTTTTTTTCACATTTGAGACATAAGCCAGAGTTTTGCTAAAGCACCTATCCTCTTTACTCCAACCTGTCATGCTGCTGTTGTCCAGCCATAGCTCTTGGTGCTTCTTGTCCGGAATCGAATTATGCTTTGATTTTTGGTAAAATGATACACCATAAGTTAAAGATGACTGTCAATTTCACCTTACCATGCTGACAGAATTAGGACTCTCTTAAAGTTCTGGCTCAATTTAAATCAAATGCTGTGCAAATTGTTGTTTTGGACATCACAATTTTGATGGTTCTTGCTCAGTGGAAGCAAAGTTTTCAGTGGGGAGCTTCTTATTCTTGAGAGGGACCATTGCTCTGGTTAAGGTTTTCACCTTATGTTCTTGTCTTTACAGGAGCTCTATTGCAGCAACATCCAGAAAAAGCAACACCAAAGCAGAAATGCTTTGTTTGCAACACGAAGCAAACTTTTAGGTTAGCAATTGCTCTTACCTAAACTGATTGTGTTGTAACAGGGGCTATTTGTTAGTTTTCAGGACCATTTTCTGAGGGATTGGAGACCAGACAGCAGAGCAATTATATAAAAATTGGTTGCTCATCCACAGAGTGTTTCAATTCCATCCAATCATTTCAGTTTATATCAAGTAAATGCTTGCTTTCACATTTACACGAGTTATTTGCTACAGACCCATTAGAGATTGGATAGTCAGGAGGACTGTTGTCTAAGGTTATAGTGTAAAACTAAAGTAAATGAAAGATTGCTATCTGTGATTATTCAGCAACAACTAATGCCAGTGACTAAAGTTCGTGTTACAGCAAAAGTAATGAAAATGTAATATACAAAAATCAGTTTAAATCTAGAGCCAGTATAACCCAGAGGATCAATGCTCTGTTTGTAAACGTCCCCGATAGCATGAAACAAGCCATGAAAAAAACTGCTTGGTGGGATGAGGTCCTGTCTGTCCTTCCCCACTGTTTGCAGTGTCAGTTCAGTTTAACAACATGCATGATTGCCCTTCAGGGGGTGCTTTTAGGGTGCTGTAGTTTACATCTCCACTCAGGCAATAGCTTGCCTCTGTACTTCCTAGATCATGTTGGAGACCATCACTTCTGGAGCATCATTCTGCACTCCAGCCATGAAAGCAACATGTCTCGATGTTGCATAAACATTTTTCTTTTGTTTTTACCTTTTCTACCATGAAAAAAGGTTAATTCTGAACATATTGTCATATTGTTCTCATTCCACCAAGACCAAACAACCCTTTTCCTCCTCTTTGTTTAAAACCTGGGGGAAGTTGAGTCAATTTCTCCACTGTTTTGTGCTTGTGACACCACTTCACTCTGCACATACTACCTACAAAATAGCCACAGACTACACACAAAATAGCATCTCGCTCTTATCGAACAGAGTTAAAGAAGAGTCTAAAGGATGTTCATGGCAGCAGTTGAATAAATTCTGAACCCACTGACATAAAGAGAAAAAACTTTCAATTGTATTCAACATGACTCTTATTCTACCCTATAATTTTAACCAATTTTTTTTTTTCCAGTGTTTTCTTTCCTATTGCATTTGTATTTTATTTACAGTTCTGCCCAGGTCACATCACATGAGTCATGTGAGTACAAGCAAATGATTCCTTATTTGAAGTGCATAGCTGTCTTACTGTAGGTTATCTTAGTTCTCTTTAAATGTAACTTATTTTGGCAAAATAATTCAATGCTGGAAAAAACAGATAGAGAAAATGCTGAGGTTTGATCACTGATACACACTGGAAAATCTTGTCTACAGAAACTAGCTGCCCCAGATACCATGTAAAAGACGATTGCAAAGATAATCTAGGAGTTCTGGGGGTTTGTCTGTTTATTTCCGAGCTGATCAGCAATTGTTCTCTCTGAAAGGATTTCCCTTTCACACCTTCAGTATCTTTCAAACTTATTACTTATTATTCCTTTATTTTCATGTCTTTCTAGAAGATTGAAGAAAGCTCATTATCTATAATGAGAGAAAATGTATTGCTCGTGGCTAAAAGGATCACTTTGAAGAAATTCAGAGATGAGAAATTTCAAACCTTAGCTAAATGGACAAGTGTTCTAGCCCTTACAGTCATTTCTAAATATTAAGTGCTGGATATAAAAATGAGATCAGGCATGTCACAGGCAATTTACCTTTCACAGAATCATTAAGGTTGGAAAAGACCTGTAACACCATCAAGTCCAACCACCAACCCAACACCACCATGCCCACTAAACCACGTCACGCAGTGCCACGTTTACAGGTTTTTTGAACAGCTCCAGTGATGGTGACTCCACGACCTCCCTGAGCAGCCTGTTCCAATGCTTCACCGCTCTCTCAGTAAAGAAATTTTTCCTAATATCCAGCCTAAACCTCCCCTGGCGCAACTTGAGGCCATCTCCTCTTGTCCTGTCACTAGTCACTTGGGAGAAGAGACCAACACCCACCTCTCTGCTACCCACTTTCAGGTAATTGTAGAGAGCAATGAGGTCTCCCCTCAGCCTCCTCTTCTCCAGACTGAACAACACCAGTTCCCTCAGCCGCTCCTCATCAGACTTGTGCTCCAGACCCCTCACCAGCTTTGTTGCCCTTCTCTGGACACGCTCCAGCACCTCAATGTCCTTCTTGTAGTGAGGGGCCCAAAACTGAAGACAGGATTTGAGGTGCAGCCTCACCAGTGCTGAGTACAGGGAACTCTATATGTGTGGTTTGCCACAATATCGCCTTAGCATCATTTAGACTGTTTGTCTTTTTTTTTTTTTCACTAAAAAGTTTTCTTTCCATTTATCATTAGAATATATGTTAATACTCATGTTTTATCTAATCACTGAGCTAAAATTCAGGGGTTTTCTAAGTTATTTCTTTTAAGAAACACAGGACATGGGAACGATCCTATTTCTGGATTTATTCTTGTTTTGTGCAACCCTCTTCATTTATCAGAAGTATGAACAATAGTGTTTCCTTGAATACAGAAGGAGTCAGACTATAATTTTTCTCCTTAAATTTCCAGGTTTTCTTGCAGTTAGCAAGTTACCAAGACACCATGTTTCTCGGCTCTTCTGCGAGCAACAGTTGCAGCTTATCCAGGCTGCAACTTTGGTGACAATGTCTTTTTCCTTCTTCTTTTCCCTTCTTTCTGTTGCCTCCCCTCCTGCCTGCCCTCCTCCCAGCATAACCACCCCCTGAAGCCAACACCTTGCAGTGCAGTCTCTGAGGGGGTGGACCCACAGGCAGCTTCACCCTGTGCTTCTGAGTTTGTGTCTCCTCCTGTTTGAGCTAGGGACAGCTTGTGGGATGGATGCAAAGAGGGAGAGAAAGGTCCTTCAGAACCTATTCGTGGGATAAGTACATTGGCTTTCCTTCCTGTCAATGTGTTAGCAATGTTACCTTACAGGATGTTGTAAATTAATAATAATTCACTCCAGCCTAGCTGGGATGAAGGGTGATTTTGAAGTAACTGTCTGGCACCAAGGCATTATATTTCTATAGAGTCACTGAAACTGTAGTGTTCCAACATCAGAGGACACAAATGTGTTTCGACAGGAGGCCACAAGAGGATCATAATACAGTTTCACTAAGCTGCAGGGAACAGTTTATGAGTCAGTAACACAATGTGGCAGATGTCCTTTACGAACAGCATCATTCGGCCTCGTTCCCTGGCTTACAGCAATCTTTGGGGGGAATACTGAATATCTGAAGGGTTGGGTTTGGGGTTGGTTTTTTTTGGGGGGAGGGCCTTTGGTTTATATGAATTGAGATATTTCTTTTGCATAGAAATGAGAAGACAAATAATTTTATGCACAGAAAATGAAGCCAAGTAAGCGTTTGCAATACTGAAAAACTCTAATGCGCCTATTGCTTTTTTTCCTTAGTTTATACATTGCAATTTTTACAATATTTGGTGAGAATGAGGTAAAACTACTCAAGATAAAGTAATCGCACTTTTTGGAAAGGACACAAAAAATAAAAGCAGTATGAGCAGTATGTCATAGTCAAGAGCACAGAATCATAAGGAGATGCTTGTTTTCACTGTCATGTCTCTTCTACTTGAATCTAAAGATTTGTTTCAACTTAGGATTCATGTTAAATCATTATAAACCAAATATAGGGGTTTTATAGAATCAGTTATCTCTCTGTAAAATATCTCTGATACCAAAGACTTAAACAAATTAGTTAGCAGACAAAAGCAGACCCCTTTGTGCAAACTTTGTACAGATGAGTTAAGAGGATACTGCGTCACACAAACTGAAATATGCATTACTTTTCCTGGAAACAGTCTGGCTGTGGCGATTAGCTCTATTGGGTTATGTTAATGTTGTCTACCTGGAGACAAAAGTATACTGAGATCTAGCACCTGATACAGCCTCTGGGTCTCCTGATAATGGCTGATATGCAAACTTGAGACTTGGCCAAACAGCAAAGTCAGTGAAATGCCCCAAATGGGTGCCCTAAGGCTGACATACCTCATTATAATGCTAAAAACCACACCTCCTAGCTAGAAAAGCCCCCAACCCAAATAAGCCCCCTACTCTCTGGGCATGCGTAGTGAATTAAAAGAGAACTGTATCTTTAAGATGAAGTAAGAAAGATCCTAACCAATAGTTAGCTAAAGGGTGGGACTAGTAGGCGTAACTAACTTTATTAACTGTTTAAATACCTGTCATGATTTCAACTGGGTGTGCATGCTAGGAGGAAAGATCGCCCATGCACCCAGCGCTGCAATAAACCAATGTCGGCTTTCTAAACTATCATTTGGTTTGGAGAGTTTTCTTGGTTACGATTTTCAGTAACATCTCTGCTTGTGTCTGTGTAGGCATGTTATAACTTCAGTACTGTTATATAAGATTACATTTTCCTCCTTTTGTCTGCATGGTGAATTTACTGTGTCTTTTTAAACCTGTGGCACAGAGAAAACAGAAAGTGTACTGGAAGAGATAGCTGGGAAAACTGTCATATTGAATCAGAAAGACAGAATAAACTTTAATTAAATTAATTATATTTTTAATTTACATTTTAAATATTACTTCCTCTGTTCTTAATTTAAAAAATGTTTTAGGCTAGATGAAGTGAAGAAATCATTTGTGTTTTTTCCTGGTGTCTTAGCAGGCGGGTAAAACTGAGTACTTTTTGCTTTTCTTCTTTTAAATACTGCAGTCAATCATTTTATTAAAACAAGCAAGAAGCCTTTAAAAAATCATCATTTTCGCATGAAGAATGGAGTAAATGAACCCTGATATGCTAAACATTTTGAGCCTTTGGTCTCTAAAAGGCAATAACCTTCCTGCAATAACCCCAGCTCCCTCAAATCTGCTTTACAGAGTACATTTTAGCTTGTCCTAAACTCTGTGTGTGCTGTTTTGACAGCTAGGGCAATGGACAGAACTGACTGATCGAAATCTCATTGCTCCTCTTAAAGACGATCATTATGTTTCTTGACAAGAAAGACAATGTCACCAGGTGGAAAAAGAAAGAACACACCTCCCATCACAGACAACTGCTCCATTTTAAGAGTCCAACCAAACTCACCTTTGATTTTTCACTTTTTACCACCTTACTAAGGGCAGGTATTGTCTCTACTGCATATTATCAGAGAGGTACAAACTTTAATCATGACACATATTTCCCTCTATCAAAGGTAAAAAGTGTTTTTTTTCCTTCTGTTTGTTATTAATACAGCTTCCTTTTATTACAATGCTATGAATACTAGATAATCAGTTGGTCTGCAGAAGTAATTATTTAACAGGAAATGGAAGTTTTCAAAGAGGTAAGTCCTAAGGATGGAAATAATTCTTGGATCTTCTAAAATCATTGAGTAGTATGATTTCTGCATCCACTATATAAGTGATCACTATACAAATTATTTATATTTCAAAGGGCACAAACCAGAAAGGAGTCTAAGAACTGAAGTATACATTCTGAGGAAAAGTTGCCCAGTTTGTTAGTTACTTCCCACTGGGATTTTTTTGTTTGTTTTGTTTTGGTTTTGGTTTTTTGGGGTTTTTTTCACACCTGCTGAGAGAAGATTTTAAGTAGATGTTCAGGTAAAGAAAGGCAATGAGGAAGGCAATGATGGCACTTTTATATTGCTTATCAGGCTGTCCTTCCAAATCACGAGCAAAGGAACATAAATGTCAGTTATTATCTCAAAATGTTAGATTACCATCTGTCTCAATCGGAAACAGTATAATCAAATTACACACTTTTTTTTTTTTCATATGGCAGTCTAACACATGCTTATCAATATATGGAAATTTCATCTTAACTACTGCGTTCAGTGTACAATGGACATTTCTGGGGGAAGGACTTGTTTTCCCTCACTATGTGTTAATGACTTACTCAGGGCTGGCTAAGCACTGTGTCATTAACAAGTTCGTTGAGCAGTCTCTTCCTGAGAGGTATTAGCATTTCTAAAAGTCAGAAAGTTAGTTGGGCTTGAAAGGTAATATTAAGGAAAAGAGAAGAGATTAACGTCCTAATTAAATTATCATTGCAGACAGTCTGGACAGGCATGGAAGAACGAAGGTTTTAAAGCTGAACAGAAACCCAGGAGAGATTTGGTTATGAAGGTGTCAGTGGATATTGATTTTCCATGAAAAGGGCATGATGCTTGCTTAAGAAAGGAATTTTTAGCCAAGAAGATTGTTGAAAATACATTCTCACATGGAAAGCACGTGAAAAGAGAAAAAAAAAAAAAAACAAACATAGGCTTCATTAACTGTTGTCTGAATTTAGCTTTTTTATATCTGAAGTGAAAGGGAAATCTTCAGACACTAAGAAATTCTATTTGTATAGGTATGCCAGTCATTGCAGCATAAATACTGATTTACTCTTGAAATTCCCGGTCTCATTCTGTAAAACTAGTTTGAATATGCAATGACATTATTTGTGCTGCACCAGGAAGGCTGAATGTCTGCACTGTTTCCCTACACTGCTGAAATACCTGATCCCATCTCTGCTTGGCAGGTAAAGTGTAAGAAAACTCATACAAGCGGCTTGCTAAATAACGAATAAACAAACGAACACATAAATAAAAGCCATATACAACTACCAGATCTGTGCCCATCTCAGAAACATTCGTGATGACTGTCTTAAGTTCCAAAAATAATAAAAAGGGATAAACTCGTTGCACATTAAGTTACAGACTCTCATTATCAAACCAGACTCCTTTATACAACAAATTAAATAATCTATTGTAAGGCTGGCTGTTGTGATGCACTTACCACAAGGGACTCTCAATTAAAAAGCTTAACCAAATGTCTGTAAACAGTACTGCTGTGGTAAATTTGATTTATGCCTTGCACTGTTATAGAACATCTCGAAACACAAGGTTGAAAAATAACTGAAAAGAATGGAAAGAAAGTAAAGAAGATATTTTGTAATGAATGCACCTAGTATTTAGACATATTAAAGATTAAAACTGTCTCCACTACCTAACAATAAGGGTTAACACAAGGAAGAATTCTAGGAAAATAGAACAGAGTGCCAAAATAATCTCCTGAGGTGAACTTAGCTAATTAGAATAGAAAAATGCTAGCCCACTTTTAGGTATATTATATGTAAATAAGTTAGAGCATGCGTAAATATGTTATGTTGTTTAGATTAGAGTCAGCAATTTTTACAACCAAACATTATGAAGTATGTTAATTAATTGTGTGATAAGCTGTGTGATTACGACAAGGTGTGTCCTGGTTTGGACCAGGTGCCTGTATCTGCACATTTACATAATAAAAGAAAATATGTCAACTCTGTCTGTAAATTGGGGGATGCACAAGTGGTAAGTAACCCAAGTTTTGGGACAACACCACCATTTCATACTATTTACTCATATACCACTTATTAGGTCAAAATAACAGTCACAACTTTAATATTAATAATTCTTCTCGGTCTGGAGAGGGGGAAGGTTATGTCTTTTTAAAAGGTTTTTAAATTATGCTAAGCATCTAGACGACTGTAAGCAGCAATTAATTTGTGGATACCTCAAGTTTCCAGAGATCAAAACACAATATGAACAAAATACCAAAGTTCAAGAGGAGATTTTGGGCACTTTATCCCTGTCTCAAGTACTGACATCACAAGCAAAATCAGCACGAGCAGAAGGACTGCAGGGCAATGAAGAAGCTACAATGCAAGTTAGATACAGCTCCAGAAGAGATGTGTGTCTGTATGTATCTGCATATCTGTGTTTGTACATGCTTTTTTTCTGTTGTTGTTGCTTTTCTTTTTTCGGGGGGGGGGGGTTAAGGGGCAGTATCTGAAGAAAACTGTAGCCTTTAGCACGAAGATGGTGATCTCACACGGTGGGGGAGCAGATGAAGGGAGTGGTCTCCAGCTCCAATCCTAGGGCAGGAAGAAAGGATTTTGTGCTTCTAGGAAATATTTGAAATCAAAGTCAAACTATTCTGTGGGACTGGGGGACGTTTCTTTCCCCGTGGGATAGACATGTGGCATCTGACCCAAGTCCTTGGAGCAGAATTTATCTGGGCTCTTCAGCTGCAAACATAACAGCAAACCAGCCCCTTCTGGACGTTACAGATTTCTTTGCAGTGCCCCACTGCTCATAGGTACAATGACACTAACATATTTTAGGGGAAGGTAGGAATATTTTGTGCCTGGGAACTTCCACTCTCAGCACTTCCTTGTTTATTTACCTGCACACACTTGGTACCTTTAAATTTGAAATTGCTAAGGTGTATTCTTGGTAGTGCATGTAATTCTTTGTGTGCCACCCAGCTGATTTTAGTCTTTGGACTGTCTCCCAGCTGCCCTGGATTAATACTTAGGAACGGTACATTCACTGTGAAAAACACTCCCTCTTCCCAAACATCCCTCCTACCCCAAATTTATAGTAAAAGTACTTTTAAGACTCAGTTATCTTATTTCAGAAAAAAAAAAAAAAATTAAGTCATCAATAAAAGAACCATCATGTATAATCAGACTTCAAGTACCTAAAACTCTTGAAATTTCAGTTTCCAGGCTGTACACTTCTAGCAGTGTGAACAAATAATAATGGTCTCAGGCCAACTCTTGTTGCTTTTAATGCTGTGGTACTCTAGTCTCTGATGGTCCTCTGGGTCATCTTAAGTCTCCTCAATCTACCTAAATGTAATTCCTAAGAGAACTGAGAATTAAGCACTTGAATTTTAAATCCCATTCCTCAACATGTTTGATATTCTGGGTGCCAAACGACTTTTTGAATTAGATTGTGTGTGTGAATTTAATTCAGCTAAATGTCATTCCCTGCTGCCATATTTGATAAATGCCTTGCTAGCTCTTGACTTTTTTTTTTTAAGATCCAGCATAATTTCCTAAAAAAATCTACACTACATTAAGCACTACTGTGACAGAGCTGGATGAGGGTATGTGTGGAAGAAAGCTGTTCATTGCCACCTAGGGAAAGTGGAAGAAAAATGCCTGAGGAGAACACAAGAATGTTTGTAGCTCCAGGACAGGAGTTCCCTGAGAAGTACTATGCAGATGCAGCACTTCAGCTGCATAGCCACCATTTTCACTGCTCTGCAGAAAGTGGTAGTTCATGGGCAGCCTGTGGAATTGGTGCCAAGGTAGGGGGTGGAGGAACAAAGGGTCTTTCCTCACCCCTGCTGTTCAACAAGAACATCATTCTAGCTTTGTTGGACCTGCTACACTGTTACACATCAGCACTCCCAAACTGTGTGCCTCCAATTTTTCTTTGCCCTGTTCAGGTCCATCCCATAGCTGAATCAAGAATGAATGCAAGTTAGAGACTGTTTAGAGACTTCATCTACCTGATATTCCTGCTCTATATCATGTATACATCTCTCATAGGAGAAATTCTCCTTATTTACATAAATTCAGCAAATGCTGTCCACACAGGAAGAAATACTGTAAGTCACAGAGGAAGAATATTGTAAAATATAATTTGGCAGAATGGCTCAAATGCTTGAGGGCACATTCAGATCACTGACCATACAGTGGCTTCAACAAATTAGCTCTGAGCAGCCACACAGTTCTGGAAAGAGATGTGTATGGGTAATGCGTGGTAGCAGGGCTTGGTCCAAATCCTACTCCAAGTTCAGCCACGCTAACACACAAACGTGAAAGCAAAGTAATTTCAAGCTCCATTAGCAGCATAGGTAAAAATCAATGATCTGTAGAGATGGAGGGCAAAAGAAGCAAAGAAATTATACTTTCGAGGTTAAAATAGAAAATGAACAATAAAAAATACACAGCCTGTTTAGAAAGTACTTAACAATGGGAGTAAAACTATGGGGTTTTGGGAGCTGGGTTTTGGGAGCTGAGTTTTGGGAAGATGACTAGATGCTTAAACAAGGATTTCCTCCTTTTTTTCTTTAAGTAACTGTAAACTCCTTCCTAGTTTATCCCCAGATATTGACAAGCTACAATAAGCTTAGGCTTTTTAAAAAGGTAATGAGAATTGATCCATTTTATTATACAAGTTTAAGGATATTTTCTTGAATTAGGGCAATTCAGAACAGCTGTTCAACAGCAAATATCCCAATCTCTTCTTACTGGTAACAAATCTCAAGACAAGTTTTATAAGTATTGCTATCTCTATCCCCCATATATGCTTGTTAACTCGATGTCCTAATGAGCTGAACACCATCAACTGACAATTTGTGCCATTATTTCACGGTTCATAGAGCTGTTGTCTCAGATGTGAGCCTTCTGTGCTGAAGTTTTCTTTTTCTTCCTTTGTTGTGATTTAGTGTTCAGTCATTTTCAGTTACCTTTCTGTTGCTGCTGGTATCTTCAGGGTTAATCCTACCCAACAGGCTTTGACATGCCTATTTTAGGCCTGGTTTGGGTAACTAGCAAAAACAGTGAGCCAGTAAATAACCATCATTCTTTTTAAGTAAATATATGTTAAAAAAACACATCCGTATGTGCCTAAATGTTCTCAGTTCCTGGTCTTAAATTAAGTCACAAGTTAGTAGTTTGATCTCAGAAACTCTTGTTTCTGTGTTCCACTATTTTATAATGTCTTTCCTTGTGCTTGTTAGCAACATTTCATTATCCATAATTACCACTGTATCTCCAGGGAAAAATAAAATGAAATAAATCCATTTACTAAAGTTAAAAAAATAAAGGGAAACACCCAAAAGCTTACACACTTTTCCACCATACCATTCCTAAATTGCACAAGAACTTTTAAAACTAAAATTTCACACACGTGCTTGGAAGAATCTCACGGGATACAGCCCAGAGGTAAAAAGGGTAAGAGAGGTGGTTGATATTCAAGAGTCCCCTCCTGCAAGCTCAAAAATGGTCCATACCAACATGCAGGAAATCAAGCAAAGGCAGCAAGAGGCCTGCGTCAAAGAAGCAGCAGCTCCTCACTAAACTCTCATGTAAAAAGAAGGCACAGATGTCTATGGTGGCAGCAGGGACAGGTGACCCAGGATAAATATGGAGACACTGTGAGAGCATGCAGGGATGGGGTTAGAAAAAATAAAGCCCATGTGGAGTTGGATCTGGTGGTAGACCTGAAAGGCAACAAGAGAGGTTTCTACAGACGTATCAGCGGCAAAATGAAGATTGTCCACATCTTTTGGATTTTGCTGAAGGGGGAATAACATCCAGTGACAAAAGCTATGGAAAAGGCCAAGATACTGGATGACTTCTTGTTTTGAATCTTTACTAGTAAGACTAGCTTACAGGAATACCAGGTCATTGAGACCATTTAGAAAGTCTGGAGCAAGAAAGACACCCTCAGTGGAGGAGGATTAGGTTAGGGATCATGGAAACAAACTGGACACAAGTCCAGTTTGCATTTACAAGTGCTGAGGAAGCTGATGGATGTCGTTGTGAGGCCACTCTCAATTACTTCTAAAAGGTCATGGTAGCCAGGGGATGTTCCTGAGGACTGGATAAAAGCAAATGCCACTCCTGTCTTCAAGAATGAAAAGAAGGAGGATCCTGCAAACTACAGGTTGATCAGCCTCCATCTCTGGGCAGGTGATGGAACAAATCATGCTGCAAGCCATTTCCAAACATGCTAAGGACAAGAAAATGTCTGGAAATAGTCAGTATCAATTCATAAAAGGAATATCATGCAGGACCAACCTGATAGCCTTCTGTGATGAGATGACTGACTCAGTGAATGAGGGGAGAGCAGTTTACCTTGGCTTTAGTAACGCTTTCAACACTTTCTCCAATAACATCCTCATCGACAAATGGATGAAGCACATACTATGTAAGAGGTGGATTGAAAACTGGCTGAACTGTGGCACAAAGTCCAGCTGGGACACAGTCACTAGTGAAGCACCCAAGAGGTCAATACTGGGGCCAATAGACCATTTAATGTCCCTGTGAATGACCTGGATGCTGGGACAGAGCTCAACCTCAGCAAGATTGCAGGTGATTCTAAGCTGGAAGGAATGTTCTACAGACCAGATATTTGTTCTGCCATCAGCAGGCTGGAGAAATGGGCTGGCAAGAACTTCATAAAGTTCAACAAGGAGAAGCACAGTCCTGAACCTGGGAAGGAATAACCCCATGTGCTAGGACAGACTGGGGACCAACTTGCTGGAGAGCAACTTTGCAGAGAAGGGGCTGGGACTCCTGATGGACACCAGGTTGACCATGAGTCAGGAATGCACCCTTGCAGCAAGGAAGGCCAACAACCTCCTGGGCTGCATTAGGCAGAGAATTGCCAGCAGGTTGAGACAGGTGACCTTTCCTCTCTACTCAGAGACAGGAAAACACATCTGTAGTGCTGGGATCCTCCATACTACAGAGGCATAAACATACCAAAATGAGTCCAGTGAATGGCTTGAACCATCTCTCAGGGGAGAAGCTGGACTAGGTGATCTTAAGAGGTCCCTCAACAATTCTGTGATCCTGTGATTCTGTGGTTCTGTACCCTGTATTTCAGTTGTTACCTGTATGCATTGAAAAGGCAGAACAATACCTCCTGGAAAAAAAAAACCCACCACAATGGCAATAAAAGACATTATATGCAAAAGCTGAATTGGAAAACATTCCTGAATTAGCATTATACAATCATTTAGTTCTGTTACTTTGCTTTAAATTCTGTTCTGGTAATTCTTAATATGAACATAAGCTACCTTATAAAGTGAAACAGGAGGAAAACAGTTAAAACAAGAACTCTGTGAAAGGACAAAAATATTGAGCACTGAATATTCAGCACTGAACCTGCAGAAAGTCATACACAGCCTTTAAGATGAAATGGAGGAACTGGGAAGTTGCCCGATCTTATCTTTCTGTAGCCCTAAAGTATTGAACTTCTCAGGAAATGAAAAATACTAGTAGCATATCTGAAGCCATGTTTCACTAATTCCTAGACTCTTGTCCAGGGATCTTGTCCTAGACTCTTCATATGCTACTGTGACAAAAAACTTGATAAATATTGTAATAGAGCTTGAAATGTTCAAATTATACATCAAACTCAAGAACTTTTTTTAGTTGTTGTTGTTTAGAAATTTGTTTGGGAAGGGCAGCATGAGTCTTCATGTGCAGTATACAGTCTCTTGCATCATCATCTGTTTTCATATATGTTTCAGATTCAATATAGTGAAGTATATTAAGAAAGATGATAGGCAGATGGATTGACAGATGGGTAAATAGATCACCATTGTGCCATTCGGTGAGTCACTGTTTAAACGATAAAAATCTATTCTTGTTTTCTTGTTAATAAAATCCTCTCTTACTACGGCACAGTAGTAACTGTATCTATGGATTGTATTAAAGAGTTCTCTAAGGCATTTAAAGCGACTGAAATTGAAGGGCTCTGCTGTTTATCTTTCTTATGTTTAAAAAATCTTCTGACCTTAAAACATATGCAAATTCCTTTTTGTTTTTTTTTTTTTTTAAGTACTATGCAAATAGCACAAACCTTGCATCTTTAAGCATGCTCAGGGCAACAGAAAAAAACTAAACATTAAGGAAATATATCTTGCATGCTAAATTTCTGAAGGTCCATAGGGTCACTGCAGCTTGAAAGGTGTTTTTTTGAAAGGTCCTTTTAGGGTTCAGAATTACTACACTGAGATTTCAAATTTTCAGGAACCCTTTTTCTATTTTCCCCTTCAATTATGGGATTTTTTTGTTGTTCTCTTACACCACCTCAGACCTGTTGTGGACAATACTACATATTAAGGGATGTGTGCAAGAGCTGGGCAAGATCTTCTCTTGAGTCATTATTGCTCTTTCCAGCAATCAATACCTAAAAATTATGCATTTTTTCTTATCTACACAAAGCTACTGATTTTAGTCCAGCAGAGATACAATCTCTGCATTGAAACAATTGTCCAGAGAGGAAAGCCCATCCATGGAGTTACTCAGAACTTCACTGAATATGAACTTGTGCAACATGGTGTAACTCTGAAGCTGGACCTAACTTTTAAATTAGCCCTGTTTTCTGTGACAGTGCTGGACAAGATGACCTTCAGAGATGTCTTTCAACCTACCTTATCCTTTATTTCTGTGATTATAGAACTGCATTTTCCCACTGTCTCAAGTGGCACTAAGACCAGCTGAGCACCTGCAGGTTTTAGTCATAAGAACATTTTTTGTTATCCACTCTCTAAATGCTCAGTAATGTCCTGGTCTTTCTCTAGCAGAACCAAAAATAAAAGGTACTTCTTCTGTCTGTACCTATGGTGACATGACTTCTGTTCATGAGGAAATTCATGGATGGCATTTAGTCACTTCATAGAAGCTGATGAACAATTGTCAAAGGGTGATGACTGGTGTCCTAACCACCGTTTTCAGACACAGTGCAGAAAAAAAAGATTAAGTTTCTGGATATTAATACCTCTCCAACAAAGACATTTTTAAAAGTTTAATTAGAACTTTTTTCCCCTTTTATAGTAGTTTGTAAAGAAAAATCTAGTTGAAGATGTCCCTGCTCATTGCAGGGGAATTGCACTAGATGACCCTTTAAAGGTCCCTTCCAACCCAAACTAATCTATGATCCTATGATTCTATGACTTCTCATGAGTCTTGAAGGCACCTGACACATTTACTTCAGCAGTAACATGAGATCACTGTGTAACAAAAGACTAAATTTCATTTACACAAACAACATCTCAATGTAGCTAACTCTATACACAACACATGCCAAAAAGAAACTACACTTTTTTCTTTTTTCTTTTTTCTTTTTTACTTTTTTTCAAGAATGATACTGTTAGAGAACAGCAAAGTAGCACAGGCTGAAAGAGCAAGCAAGAAGGTTCAGTGGACTTGGTACTGTTAGGTTAATGGTTGGACTTGATGATCTTAAGAGTCTTTTCCAACCTAAAATGTTCTATGATTCTATGAAAGAGAAAGCAGCAGACAATGCAAATAATTTTGAAGCGTAAAATTCCTTCAACTTGCTCATTGCTTCCTCAGTATTCGCTCTTGCAATGCAAGGCTTACTGCATTATCTGTCTGTAATCTCACTGGGTCTGCAGGTCAGCATTTGTATTTTGAGAACAGGTCTACAGGTCAAAGTCTCCATAAGTAAATCTGTTCAGCCTTTTTAACTTGAAGGAACATGAAGACTGGGAGACCATGGCCTCATATTGTGGCACAACCCTCCCTCAATGACAATTCATCACTCCTTGAGTAGCAAGTGTTACATCTGGTGCTTAGATTGTCAGTTGAAAAGCTGTTAATTTGCTTGGCTAGACTCTGGTAGTGAGCATGTGCATTTTCCTCTGATTTAAACTGGGCCCAGCCGTCAAAATGCGTATAGAAATGCTGATCTTCATATGAACAGGAGCTCCATGCCCATAGTTCAATTATTTGTTTTTACACTACCAATAACAGCTCTACCTGACAAGAATCATGTCAAAACAAATTTACTAAGAAAGCACATGAGTATAACTTAAATAAACAAACAAACAAATTAATTGATTAATTAATAATTAGCTCCCTTGGTTTACAGTAGAAAATGCTCTGCCTTGCTAGGGATACAAATAACAAATATATAGAGCAGAAGTCATTAAACAGAAAAAAAGAAAAAAAAAGCCTTCAGAAGGTTTTTAGTGATCCTAGAATGTATTAATGCATTCATTTTTTGGTGTTACTTTAATTCCATTTCACAGTTACTAGTCACAATGATGACACTATCTCTACTCAAATTTTACAGCCACCAAACTAGAACCTTACGTGAGTTCTGATCAGAATTGTCTCTTAAAACTTGCAGATTTAGGCCCTCTGATCTGTTCCTCTGGTTTTGATAAATGCTAGGTAGTTTTTAGTCCAGTGCCAGACTCTTCCCTCTTGGTGTTTCTTGACTTTGTTTTTTTATTTTAATGATTTAATGTATAACTGTCATCCTGCTCACAGTGTTTTGCATTTTTTAACTATTGTCTAACATATTTGGGACAATTCTGTATACTGTTTCCCAAGAACAAAAGCATTGAGTTTCCAAAACACAATGTGTTCATGAATTCAGCATCAAGCACTCATCTGATATTAAACATTGTTCAATATTCAGCATTAACCAGTTGCCTCCAGCTGAGCATACAGTACTTCAGCTGAGTCAGAGCACATCTGTTGTCTAATATAAATTTCACTTCTCAATATTCTGCTGATCTGGACGGGCTACCAGGAAAACACTGGCAGTGAGCAGCAGCTCATATGAAGATCTAACAGTCAAAATGCTGTTTCAGGAGACAATTGTGTCTTTCTGTTTGTTTGTATTAGATTTTATTAAGAGGCAATTCTAGTTCACAAGGCATTCTGTTGTAAGACTGCTGATTTATTAGCCAGACATTCAGTAATGTGATTGAGTGTTTTTGTATGCAGTGGATTAACTACAAGTGTGTTGCACCAGGATGCCTGAAAAATTGAATGCCTATCTGTTTCAGCATGCTGCTGGAGTCTCTGGGTGAAACTTTTTCAATGGATTATGCAGGAGACTGACCTGCAGGATTAAAATTTTCTACGGTACAATAATTCACAACCATATTCTAATTTTTTTCCATAGTGGATTTCTTTTTTTCCCCTTTTTCAGCTTTGAAATCTAATGAAAGTGACCAGAAAATGTCTGTTTGCTATAGAATGAGTGAGAAGAAGAAAAAACAAATCCCCAAATAGAGCAGTCATTCAAAACGTCATTCTTTGTTAGAAATTGATTTGCATTGTGAGCAAAGATGTGAATATTTGCCCTCAAAAAATGGAAAGATCCACTCTCAGAAAGAAACTCCCAAGCCCCAGTCTTATTTCTTTCTGAGAAGACATAAATATGGCATTTTCGCAATTATCAGCAAAGATAGTTTGTAGTAGCTGGAGTACAGGAAGTGCATTCCCCCAGCAGGCACTCTAGGCTCCAGCAGAAATGGGCTTCAAACGCAGCTCCCTGGGCGTTTTGTCTCACGCTCACTACTTCAGTGATGACAATCTAGTGAAGAATGAGTCTTTGCAATTACATCCAAACGCTGAGCTAGCCAAGATCCACAGAGGAAAAAAATATTTAGTATATTTCACTGGTAGGAGAAGATACCCACACCAGAGTAAGAAATGCATGATACTGTTTCAGTATAGGTACTATACTCCCCCCTTTCCCTTCTATTTAACTAACTTTTGAGCTTTTCCCAAAGGTACTCTGGAGGGATTGTTTCACTGAGCTGTGCAACTCTTCCATGTAATCTCCTTTCTCTAAGATCATTTTTGGTAGTTACTATCCTAATCATGCTCTGACAAATATTCACATCTCTGAAAGTACCTGCTGAACTTTTCTAAAATACCATAACCCAGTTGGGGGAATCATCACATTTTCTTACGTGGGGCAGACAGGCAGGCTATGATGAAATCCACATTCAGCAAGGTATTGCTAATGGAAATTGGAAAGAAAATACAAGTGTGAAAATCGCTATCATCACTTGACTGGAACAGAGGAAAAAAAAAAACTCTATTGAAACTTCTAGATTTAAAGAATAGAGTAAAACCACTCCTGATTTTCCACCTAACCAGTGGCAGGAAAATGTTGTTGCATTTATTGTGCTGTCCAATATTCACCTTCTGTTGATGGGCTAAAGTCTAGGCTGACATTATTATGATCAAGCAACTGTCTTTGACAGTGTAATTCATTATTCCCTTAACCAAAATTCAGTAACAGTCCTGGTCCCTCTGGAATAATATTTTCGTCCAACTTGCTACCACAAGAGTGAAAGTAAGTTTCTTATATCTAGCCACAAGGACATTTTGGGTAAGGGAAATTGCCACTGCAGGAGTTTGTAAGGATTATTAACAGGATAATATGAACTGTGAGCTTGTCTTAGCAGGCATCCCTCATTCCAGAAGATGCATAAATACGAGTGAGGTGGCTGGTACCCTGCCGAAGAAAGGTAATGTGGAACAAGACAATTTGGTGAACAGGGTATTGTGAGGAAATCCACTTCAGGTGAGAGCTGAGATTCAATAATCCATTTAAATTGTTTGTAGGGTTAGGGTAACCCATGCCTTTGTCTTGATTGTAGCAAACAGAAGAGACCAGGAGGGCTGGTATGAATCCTACCTCGTTATTCCAACTGCTCTGCCTACTAGTGAGTTTTGGGGATGCCAAATGCAACTGTCTCTCTTCTCCCTAGTTCTCCTATGAAGTCCAGGGAGCAGCAGGGTCACAGAGAAGAATCTGATCCTTTAGTTTCCCTGAGGAGCAAAGACTTTCCAGGACTGAGAAGAGTCTTAATTTCATTTTGCTCAGAAATAAGTGCAGCAGAATGAATTTAATCTGAGGCAGTTTTCTCCTAAAACATCTGTGCTGCTTCCTTCTCCGTGAAGAAAAGGTGTAAAGCATTATCTGCACTGCCCAGCCATTTTTACCTGCATGCTTTATGACCAATTATTTGCTCAGTGCATCCAGCAATGGACGCATCATCGACAACGTAGAAGAGCTCACAGCTCATCCCTCTGCATCATCCTGTGGCCTAAAGGAAAGATTTTTCTGGGGGGAAAGGAGTGTTTTGCAGTTCTGTTTAACCTGGTTATCCTTGCAGGAAAAACCCTCATGATTTTCTTGTTACTCATCTCCTTCTGGGGAATTGAGAAGCAGAGAGACCAAGCCTGCAATACTTACTGCAGATGGCTCCTGTATATAACAAAATTCAGCTAAAAAAGGCCAGTATTTTGTGATTTAGAGCACCCAGAAAATCACAGAATCACAGAATCAGTAAGGTTGGAAAAGACCTGTAACATCACAAAGTCCAACATCAACCCAACACCACCATGCCCACTAAACCATGTCCCACAATGCCTTGTCCACACGTTCCTTGAACAGCTCCAGTGATGGTGACTCCACCACTTCCCTGGGCAGCCTGTTCCAATGCTTCACCACTCTCTCAGGAAAGAAATTTTTCCTAATAACCAGTCTAAACCTCCCCTGACACAGCTTGAGGCCATTTCCTCTTGTCCTATCACTTGTCACTTGGGAGAAGAGACCAACACCCACCTCTCTGCAACCCCCTTTCAGGTAGTTGTAGAGAGCGATGAGGTCTCCCCTCAGCCTCCTCTTCTCCAGACTGAACAACCCCAGTTCCCTCAGCCGCTCCTCATAAGACCTGTGCTCCAGACCTCTCACCAGCTTCATCGCCCTTCTCTGGACACGCTCCAGCACGTCAATGTCCTTCTTGTAATTGAACACAGTATTCGAGGTGCGGCCTCACCAGCGCCGAGTACAGGTGCATGATCATCTCCCTGCTCCTGCTGGCCACACTCTTTCTGATACAGGCCAGGATGCCGTTGGCCTTCTTGGCCACCTGGGCACACTGCTGGCTCACATTCAGCCGGCTGTCGATCAACACCCCCAGGTCCTTTTCTGCCGGGCAGCTTTCCAGCCACTCGTCCCCAAGCCTGTAGTGTTGCATGGGGTTGTTGTGACCCAAGTGCAGGACCCGGCACTTGGCCTTGTTGAACCTCATACTATTGGCCTCGGCCCATCGATCCAGCCTGTCCAGATCCCTCTGCAGAGCCTTCCTACCCTCAAGCAGATCAACACTCCCGCCCAACTTGGTGTCATCTGCAGACTTACTGAGGGTGCACTCGATCCTCTCATCCAGATTGTCAATAAAGATACTAAAGAAGACCGGCCCCAAAACTGAGCCCTGGGGGACTCCACTTGTGACCGGCCGCCAACTGGATTTGACTCCATTCACCACGACTCTCTGGGCTCGGCCGTCCAGCCAGTTTTTTACCCAGCGAAGAGTGCACCTGTCTAAGCCACGAGCAGCCAGTTTCTCCAGAATACTGTGGGAGACAGTGTCGAAGGCTTTGCTAAAGTCCAGGTAGACAACATCAACAGCCTTTCCCTCATCCACTAGGCAGGTCACCTGGTCATAGAAGGAGATCAGGTTGGTCAAGCAGGACCTGCCTTTCATGAACCCGTGCTGGCTGGGCCTGATCCTTTGGTTGTCCTGCACATGCCCTGGGAGCACCCTCAAGATGAACCTCTCCATAATCTTCCCCGGCACCAAGATCAGGCTGGAAGGCCTGTAGTTCCCCGGATCCTCCTTCTGGCCTTTCTTGTAGATGGGCGTCACATTTGCAAGCCTCCAGTCATCTGGGACCTCCCCTCTTAACCAGGACTGTTGATAAATGATGGAGAGCGGCTTGGCAAGCTCCTCCGCCAGCTCCCTCAGCACCCTTGGGTGGATGCCATCGGGCCCCATAGACTTGTGGGTGTCCAGGTGGCATAGCAGGTCATTAACTGCTTCCTCCTGGATCACGGGGAGTTTATTTTGCTCTCCATCCTTGTATTCCAGCTCAGGGAGATGGATACCCTGAGGATACCTGGTGTGGCTGTTAAAGACTGAGGCAAAGAAGGCATTCAGTACCTCAGCCTTTTCCTCATCCTCCGTGACAATGTTCTGCCCTGCATCCAGTAAAGGATGGAGATTCTCCGTGGCTCTCTTTGTTGTTAATTTACTTATAGAAACATTTTTTGTTATCCCTGACATCCGTAGCCAGATTGAGCTCTAGCTGGGCTTTTGCCTTTCAAATTCCCTCCCTGCATGACCTAATGAGATCCTTGTATTCTTCTTCAGTTGCCTGCCCCTTCTTCCAAAGGTGATAAACTTTCCTTTTTTCCTGAGTCCCAGCAAAAGCTCCCCGTTCAGTCAGGCCAGCCATCTTCCCCACTGGCTCTTCTTACGGTACATGGGGACTGCCTGCTCCTGCACCTTTAAGATTTCCTTCTTGAAGAAGGTCCAGCCTTCCTGGGCCCCTTTGCCCTTCAGGACCATCTCCCAAGGGACCCTCCTAACTGACTTTTTAAATCTGATTTTGATTACTCTGGAACATCAGCCAGGCAGTGTAGCTCTCCAAAATTCAGCTCTTCCCTGGAAGTGGCAAAATTTTGGTGGCTGAACTAAAGTTATGGCTTTACACAAAAGGGAAACACCACATGAAAGTGAGTAAAATCATTACGAAGGTCATTGTCAGATCATTGTCCTGTCAGACCAGTAGATAAAACCAAACTGATAGCTTGGGCCTACCTGTACATTTTGGATTTTTTTTTTTATTCTTATAACAATAAACACTTGCGATTTTAAAACTTCAATTACTATGGAATGGAAATCATGCAGTTTTGTTTAGACAGGAGCTCCTGTCTCTAAACTGAAGAGCGAAGTAATATATTTTCTTTCCTGTAAACACTTTCTCAGACTTAAAAAAATAGTAGTGTAGAGAAAAAGTTAGGGCAAAGATAGGGGAAAAATAATTAACTAAATATTTATGAATCTAATAAACATTTTTCTTTTCCTTTTCAAATAGTCTTTGTTTTAAGCTACAAGGAACCTTCTTCTACCACACCATTACTTTAATAGTCTTTCATCTGATAGCTGTACTGAAGTAATACTAGGAGTACAATTCAGGTGTTTAAACATGGGTTATCTAGGGCAATTTAAGATGCTCTTGCACAACCTGTCTGGTCTCCTGCTGTCACTGCAGAAGGGTGTTGATACCTGTCAATTCTGTGCTATCGTCACGCCGTTGCACTTGACTGTGTGAAGAGAAATTAAACCACTAGAATAGACAGCCCTACTATTATCGTTTGGTTGAGTGATAATTTCCATTCCCCCACAGGACTAAACTACTCAGATTTCACTGCTAAGAGCAACACAACTCTAGGCTGAATGCACACCATCTCAAGTTTATTATTTAGCGTTAAATTTTCCAAATGGGTTTGTTAGTTACAATGTATTGGTGGATTTTTTTCATTCTCTGGATCATTTACACCATCTTTCCAGTGTAAAGCGTGAGATTCAAGGTTTGTACTGTTAAAACAGAAGGTTCTTCATCAGAGGACACACACACTAAACAAAATCTTTGCCGAGATCAAGAGAGCCTGGGGCAGAGAATTTTTCCTGGTCTGCCAGTGTTTCCAAAGCATGTATCAACTGACTATTGATCTATGGCTCTATTGAATGCAATCACATTAAAGAGTAATAGCCTTGTGCTGAATGCTGCAGGCAAACATAGCAGTAAATATCTAATGCTTTTTTTTTTCCTTCTCCATTTCTTCCTCATATATGCAATGTGGGAAAAAGAATCCATTCCCTCTTTCTTGTGACACCTCAATTACATGGATGTATAGATACTACACTTAAAAGCACATAGGAGGACTGTTCTAGATTTACTGCAAGTTTATCTGCCATTCTACCCTGTGTTGAAATCCTCCTGCTGATGATATTAAGTTCTTTTCTGGCTCAGAAAGTCCTTCAGCCTGGCCTGTTAAAGCTGATCCAATAGTCTGCCTCTCTGGTCTGGGTTGTGAATATTCTGGTGGTGATGTTGTCCCTCAAAAGGGTTGTGTTTGGTTTTATAACTTCATTTGTCCCCCAATTATCTAACACCAGGGTTTTTTTTGTAATGCCTCCAGAGAAATTTCATCAGGAACATTCAGACATCCCATTGACAGAGCCGCCCCAGCACACTCTGCGCTGTGGATCAGAATTGAAGGAAGAAGACTTGAACAGAGTACTGACCATACTGCCAGTGTTTCTCATGCTACTGTCACAGACTTACCAGGGCAATGAGGAAGAAAGCAACAGGAAATTAAAAAAGGTGTTCTAAGTATTTTATGAAAAGGCATCTGGGGCACAAGCAGGGTGTTAAGAGACACATTTCATGCAAACTGGAAGACAGACCAGTATTTGCTAAAAAAAATTCCAAATACTGTCATGCTTTCTGAACATTGAGCCAGCACCCAACAAGGCAGTTCCGCACATGAATAGATAAAACTGTGAGAAAATTCATTCCCTGGGCATGTAGGTTAGTACTTCTAAACTGCCTTAAGGTAGGGTCCCCAGAACTTGACACCTTTGAACATCCTGTAGACTGGAAAAATACAATTTGGTATATTAGAAGTAGTAAAGAGTATTTTCACACTATAACTTTAGGAATGCCTACTTCAGGAGTCTCTTATAAGCAAAGAGGGAGAGATACTTGTCCTTTCAAGAGGCCGTTCCAGCTAGACTTAATGCTGTTACTTGTACCCTGCTTGATCCTCACCCTCTTCACTTACTATGTACAGATCCTAAATTGTCTCCTTTGTGTAGGTTGTATCCTAAACTGTGTGCCTCCAGTTTGGGTGCTGCCAGTATCTTCCCAAGTAATTAGGCAAGCTATTGTCTCTTTCTTGACAAAACTGAGTGTGTATCTCCAGTGATCAGACCTTAATCTGTGTTGGTTTTTGCACTACTCTAATAACTTCAGAAGGAAATTACTACTTTATTTGAATTGGCCAAACAAGAATGTACTGGTAACATCAGAAAGGTGGTGCACTGAATGGCAGTGAATTCACAGAAGATCAAATAAATGTCTCACCACATTTTCCAAGAAGGAAAACTATTTATTTGCCCTGCTAATAAATTATCTCGTAGTCAGATGCTGTTGTCCTAAACAAGATTGTCAACTAAGTGGAACTTTAATCTAGTACAGGGAAAACATCCTGAGACCTGTAATTACGTTAGAGGACATAAATGATAAGAAAATTAAAATTTGAAATTAAAAAGATGTAAATGTGAGGAGATGTTTAACCATGCTAGATAATACTACTATTGGAAAAACGTTTAGTGGATTTGATCTCTGTCTGCATCTGTATATTTTGTCATTATAACATGTAGCTACAGTGCACAGGGAGTTTAAATCTTTCCTTAATAGTGTCATGACTGAGTTTAATTAAAGGTAAAGCAATTTATCTTGCTAATTTTGGTGAGTTTTTAAAAGCCTTCTTAAGATATGCTTACTGGCAGTGGAACTCAATGAAACTTCTACTGTTTTTAAAGACTACCTAAAAGCTTTGAATGAAAAGTGTGATATAAATGTTAATGATCACACTATGTCATTTATGTGCTCAACAATGTCACAACCCTTTTCTCCCTTCAAAAGACTGTGATACAACTGAGCCCTTTACTGGACTTTGTGACAATTCAATTTCGTACACAAGCAAGTACAACAAAAAGGCATTTTGCAGCTCCATATAAATCTGTTGACTGATGGACTGGTACCATTTGATTTCTTCTCTAACTTGTTTAATTACTTGGTTCAGGTCCTCTGAAGTGGAAAATGGTAGGGTCTAGACTGACTGCTCTCAGGGTTCACTGATGTTTGTTCTCTTGGTTTACTTCACACAAGTCCTGAGGGAAGTTCTACAGAAACTAAATAAAACAACATTTCCATTATTAAACTACTTCTGCTGAGTTAAATAACCCTGCTTACTGACATCTAGCTTATTCTTCTAATCAATGATTCCCTGAATTGAAGATTTCCTGAGGTAGTATTTCACTAGGTAAAGATGTTCAGTTGAGGAAAAAAGAAAAGGAACACTGGAAGTAAAATCTGTGTTTCAAATATTCTTAGGAGATAGGATCAAAGTAAAGAGATTTAACTGTTGCATGCTAATATTCTACCCTGTGCTACCAGCATCTTACATGGTAAAGATAAATTCTGTTACCATATCCATTTTCCTCACATACTTGAATGTGTCTTCCACAAGCATTAACCTACGTTAAAAACAAAGGATGGATGTAAAAATAAATCCTGATATACCAAATGGAGCTGTCCTACAACAAAGAAAGGTAGGTCTGTAATAGCATATCCTTTGTGTCAAGCTGTCATTGTTAATCAATCAAAAAGACGTGTCAAATTAATTGGCAGTGTCAGTACAGGCAGTGCATTAATGCCATCCTTAAATAGGCATTTTTTTTTATACAAGAAAGAATGAAAACACCAATCTACTGGCAGAACCTTTCCTACAAAAGTGTCAAGGCTGTGCATGAGTTATGTATATTACTTGCCTACATGACTAAATATGAGGGTGGGTAAGATACTGATTGACTGAAACAGCAAAAAATGTGATTACATTGCCAATTATTGATCTATTTTTCTTCAGTCATGGTTGTTATCATCTCCCTCTCTTAATTCTTTTCTGTAAAGAGTGATATTTTAAAAGTATAAGAATTTCATTTGCTTCTTTCAATGAATGTATATTTCAATGTAATTGCTAAATGCACTGGCTCTAGTTATTGATAACAATAATTTTTTTTTTTTTTAATTTTGTGTATGCAATTTAAGTCAAAGTGTTAAAAAAATTGCTACACATAATTTTTAGAAGTTGTAAAGGTTCAAATCTAATCTTTCTACATCTGAACTCATAAAATCAGTACAAGTCCATGCAGGCTTATTATTAAGGTTAGAATGAAAGATGCAGGCATAAGACTGTGATATAGAGTGTTTGGGAAAGCACATATGTTTCTAGTAAACTAGTAGAGAGCATCGTGACTAAGGCCCTGATCTTGACTGATCTTCAGCTACAAGTTTTATTTTCCCTTGTTTGTTAGAAACATTCACTTACATATTGCCAATTAAAATGCAGCTAATATTTGTTAACCTTTTCAATAATTTAATAATTCATGTTTACATTATTTCTTCATCATTGTTCACATTCATATTGAAAGGTCATCTATGCCATAAAAATTTCATGTCACATTAAGCTGACCTTGTTTTTCCTAGAGAGAGCTAGTAACAACTGATTGATTGGTATTTCCCTTCAACACCTTAACCCCTGCTGGCCTGGCAAGAATCTCCTGTGAGGCCATTATCATCATTAATGTATCCAGCCACATTTATGGGTTCTAGCTTGAGAGGACTTCAGGGTTCGTGGCACTACCAGACACCCTTAAGGTGTAAGACAATGCTAAAGTATTCTTCAAGCAGAAGCAAGAGAACTGGTTAAAAATAGGAAAATTAGAAGGCTGTTGTTTAAGCCTCTTTTAAAAGATACAGAAAGTTTATCTGCTTGTTAGATTAACAGTTTTTGCATCACTGCAATTCCAAGAATGCCATTTTTATTTGACTTTCATGTGAACCAGAGATTCCTTAGTCATTAAAGGCAGGTGTTACCAGAGAGATAAGCTCGGCTCAGCCCAACAGGTCTGCATATCTGGTGTTTCTCTGACCCTGGTGACCTGCTAAATCACATGCAGATTTCAGCTTCTTCTTATCTCTAAGGAGTGAGATGGATTGAGGAGATTTTTTTTACAGAAACAGTAAAATCGTTTCTTACCTTTCACAGCCATGAGATGAACAGAGAACAGAATGGAGAGTAATTCTTCCTCACAGGCAAAGAGACAGAAAGACCCAGTGGCTAATTAAACAATACTGTGAGGGGATAACCTATAGTTTTACCTCAGATCCTTACCACCCAGCAACTAATGCTAGCATTCATAACTGAATATAAGGTAAGGCAATATTCCTAGGCAGTGAAATTCTTTTTGCCAAACACTGTGTTATTTGGAAAGCATGGCATTCGTTTAATTTATTCCAATACTCATCATTGTCCTGCCTGTCCCATTTTTAAAGCATTATACACCAATGTCTTAATTTCTTCTTTCTTCTAAGAGGTAACGTGAAATCAGGTCTCTTATGGTTTGCTTCACAAATAAAACTTGAAATTAGAAGGGCAATTTTTACCTTTGCAAAGCCCTTTCACAATTGTTTAATCAGATTTATTAATACATAGTGTTAATAAACATAGAATTTCCTGATTCTAGTGTGTATTGTTTAGAATACACACCCATATGCACAAAATATATACTCTTAAACTGGTTAAATTCATAGAATACCGTTTAGATGTACAAAAGCCCTCCCTCCTCCAATACTTCTTTGGATATATGCAATCATGAATATACAGTCTCTGTAAGATGGTTGAAACATCTTATATCATATGTACATGGCAAACAGAAATAAGGTTTAGTCCACTAATCAAAATTACTTTGAAGCTGCTACCCATGTTTTTCCATTGCACTGAAGACACAGTCTGAGGCTTATTCCATTCTCAGTGTTGGGGGGTTTTTGGGTTTGGTTTTTTATTTCGTTTTCCATTAAATCTTTGAGGCTTTGACATTGTGCTCTGATGTATTGCTATTGTATGCCTTTTGTAAGAGAAAGCCATGCTGGAAGAGATTTACGGAAGGTATCTTGATCAGAAGAACCGATAGACTTGATACAGTTCCTTCATGACTCTGGACATGACTTCAGTGCAAAAAATTACTGACCCCACTACAGGCAATTGACAGACTGAAATAATTGATGCACTAACAAAAGAGAGGAGTCTTGCATAGACGCAGAGACCTTGATGAATCCAGAGAGAAGATAATTAGGGAAACAATTTCCTTTAATGGGAAAATAGAGGGTTGCTTACTGCTTGTCTAAGCTGAAGGCACTGAGGGTTATTCCACATACTGCACTAGGAGTAAAGGCAGGCTTTGAAATCAGGGGAAGAGAGAGAAACTGAAAATTCACATTATTGCAGACTGGAACAACTTTTCTAGACAGAAAATAAAAAAAAAGAAAAAATGAAAGAAGATCTCTGTGGTAAGAGGGAGGAAAATAGATCTTGTTTAGAAAGAAAGAAAGAAAGAAAGAAAGAAAGAAAGAAAGAAAGAAAGAAAGAAAGAAAGAAAGAAAGAAAGAAAGAAAGAAAGAAAGAAAGAAAGAAAGAAAGAAAGAAAGAAAGAAAGAAAGGAAGGAAGAAAGGAAGGAAGAAAGGAAGGAAAGAAGGAAGAAAGAGAGAAAGAAAGAAAGAGAGAAAGAAAGAAAGAAAGAGAAAGAGAGAAAGAGAGAAAGAGAGAAAGAGAGAAAGGAAGAAAGGAAGAAAGGAAGGAAGGAAGAAAGAAAGAAAGAAAGAAAGAAAGAAAGAAAGGCAGGAAGAAAGAAAGAAAAAAAACGTTGGGAAGAAATTGTGATTTTTCTATTTACATCAGCTTCAAAGTTTTAACAGAAGCACACTTTTTCCAGGAATGCATGAACATTTTCTTCTTCTTGATGGGACAATCTCTTGACACAGGCTGCTGTCCTGAGTTTATTCCTAGCAAGAACAAAAACAATGCAACAAGGTGATCATGCTTATCTTCCACAAACATTCCCAGGAGCTAATATCAAAGTACACTCCAGCAAGACTTCTCAGTCCCTCCCAGGATATTAAGCTGCGATGTGAAACCAGACATGGCCACTGCATCAAACCGGTCTTGCCGTTCTAGGCAAGTGTATTTAAACACAAAGTTCCACAGTGAAAAATTTTGGAAAACTTAATTCCATGCTTTACTGAAAGTTCAGCACAATAATGGAAAAGTCTATCTGATTTCTACCCCTGAGAGGTTTGCATCCCTGAGGTTTCTACATTTGAAGCTGTCTACAGTTCTGACTTAATTCTGAGGTACTTAATCACTTTAAAGAAAATGGTATCCAGTGCCAGATGAAAATTTTAAATTAAATTAAAACTGTGGCCAACATCTTAGGCAGAAACATGCTTCAAAGGCTATGTGAGCCATTTTTGTCCAAAACCTACTTGCTGTGCAGAAATACACTTCCTTAGCAACAAGCATTTCCCTCTCAAACACTTGCTCCATTATGGATTATTTATCCCATTGTCTCTATGTAAGTCAGTGCTAACAAAACACATTCATTACTGCTCAGTCCCTACATTTGCATATTGTTTTTTAGCTCTTGGATATGTGAACAATAACACCCTTAATGGAGGCTAGCGTAGGCTTTTATTACTGCAGCTAAGATAGCATGTCTAAATAGAAATGAAAAATGCTAAAAATCTCTTTAAAGTACTAATGGATCTTTTCCATAACTTCTGTTGAGACTATATTTTTTTGCTAGAGAATAAAATAATGGATAAATAATAATGAAATAAATTAATGGATTCAATTAGTATCCTGCTATTCTTTCTAGCCATCTGAAAGCATTTCATATTATTACTTCATCTGAGACAGTTATTTATTTCACATTAGAGATAAACAGTGGTTTTACATTGCTAACAGTAACTAATAGATGTTAATGCTCAGCCAAATTATTTCATAGACCTGAAAATAAAATATGTTCATTTACTGCCTATGCTTTTTTCACTATGAGGAAAGCCCGATTAGTAAATCCCTAAAGAGAATTTATCCTCAGCAAAGCCGGCATCTGGCTAGGAACCTTGAAAGACTGACTGTGGAGGTGTTCAGCGAAAGGCAGGCCTGACTTCATTTCCTTGTGACTGGGCTGTAATGTGGGTCCTGCTCCCCTGCCTACCGGTTAGCTCTTTGCACCTCTGCACAAATATGACAAGAGCAAGGGGGTACGACTGCACGCCTCTCTGTGCTCCTGCTTTACAATCTCATCCCACTCCCACACAACAAAGTACTTCCAGAAACTGATAATTGAGTTTATAGTTCTGAGGACCAGGGAAAAGCCATTTGCTGTGGCTTAATCTTCAGATTGCACTACATACACACCATGATAAAAGTTGCTAGTACCACTTGTTTAGAGGTTACTGGAACAGTTAAAAAGGTGTAGTGGTTTTATAGGTGGTAAAAAAAAAAATTCTGTGTTTGTCAGATACAAGGATTGCAAGTGGTTAATACAATCTCCAGAAATTTTCAGATTTTCCACAACTACACAAATTGATTTGGGACAAAATATAGGCTTGGGACATACCTGAGCTGAAACAAAATTTTTGAGGGAATTGCTGCTGAAAGCTGCAAATAAAACTGTTTTGTAGTCATGACTAAGGAATTTCCTGGCAATAAATAAATAGAAAATTTCCGGTGTGCAGCCTTTTCTGGATAAAGAAAGAAAATCAATAGGTATATAGCACATTTCTTCTGTGAATGCAAAGCAAATCCTGTTTAAGGACTGAGACATCCTTTCTCCCTTCTCTTGCAGAAAACTTGCTAAAGTGCAAAATCCAGTATTTGCAATAAAAGGAAATCCTAACTTCTGAAATTGTATTTTTTTCCCAATCTGAGAGGATTATATCTTTAATTGACTGGAAAACAAACATTTTGCAGGGGAGAAAGAATTTGGGGCGAGCCGCAAGGGCGCAGCAGGGACGGGCAGCTCCAGGGAGCAGGAGCTGAGGTTGCACCATGCCGGCAGGAGCAGCGTCCTCACTGGCAGGGGCACAGCAAGGAGAGCAGGGCACACGGGATGGTGGTAGCTAGGACCAGCCAAGAGACAAGATGGCCATGAAAGTTTGTGGTGGTGAGGCAGCTCACGCCAAGAAGTCGTGTCCAGGGAAGGGACGGGCTCAGAGATGTGGAGTCAGGCATGGGCATGGCTGTCCCATAGCTCAGGCAAGGAACAGGTTCTTGAACCTTGGTATAGCTCTCCATCACGGTGGACCTGTCCCCGCTCCTCACACCTCTTCATCACACCTTAGCCATGCTCCCAGCTGCCAGACCCAAGGTTTCACGGCTGCCCCGTGTCCAAGTTGGCCTTGAGCAGCGGCTGCTCTGGAAGAGGGGTGTGCTGAGGGTCCTCACCTCAGCTGAAATGCTGCTCATGACCTGGGGCATTAAAGGTGATCATATACAATCAAGAATAAAGCAGAAGAGATAGTTGGAAATAGAATAACGAGGAAGTTTGGTTCTATAGTCACCTTATCAGTATGTTTGTTGGCATCATTTTTTCCCCCCAGTTTTTAAGAAACTAAAAAGTACTCGACATCAGCCATCTCTAAACACTGAAGAGCAAGAAGACTCTTAAATTTGAAGGACTTACTTGACTGTCTCCTTTTGTTCAGAGCACCTGCTTTTCATGAGAAAACATAATTCTAGATGATAGAAAGTAAAAGCAAAAAATATTTTGTTGACGGAAGAAACATATTTGTTCACTAAAATCTCCAGCTTTTTGAAACAATTTTGTAGGGAAACTACATGACAAAGGCAACTACATCTGGTAACTGTTTCACATTTCAGACAGATGGAAGAGGCAAAGAATCAACTCCTGCCTTATACGAAGTGGGGAAGCTAAAGAAAAATCGCAGCAGGAAATCACTGTGGCCCAGTGTGACTAGTCAGAAGTGGGAGATGTTTAGAGCTCACAGACAGCACTAAAGAGGAGGTGCTTGCTTCTTCATCAAGTCTTCAGGGGAAAAGCACTTCTGAGAGCAGCCTGCTATTCTGCTTCAACAAGAGCATCTACCCCATCAGGAGTTATCACTACATCCATCTCCACATCTTGCAAAGGGCTCATTAGTGCTGCACTCAAGTTTCTAGCAGGACTGAATGCATTTATATGCGCACGGTTCACACAGGAAAAGACATAATAACCAGAGCCCTGATGATGAATATGTCATACAAAGATGTCATAGAAAAGATGTACTGCACAGTATACAAAGCAGACCGTCCTGTGACTACCCTCGTGGTTGCACACTAATCACTGTCTCTGCATTCATTATAGAATACCTGTGAAATATACAAGTATGAATATACAGTAATAGTGTTCATGTAAGGACCTCTAAGCAATTGCTAGGGGATTTACAAGCCGCTTAAGAAAATTTCTATATATGTGCTGAATGCTGTATAATGCCAATGAATTTACACTGCTTAATCTCATTTTGTTGACAGATTAGGGGTAGTTCATATCCACAAACAACGGACTGAAAATCACTAAGCAGGAAAACCTCTGTTGACATTTAACATGTAGCTTTGTTTACAAGTTAATAGTAGGTATGTGTTTATGCAAGTCTTTGCAATTCAGATCTTAACAACCTCTTCAGACCACCGTCATTCAAGTAAAGCAGTTTATGCATCTTTTGCAGAGCGTGTTCTGCTTCTAACAGCCAGGAGATTGAACTCAGACCTGAACTTCTGTACCCTCCAGGATCAACAGAAAAGGGCATTCAGGGCAATACTTTAACCACTCCATAACAGAGAAAGCTGAATTCTTTTTTGCTTGTTAACCCATCCCTACTGAACAGATTTCTTTCTGTTTGTTGTTGCTTCACAAAGAGAAAGCTTTCAGGTTGCCCCCGGGGCCTTGAGTGTTGGTAACAGCTTAACTGAGATAATCATCAAGCATAAAGGAAGAAATACAAACGACTTCGTTATGTGTTGTAGTGCAAGTCTAACTTGTGCGTAGTGAAAAGAGCAGCATCTCTACCAGTCGAATCTCCATGACAAAAAAAGAAAAAAAAAGAACACTGTCTCAGAAATATTCCAGTTAAAATTAAAAAGGAAAACATTAATGTCTTATTCTCTCTTTTAAGCTTTTCAGTATGATGTTCCAAATTAACTGCTGACAGAGGCATCTAAACTTGTGATATCTGAAGAAGAACAATATATAACAGGGAATTCAGATATGCCACAAAAGATTAGGTTGTGTGTATTAAATTCACATGCCTGTAATTTTATTAGATTCCACTGTGGCTAGGTAGCTGCTACTATTTCTATTCTATTAACATGAGTTAACAAAAGTGTATCTAGGAAAATTTATCTGCATGCAGTACTGACTTCAGATTCTGATTTGAAGATCATAAATGTGAGCTGAAACGCCTGCTCTATTGCACTGGAGATATCTATTACAACTGACAGCAAGGTTAGTAGCTATTAATCATGATAAAGATTTGAAAAGCATAAACCTGGGAAACTTCTTCTTTAATACAGGTTTGTATGTCCTTCAAGAGGTAAGGTGAACCCTTGAACTAAGAAAGTCTGAACTTCCTTCAATACCGAGTGTAAAATACTGAAGCAGTTCTTTAGTGTAGCAGTTCACAAGGAAATACTATACACATTTAGGACTAAGATCCATGGAAAGTGTGTTGTTGAGGTGGCTGTAAACCTGTCCATACAGGTAAATAACAGGGTACAGAAAAAGTAAGACAGAGGCAGAAGGGTTTTTTTTCCATTCTCTTGAATCCTGCCATGAAGTATACACCTGTATTCAGCTGCAGACTGTTACAGAAAATCTTGAAAAATAAGTGTTAAAAACAAGTAAGAAGAATGAGAAGAATGTAAAGAAGATACTTCATAACAAATGCACCTGGCACTTAGACATATTAAAGATAAAGACTGTCTTCACTAACTCTCTACTAACTAGCAATAATGGAATCACAGAATCACTAAGGTTGGAAAAGACCTGTAAGATCATCAAGTCCAACCATCAACTAAAAAAACACCACCATGTCCATTAAACCTTGTCCCACAAGGATGAATCTTAGAAAAATATAATGGAATGCCAAAATAGTGCCCTAGAGTTAGCCTGTCTCATTATAATCTCATTATAATGCTAAAGAACACACCTCCTAGCTAGAAAAGCCCACAACCCAGTTAAGCCCCCTACTCTCTGAGCATGTGTGGTGAATTAAAAGAGAACTATAACTTTAAGATGAAGTAAGAAATGTATTAACCAATAGTTAATTAAGGGGTAGAGCCAGTAGGTGTAACTAACTTTGTTAATTGTTTTAAATACCTGATTTTAACCCAGTATGCATGTTAGGAGGAGAAATCCCCCGTGCACCCAGTGCTGCAGTAAACCAATGTCAGCTTTCTAAATTATCATTTGGTTTGGAGAGTTTTCTTCATTACAATTTTCAGTAACAAGACGGTGGTTGTCATGAACAACAAGCAATAGACTTATACAACATAGTGTATAACAATATTCCTGGCATTTGCAGTAACTGAAAATTCAGGATCTAAATTATAAGAAAAACTAATTCTAAGACTGTGTATATATTTGGCATTTTCTTTAATCCTAATATAAACATCAAGGTTAAATACTAATAAAATTAATTATAATAAAATAGTATAAAATAACATCAATAAAATTAATTCCTAGTATTTACCTACTTTACCTGCGAAGGTTGGAATACTTAAAAAATTAGACCTCCAATAAATTATTACCCAAGCAGAAGTAAGGTTTCCACATCGTTTCAAATTAGTTGGCTCTCATCCAAACTCCCCAAATCAATCTTTCATAAATTTAAAATGCCAGCACAGATTTTTGTTAGGTTTGGGGGTTTTTTTTGTTTGTTTTTGTTTTTGTTTTTTTTAAGTTGATGTGCTTATTTTGACACAGGACATGAATTCACCAGAGTGTTTATATCTGGAGAGGGTAGTCAGTCCAAATTTTTGCCATTTGGATTTACTATATTAAACTCTCCCTGATACTAAACTTATGAGATCAAATAGTACTCCTCACAAGTACACCTAATGCTGTCCTGATATTATCTGATGCCAACACAAAGAAATAGCCAATGCTGTTTTCAAACATCCTTCATGACTAATTAAATTAACTTCATCTAATGATTTTCAATGTACCACAAGAAAATGAAATACCCACAATCCATTAAATACTCAATCCCAAATAAAGAACATAGTTCTCAGTCTGATTATGGCAAATGAAGTACAATACTGGTGAATGAACTTTGTCCTTCATCCACTGAAACCAACAATAATGTTTGAAAAGATCAGGACATGTTGGTGTCTGAGAGTCAATGAAAAAGGATGTTTGTGGTGTGCTGTTCCTGTTGCAAATTTTCTCACTCTTCCCTTGAATTATTAGAAAAAAATGATCTGACAAAGAGAGGAAAAAATATGTGATAACATGGAAACATTAAATTGAAGTGTAACTAATATTTAGGACAGGGTGGTTTCAAAGATAGAGAACATTTTCAAAAATACGTATTTTCTTTTATTTGATAATTGCTGCATTAAGTACTTTGATAATTCAGATGCCAGAGAAGAATCATTGCAGTGAAAGCAAAAACAGAACGGAAGAGTGCATAAACATCAAACACATAAAACAGCACATATAATTAAGTTACCCAAAAGACGAGAAAGTAATTAAAAATAAAGGATCTACACAGAAAAAAAAATCATTTTAAGGAGCTTTACAACAATGACAACAAAACCTTTTTATCTCCTTCAAAAGTTATACTTTGCAGTGTCCTATGTGTATATGATCATATGAATCTCAGCGTAATTAACTGTAATTATAAATCTGAGAGTGATAACTTCATCTCATTAAAATTAGTATTTTTTGTTCAGAGTGTCACGCATGAGGGCGCTGCAGCTTATGCAACAGTATGCCTGCGTAGAGCTTGAAATGGGTCCCAGATTCAGCCTTGGTATGTCAGAAGCCTCAGCCCCTTTGAGGGGACAGCAGCCTCACATCCCTGTGGAGATGTGTTCCAGTCAGTGAGACAAGGCAGGGGTGAGCCAACTGCACTGCATCAGGGTGGGGAGCAGGAGATCAACTGGGTGTTTGCATGGACAAGTGTCTGAATCTCAGACCGCAGAAAAGGAGGCACAGCAAGAGCCTGCAGTCAACTGAGCAATGGATAGGGACTCCCAAGACACCAGGGTCTGGAATCTGTGACAAACAGCAACAGAAGGAGTTTCTTCTCTGCCTGCAGATTTGCATCTGTGGCACAGGTGGAGTGTCCTGAGAGCAGGCGAAAAGGAAAAAACCCTGTGGGGTAGTGTCAGACCCAGCTGACCCAGAACCAAATCTCTGCACTGACTGGAAGCAGGGAGTGATGGCAGCTGGATACTCCCTCTTTCAGGAGACAGAAGCATCCATCTGCCAAAAAAAGTTCCTGTGTTGTGAGGTTTACTGCACACCAGATGATCAAATCCGGGACACTGGATCAGATGATGTAGACCTTGAACTTTTGACCCCAGTGCCAGTGTCTCTGTGCCAGGGCCGGCAGTAGAGGTCCCCATGGAAAGCACACTGCGCACATCGAGCAGCCTGGCACCCCCCAAAAAGTCTGCTCTGTGGCTGCTGGTAGTGGGAAGGGAAGGGGGGAAACCAAGCTGGAAAGCTGGCTGAGCAGTCAGGACTCAGAGAAGGTGAGACATGGCAAGTGTGTGCAAAGGGGCAGAGCTTGCGTCTCCTTGGGAGCACAGACATGTGGTGAGATGGCTCACAGGACTGGAGTGCTGCAGCAGATGAAGGCAAACTTTGCAGCAAGGGCAGGTGGGAAAGCAAAGAGGGGATGCCGTGTTCTCCCCAGCAGAGTGGTTTCAGGGCACAGAGCTTTGCCTTGGCTGTGGGGTAGATCCAGGTGGCAGTTAATGGCTGCAGGTGAGGGGAGACTCCAACAGACCTAGGTTTAGAACCATCTGCTACAGATCACCTACTGAAGCAGCTGAAGAGGACAAAGCCTTCTTCCAAGAATAATAGCAAACCTGATGACTGCAGGTTCTATAATCTGGGCCCAGCCTAAGGGCAGCTGGAAGGCCAAATGGCATGTGGCTCCAGAATTCTAGCAGATTTCTGGAGGGTGCTGAAGGCAGTGTTTGGACACCAGGGATCAACAACTAAGCTAGGGGAGATGTTCTGCTGCATCACCCACTCATGGCCAAGGAAAGGGATTTCATTTGTGTGACAAAGGTGAAGACAGCCATGACTGCATGACCATGAGAGGGAAAAATTTCAACTCCTCAGAGAGCATGATCAAGAGTACAAAGGCTGCCCTGGACATCAGGAGAGACTGTTTCAGCTGTGGAAGCATCTAGGCAGGATGCCAAGGAAGACTGCCCTAGAGGTCAAAGAAGCTGAGCAGAGGGGTAACCTCCCCTATGCACCAGTGAGGGTTCTTCTCATGAGCAGGCAATCAAGGAAGCATTGCTATAGGCCAGCAGTGATAAGCGTTAATGATCTGGCTCAGCTCCATCAGAGCAAGTTAGTACCCAAAATGGGGTGCATGCATTGGATGCTCAGCAGGAAGGGAAAGGTGCTTTCCCAACAGGCACATGGGGAGAGAACTCAGAAAATCTGAGCTCAGCAGGGAGTGTGACTGGCAAGGGAAGGTAAGAGTAACAGTCAGGTTGCCCTAGGAGCCCACTAGCAGCTGAAGGAAGGCTTTGGAAAATATGACACTGCTGTTTTCTGGGGCAAAGACACTGTAACATAGGCCATGGGAACGGTGAAGGTACTGCTTCGGCCTGAGTGTCATTTCTGAGCCGTGAGAGCTGCTCTTAAGTTTGTCAGCACCCAAAGCCCAGTGACAGACCTGGTGGCAGTGAAATATTAGTGACTGGAGAGAAGGCTCAAAGTCAGAGAGCACTGTAGCAAACTGGACCTCTCCAGGTCCATGGGAGCAGCTGGAGATGCACCCAAGGGCACTGAGGAAGTTGGCCAGCGGCCTTGCAGGGCCATTCTCTAGTAGCTTGGGAAGGTTCTGGTGGCTGGAAGAGGTTCCTGGGGACTGGGAAATTACTCATTATCTTTATTCCAGAAGGGCTAGAAGGAGGACAGGAAATCACCCATCTGGTCAGCTTCACCTTCAGTCTCAGAAAGGTGATGGAGTAAATCTTCCCGGACACCAGCACATGGAGGACCACAAGAGATGTAGGAACAGTTGGCAGGTATCAGGTATCAAGGTTCTTCTCTCCCACTTTAACAATCATTTTCTCAGTCTTTTATCCCCAAAACTACGAGGTTCCCCCCCATATGTGATGTGTAGTATATTTGGGAGGAGAGATGAGGGCTATAGTCATACATGTTTAGCATGATCTCTATAAGCTTCATTAGCATACGCAAGGGTGTGAGTTGTAATATGCATTTCATGGGTAATGAGGCAAAGGTCAGTTATTGGACACGAAGCCTTTCGAAGAAACAAAGAACCCCTCAGATTCCTGTTACTTTACTGTCTTTGCTGACCACAAGCAGGGCTGTCCTGCCTCCACAGGGCCCCCTCCTTCTCTGCACCCTGTGTTAGCCGGGTGAGTCTCCACTCCCCCGGTCACACAAGGGATAGCAAGGGCAGTCTTAATGGTTCTTGGTTTCACCTCATTCTCCAAATTCCACAGATGTGTAGGAGTGTCCTCTGCAGGAGGGGGCCAGTCACGGCTGGTTCTGGCCAGCTCAGAAACAGACGAAAACAGCTTACCACTTGCCAAAATTTCACCCACTCAGAGGAGCAACAATGTTCACATATATTTAAGAAAGAAGGGAAGCCATAGGAGGCAGGAGACACTGGACAAGACATGTAAGGAGATAAGTTTATGTTTACAGAAAAGGGAGGAAGAAGCAGAAGGGACATGTAGAAGGGACGTTATTGGGTACAGGGCTATTTGCATACTCTTGGAAGGAAGTGCTCTGTGCCAGAGACAGGTACTCCCCGAGGGACTTCAGCCTGTCAGCTACCTGGAGTTAGGCAGGTAGGGTGACAATAACCGTGAGAGACCGTAGCACATGGAGGACCCATGTCAGGTCAGGGACAATCCTGAGGGACTATGGCCCATGGTGGCCCCACAACATGGAGAAACAGCAGTGAGAGCCTATGGCCCATGGGGACCCACACGCAAGCAGGGGCTCAGAAGAAGCAAAGAGAAGAAGAAGCAAACAAGTAAGAAGCAAGGAATTGCAGAAAGAAGGTGTTAGGAGGGACTGAGCGTAACAAGCATTGAAGGTGAGGGATGTTGAGACTGAGTGCGTGAGGAAAGGTGTTTGAAGTCCAGTATATGAAGGGGAAGGAAAGATGGGTTTATTTTTTTTTTAATTATGTTTTTTTTTTCCCAATAATTAAGAGTTTATGTTACTTGAAAATAAATTAAATTAAGTAAAATTCCCAGAGCTCAGACTGTCTTGACCAGGATAGCATGACATGAAACCTTCCTTCACTTGCACTTGTATGATAGTGTTTTTCAGCTTCTCCTCTCTTTCAGTCTCCTCAGCTTGCCATCACCGTCTTCTGGAAACATTTGCTCATTTCATCACAATCAGTCTTTAAAAAAATTCAGTAGTTTATAGTGTCTCTGTGAACACTTATTTTTTTTTTCACCAGTTTGGAAGAAGAATCATAGAATCACAGATTCATAGAATTTTTTAGGTTGGAAAAGACTTTAAGATCATCAAGTCCAACCCTAAACCTAACCCTGCTAAGTCCACCAAAAAAGCATGTCCCTAAGCACCTCATCCACACGTCTTTTAAAAACCTCCCGGGATGGTGACACAACCACCTCCCTGGGCAGTCTGTTCCAATGCCTGACAACCAGTTTCAGTGAAGAAATTTTTCCTAATATCCAGTCTAAACCTCCCCTGGCACAACTTGAGGCCATCTCCTCTTGTCCTATCACTTGTCACTTGGGAGAAGAGACCAACACCCACCTTTCCACAACTCCTTTCAGACAGTTGTAGAGAGCGATAAGGTCTCCCCTCAGCCTCCTCTTCTCCAGACAGAACAACCCCAGTTCCCTCAGCCACTCCTCATCAGACTTGTGCTCCAGACCCCTCACCAGCTTCGTTGCCCTTCTCTGGACATGCTCCAGCACCTCAATGTCCTTCTTGGAGTGAGGGGCCCAAAACTGAACACAGGATTCGAGGTGCAGCCTCACCAGTGCCAAGTACAGAGGCATGATCACCTCCCTAGTCCCACTGGCCACACTATTTCTGATACAGGCCAGGATGCCGTTGGCCTTCTTGGCCACCTGGGCACACTGCTGACTCATCTTCAGCCGACTGTCAATCAACACCCCCAGGTCCTTTTCCACCAGGCAGCTTTCCAGGCACTCTTCCCCAAGCCTGTAGTGTTTCATGGGGTTGTTGTGATCCAAGTGTAGGACTCAGCATTTGGCCTTGTTGAACCACATACAATTAGCCTGGGCATATTGATCCAGCCTGTCCAGATCCCTCTGCAGAGCCTTCCTACCCTCGAGCAGATCAACACTCCCGTCCAACTTGGTGTCGTCTGCAAACTTACTGAGGGAGCACTCAACCCCCTCATCCAGATCATTGATGAAGATATTAAACAAGACTGGCCCCAATACTGAGCCCTGGGGAACACCACTTGTGACCGACCGGCTGCCAATCAGATTTAACTCCATTCACCACAACTCTCTGGGCTCGGCCATCCAGCCAGTTTTTAACCCAGTGAAGAGTGCACCTCTCGAAGCCATGAGCAGCCAGTTTCTCCAGGAGAACGCTGTGGGAAATGGTGTCAAAGGCTTTAGTAAAGTCTTGGTAGGCTATGTCCACAGCCATTCCTTCATCCACTAAGGGGGTCACCTTGTCATAGAAGGAGATCATGTTGGTCAAGCAGGACCTGCCTTTCATAAACCCATGCTGCTGGGCCTGGTTGCCTGGTTGTTCTGTAGGTGCTGCGTGATGGCATTCAAGATGATCTGCTCGAGATGATCTCCTTACAGCCCTTCTTGTAGATGGGCATCACATTTGCTAACTTCCCATCAACTGGGACCTCCCCGGTCAGCCAGGACTGCTGGTAGATGATAGAAAGTGGCTTGGTGAGCACTTCTGCCAGCTCCTCAGTACTCTTGGGTGGGTCCCATCTGGCCCAATATACTTGTGTGCGTCTAAGAGGTGTAGCAGGTCGCTAACCATTTCCCCTTGGATTATGGGGGCTTCATTCTGCTCCCAGTTCCTATCTATCTTCACAGGGGGCTGGGTACCTGGAGGACAACTGGTCTTACTATTAAAGAATGTCTTGTTAATATTTTTGGAAGCAAGAATCCCACCATAGTAAGACTTTAAAATAGACACATATTCAATGCTAGAACACTAACTAATTTAGGTACTGGAAGTTTTAAAATTTTCAAAAGACTGTTGGTCAGCAATGTGCATTCATTACCTCTACCTGTCCATCACAGCGAGTGAATTGGAAGCATACTTTCGGAGAAGGTGGCTTGCTGGTGGATATTTTTCAGTTTGAATGTGACTGATGCTATCAGGTTGTTAACCTTAGTACTTGACAGAGTTGCAATAAAAAGCATTATATCTCCAGGCAATAATTTATTTGTACAAAACAAGCATTTTTTTCTGTACAAAATTACAATGTGTACATTTGAAAGATTGAGACTTCCCAGAAACTTTACTGGAGTAGAATGATAAGTACAAGGACATGTACCGGTTGGCAAAGGGAGCACAAGTGATTTGTGTTTCATCTGCGACTCTTCGAGGCTTTGGGAGTGATAGACCAACTGCACTGAGTGCTGCTAAAACATATCCCAGCAGAGTTCTTGCTCCTGAGTTCCTTGCAAGCCAAATAGATAAGACAACACAAGAAAATATTTTTGTAACTATTTTACAGATGGCAATTAGAAAACAGAGATTTAAGGTCTTTAGGTAAACTTTTTATATGTTACAGGGCTTAAGAGACTTATCTCCATTCTGATTTCAAAGGACTCCAATTCGAATCCTAAAACTCACTGAAACTTAACTGTGATGTCACAGACCTTTCAGAACTGAAAGTTCAGAGATCTTGTAAGAGAGCTTAAATTCAGTATTTGCCAAAAAAAAGAGAGAAGTATATTATTTTAATTTTTTTTTAATTCAGATTAAATTTTTTTCTAGGTTTGGCCATGAAATTTTATTTTTTTATATATATGTATAAAAAAATACACAAAATTTCATTTTTAAGTATTTGAGAAAACATTTTGAACTCTTGTTTCAGTCTGAGCTGTATCTGGATGCATTTGTAAAAGCAAATCATATGATACTCAGCATTTCTTTTCAGCTTATCTTTATAAAAGACTATAAGTCTAAAATGCTTTATAATGGCAAAACTGAGCTGAACTTCATTGATGTGCCACCAGAAATCTGCTTTTTATGTAGCCAAAATCTCACAGCAAATCTGTAACAGAATCAGAAACTGAATCCAGAGTTCTGTTTCAGTGAAGTAGCAGCATCAGAGCTGCATAATGGGCTAATGAGAAGTGCTCTGTAAGTGATGTTATTGTCTCTTATATTTATATTAATAGCAAGCAAAAAAAGATAACATTCAATAAACTATCCTAGGTTAGAGTTATCCATTCCCTGAAGGAACTTCTATCTTCTAGCAAATGTTGGCTTTAAATTCCTTTAAGTCAGAGGTCATATTCAAGACAATCATTTTTAATAGGCATGGAAAGATTTATCTTCCATTATTTTATCTATTCTGCTCTTGATTCCATCTATATATTCACCTTCACACTTCATTGTAGAAAAGAGCTACAGAATTTTGTTCTGCACTGTATAAGTAGAGCATTTATGTTTATTTGCTTTAAACCAGCTGCCTAAGCAACTACTGTATTTCTGATATGTGTTGTAAATCAACACAAGTTACTGATAGTTTTTAATGATTTCTTCCCAGCTTAAGCGTTAATTGTAATGTTCAGACATGCCCCCATTAGATTTTTTTCTCTTAACAGAAAAATAAAGAAAGATAATGGGCATTGTAAAAAAGAAACTAATAGTTGACATAGCAGGTCTTTTTCTCTTATTTTCTTTATGATTTTCAACATCTGTCCAGGTTAGTCCTCAGGGGAATTGTGTTATGAACATGAAAAATACAGAAGTATGTTGTCTTCTCAATGACATGTTACAAAAATCTTTGATGGATTTTGTAAGAAACAGAGCAGAATACATCTGTGTGGTTATATTGTTCTAATGGGTGGTAGCTTAAGTTTGTTCTTTGGTGCTCCATCTCTCTAAAAACGGTCAGATCTCTGAGCACAGGGCCTGGTAGAGCTACAACTTCCAGATATGTTCTTTTTTTTCTTTTAGTCCAACTATTTTGAGTACAATCCCTCACAGAGTTTTAACTGTGTTCGTAACTATGTGATGGGGGTTTACAATATACCTCTAGATGGCCTGTACAGAGAATATAAAGATTTGAGAAGCTCTGTGCAGTTATGGGATGATTAAGAACAGCGATTTTATAATACTCTTAAAGTGTCTTCCTCTTTCTAGCGCTACTGCTCTTGCTACTTACGTATCACTAATGGTCTGTATGTTACTTAATCATTCTATATTGCCAAGGAAAACCACGTTTTTTCCTGTGCTGGCTAAATAGTTGAAAAAATCAGGTGTTTAGGTAAAAGATATGCTCTTTACTGCATTCTGTATTTCCTCTGCTTTTAGAATTACTTATTATGAAGGAAAAAAGAATAGTCTCTTGAGCACACAAAACAATCGGAAGCTTTGGTAGAAGCTAAAAGAAGAAAAAAAATTGATTGTTTTGGTTCTTGTGTTGCTAGTTTAAGTTAACAAGATATTCATGTGTTAGGAGCAAGTCATGCTTATAATAGGATATCTTTCTTTAGCAGTACTAAGGATTTGTATCTTTTGGAGGTAACTATAAACTTGGAAATCAAAATGTGCATACACTACAAGCACGTGACATCCACAGTGAATATAGTTTAATTGACATCAGGAGAGAGAAAAAGCAAGGGTACTCAATTCCCCACTTTGTGCTAAAACTACTTTCAACCTTTTTTATAATTCTGACTAGCAGTGAAGACAAGGACTTCTGAACATCTACTTCTTTATTTACAAACATTTGCAAAGAGCTACCTTCTCAAGAGCCCACACCTTCCAAAGCTTTGTGGTTTTAGCATGCCTGAACACATGACTCAGCAACTGCACAAACTCTGTCAGCTAAGATCCCAGGCTCACACAAACTGACAGCTCCATCTTTTTATGATTTATGATTGCCCTCTCAGTACATTCATTTCAGTTTCGAAGCACCGGGTTTTAAATTGTTCTCTCAAGGGTGAATTCAGAAGTCAGCTATGAATTCAAACAACAACAACAAAAATCAACAACACACAGTCACTACACTCTGCTTCGTGACAGGAGTGGGAAAAGTCACCTGTGATGACTCAGAAGTCCCCATTGCAGTGCCAGCCACTTGTGGGGGATGTTAATGCATTGCTTTAAATTGAGATGTTCAGAATAAGATGGAAAGAAACAGGGAAAAGGGGGAATTCTTGGGGACTGCACTGCTACCACAGGACAATGGTGTCGCACTCCCACCTCCTCCTGAGGGACAGCACAGGGCAAGGAGGAAAAGAGAGGTGGATCAACATATTGAGATGAAGATTTGCTCAAGAACCATCTTTATGGAAATGTAACTGGACAGAGCCAAGGATTCACATTTAAAATCAGCCGAGTCTCTTATAAGACACAGCTGGTATAAATTTGCTGGCTGGTGATACGGACCATTACTTCATTCCACTCCTTTTCTGGTTAGGTTTTTTTCTCCTTCTTAAAATGACAAAACATTTTTGTGAGTAGCATGGTGGAATAAAATTCGGACCTCAAAGTTGTTTAAGTCTAAACTCAAAACTGATGCACAGGCAGTCTGCTACTGGAAGTCTTCCTTTTGGCTTCAGGTTTAAATCCGCATTAGTTACACTGAAATGAATAACTGCTTCTAGAATTGCACCAGTGGAAGATTTTTGCTCCAATCTTTGTCATATTTTGACTGAAAAAGCATAGTCCTGAATGTAAATGTTAAATATTAATATTGAATTTAAATATACATGAAGGGAACTGCTTCCACATGTTCATATTATGGGTCTAATTTAAGATTTCATTTTAGTAGATTAAGCTACAAAGAGTGGGACCGTTTCGCTGTACCATTAATCTCAAAATGCTAGTAGTTGAATTTAATTGCCTGCATTAAAATTGCAGGCTCACTTTCTATTTCTGTCTTTCAATGCAATTGGATCTCCTCCCTGCATTGCAAATGCAATTTACATTGCAGAACGGGATATAACCTTACATTCATGTAGTATCTATATCAACTTTCATGATACATTCCCAAAGAAACAGCTTCCAGGACTGAAATGGAGAGATTTGAAGCTGTCAAGATAGGAGAAGGAAAGGAGCATCTCAGTTCTGTATCACAGAAGTGAATGGAAGATTTGAATTTGACATCAAGAGAGGGCTCAACACGGGGTCTCAGGATGATCAGAAGAACTCAGGTCACACGGATAGACAGAAAGGAAACTAACTGTAGACAACCAAAGATGGAATTTAAAAGCATGAGGAAGTAAGGCAAACTTGTCTGATGTTCACTTTCTGACACGGCAGAGGAAAGCAGGCTTGATAGAAAAATATAATAGTTGGTTACATTAGGTATTACTGATGGAATAGATTATCAAGTTTTTGGGAACAAAAACCTTGTCACCTGGGCTGCTAAAACCACCTAAAGTCTGTCCACAAGATTGCCCATTTTTGCATTCCATCTTTATGAGTTTGTCTGATAAAGCTATCTACTCTTCCAGCAAATCATGTCTCTCTTATTTCTTCAGCCCACTCAGCCTTCAGGATCTGATATATTGAGAGATGGGGATGGAAACAAAAAGGAAGACCAAAGGGATGAAAGAAAGGGCATGAAATCTTAGTAGGCTGGGTCTGATGTAATATCAACTACTTCAGCATGAACTTGATGCTGATTAGGATTGTCGTAATAGATTCATCAAAAAGAGGAGGGAATGGGAGAAAGGAAAAATGAGGAAAAAAATACACTCCTTACAAGGCGTGATAGAAGATAAGGCTGTGGAACCTAAAAATATCAAGCATTTTTGGACTACTAGCTGCCAGTAAAAACCTGACCTGCCTATGTTCTCAGATAATTGATTTATTTTCTTTACATATTTCTATAAAATATTCATTTTTCCCATGCTAGCACAGTGTCTGCAAGTTGTAGTTTATTAAAAATCCTACAAGTAAAAGATGGCAGTAATGAATCTTTAACAACTGTTTTCTCTCTGAAAAACACCAAACAGAGTTTACCAGGCAGAAAAATAAAATGCAAGTAACAAGTCAAAATCAAAATAAATTAAGCAAACAAATCTAAATGGAGCATCTTAACCTCTTGTTCTCAGCAATAAAATTGATCAATGGGCCAAGTTTATGCTTTTAAACAGTAATTTTGTTTGTTCATTCTGATGGGGTTCATATCTTCATTTCAGTAGCTCAACAGTTTGTAGACTACTAAGCAAAAGGGAAACATGTTTACAAACAGCCTGTCTCGAGTCCTGGTTTCTTATGCATGGAAGGCATGGGAGGGAGCTTTGGGGACAAAAAAACTAAGAAAGAAAAGGCACCTTTCAAACCTGGCTCCTTCTTCAGCATGGACTCAGACTGAATCTCTGCAGACATGCTGCCTATGATCCTTTTCTCTGGACTCCACTACTGGAGAAAAACTACCACCTATCTGACACCAGTTAGCTTTAGGAAGAGCTGCTCTCTCGTGGGTTTGTTTCTTTTATTTTGAAGAAGCACATCACAAAGACATAGTACATGCCTTCTACGGTATATGAGAGAAATCAACATTCCAGAAATATCAGCACTGCTTATCTGGACATTAATATTTTGCCAGAACAACCAAGAGTGTTCAATGTCTTGATTTCAGGTATTCTTGCCTGCTACGAAAGCCTGTAATCCCACTACAGAGCAGAGCAGCTGCTCAGCTCAGGGAGAACTAGGGAGAGAAGGACTTTTAAGTTGGTTCTGTTGCCTTGTTAGGTAGATGGCACAACACCAAAAATGTCTAGGATCATCCAGCTGAGGAGACAGCATCTTCTACTACATGGGTAGAGGAGGAGTCAGCTTAAAACTGGTACTGCCACCAAATACAATGTGTCACTGAATAACAAACTGAGGGCAACCGGAGACTCATGCAATTCATAGAAAAATCCCACTGACTCCCAAAAACTTGGCCAGACTGCTCTAGTCAAGGAGCAGAGACAAGATGACCTGCAGAGGTCCCTTCCAAGTTCAACCATTCTGTGATTATTATACCATGTATCCTCCTAATTTTGTTTGGTCCTATAGTTCAACTCAACAAGCCTCAGGTCACTTTCAGTGATAAACTCCTTCGAGCAGACATCGTGTTTTAAAAGGAGATGCAAACACAGAAGCCAGATGCATTTTACCAAAACCTTGTGCTGTTTCGTTTCTATAAAGGAAAAAAAAGGAGAGCTGCCCTACTACTTGTAATTAATATTCTGGCTACTTGGGTTTTTTTGACATGGCATTGTCTTACAAATAACTGATTTTCTTTCTCATCTTTCTGGAGTTTGTCACTTGGCTAAAAGTATTTTGCATGAGCTTAATTTTACATTGATGTTCTTAAAGTCCAACTATGTTCAATATAGTACCTGAATATATATTTAACTGTAAGTGTACACATACGCTTCACATGTTCTTTAAAGTCTTAGGCTATATTCAGATGTGTTGTTCACTTCAAAGCAGACTTTTAATCAGTTTGTTAGGATGGTGTCACATTCTGTGTTTAAGTCTTGCATGTGTTAGCCTTCTGATGACTATTAAAGCAAAACTCACCAAAGAGCTTACATTAAGTCCAATAAGTTAGCTCAGCTATTGAGTGTTATTGTTACAATGTTTTTTTCTTCTGTTTAGTCTCAAGATACTTCACTGAAGCTGAATAGAAAACAAGCAATTACGATGTAGTACGTTAACAGTTTTTTGAAAAATATGGAGCTCCCAGCCACACTGAAGTATTTCAGCCTTCATCTGTTAAGGCATCATAGCCTCTTCTATTGGCACACTATGGAATTCAGAAGGCACAATACACAGTCTTAGAAGGAGATCAGGTTGGTCAAGCAGGACCTGCCTTTCATAAACCCATGCTGTCTGGGCCAGATCGCCTGGTTGTCCCGTACGAGCCACGTGATGGCATTCAAGAAGACCTGCTCCATGAAATTCCCCGGTACTGAGGTCAGGCTGACAGGCCTGTAGTTCCCCATATCCTCCTTCCGGCTCTTCTTGTAGATGAGTGACACATTTGCTAACTTCCGGTCAACTGGGACCTCCCCGGTTAGCCAGGACTGCTGGTAGATGATGGAAGGTGGCTTGGTGAGCACTTCCACCAGCTCCCTCAGTACCCTTGGGTGGATCCCGTCTGGTCCCATAGACCTGCGTGAGTCTGAGTAGTGCAGCAGGTCACTAACCTTTTCCCCTTGGATTGTGGGGGCTTCATTCTGCTCCCTGTCCCTGTCTTCCAGCTGAGGGGTACTCTGAGAACAACTGGTCTTACTATTGAAGACTCAGGCAAAGAAGGCATTAAGTACCTCAGCCTTTTCCTCATCCTCTGTCACTATGCTTCTCCCAGCGTCCAGTAAAGATGAAGATTCTCCTTAGACCTCCTTTTATTGCTAATATATTTATAGAAATTTTTTATTGTCTTTTACGGCAGTCACCAGGTTAAGTTCTAGTTGGGCTTTGGCCCTTCTAATTTTCTCCCTGCAAAACCTCACAACATCCTTGTAGTCCTTATCTATGACCCATGAGCCCTTTGTTGTATTTTCTTTCCCCTGTCCAGCTGAGGAAGGGGAGTGACAGAGTGGCTTTGGTGGGCATCTGGCATCCAGCCAGGGTCAACCCACCACAGGCGTACTCCACCAGCCCTTTGAAAAACTCTGGGAACAGATTTTTCTTGTCTTGTGCAGGGAAGATGGATACGTAGGTTATTTTAACTATCCTTGCTTCTACCTTCTCTCCAAACATGCTGAGCGGAAGGAGTACAAAAGAAAAACATTCTTCATAAAACTTTAAATACACAGCCTTTCAAGCCCACATTTTCTTTGGGGGCCTGAGTTTCCTGATGTAGCAGTAATATATTGCTTTTTTCTCAGTTAATGTTATGATCATAATTCTGGAAATCCTGTTAATCCTACTACAATATTGATGGGGATAAGCCTGGGGAAATATAGTGATCTCTATAGTGTCCTTAAGACTTTTCTTTCTTTCCCTTTTCCTTTTTTCTTTAGAAAGTGACAATGATCATACAGTGTCACACAGTAAATTAATCTTAGGTCTTAGTGGGATTTGAAATTGCTATAGATAAATCCATTATTCATGGAAACAGAAGTACAGATTGATCAAGGTGGTAAGAAATGAAGGTCTCCCTAGAATACCCAGTTACTTCCCAGCTTCAGATGCCACAGTTAATTGATGTCTCGAGGACCAGTGTGGGAATTCATACCAGTTTATCAACACAGAAAGTGTGTGAATGCTCTTGTTTTGCAGTGGGAGACAAGTCCCCGCATTTTGGGGTCTGTGAGCCAAGAGTTCCTCAGCATAACACGATGACAGCTTGCTATCAGAAGCTGTGGGCCTGGTGGAGCTTAGGGAATGAGACACCAGGGCCTGTTTTGTACAGATCAGAAAGGTTCCCTGCTTCTCCATCTTTTTAGCACCCATTTGACTTCCTGTCTTAATGAGTTAATAATTCTGTATGTCTTACTGTAGTATATAGGTTACCCATAAAATGGTCTATTTTGCCTCATTTCCTGTTCAGTAACACCTCCCAGGTGGAAAGTAATAGGACTAGATCACAGTAAGAACGTTTTCTGGCTTTATTGGTCATAGCTGGAAAAGGAAAGTGGTTTCTTAATGACATGCTAAGCTGTGAGAGAGAAAGAGCAGCAGTCTAACCAAATCAGCCAGGATAAATGGGCTGTGCACATGAATGATAGCATGGATATTTGACAAAAAGGGTTGTATTTTCTTGCTGTTTTGAAACACATCTGCTATACTGCTTCTGTGCAGCACCACCTCAGCACTACAGCCTCACTCCAAGCTCTGGTATACACCTTTTTCTGGCTGAAAATGACTGCAGCTTGAGTGTCACATAAGGAATTCTGCTTCAGTGGAACCTCACAGCTCTTTTCTTAACTGAGTTAATTACTAACCTGGAAAAATATTTGAAATGCAGATTTGTAGGCAGTCATGCTAGCATAGGGCAGATCAGAGAAATCCATCTGTGACATGAACTATAAATCTATAGATCAGCCCAAACAATAACAGAAAACGAGGAACATGTTAATTAAACTATATTGTAAAGCATTGACTCAGACAAGCGTTTCAGTTAACTGTTCAATTTGTTTTGACTTTATTTTGAAATGGGTAATACATTTACTGCCTGAAGTTATTAACTCCCTCATGCATTTTTTGATGGAACAAGACACTCCCACAAGTTGTTTCTTTCTCATTTCACTTCTCAGAGTTAAAATATTCTGCAATAGAAAGTGACTTTCTTCTGGGAGAAAAACATATTGAGAAGATAAGGTTTGTGCTTCTCAGACTTGGGTAAGTTTCAGTCCCTTTATACTTAAAAAAGGCATGAATTTGAATTCAGTGCTGTACACAGAAGCTGGTGTTTCTGATGTATAGTTTTGCAGATTCAGCTGTCCTGTCACCGTTCATGAGAGAGAGAGGGCTGGGCTTCAAAATTCAGACAGGTTGGAGGCAAGATCTTAACTTTGTCATTTCTGGGAAGATCTGTAGAGAGGTCAAGGCTAGACCTTTGCTTTTGTCTTATTTGCGCTCTTGTGAACCCCATGCATGATGTAGATTGAGGCTTTTGGGAAATTGTTACACTTACAGCCTCACCACCAGCAATATCACCTCCACAAGCACCTAAGGGTGATTTAAGTGCTAATGACGGAAGAAGGAGTTTGAGGGAGCAATGGATGCTGTACTAGCCTAAGAATGAAATGCTGAAAATGTGCTTTTTTAAGGGCACAGTTACTGTAATGTAGCCTCAGTAATTGAGCAGCACACCTGTGTATGTATAAGCCTGTCCTTTGAGTAGAAATATCTGTTCACAATGGAGCTGAAAGGCAAGACTCAGAGGCTTTGTACAACACTGTCTTACGGAGTTTTGTTTACTGTATCTAGCAAGACTTCTTTTTGTGACATATTTCTAGACCACTGTGGCTCTACACGCACTGTTATTTGCCCATGAGCAGGATTCCTCAGGTGTCAGTGAAATTCCTAAAAGATTCTCCCCTGTGGTCTCTGTGGGAGGCAATCTAGACCAAAGAAATGCAATCTAACTACCATATCTCTGCATTTCACTTTCTGCTGACCGATTTTTCAGTATTTGCCAGCTGTCTGGCAAAACCCTAGTAACCCATGGAACAGAGGTAAAGGTACTGAATATGGAGAAACATTTACAACGTGGAGCAGGGATTTGGAGCAAAAGAAACTCACACATGACTGGAAACAACTGTAATTAGAAAAAATAACCTGGTGGTTGAGCGCTGAAGAATATATGCTTCACTGATTAGATAGATGGTATAGTCATACTTTGGTGACCAACATGATGTTGATATCTTGTATTTTGCTCAAAACCTAGAACTAACTTTTCCTCAAAGTTCATGTCATTCATTGTTAGGTACCTGGCCAGGTTGTAAGTGATCTTTGGCAAGTCACTTAAATCTCACTTCAAAGCTTCTAGGCTGGTGCCTTTCTCTTCCCTTTTACTTTGACTGTCTCTTGCTGATTGTAAAAGGGGATAGAAAGTACCTGATCAGCAGTTGGATGCAGGCAACATACGGAGAGTAATGAAAGTCCCTAGCAAAAGGGTGAGGGCTAATGGCCTGTAACTGCGCCAAGGCTGCCAAGTTTGGTGCGTGCTCCTTTCCAAACTGTTAAGACTTCTTGTTTGGTTGGTTTTAGCTGTTTTTCTAGTATCCTGATACTGCCAGTGGTTTCACAAGCTCTTTTTCTAACACACTGTCCGGGAGTTCCCTCTACATTTGCCTATGAAGGGAGAAATGTTCATGCATGTTTGCATCTAAGACTTCTTCACTGCATTCCAATAAGAGAACTACTGCCCTGTAAGATGTGATTGTGCAATCTGAACATGGATGTGCTAACACAAAAAGTACAAAACATATAGCACATTTTCCTACTGTTTTTCATCTTCCTTATCTTAAGTAAAAACCAACTCTCTTTAACCTCAGAAACATCGAGCATAATGGTAAACAAAAATGTATGAAAGACTCTGTTGGCTATGGGTCTTTTCATAGGATTTTAGTCCCACTGATTCTTCATATTGCTTGCTCTCATCAGCCAGCTCCGAGTCAGAGGAGCACACTGGCATGATCTCAGCCAGTCGTCATCCTGCTCTGTTTAAAGCCCCTGGGGTGGCATCCCTCACAACAACTTCTGCAGAGGAACAGCAGAGTGTGCATCTTGGCTACCGACACCAAACAGGCAGCCACAGCCACAATGAACAACATAAAGAAACCCCTCCAACTTTTCTTATTTTTTTTTCTTTGCTTTTGGTGGGTGTCTTGCTATAAGGCAGAGAACAGCGTTGCTTCAGAGGCAAGAAGACCTAAGGCACCAGCAGTAGTTGGTGCTGCTTACGCTGCCCATCTAATTGCAGTTCAGACTATCTGCCTGCAGTAAAGACCTGGAGGTGGAAGGAAGCGATGGTCTTACAGCTGCTGCCAGCAGGTGCCAGGTGGGTGCCCGGCACAGGTGGGATCTCTGGCAAACGCACCCACATCCCCCCACTCCTCCCCGCAGAACTCGCCTCCGCTCCCTCCTGGCCAGCGAGTCCTGCTCCTGGCTGAACAGCTTTCCTCTGTGCTGAAGCACGCCATGGATTTACACAAGGTGTCCTTCCACCCCGCGGGAGCACCGGTGCCAGGCTGTGACGGGCAGGAGGAGGCTCCAGGGGACTGGCGTCGTGCCACTGAGTAAAAGCAAGTCCGACTGAGCAGCCGCGGACCTCTGGCTGCTCCAGCAGACCGCTGTATTAGTTGCTGGACACGGACGTACAGACTTTCCGTGTGTCTTCATTGCAGTCTCTGTTTAACCTTTCCCTAGAGATTTTTAAAACACACTCCCAAAACCTGACACTATTTCTCCCACTGCAGTAATGGAGTATTTTTAAATAGATGGAGCTTCCTTCAAGAATCAACATTTGAATTTTGGGACCTCTGAGAGTACCTCTTACCAATGCCACAATGCCCAGAAGACTTAGAGATGGCACAGGCAGCCATGCGCTAGCTGCAGGCATTCGTTACTCCCTCCCGGTTACCTTTTGCTCCGCATTTAAGTTGTAAGGACTGGGGACTAGGCTGATTTTTTCAGTAGTTAAAGCAAACTTTGTGTGATAGAAATGATCCATGATTGTCAGTCCATAGTAAGTGTCTTGCAGACCACAGGTGAAAACACAGGGATCGTTTCTAATTCAAATTCTGATGTTAGAGGTAACAATTCTTTCACACTTTGATTGTGATGCTGCACCCTGTAGACATGGTCTTTATGTGAAGTGGTAATAACTTGTGGCAAAAATAGAACTGCAAACAATTAAAAGAATCTTGCACGGATTTCCTTTAGATAGGTGTAAAAACAGGATTCCCATCTGATTGTCTAGGCATAGACTTAATGAAATGCACTTAAGCAAATTGATTTGTTTACTGTTTGCAAATATTCCTGTTTGCACTAGTGGATGGGCAGAGCAAAACAGCTTGATGTACGTGAAAGTGGTGAAGCACAGCTTCTTGTTAGGGAAAATGTAAACAGCTCTAGGCTGGGGATCTTCTTTAGGTCATAGTGGAAAATCCTGCTTTTGATAGAAAGAATAAACAAACCAAGTCTTTCCGGGGTGAAAAAGAAAAAAAATATAAAAAATGGCTAAAATAGGTAAAAAACAGATAAAAACAGGTAAAATAGGTAAAAAAAAGAGAGATCATAAGCAGCTTTTTTCACTTAGGAAGTTGTGAAATTTCAAAAAACTGCTTGGAATTTTAGCAAGAATAATAAAAAAACTTAAAATGTGTCAAGTTTATTGGAAACATTTTAAAAACACATGAAATTTAGTTATAAAAACAGAAGTAACTTTTGACACCTAACGTTTTCACTCACATTTTAGGACCTGCTCTCTAAATGTCTATCCAGTTCACTTTTCCTTCCTTACCAACAATTAATGATATTTGATGTAATGATGTTTAATCTATTTAAACCAATCATGAATCCCATGCCTTATTTTAGTGGGTGTGTTTTTTAACACACACCACGTAGGTATATCTTGGTAACCAAATGGAGGATCCAGAGAATTTCGCTGTCATTTGTTCTTTTCTTCACTGGGTTAGTGGGGTAATTACAGTCCTGATATGACTGATCTGAAATGTGTCTGACACCATTTGAATAAAAAGGGAAAGATGAGAAATCTATGATGCCCTTTGTGTAGGCACACATTCAACCACCCAGCTGAAAACTCCTTCCCCTTTTGAGGCAGTTTGGCAGATATTTGGGATTCTAGAGGGCAAAACGGACTGGTCAGCTCTGACAATGGTGGTGGGGCTGCGTGTCAGGGAGCGGCAGGAACGGGCTGCTGCTCTGGAACGGAAGGGGATTCAGGAACTACAGGGTCTTAATCAGTGCATTATCTGTAACCTGGAGAGTGATCTTCTAACATAAAGAGTGTAACTTATACAACTAACACCAATGTGGCATAGTAATATTAAGATTATATATACAGCATATAAAGGTGATAATATGCAGTAATAAAGATAGAAGAGATAATCATAATAATATCTTGTTAATCATAAATGTGAAAGTACTATTTAATCCTTACTAATAATTAATTGAAATACTTATTTAAAATAAGTGTAGGAATAAATATGATAATATATAGGTAATACATATGCATCGAGTTCAACAGTCATGCCAATTCCCTCAGCATGTGAACAAAGGTACATAGTCAGAAAAGAGAATGAACTGTATAGTCTTCATAAGGAATATTTCCTATTTATTGTGCTTGTTCTGGAGACACACGAGAGTTGCAGAGCTGTGGTAAACCAGCCATTTCTATGACCTTGATAGCTTTCATGTATAATACCATAAAAGTATGTTCTTCATGCCATTGTTCATGGCATTTAAAACAATGCATCCTGGTAGATATAAATTTTCCAAACACTGTTAAGTACTGTACATGCTTTTATGTTTAAATTGGTGTTGATGTTTTTTAAGGGTAATTACTGTGGAACATACTTTAATTACCCTACTATTTTGGAGAAGCTGTGCTTGATGTTGACAGCAGCTTATAAGGTGTTTGTACTCGTCGTTGTTCTAAAGTAGGCTATTCTTTAATTTTATGTTGAGTGACTGCCTAATGACTGCACTCAAGGTTGATCATGTAAAAAGAATTAAGCAGTTTTGTTAGATGATGATACATAAAATAGTTTAAAACATGCAACTGAAGTTTTTCAGAGTGGTCTAGCTTTGGAAGAATTGTTGTTTGTTTTACTAAACCATTGATTCAAAATCGAAAGTGTCACTGCAGTGAGCTAAAACTTTGCAAGCAGGTCAATAGGAGGACGTTGGTGCTACCACTGATAACAGCATGCCTGCTGGGTGCGTAATGGGATACTTCACTTTGCAGTATTCCTATTCAGACAGAAACCTGGTAGGAGCGCCAGCTTTACTTAGACAAAAAAGAAGGCAAGGTGGTATTTGAACTTAGCCTGAGATTTATTTTGTATGCTGCTTGGTCCTGAGGGAAACCTAATGCATTATGTTGGGTGAAATCACACATCTATTATAGTGTTATTGACAAAAAGGGAAAGACGGAGGAGGGGAGGATGGAAGGAAGGAAGGAAGGAAAAAAGAAGAAAGGAAGGAAAGAAAGCAGGAAGGAGAAAGAGAGGGAGGGAAGGAGAGAGGGAGGGAGAAATGAGGGATAGATAGAGAGAGGAGAAAAAATACTTACCTGGTAGAAAGTTTTGTGGCAAAAATATTTTGAAAGAAAGCTTGCAGTTGCCTCTTGTTTCTTTTCCTTAAAACAATTATATTCTTAATAGAAAAAATTAAATCCAGCTATAACACTTAGATATGCTTTTGTTTTGCCTTAGTGTAGTTAAAGACCACAGCATATTCTGGTGTTTGTATCTTCTGTAAGCCAGGACCACACTGTCTATTGTACCTTCTGAATTCCATGCCTTAGTGGATGAAGTAATGGCTGTGGATGTAGTCTACCCAGACTTTAGTAAAGCCTTCAACACTGTTTCCCACAGCATTCTGCTGGAGAAACTGGCTGCTCATGGCTTGGAGAGGTGCACTCTTCACTGGGTAAAAAACTGGCTGGATGGCCAGGCCCAAAGGGTTGTGGTGAATGGAGTTAAATCAAGTGGTCACAAGTGGTGTTCCCCAGGGCTCAGTACTGGGGCGGGTTTTGTTTAATATCTTTATTGATGATCTGGATGAGGGGATTGAGTTCACCCTCAGTAAGTTTGCAGAAGACACCAGGCTGGGTGGGATTGTTGATCTGCTCAAGGGTAGGAAGGCTCTGCAGAGGGATCTGGACAGGCTGGATCGATGGGCTGAGGCCAATTGTATGAGGTTCAACAAGGCCAAGTGCCAAGTCTTGCACTTGGGTCTGTGGAATTTGGATAATGAGGTGGGATTCCTGTGCACCAAGAACCATTAAGACTGCCCTTGCTATCCCTTGTGTGACCGGGGGAGTGGAGACTCACCCGGCTAACACAGGGTGCAGAGAAGGAGGGGGCCCTGTGGAGGCAGGACAGCCCTGCTTGAGCTCAGCAAAGACAGCAAAGCAACAGGAATCTGAGGGGTCTTTGTTTCTTTGAAAGGCTTCGTGTCCGATAACCGACCTTTGCCTCATTACCCATGAAATGCATATTACAAGTCACACCCCTGCATATGCTAATGAAGCTTATAAAGATCATGCTAAACATGTATGACTATAGCCCTCATCTCTCCTCCCAAATATACTACACGTCACATATGGGGGGGGGGGGGGGGTGAGCCTCAGAGTTTTGGGGATAAAAGACAGAGAAAATGATTGTTAAGGTGGGAGAGAAGAACCTCGATACCTGACGGACCAGTCGAGGTTCTGCGTTCTCTTCCCCCACCCCAGGCAGGGACGCCCCTCTGGGTAAGCGCTGCGCCTCTCACCCTCTGGGTGACAGTTATCCCCGGGTTCTTGTACCACTATCAAGTTTGCTAGCAATATTAACCTTAATTAGTAGCACTATTGTAGTTAGTGAATTTATCAACAGCAATCTCAACTCTGTTTCTGTTGCTTTCAATAAAATAACTAATTTTGATTTTTGTGCATCTGCTCAGTGCAAGTCCTTTTGTTGGGGCTCTGATAAATGAATCAGTGAAAGTCCTGGGACAGACAAATTTCAAAACCACATTCCTTTTAACGCAACAGGGTCACAACAACCCCATGCAACGCTACAGGCTTGGTGACGAGTGGCTGGAAAGCTGCCCCGCAGAAAAGGACCTGGGGGTGTTGGTCGACAGCTGGCTGAAGATGAGCCAGCAGTGTGCCCAGGTGGCCAAGAAGGCCAACGGCATCCTGGCCTGTATCAGAAAGAGCGTGGCAGCAGGAGCAGGGAGGTGATGGTGCCCCTGTACTTGGCGCTGGTGAGGCCGCACCTCAAATCCTGTGTTCAGTTTTGGGCCCCTCACTACAAGAAGGACATTGAGGTGCTGGAGAGTGTCCAGAGAAGGGCAACGAAGCTGGTGAGGGGTCTGGAACACAAGTCTGATGAGGAGCGGCTGAGGGAACCTTATTGCTCTCTACAATTACCTGAAAGGAGGTTGTAGAGAGGTGGGTGTTGGTCTCTTCTCCCAAGTGACAAGTGATAGGAAAAGAGGAAATGGCCACAAGTTGCGCCAGGGGATGTTCAGGCTGGATATTAGGAAAATTTTCTCCACTGAAAGGGTTGTCAGGCATTGGAACAGGCTGCCCAGGGAGGTGGTGGAATCACCATCCCTGGAGGTACTTAAAAGATACTTGACACTTCAGTCACTCAGCAATTACTGTCAGGGGCAAAACAGACTTGGTTTGAGGAAATTAGTTTAATTTATTGCCAGTCAAATCAGAGTAGGATAATGAGAAATAAAACCGAATATTAAAAACACCTTCTCCCCACACCTCCCTTCTTCCCGGGCTCAACTTCACTCACAAATTTCTCTACCTCCTCCCCCTGAGCGGCACAGGGGGACGGGGAATGGGGGTTGTGGTCAGTTCATCACACATTGTCTCTGCTGCTCCCTCCTCCTCACACTCTTCCCCTGCTCCAGCGTGGGGTCCCTCCCACAGGAGACAGTTCCCCACAAATTTCTCCTACATCAGTCCTTCCCACGGGCTCCAGGTCTTCACAAACTGCTCCAGCATGGGTCCTTCCCACGGGGTGCAGTCCTTCAGGAACAGACTGCTCCAGTGTGGGTCCCCCGCAGGGTTCCAAGTCCCGGCAGCAAACCTGCTCCAGCGTGGACTCCTCTCTCCATGGGTCCACAGGTCCTGCCAGGAGCCTGCTCCAGTGCAGGCTTCCCACGGGGTTACAGCCTCCTTTGGGCATCTGCCTGCTCTGGTTTGGGGTCCTCCATGGTCTGCAGGTGGATATCTGCTCCACCGTGGACCTCCATGGGCTGCAGGAGGACAGCCTGCTTGACCATGGTCTTCCCATGGGCTGCAGGGGAATCTCTGCTCCGGTGCATTGAGCACCTCCTCCCCCTCCTTCTTCCCTGACCTTGGTGTCTGCAGAGTTGTTTCTTTCACATATTCTCACTCCTCTCTTCTCTGGCTGCTGTTGTGCAGTTGTTTCTCCCCTTCTTAAATATGTTATCACAGAGGCTCTATCACTATCGCTGATGGGCTCGGCCTTGGCCATCGGCGGGTCCGTCTTGGAGCCGGCTGGCTTTGGCTCTATCGGACATGGTGGAAGCTTCTAGCAGCTTCCCACAGAAGCCACCCCTGTAGCCCCCCACTCTGCCAAAACCTTGCCACACAAACCCAATATAACATCACAGCCAACCAAGGGGTTTGAGACTCAGCTGCTTCTCATGAAGACTGACTTTTGACTTCTCTGACTTCTTTAGCCTCAAAATACCTTCTTCTCTGTTCCCAGGGTTCCTCATACTACCAAAAATATTTTTATATTACATGGAAATAACTGTCACTTCACTCTGCTGCAGTGAGGTAAACTGACTCAAACAGGATCTAAGCTACCCAGACACACCGAGCGAAGAAGAGACCAGTTCTTTTGGCTTCTTTCAATGCAGTAATTCCTGTGACATCTCAATACATGTAACCAAATATATATTTTAATTTAAGTGAGATTGCATTCTAAATATTCATGACTGGTGTCCTCTTTAATCTGATGCATAAACTCTATTAACATATTTCTACTGATAATCAATACCCTGAACCTGTAGTAGTAAGTTCAAAATAAATTATGCTGTTATTATTAACTGGAAGTCTTGGAAGCTTGTTGTCCATCATAGTGAAAATATTGATTTATTTCCCAAAGTTTATGTATGTCTTTTTCAAGTACACTCCGTGTGTTGCTAGACAGTTCTTAACACGGACACACAAATCTCCAAGAGCTCTTGGCCTAAAACAAGTATGGAGGTTTTCACACACCAGTTTGCTGCCAGTCAGATAGTGCTGGCTGGTTGATGGTGTTTTGTATAATAATTATCACCACAGTTGTGGAAATCTTGCCTTGAGAGATTCATAACTAAGTGAACAATTACAGTGTCCTTTAGTGCACAAAAAATTTTGTCTCCTGAGAAATGCCATGGAGATCTTTATGTGCAATACGTATTTCTCAAGGCGATGACAATATAGAATTGATGTGTATATTAAAAAGGCAGGGAGGGGGTCAGACCAATTTTTCTATGATTGGTGAGGGCCATTTTAAATGTTAATCTCCTTGGGAATGAAAATAATGAGCTGTCAGGTGAGTACTTCTCCTCTCTTCTCTTGTCTCTCATATACTAACATAACAACCAGATTTACAGTTTTTTTGCACATGTGTAAATGAACAGATGAAATGCAAAGGAAGGGAAGAACTGAGGTCATTTACTTATGTACAAAAGCCTGTAAGTAAAGTAATTAATGTAACCTGTACTGTAGATAGTAGAGCTAAGGCAAGAAGGCATGTATTAGATGATGTTCACCATCTTCCAGAAACAAGCTTTTGGTATTAACCTATATTCTATAACCATAGAGCACACTCAATATTTAATGTGTCTAAGTATTTAATAGAAATGTATTGAGCTTGAAAGAGGTATATACCATATGTGTTAGGTTTTGAGGACTGGTGGATATTTATTTGGCATTAGATTCTTACATAATTGCCCATATATTTGTTTGTATGGTCACACCACCGAGTTGTTTTAGGTAGGACGAGTCCAAATATTCTCACATCACTGGAAGTGAGAAGTGCTGAGTCTTGGAGCAGTCATTAATCCCTCTGGATACTTGTTCCACAGGTTTTTACAGATGCTTCAGAGAAAGCTTCATGTTGGAGTTTCCATCTGTCTTTGCTCCTGAAGAGATGAGCTGTAAATCCTGTCCTTGTTTTACACTGCCAGTCTATCCTTTGGATGTATTAGGACCACACTACTGGAAGCTTTGAAGACTGGAGTTAAGAACTTGAATTTGACTAGGTAATCTAGGGAAAGTATGATGAGAGTAGACAATGGCTCTGTAGGCTTGCAATAGACCGTGATGCTAAAAACATGCACAGCAGCATTTTGTATGAGCTGATTTACCAGGAGCTGATGGATTTCTTTTATAGATACAGTCCACTGCTGTAATCAGAGCAACTTTGACAAACACATGTATAATTCAGGAAAAATCAGCATCCGCTATTACAGGACAGTTTCCATGCCAGCTGGAGGTGGTGGGTAATATTCTATATGATTGCTGTGCAGGACTTTAGGAAAGCAAATATACCAGTGGCAATGAACTGGCATTTTATGTGCTTATATATGTTGATTTATTGATGTATATTTTTATATAAGCTTATTTATTTATCTTCATTGAAGTCTTCAGATCAGCTTCTCTCTGTGTCTAACTGCAACACCTGTCAAAGCATTTTGGAATCAAGGCAAGCTCTCAGTGCAGCTCCGTAATGCTTTCATTTATATCCTAGACATAGATTTCTTTAGTGTGGGCCTAGTCCCATTGGCCCTGAAATGAACAACAACTCTTCCATGACAGCAAATGTGAGCAGAACTGCGTTTGTTATAAATGACTGAGGTTTCTTTGAAGGCAAATTTGATGTATGTAATAGCTTTACGATTAAAGCATGCCAGATTCATTAAAAAGCTGCTTGAACAAGTTTGCATATTTTACACAGCAATATTAGGCATAACTTTGTTCTTATCTTCCTGACTCCTTAATTTTTGCTCACAAGGCGTAAGTATTTTTCATATATACACTCCTAAGGAGGTGCAGCTCCAAGTATATTTGAAATTACAGGAAGGATCAGGTGTTTCTTCTGCTCCTGACAGGACTTTCTTTCCTGAAGGAATGTAAAAATGAAACAGTGGTAAATGTGCATAAACTAATGTACATAAACAGTTGTGGCTAAATGCTGAGCTTTGATGTTTTAGGGGAAAGTTCCAACTTCCAGCATGAGTCTAATTCTACTCACTCTGACAACAATAATCAACCAGCAAAAATTGGACCGACGAGTGTTTCTAAAAAAATTTGTTCAACAAACTACTTTAACTTTATGATTTCACTCTCTGATTAATATGAATTCTGCACTGGAAGGATCAAGTGATCTTGAAGATAAAAATCGCATAGTTTTATGACTTGAATGAAATTAATCATATATTTCAGGGCAGCAGAAGACCACCATCCCCTTTTCACCAACAATAAAAGGATTTCTTTGAGTAAACAAGGAAAGTAGCAAAGTATATGTTTTCTCATTTCCAGGGAAAGATTTGTTTCTTCCCAAACCCATGTATTTGTTGATGTGTTCGAAAGAAAAAAACACAGTGTTCTTTTCTTTTTATGGTATATAGATGTGTACATTTGTATTCCAGCAGAGAAGTCTGAACTGTGATTAATTCAACAGGGTATACTAAACAAATCACCATCTATGTAAAAAGGAAGTAACCAAAACGAATAGCAGTTTCCAAATAAATGCACATGTGCAAAGGCCTTGGATGCCAGACTGATATGTGGGACTTTGCACACCGGCACGACAGCAAATTCAATATACGTAATTGCTACCACTTGCCCCACAGCTACCAGTTTCTGGATGTGATGGGGAGTCCAGTGTTTCTGGACATCTGTCTCCATCCCCTGAGGTCTCCTCCAGCACCCGGGAGCTGTGGAGCACACAGCTGCCCCGGGGAGGTGGCGACACAGTTGCGTCACAGGAGCGCAGTCTGCGCTTGTCCTCTGGCTGGGGGAGGAATCACACAATCACACAGAATCACAGAATCATTAAGGTTGGAAAAGACCTGTAAGATCATGAAGTCCAAGGACACGGTGCCCACGGCAGTTTTGGGCCCTTTGAAATGGCCTGTGTTTTTGGGGCGGCTCTTTGCCTACATTTCAGGTTAGTCTTCAGAGAGTGGTCTCTGCCAGCGCTGGCGCTGGGCTGGGAGTCAAGCTCCCAGCTGTGTGACCCAGCTCCCGCTCAGACAGCTGGCTCCTCCTGGGGCGGGGAAGGGTTAGTTTTGGTCACAAAATACAGACCTGTGAAAACTGAGAGCCAAAAGAGAAACGGCAGTCAAATGTGGTAATATCATCTAAACCAGATCAGGACTTGAAGAAGGACAAAACTCCTGGGGTTTTCTAATGTGTTGTATCTTTTTCTGATTCCACAAAGGAAAGAATCCACAACAGCAGGATGGCATTTGTTCATTGTGCATAAAAGGTGACATTTCACATCCCTATAATTCTGCCTCACAGGTCAGTAAGTGCAAATATCTTTGGCAGATTTGTTCTTCTGCTTTTTCCTTTCCTCTCTGTTACTATGATACTTTTACATCCAGTCATATTTGCTATTGCTTTACACTGACCAAGGGATAACTGGCTGCAGTGGTATTATGGGCAAAGCTGGAGTTTGTCTTTAAACTCAAAGATCTCACACATCAAAGAAAACATATAAGATAGGATCACTTATTTTTTATTATTAATTTTTTATCAATAATTCTTATAATTAGATGGAAGGCTTAGTTCAGATACTAGTGTGAAATTGTACAAGAAATCTTATTGACCAAGGCAAGAGAAAACCCTAGTAAGCACATCCTCAAATGCAGGCAACCTAGGGGAGAAATGCTTTTGAAAGTAGAAATACTCTGGACACACTTCATATCCATTACATACTTATTTTGATCACAGCATAAATGACATGAAAAATAAAAGAGGTAAACAGAAACAATCTCTGAAACACCCACATACTTGCTTAACTGGAATCGCCATTAGGAATTAGAAATGGGTTAGCTCATTTATCCTGAGTTTCAACACTCAAAGGGTACTTCCATGAAGGACTGTAGGCAAAGATACTCTGTGAGGGATGACTATAGCAGTGGCCACCAAACGTTTTTGATCACACAACCCATCTATAAAAAATTCCTGAGACTCCCCCTAATATATTTATATATTTATAAATTATATACATGTACTACTGAAGTTCTAGTATTTTCTTCCTGTGCTCCTCTTTGGACACCACCAGACTGTAGAAACGCAAATACACCCAGACAAGATGCAGCTGTAGCACCAGGGCTATGTCACATACCTGTGCAGTCAATCCACCCCTGCAAGTCAAACAAGAACCGGTCAAGATAACCTAAGTTTTCTGTCAGGAATTTTTTTTTTTTTTTCCCCCATAATTCTCACTCTCTGACTTCTTTTGATAGGATTTCATGGTACCAAAGGTCTCAAAGTTACTTGGATGGAAAGCTACACAGACACGAAGCTTTGAAAAGCAGCACACCTGTAAGACAATGCAAATATTTATAATATGTTCCAAACATTTGTAAAACATTTGGTAAGTGCTACTAATACCAAAAGATCTTTTGCCTTAAATGACTGCTTCAGGTTAAAAATGGAATGAGGCTTCGACAAGTCCTAGCTGGCTCTTTATTTAGTAAATACATAGCTTAAAATTAAGCATGTTTTCAAGTGCCTGTCTGAAGCAAGGTCCTGCTGCTCAGCAGTATGAAATATTCACCCAATCTCAAGGCACAAAAAAAAGATTTGAAAAATGTCATCCTTCTTTTAGGCATGTGCTTCCTGGTACTAAAAATGCCTTCATTTAACTCACTTTGCTTTTATGGGATCCAAGATACTCTGGTTGTAAAAACATTTCCCGTACAAAATAGAGAAGAGAAAGCAAGAGCGTAACACCACTTAATCAGCTGGAAGCCTTTATTAGGTAGGTAGTTAATTTTTGCAATTTGGCTTGAGAAACATACCAATCAACAATTCCTCTCTCCCTATAGTTGTGTGGTTTCTTCAGCTAATTAATACCAATTAAAAATAAAATTAATTCTTTTTTATTTTTATTATCATTAATTTCTTAATAATTGCCATTATCATTATTAAAATTTACCTCTCCCCTTCCTTTCTCACCACCTCATAAAGCCATTCCTGTGCCTTAGTACTTATTTTCTGCTGTTTCCAAAGAGATCTGAACCATTGTCTGTTTTCCAAAATTGCTTAAAACAAAATTGGAAGAGGCATGAAATGGTCATCTCTGTTTGCCCTTCTATTTCCAAAACAAATTCAGCTAAACTCACAGAGAAATGTGTTTAACCTCTTCAAATCAGGTATATAATTAACATCAAAACCATCTTTTAAAAATTAAGGGGGGAAAGAGAGGTGGTGAATTCTATTGTTATTTTGGGTTTTATTCCTTGTTGGATATGTCTAGATTATGTATCAATTTTGAGAAACAAGTATTAAGAAAAAAACAGGGTTCCAATGATTTCTAATGTGACTGTCTTACACTCGGGTTTCCAGTATGTTACTTGTTTTTAAAAACTACTGTCCAGCTAAAATGAATTAAAACCTACGAAGAGTCCAGGTGCAGGCTATAAGAACTCTCAGAAGCTAAGTGGCTTTGAAAATCAAGGCCAGAATCCTAATGATAAAACCATATATTTTGGTGCTAAATTCCATATTTCTACTTTTCACAAAAACCTTCTCCCTTAATTCAAGTCTCTCAGAGTACATGGTACCACTCTAGTGAGAGGCCAAGGAAACCTGCCTGCTTTGCCAAAATGTGCTGCTCAAACAGCCCGCACCACTGCTCTTAGCCAGCCCTCCCATGACCCAGGCACCACTCAGAAAACACCCACATGAAGGGCAAAATTCAGGTGCATGTTGTTATGAGCTGCAGGTGACCTGTAGACACTTTCTGGTACTAGCACTGGTGTTATTCAGGTACTAGGGTTTCAGTTTTCATCTATTCAGGACACTATAGTACCACAGTTATAACATGTATAAGTAACATGCATGTAAAATATATATGTATACTATACATACAATACGTAGAATAAGCTTGTATATATATGGTATTATATTAATCATATATGTAATATATAGTGTTATAATAATAGTACCTAATGATTAGACAGGCTTCACACTAAGGCTTCAGCCAAAACATTATTGTGTATTACTGCCCCTCTCTGGGTCATGTTCATGAGAGACACATCTATTTGCAGCTCATGAGTGAGTTAACAAAGAACAAAAACTTCATGCAAATAAGTACTGATCGTTTCAATGAAATGAAAGGGAAAGAATGAGAATGAAATGCAGTGTCCTCAGAAAATAATTTGATGGGCTTTAAAAACCCTTCAAGAAGGCTCGGTTCTCAGTAGGGTAGGGTAGTCACAGATAGTGACCTTGATTCACCCTCTGGCATAGAAAATGTGTCTGCATATTTTCAGACGAGTTAGAAGTGTTACACGGAAGCTGCAACACAGGAAGATTTTGAGGAATTTCTCTGATATGGTCGCATCTAGAAGGGGCAGAACATGTGGATTCCCAACTATAGTGAGAGATTCTGTTTTGATGAAAAAACTTCCCTCCATTTAGAATGAAGTGTTAGGGAAGAAAGGTCTGAGCCTTTCGTGAGGCTTAGCATTTCCAAGCGTCCCAGGTGCTGTGTTGAGTGAAGTCTGACTTCCTAATCTCCGATGTCCCTTTTTCTAAGAGATGAGTAAAATAAGTGTCTTAACATAACAAAGCATGTTTGTTTTCCATTTCTTTCTCTTCCCACTGCTGTGATCAAAGTCATCAGTAATTCATATCCAATGGAGAATTCATGATATCTTTAATAAAACTAAGCCTTCTGCAAAAAATGCAGACCTTAAGTATTCCAGAAAGCCCTTTTCAAATCATATCACTTCTCAAAAACAAGATGCAACCTCAAGTGAAAATCCTGCCATATAAGAAAATCTTTTAGTAAGTTGCAGTTTGATGAATGTGAATGTCAATATTACAGACGCATTCCCAGCAGATTCTTAAGTATGGTGGATATTACCAAGAAAGGTCTTCTCCTTGTAAGAAAAGAGGAAGTGCAGACTGAACATTTGCTTTAATTACCAATACCTTGAAGCTATAAACAGGTTTGAATGATATGCATCTACCTTGCTCACTTGTTTATGACATTAACATCTATACCTAGGACCAAAGATACACAATGTTTGGTGTTGCATTGAAAACACTGGAATTTGTTGTTGCTATACATTATCAGGAGAGATATTAAAAGTAATTTTAAAAAGCTGTTGATCAAGAACAATAACAATCATAAATTCATTCTCATGATACTCCCAGATTCTTATACACCTACATTTTTGTGAATCCCAACAGGAGTTTTCAAAAAGCAACAAATATGGAACAGGGTCCAAAATCACAACAGAAATGAAGTTTCTTCCCTAAGTAATGATTTTAGCCTTTAAACGAGAGTGCTGTCTGGACATGATTGTCTAAGGATATAAGTAATATTTTTTATTAGGCCAACTAGAGAGAAGAAAAATAATCACATGTTTGGACACACAACTCTTTTGCATATCTCGGAAAGTCAAGATAGATCAAAGATTATCAGCTGCTGTGGAAGAAATATGTCTTTCCCATTGAAGAGATAAGCTTTAGATTTTCTGTTTCGCTTATCAACATGTAGAGTCCATCTGTTTTAATGACTAAAACTTCCATGGGAAGCTTCAGAATAGTAAAATGCTCTTCATCAGTGATGTCCGTCTTATTTGCAAGGCTTTTCAGTAACAAAACCCAAGAAACCCAGAGGACCATTACAGCTTCTGTGCACATTTTCCTCACATACGAAAGCTTGAAACATGAGGGATGAAAAGGCAAGTTTAAAAAAATGTATGTTTGGAACTTGTGGAATACATCCTATTCATCTTTTATATAAGGAAGAGATGGAGAAAACACCAAGTGATTAACCCACTACCACCATATACAAGGTTTTAAGCAAACAAAGTCAGCATAGACTTCAGAGAGCAGATTGGCTACAACCTGGCCAGCTGTTTGCATCCAATGAACAGAGCTTAATCTTTCCCACCCAAGTGAAGAAAAAGTGAAATGAGAATTTTTTTCTGATCTTGTTGGCAGAAATCCACACCATAACACCATGAGGTCAAGAAGACACTTTGTGGTAGTGGTCACCGATCAATTGCCCTGTGTAAGACCAGCATATACTTAAACCACTGGGTACCAGAAAGTAGTTGGACAAACAGTCCTGCAGAGGACACCCTATAACTGTCAGGTTCCCACCTTGACAATAAACTGCATAAGCATAATCAGCGATCACACTCTGTTTAATTCCTTTTGCTGACTGTCAAAGCCAGCAGCAAGAACCAGGCTCAATTTTCTTTAGAGTTTGTTTGTTCGAAATAAAACATGCCGCACTTTTTCCATGTTTCCTACAGTAGGCCTTACATTTAAAGAGCATTTTCTTACCCAGTTATGTAGGACCCATACTTTGCAAACACTTGGGAGTTTGTATGGTTATTCTGTAGGATGGAAAAGAGGAAAATAGAAAAACCCTCTGTCCTTCCTCTGCAAAAATCCAGGTTATTTATTCCAGTCTAAGCACTACATTATCTCTCAAGGCACCTCCCATGACAATCTTTTGTCCATTATTGGTTATCACAAGTATAGGCTTTGTATACTGAGACATACATAAATTCCCAAACCAACAAAATACACAAACTTGAATGATAGATAAACTTTACCATATGTTTAAATAACGTTCATCAGAGTTTGGTTTTTTCAAGGCAGAGAGCAAGTTCCTCAATCCATCATCTTTTAGCCTGAGTTACCACATGTGAAATATCATCATTTTTTAGTTCAATCACCCAAAGCAATTATTGCAGTCTTATTGTAGAATACTTGTTCTGAAGAATTCTGTTTGTATGGCTCAGACAAACCAATTCTCAAAGAGATTCAATGCTTTACAGACAACAGTGCTAAGACTCTGTCCTGTTATTATCTGAAAAGAGAGAGATGGTTATCTTTGAATTTGATCTTACTACATCCACTGCCAGCAAAGGGGAAAGACGATAAAATGAAATAATTGAGTATTTAATCCTTGTCTGAGGCCGAAATTGAGGTCACTGTCCCACCTTCCTTAACTGCCAGCCCATGGAGGTGCTGTGTGGCACAGATTTGTCTTCTGATACTTGCAATTTCTCAGGATTCAGTTTTACCATGACAGTAGCAGTATTTATATACAAAAGTGGTTTTAGGAAAACTTACTTGGGATGATTATTGTTTGAGCAAGCACCTACACAGCTAAGTAAAAAGGTTTTATATCCAAAACCAGTGCCCTAAGTTAGTTTGTGCTGATTGTTAATATTATTCTCATTATACTGATTCACACAAATTAGTGAAGCACACAGATTGGCTTGCTGACTTGCTATGAGTAATATGGTGAATGACTTCATGTCCTGCAGAAGGCTCAAGCCACAGAAATCTATCTTTTTGACCATGACTGTGAACTGCTCTGTAGTCCCCGCAAGCCCAGATGACTTCTTCCCACTTCTCCATACAAACAAAGAGTAAAACACAGTCCTGGCCAAAAGGGTTCATGGTTCAAAAGAAGATACAGAGGGAAAGAGAGGCTTGTGCAGGTAAAGTTTTTTTACGAGGTTCATGATCAACACGTGGGAAGCTCAATCTGGTATCCAAAAGCATAGGTAAGAATTCCTAAAAGCAGAGTGTCATGGGTTATTGCTGAGCTAAATGAGTCCTGCAAATCAAGTGTGAAGTGCTGAGGGAAAATTCTCTATGTTACTACCACCTTTGAACATCAGAAAAGAGGTTTGTGAAAGGTACAGCAAAAGAAGGAATTGTTTCCCCTGCAGTCCAATGGCTTCTCACTGAGAAATAAAGTGAAATATAATTTTGTTCTTTTTTTCTTTGTTTTCAGGATGTGGCAATGATGTGGATCTTGCACATACAAGTTCTGAAACATTTCAACAAGGTTTCAACCTATACGAAACATCCATGATCTTATGGGAGCTGTAGGATTCAAAGCACAAACAGCGACTTTATTTTCTGTCTCCTTACAAATGAATGTAATAATATGTTATTAGTTTGAAAGAAGCCACATATTTCACAACTAACTTAAAAACTGCAGCACTAGAATAAATGCAGGTCTCTCCTGCTACTGAAATACGTAAGTAATGTCTACCTTATTTCTCAGTCTATATAGTTAATATCCCCATCCCTATTTCTTCTTCATCTAATACAAGGTAGATAACAGGAACATACGAATTTACATCACAAAATCAGGAACAGTTTAGAAGGGATGTAAATTTTCTGCTTTCAGGCATAGAGCAACTTCCAGCTGATAGGGTATTAGGATATCTTCTGCTATAATGGACTATTCACCACTGATGAATAGAGGCTCCGATTTAACACAGGATACTGACTTAGGTAACTGGACTGACTTCCTGGCTTATGGCACAGATCAAGATTTATGTTCAGTTCTTGGAACAGTTCCAATTGCCTTTATTTTTGATCGGTCAAGAAATTAGGATTCTGCATAGGTGTAGTCCTTTGTCAGTATTTAATCAATTAGACTCTGTTTATTATGTTTGTTGGTGCTTTCTGCAGCTCTTCAGATGCAAGTGAGACAAGGGCTGTATCACAGTTTAAATCAGTCTCACTTTCTTTGAAAATATATATATATATATATATAGCAACCATTTCTGACCCTGTCTTAGCATGTGGTGGTTGGATGCTGAGTACACTCACATTTCCATGCCCATGCCAATAGAAATAGGTCCATAGGGCATTATGCAACATGGTACCAGTAGAGAAATCTTGGCAATAACTGCTAGCAAAAAGCCCCAATGATTTCTTAGAAAAATGGATCGTTCAGATCATGTTATTCAGAAAATCAAATCTAAGATAACAATGAAACAGACATACATTTCATAATCCTATTAAAATGTTCAACATTTCATATTTCCTTCTCCCCACATAGGAATAAAACTAAAAGTTAAAAAAAAATAATTTGTACATTTCTAGCAAAAGAGACTGACATTAGGGCTGCCAAATAAGGGCTTATTGGAATCTTACCATTTAAGTCATTGCATCTTTCCTACTTTTTTAATCCTGTTTCCATGATGGAAATCTTCCCATGCAGCTAATTTTGTACTTGCCTCTCAATCAGCTGAATTCAGTATCTCCTTATTTTTTTCCCAAGGTTATGTTTAAAAGCCAGATCACCGCATTCAAGCTGCAGTCATACATTTGATTTATAGACCAGTTTAAGCATTATGATATTTTTCTGTTCCCCTCCTAGGAGTGTAATAAAATGTAGTTTTACCCTGAAAATTATCTTTGAACAAAATGGCCTGCTCTGACTCAAGCAATGCTTCCTGTGCACATACAGATTCGTATCTGCCATCTTTGCTAACTGAAATAAATTATAAGCAAGTCAGCAGCACCAGCTCACCTACAGCAATACAAGCTGGATTCTGTCCTTGCTCAAGCATCAGCACCAAAGTGCCAATTACAGATTTTTTATTACTGTATTTGCAAGAGACAAAATGAACCTGGCCTAATATTCACATGGAAAATTAAGTTTGTGGATTTGCAGTTTTAGGAGTAAAAATAAATTTTAAAAAGGAAGCAAAGTCATCTTTTTCACCTGCTACTGAGAAGACCTATTTAGAAGTTGAAAAGAATATGATAAACCAGGACTCAGTCGTTCCTGTTATACTCTACTTTAGAACTGGACTGGATCAATGCTGAGGTGACAAACGAAAGCCTGAAGGCAATAACCATGCACATGGTTTTCACTTTAACTGGGATCCAGATGCTATATCACATTGCTAGATATAGATGGATTATCTTGAATGACAGTTTTAAACACTGCAGGTACTCCCATTTCACTTCAAGTGATGTACTGGTTTAAGTGCATTGCTGGATTTGGGCCTATCTGTTTATTTTGTCTGATTTTGACATTGATATTCTTTCTACAAAATCCAAATCTTGCATAAGAATGCTCAAAGCAGTTCTGTGCTTAGAAACTGGATCCACATTTTCAGAGTCAACCAATATCACATTCGCATAACTCCTTTGTCTTGCTCCATTAGACAGGCTGTGAAATGAATTGTGTGTTTCTTCAACTGAAGTTTTTATGCTACTTAGGGTTCCTTAGAGTATTCAGATTCCTCTGCTACCAGAAGCGAAATGCCTTGCCTGCTGTCTAGTGACACAAAGCTTAGTTACTTACTCTGGTTTCACTGAAATATACCTACATAAGGTGGAGGGTTTTTTAACGGTTCTGGGCAGTTCACAATTCCTTGGTTTCAAAAAAAGCTGTATTTTAAACAAATCCCTGGAACAATTTATTCCCCTAATTATGTTAGAGATTCTCAACACCTTTTCACACCTTTTCTTACTAGAGACCTTTGCTGGAAAATCTGAGCCTTGATTGGCAGCTAACCCCATGATTAGCAGAACACCTCCAAAGTAAATTTCATTTTTTACTCTACTTCTCTAAAACAAGCTTTTAATATTACTTTATGAAACAATGTTTGCTTGATCTCCATGTCATCAGAGAAGGGGGAAAGTACTACAACTTTATTGCTATCTACTTCACTTTACTCTTTTCTTCCAGCACATTTCAAACCCATGCATTTAACACAGTTTTGCTAGCTACAGTGCAACTCAGAGTTGCAGGCAGTAACCAATTGTCTATCCCACAAAACATCTGGCATGCAAGTAGTTTAATGAATCATAAAGACTATATGGCTACCTGGTGTGACTGCTTAGTCTCCCTGTGCTGCCTTCAGGTTGGCAAGTCCTAGAAAGGTCTTAGTGTTGTATCTTTTCTGTTCCAGCTGTCAGTGACAAGTGTCCCTACCACTGTCCCAAATAAGCACAGAGGAAGGCAGCTGCAGAGCCAGACAGCTGTTGTTTTCCTTTGCAAAGCTTGAATTTCCCTTCCTGTTTATCAGTGTTGTTTAGGAACTTGAGACTTGGCACTGAGGTACCACAACATAGTCCTTTCTTCCTCCTTCCCAAACCTTAGCACTGCATTGTGCTCTTTCACTTATGCACTCCATTCAGCTTCCATTACTCTGTTTTAATTTTCTGAATGTCCTGTGGCAAAAATGTAATTAACCATATATAAAGAGAAATAATTGACTGAACATCACCTGCTGATGGGAAGGAGAGAATAAATCTTTTTTTTTGCTTTGCTTCTGTGCACAGCATTTATTCTTTTTTCATTAAACTGCCTTTTTCTTGACCTACGAGTTTTTCATCTTATTTTCTCCCTTGTCATGCTGAAAAGGGGCAGTGAGAGAGCAGCTTTGTGGGCCCCAGGTGGCCAACGTCAACCACCACGTTAGTGCAAACAATTAACATTTATTTATGTCCATGTTTTTGATAGAGCAACATGAACAGACAGTATTATCATTATAGAGGAACATGTGCAAATACACTATGCTTTGTCCATCTTCCTGCCATGCCCAAGAGTTAGTTTAGACTTTGGTAGCTACTGACTTAGGGTTCAGACTTCATGGCAGCAGTTACAACTTGATGAGATCCAGAGCTGATTCATGCTGACATTGATTCAAGCTTCTTGGTGCTTTAGGACCAGATGTGGAGCTTCCCTCCGCAGGCTGCAGAGCCTGAGCCTTTGAGGCATCCTGCTTCAGTGTGTGAGCCTCCACCTGGATTGTGAGCAAGGCAGTCTCGGGCTTTCACCCACCCCTGGTCAACCCCTTTCAAGAATCAGAGGTACCTGAAAACAGAGGGAGAGGTTTCATTCTCTTCCACGGCTTTGTCTTCAGCAACTGCCCCTTCTTAGCCATTCCTAACAAGCTAAACTGGCTGGGTTAGCTAGGTGTAGGGTGACCTTTGGTCTTGCCCAAAAGCCAGCAACTAGGCTTAGTCATAAGGCACCTTACATTCCCCCAAAATCAGGGTCTTCCACATTCATACACCACAAGGTAACCCCTAGTTTCATACCATTTCCCTACAAACAGACTAATCTCACGAGTCACCTGTTCTTGCATTATGTGATAGAGCTGGGCTTTTTGTTGGTTTTGTTGATGTTGTTGTTCTTGTTGTTTTTTAGGAAAATGCTTCATGAATTAAGTGGTAACATAATTCTGCTAGGCAAAATTCCTCAGGAATATTCTCTATAAATAAAGTTGTCAACCTCTATAAAAGCATCAAACACATGTATTCAGACAAACGCCACTCCACCTGAAACCTATTTGTTGTGTCCAAATTACAGCTTAGGTTGTTGACATTTTCCACTAATTTGTTTCTCTACAATTTTTGTACTTCACGCGAGCCAAGGAAACACAACTAATATGCAAAGTCAATAATTAATTGTTCAACTAATTAAAGACTGCAAAGTCTAATCAATGAATGACGTTAGCCCAGCTGCAATGCTATTAACACCTAGCTAAAATAATCTGGTTATTAAAGCTCATTCATCATAAGGATAAAATTAAAATTGATAGGTACAAACATTCTGTGTATCTACCCCTTTCTGTGGTGCCATGCTTACTCTTCTGCTCCCAAGATCTGACATCAGTTTGCAGATGTCTCATCAGCTTAAGATGATTCATTAGCATCCTGAGACCTTTGCTATCGTGATATCAAGGAGCAGGGGGTTCTTCCTTCTTGCTCCTGCATCCGCATGGATTCATCTTTGCATGGTTGCTGACACAGTTGTCTTACTCGATCTTCAGTGATTCACAGTTCCGCCTAATATCCAAATTTACTATATGTCATTTGCCAGATATGTGTTTTTTGTTTTCTCTGTTACCAGAAAACTAGCTTTACCTAGTTCCCAAGACCATATTATTTCAATGAGCAGTAGCTGATCATTGGTGAGCTGTCTGTAGCCATGGGCCTTTGATATCCTCCTGCACCCACAGCTGCAAGGCCTTTGCTATCATCCAATGCCTGTAACTCTTCTGTAACGCCTTCTTATTCTGGTGTTAGAGACAGTTCTTTCTACACTGGATAACTAACAACCTGTCATTATTATCTCTGGATGCAGAGCTATATAACAGTAGGACTTGCACTACACAACTGTACACAGCTAAGCAAAAGCTAAACCAAATTAGGTAATAGTCATCTGACTGCTAAGCAATTTCTGTTTCAACTGAACAAATTGAAAGAGAGCACCAGGTAGGTGACATAAGTCAAGAGAAACCCTGATGAATCCCAAGGTCTGCATTTTTAGCTTAGGATAAAGCCTGTGACCTATTATCAGTATGACAAAACCATATTCACTGGGCTACATGGCTTTACACTCTACAGCTTAACAGGAACCGCCAGCCACATTAAAACTTAATGCAAGGTGTGAACTTCCTATTTTTCTGAGCTAGGAATGCGATTAAAATCTAGTCTGTGACTCACAATCCTTGAGTAAGAAAAACAGTTACAGGCAAAAAACATTTCTTCCTCTCTATTTCATATAAAAAAAAATCATAATCAGTCAGTCTTGCTTTGGATTTCTCTTGACCTGTCAATGAAGTAAATGACAAGATTATAAATACAGGTGGAAACTGGGAAGTCACTTGTGTAGTCAGGACTTCATTTCAATAAATGAGTCAGATTTATGAATGTTCAGTTATTAGAAATACATCTCTAGCTGCTGGTGGGAACTATGTTTCTTTTTTAAGGGGAAAATTTCTTATCAAATTTTGATTACGTTAAAATTCATAAGTAAATATATTCAATACATTTTTCCTATATGCACCAAGCATCAGATAAATCAGTGCTTACATGTCTAAATCAACAAGAAAGTAGCCAATAGTCATTATTATTCCATCTATATTTTTATATTAGCTATACAGTTGGAAAACCAAACATTTCTAACAGTATGACTCAAAAAACAATTCAAACACATGAAGTGGATCTCCATATTGTGGAAGGATGGTACGGAATGATGTATGAGAAGAATGACATTGTCCCCTATTTCCTGTAATGTTGAATTCAAAGTATGAAAAATATGTCAAACTAATAGCCCTGATGACTCGTCATCTCCATTCCACACGTACAAAATAATCTCTAAAAGGACTTGCACTACCTGTGTGCCTCAAAATGCAAGCCTATAGGGACCGGATACAGGAATGAAAGAATTTTCAGTCTCCAGCACCACTGAAGTCAACAGAAGTCCTTTCACTGACGAAAATGAGCAGAGGTCTGGCCCTCCATTGTACTCCTCTGCCATGCAGACTGCCAACGGTGCAGGATGCAGTGGTGAAACAACTGCACTCTCAATACGAGGAGGGGGTGCATCATTTCCACCCTGATTTACAGTCAGTGCTGTAGCATTTTGTGCCCTCTTTAACCAAATGCAGACCATTCCTGACAAACTCTGAAGTACTTTAATGCTGGATCCCCAGTCACAACAAACACAAGAATATTCTGCCATGGTGAGCTGACTTTTATCAGGCCATCATTTATGTATTACATCACAGTGGAAAGCAGAGAAAGCAGGCTGAAAAATCTTGAGCAATACACCTGCTTGGACCACATGCTGTTGCTAAAGATGTTGCCTGTTTGTATGGTGTCATTTGGATCAGTTCAGATAGATAGCTCAAACTATAAATCAAACTTGTCCATACTTATTTCTTTTAAGACCAGATCCAAATGCTACTGAAGTGAACAGCATTCTGTTAACCTCATCCTGCATCTGCTCAGACACAGATTTACAAACATTTAGGTGCTTTAAGAGGTTTACAGAAGGGGTTGTGTGACTAACTGAAAATTGATGTGCCTACTAATGTTACACAGATTTGCAAGGTCTTTCATAGAATAGAATCATAGAATCATTTAGGTTGGAAAAGACCTTTAAGATCATCGAGTCCAACCATTCACGTAACACTGCCAAGTCCACCACTAAACCATGTCCCTAAGTGCCATAGCTATATGTCTTTTAAATATCTCCAGGGATGGTGACTCAACCACCTCCCTGGGCAGCCTGTTCCAATGCCTCACAACGCTTTCAGTGAAGAAGTTTTTCCTAATATCCAATCTAAACTTCCCCTGGTGCAACTTGTGGCCATTTCCTCTTGTCCTATCCCTTGTCAATTGGGAGAAGAGACCAGCACCCACCTCTCTACAACCTGCTTGCAGGCAGTTGTAGAGAGCAATGAGGTCTTCTCTGAGCCTCCTCTTCTCCAGGTTAAACATCTGCAGCTCTCTCAACAGCTCCTCATAAGGCTTGTGCTCCAGAGGCCTCACCAGCTTTGCTGCCCTTCTCTGGACATGCTCCAGCACCTCAATGTCTTTCTATGAGCATGTGTTCTTGTTCTGGTAGCTACCTCCAAGAATTAAGTTAGAGTTGAAATAAAAATACCAAAAAGGTCAGATTCTGACACTCCCTGTTTTGTTGAAGATGTCTTACTCCAATGTGTTTATTCAGGGGCGAAATGTCCTTTGTCCAAAAATAAAGCATGTGGTGGTTTTTGTGTGTGTGTGCCTGTGGGTTTGTTGGTTTTTTTTTTTAATGGTTGGACTTGATGATCTTACAGGTCTTTTCCAACCTTAGTGATTCTGTGATTCTGTGATTCTGTGATATTCAACTGTAAATGCATGTCAGAGTAACGTTATCTATCTCGACACTGCACAAAACTAAGATTTGCACATTGTAATAACTGTCACAGATCTTTTTCTCGAAAGTAGATAGAAAGCTACCTCAAGAGATTAACCTTTCAATAAATATTCAACAGAAGTGACAGACATGTAAGTGACATACCTGTAAGTTAGAACTGGCTTATCATTAAATTTCTTCTCAGTCTCTCTTGTGAAAAGAGCCCAAACACAATCACAGACTGGACTACATTCTTTGGGACTTGGGACAGAAAGAGAGTTCTCATTTGTGGATATGACTATGAGGTCTCATAACACTGTGCTAAACAGTCTCCTGGGATGGGCTCAAGTGTCACAGATAAACGTTTGTCTACATTTTGTACTTTAGGATCATGTAAGTTCACATGTAGATCATGCTGATGAGCATGCTCTCTTCAACAGAATTGACAATAAATCCTGTTCTTGTTTTGACTGCTAGTTCGTGTATAATTGACAATAGTTAATCTCCATTTTAATATATTGTTTGAATGAATGACAAGCACAAATGACATAATGACATGTCACAAGATTACATGCTCTGGCTGTAAGACAACATCCTAACTACGTATAACTTTACATGCATTCCTTGGCAGGAAAATCTCCATCAGCTCACTTATTTCACATATATGCAGGAGACTTCTGGCAGGGTGGAAATCTGAATTTAACTGCTGTAGATTGATTTGTGATATTTGCCAATGACTGTGATGTATGTAGCATTAAATTTGCTGTGCCATTGTACGTGGCTTTCTCAAGAAAAGTTTGTAAAGGAAGAAGGAAGGCATGCAAATTAGAATGTTGCAGAATACATAATTTATTAATGAAGGATATTCTTGCATTATCACTTTGTAAATCAATTTAAGACATTAAGAACTATTAAAATGATTGTACTCAATGCTTCCAATCAAGATTGATCACCCATTAATCCAATTTTAGAAGCACAAACGGGTACCTGGCTTCTGTCCTACAGCCTCATTGTTCACATTTTATATACATCTGTTTACAGACACACATGGAGAAGAGCAGAGATTCCGCTCCAGAACTATAGCAATCATATTAATTCTACTCAGGCAAGTATCTGAAAGAACTTTGCAAGAAAGACAAATATGCACATTTTTAAGACGGGAAATGAAAATAGCAACAGTTTGATCCAGTTTGGACTAGAACCCAAGCCTCCTGAGTACAAAGACAATAGCCCTAACCAGACCCTACTGCTTCCTTTAAAGTATGGCAAACACATGCAGGCCAAGTCACCTGCTCTCGGATCACCCTCAGGTGTCCACCTCGGGTCTGCGCTCCAAGCACAACCTGCAGTACTCCAGACTCTGCCAGTACAATTCACACAGTGAGTCTACATCCAAGGGAGCTGTGCTGGCACAAACAGTGTTATAGTCATAGGCACAATCCCTATAACTAAGCCTTCACCATCTGTTCCAGCCTGTAAATGCAATGAAAATGAACATAATTCACAACTCAATCATGTCATAAAGAGTAAAATATAAGTGATTTAACTGTATGTCCTTTACACAATACAGCTGCTGTGCTTTTATCTACAAATTTTTCAAAGATTTCATGACGTTTGAATCATGAAAGCACGCTTTTCCCCAATAGTTATGTAAGAAACCTAAAATCCCTTTTTTTTAATCTCTTTTCAAGCCTTAATGGAAAATTTAAGGATGTGCTCATAAAAGAACCTTTCCTCCTGCTGCCTGAGTTTCATGTGCTGCAACACAAGACGTATTATTCACTGCGCTTCTGTTTTCCAAGCCGCTAACAAAAATCAGTATTCAACAACCCAACATGGAGTATAACAAACTGGGTGACAGACCCCTGGGAGGTAAGCATGAAAAGGACATGATCCTCTCTTAAAAATCTCTGTTGCTGTGATGCCTGTAAAACCATTTTAAAAGCATTGTTTCAGCAGCAGCTGGTGTGTTGAAAAAACATCTCATCATGCTCACCAATATTGTCCTATGGTCTGCTTATCTGCATTTACTTGTCTTACAAGCTCTTTGTTTCACAGGCTAAATACCTTTCTGTGCTTTTGTGTCACCTCTCAGAACTGGCTCTGTTCCACAACCAGGTATAGAGGTGGAAGTGCACTAAAAGAAACAGCAAATACTGGTCCAATCTCACTAATTCAGGAATAAATTCTCCATCCCAGCTACACAGTATGAAGTACACGTTACCCAAAGACACATGCCCAAAGAACCCCTCTCTAATTTAGGGACTGCTCACATAACCTGTGCAGTGGTTGGTCCCTAAGCTAGAGATCAGGAGGCAGAGTTTTACAGCAGCATCCCTGGCCTAGGACCCTAAATCAGGAAAGGTATTCAACAGGAGACAGCAACAGCTGGAGGTCCCATTTAACCCAATTATGCACAGAGGATTAAGCAGTGAACTTTTGTCCCTGTCATCACAGCTTCATTCATGCAGGGGAATCTAGTTACTCAGGAAAAAAGGTCATGGAGCCTCGAAAACGTATGCTGCAGATGGTCGTGTGCACAAACATTTCTATTAACACAATAAATGCAAAAGGAGGCAATTGCAGAGGTCATGCCAGGGTGGCAGATCTAACCTTTTTAAAAGGAAGGTTAACACGTTTCTGTCAAGTACAAACCAGTTATTTTGTAGAATGTTACGTGTACCTAACCCGCACAACAATTTACTAAACTTTCATTCTGTTAAATAGTTAAAGTGATGACAATGGTGCCATTGCAGTCTTTTACAAAGAAATAAGCCAGTTGTCAAGTGGACCAGCTATGAGGTCAAAGGGAAGGAACAGGTTTGTATGAATGCGATACCACACAAATGACGCAGCTTGAGTGTTTGACTAAGCATACCTAGTTATTTCTTTGCATGCTTAAAAGTGAATAGTTGTTTGTGTACTGAATGCAAAATGAAGAAGTACAAGGGTGTATTGGTTTTGGCTGGGATAGAGTTATAATTTCTTCAGAGAGGCTTGTTTGGGGCTCGCAGCTGTATGGTGCTCAGCTGCTGCCCCGGCTTAAACCACAACACAGGGAGACAGAGGAAATTATTATGCTAGCGTGGTAAAGCACACTTGCCTAGAAAAGGCATCCTATCCTTCAGGTGGAGAAAAGTTTCAACTGCAGATCCCACTTCCATTTGTTCAGCTGTGTAATAAACAAACTAGTAAGGGGAAAAGTCCCACAGAGTGGCCACTACAACCACTCTCCTGAGAAAATTCTCCACTGCTTTTGAGTTATGAGAGAAATAGTTCTGAATCATCCAGGAAAAGAAACTTTCCACACCTCTGTCATAAAGAAATAAAGGTGAAAGTTAAAAGGAGATTATACCTAGGCATTCAAATCCTACTGTGTGATACACTGAGGAGGAATATCTGGCTCAGTTGGAAACCATTTTTTTTGCATCTAACTGCTGCCAGATGACGATTGCCTAGGCTAAGCGTATTCTGCATAAAGCTGCTCTCCAGCATGTGCTTAAGCTGGGAGACACCACATCTAGGTGCTCAGAAGGAGATAATTCTAACTCCTTTATTCTCCTTGTGTAGAAAGTATGCTTGCCTTTTGATGTGAGATATATGAATCTAATGCTTTGCCTCTCTTTTTCAAGTAATGATAGGCAAACCACAGGGAAACCACTTCCTCCTTTGATGCTTGAGTTCACCTTTGAGTAAGTGGGAAAGTGGAAAGGTTTCTTTGTTCATTCTCACCACAGTCCTCCTCCATTCCTATAGTGTGTTTTTATACTACAGTTTTTAAACAGGGAAGTCAATCAAGATGTGATTGTAGAATGCTGCTGTATTGAAAACATGGTCAAATTCAGATCCCTTATATGGTGGGATGAATAACAGCTAAAAGTCATCAATCTATTTCTTCCATTAAGCAACATACCTTCAAACCCTAAAAAGCCATTATGTAAATTGGGCTAGTATATTAATGAGAAATGTTTTGAAAACCATCAGCTGCTTAAGAAAATCATCTTTTCATTTCAGGCAACAAAATGCATATGATGCGTATATCTGTTTAAGCTTATTAATTGACAGTGGTTCATGTGAACCCACCAGGGGTTTCTCACTCATGGTATAAAATTCACCATGAGCATTAATCTTTACAGCATTGGATTCAAAGTACTTTCTATTAATCTTCTGGATCTGGCCTGCATTAATGCTAGTGATGAAGTCAGTATTTTTCAGATTAGTTGTAAACTTGGAGTTCTGAGTGCTGATGACTCTCCTAGATTTCATGATACTCTGGAGTCTTGGACAATTTAGCTGCAAACAATTGTTTTGGGACCATCTAATTTTTTCCTTTCCTGAAAGAATGTCCTTCGTGGACATCCTTGGATCTGGCTTGAGGCACTTGTGGCCTTCAGATTATAGGATGGACAGCTATGATTCAGCATCTCCTTGGACTGCTACTTGGTTTTGAACAACTGCCATGTTTCACGGTAGGAGTGATTGCCTTTCAAAGAATGATGACCCAAGCTTTTTAGTGTTCATTGGACACCTAATTTATTTTCCTTGCTCTCATCTTGCTGCTAATTTCTAAAGAAACCTTCATTTTCCTGATAAAATGCATGTAAATTTTATGTATAAGATACAGTTATGGGTTTGCAGTTACTTCGTCAGCTGAGAGACATTCTCAGATACAGTCTTGTCTCACTGTTTACTGAGGCTTATTTCAACATGTCTACACAATTTTCAAATTAAAAAATCAGTTTTTCATTTCCAGCCTCTTTCTAAGATAGTATTTTAGTTTATTCATCTTGCATATATGAGGATAATTGTTGTCACATTTGTCAGTTATCGTTTATTAAGTTGCTTATACTCTATATGAAAATCCCAGATGTCAGCTCTGAACTATAATGTTTTTAGCATATCAAGCAATGGTAGTAACAGGCAAATAGAAATGCTGAAAGATATTTTAGTAACCTTAAGAAACATGTTGGCTGCATCTTTGTTAACTAAAATAATGCATAATCATAACTATATTTTGATCAGGTTTAGCCAAGTTGTTTGAATCGGGCAAACCACTATAAGGCCATTTACTTCAAAGGCAACACTTCCAATTCTTCTTAATTTTCCTGCAGGCTGTGATGTTTATAACCAGACAAGGTTGATGGTAGGAAAAATGTGTATGTATAACTGCAATTTTCTTTAAACATTTCACCAGGCAAATGCATTGGTAAAGAGGATGACTGAAGCAGGAATTACAAGTAAAATATAATCTTCATGGAAATTTTGTATTACATAATTAGTAAATTCACCTGATTCTACTTGTATGATCATGGCTAAGTAAGTATGACTTTTAGCTGCTCTGATCTTTCAATTCAGTCACAGTAAACCTCCTCAGCATGCCCTAACAGCAAATAAACACATCAGCTTAAGCCGTCATGGATATTATAAAGTTAAGATACACATAAGGAAATGAGAGACAAGACTTCACTGGATTCTTCTTATTCAAATGGAACAGTGCTAAGACAGTGTACTGGTTTGGCTGGGATGGAGTTGATTTCCTTCATAGTAGCTTGTACGGTGCTATGTGTCATGATTTAACCCTGGCCAGCAACTAAGCACCACACAGCTGCTCACTCACCACCACCATCCCCCCCCCAGGGTGATGGGGGAGCGAATCAGAAGAGTGAAAGTGACCAAACATGGGTTGAGACAAAGACAGTTTCATAGGTAAAGCAAAAGCTGTGCATACAAGCAAAGCAAAACAAAGGATTCAGTCACTACTTCCCATCAGCAGGCAGATGTTCAGCCATCTCCAGCAAAGCAGGGCTCCATCATGCACAACAGTTACTTGGGAAGATAGATGCCATCACTCCGAACATACCTGCCTTCCTTCTTCTACCAGCTTTATATGCTGAGCATGCTATCATATGGTCTGGAACATCCCTTTGGTCAGTTGGGGTCAGCTGTCCCAGCTGTGTCCCCTTGTTGGAGTGGGAGACGGACACGGAGTAATGATGGAATCTCAGTATGAGTATAGTCGTTCTCCCCTTTATTCAAGCTTACAGAGTATATATAGACAGGCTTTCAAGGACAGTTAACAGTTTCCTCTGAGCCTTTCCCCTCATCAGAGACTGGGTTGCTCACGGGAATCCGACTGTGTCCCTTGTTACTAAGCCATTCCTCCACAATTCCCCCTTCTTGTTTTTGAGCAATCCAGGCTTGGTGAGTGAGCTGCAAAATTAACCTTTTTATACAAGATATAGCACAGCTTAAGCATACTAAAACAGTAATTAACAAATCAGCGCACTTTGATTTAGTTTGTTCGCATTCATGCACAACCAAATGACCATACTAACTAAATGATCAATACAAATCATGCAACATAGTAACCAAGTGATTAATACAAATAATACATGCAATTGTATGCCACCCGGCGGGGTTCTCACGAACCGCGACTTATGAGCAGCTTCAAATGACCGGTCCCTAACAAAAAAGAATGCCTTATTCTTACCAGAGGTCCTTGTCTGCCCCCGAGAGGATCCGTTGAATTGGTGAGTCCCTCCAGAGAAATCTCCGGGGCCGGCCTAGGGAGTCGCCGATTCAGAGGTTCCTGCAGCCAGACAGAGACTGTCCCATCTAAAACTGAAACAACAAAGTCGGTACCGAGCCCACGATCAGGACGGTTTTCTGAGATGAATACCTTAATAACAACTAGTTTGTTATTAAGCAGGCATTCTTTAATACAGCGCTGGGCAGCACTGGGGATTTGTCTACCACGAGTGCTCCAATGGGTTAGCAAAGCACCTCAGTTCATATACAGAAAAATCATACATATTCATCAGAATTCTAAAAAGGGCAGTCTTATGTGGATGAGTTCCCGGAACTCATTTGCTGCCAGATCCGTATATACCATAACTGAGACTGTTGGAGCAGTCTGTCAGAGTTGGCCTCAGGCTCATGACCTGTTGCTACCACGATGTGAGAAGCATTGCGAACCGATTTGGTATTGTCCTTCTAAACAGTCATGACACCAATGTCCCGCTAATCCTGGACAACGAAATTCTTGTTGTCCGCAGGTGGCACAGTGCATGTATTCAGTTGTCATTCAACTGGGCGGGGTCAATCGAAGGAGGAGGTTCTCTCCATGGTCTAATCCACTGCGCTGGGACCCACCGTGGACCCTGATCTGTTAAGATATAAGCATAACCTCTCCCAGTCATTTTAACTTCAGCAGGACCTTTCCATTCCCCAGAAATTGGGTCCTTGAACTGTACCCACACAGGTGTCGAGGGCTGCACCCAGATTTCAGCAATAAATGATGTATCACTATTGGGGGGGACTCGCGATCGCCTGTTAAGCGTAAAAAATTTAACACATACAGCGCTTTTGCAAGCCGTTCAGCTGGACACAGGGATGAGTCTCCCCCTTCTTGTTTTTGCAAAAGCAATTTCAGCGTAGCATGAGCACGTTCTACTATGGCCTGTCCCGTCAGGGAATGTGGAATACCCGTAGACCTACGGATACCCCACTGGGTACAAAAATGTGCGAAGCGTTGCGAAACATAAGCAGGACCGTTATCGGTTTTAATTTCATTAGGTACACCTAACACAGCGATGGATGCGCACATATGTCTAATCACATGTCTTGCCATTTCACCTGTCTGAGCCGTTGCCCACATAGCCAGAGAATATGTGTCAATGCTTACATGAACATATTTTTGACACCCAAATTCAGGAATATGAGTGACGTCCATCTGCCACAATTGTAAAGCATGCAATCCACGAGGATTGACTCCTAAACCCAATCCCAGACCTGTAATTTGGCAGTCCGGACATGATTGTACAATGCCACGGGCATCAGAAATAGAAAGATTAAATTGTCTCACTAAAACTCTAGCCGATTGGTGAAAAAATTCATGGGAACTCCGGGCTTGCTCAAACAGATTAGTTTGGCGATTTTCCCAAGCGGCGGCAACTAAGTCATCTGCTCTGTTATTGCCAATGGCCAGACCAGAGTCAAACTGATGGCTGCGAATATGCGTAATAAAATAAGGATTGGTTCGCTGATTTAACAAATGCAACATCTGTAACAACAACTGGTATAATATTGGGTTTTTCACCTCACGTACCATAGATCGCTCAATCCGTTTAACAGTACCCACTACATATAAGGAATCAGAGACGATGTTAACAGGTTGAGTTGTCCAATTCTGAAAAGCCCAAACCATGGCTTTAGCTCCAACATTTGCAACGAATCTTGCGGATAACCCGTAAGCAATTGGGAATGCCATTGTCCCTGAACACACCAAGTAATAGCGGCTCGTTTTGACTTTTTTCCTGCATCGGTAAAAACAGTAAGCCCTGGGACAGGCGTTTCTGATAATTGCGGAGATTCTTCTTGGTCCTGTAACAACGGTAAAAGTCTTGTGGGTGGGTAAGCATTAGTAATCTGACCAGTATATTCTGCAAAAGCGTATTGTAAAATACCAGAAGAGGACAAAAGCCAATCTAAATAGGATTGCTTAACAGGAATATAAATTCGTTCTGGATCCTGCCCTGTTAAATCAATACTGCGACGCCTTCCCTTTATGATGATATTTGCAAGCAGTTCTATTCTAGTACACACTGTTGTCTTAGGCTGATACGACAAGAAAAGCCATTCTAATATTACGACACTTTTTGGTGATTGCTGGATTAAGAGACCTAAAACACGGTTCCTACTTTTACTGGAATTAACAATAAGTAAGTGTATAGGTAGTTCTGTAATGAATCGTTGTGACACCCCACTGACTAATTTCTCGGTTATCTTTTGCAAAGCTTGCTGTTGCTGCATCAATAAAGTTCTCGATGCATCAGCAGATGCAGAAGTCCCTAACAGAGGCATTAAAGCAAAAGCCGTGCAGGCAAGTAAAGCAACGCAAGGAATTCATTCACCACTTCCCATGGGCAGGCAGGCGTTCAGCCATCTCCAGGAAAGCAGGGCTCCATCACGTGTAACGGTTACTTGGGAAGACAAACGCCATCACTCCGAATGTCTCCCAATAATTTCTGCACATCTGTTAATGTTGTTATCTGCATGGTCAGCTGTATTTTCTGTGGCCTCACAGTACCCTGTGTGATGATCCAACCCAAATAATGCCATGGAGGATCCTTTTGAACCTTTTCAGGTGCAGTTTTTAAACCTTTTCTTTCTAGCGTAACGGTCAAATCTTGCAATGTTTTTCCAACATCTAAATCTTTCCCCACAACTAAAACATCATCCATGTAATGATACACGAGCAGGAACTGTCTAAACTGAAGCTTAGAGGATGTGTGGATCCTTGAAACAGGCCAAGCCTGTCCTTCGTACCTGTTGCTGGAATAAACCAAGATTTGTGATGTCTGAAATATGTAGGAAAACTTGAAGTTTGGGATAAGTACTTGACAGACTGGTTCATTCTTTGTTTCACATAAGCTCCTGATAGATTTGTTCTTAATTTTACCTGGAGAAAACACTTCAGTTGCTTTTCAAACCTCTTAATACAAATTGCTTCTGTAAGTCTACTTTGTCAAATAAAATTTTTAGCGGTAAACCCTTTATAACTAACTTTATCTATTGCTTCTGCTGTTTGTGTTCAGAAGCACTAAGGTGATGCTTTACTTGAGTGCTGAAGAGACTGGGGGGGGTTGAGAATGCTGCAACTTCTGAATTGAGGGTTTTTTCGGGGGAGGGAGGGCGGGAGGGGGCGCACACGCAGCACGGGCGCACGCGCGGCGGCGGCACAGCCGGGCCCGGGCTGCGGCGGACAGATAGTCACCCCCTCCCCGCTCCCCACTTCGCGCCACGTGCTGGCGCGGGTGTTTTTTGTTTTTGGTTTTTTTTTTTTTAGTCCAAGTTCACCGGCGAGCCGCCGCGCTCAGTTCAGCGAGCGCCGGCGGATCGATGTGCTGCGGGTTTGATTGTGCCTCCCTGGGCGGCGGGGCCGCGCACCAGCGGGGAGGGCGGGGCCCATGGCGGCCTCCCGCCTCCGCCGCGCTGCGCGCCCGGCACGGCGGCCCCGCACCCGCACCCGCACCGCCGCGCTGCCGGAGGCCACGTCTGTCCAGCCGGGTTTGGCTGGCGGGTGCCGTGGGCGGCGCACCACAAGACAGTCCTGTAGGGTTGGTAGTCATGAACGCCGCAGCAGCAGCACGTCGCTCAGCTGCATTTCCCTCAAAGTCTCTGAGGTGAACCTCCACGCAGTGGAGAATTTGACCGCCTCCCTGGATCCCTTCCAGCGCCTTCGAGGTAGACAGGTCATAACTCAGTCCTCTCGTAGGGAGTATATGTCAGAGAAACTTGAGCACTGCCGCCTCTTTTCGCCGACTGCTCATCGGACCGTCCTTATTTCTTTCTCATCTTTTTCATTCCCCTCGATTGTTTTTTGCCACATTGTCCCTCCAAAGTCCCGCCATTCCGAGACAGAAAACAGCATGTGCGTGTCAGAAAAATGACCCCATCGCTGTCCCAACCTAATTAACTTAACCAGCCGCTTTACAGGTGCTTCAGTCCCTCTCTTAGAGAGGATTCCTGCAAGCAAGGTGGCCGCAGCTTCTGTTTCCATAGCTGCGCCTGAGGGGTGAGGAGCGACCTCACACACCAGCGTCTGCCGCACTTCTTGTGCCCGAGCAGCACCTCCCTCAGCCATGGTTTCCCACTCCCCTCCTCTAGCTGCTTACCGCAGTCTCGGAGACCTCAGTCGAACTGAACCATCCTCTGCTACCACATGTTGGAGAAGGAGAACCACCCGGAGTAATGATGAAATCTCAGTATGAGTATAGTCGTTCTCCCCTTTATTCAAGCTTACAGAGTATATATAGACAGATGCCAAGAACACGCGTCCGCAACAGTTGTATAATTGGCTTACAGCCTCTGTTCACGCACCAAGGTGGTGAGTGTGGTACAGTGCTCTTGTGCACGCACAAGAGCACTTCTCTTCGCAGATGTAGTTCCTTCTTCTTGTTTACCATTCCACTGTCTCTTATCGCAACAGGCTTTCAAGGACAGTTAACGGTTTCCTCTGAGCCTTTCCCCTCATCAGAGACTGGGCTGCTCATGGGAATCCGATCGTGTCCCTTGTTACTAAGCCATTCCTCCACATCCCCTCCCAACTTCTTGTGTACCCTCAGCCTACTCACTGGTGGGGTGGTGCGAGGAGCAGAAAAGACCTTCACTCTGTGTAAGCCCTGCTCAGCAGTAACTAAAACATCCCTGCTTTATCAACACTGTTTCCAGCACAAATCCAAAACATAGACCCATACTAGCTACTATGAATAAAATTAACTCTATACCAGCCAAAACCAACACATTCTCTACCCTTTATTCCATACCATTTACATCATGCTCAGGTCTCACACTAGCCAATACAACCTCATTACCTATCATGACCCTTCCTATCCTTTGATATAATATGTAGATATCATTCCCTTAATCTATGGACCCCGCTTGTAAAATATCCACAAAATGTCCACAGAATGTCCATTGAGTTCACTTAGTCCATGACTTTCGGCTCCATCTGTTCTATTGGTCACTCAGGACAGGAGATATGGTGTGCTGCATGGAGTTATTGAGCACCAAAGCCAGCTCAGGTTGGGTCACTGCTGCACTTGCCCTGCTGCTTGTAAGGCTTGTCCTCCACTGGTTCAGGTGTTTCCTGCTGTAGTAATTCCCATAACATGCAACTCAAATCCCAGTTTACAACAATTTAAAGGTATTTCCATCACAATTTCCACCCCTGGTGCCTTTGGACCAGACCATCAGGTTTAAGATTGCAATGAACTTCTCCCCTTCCCCCTGCTCTGGCTTGGATTTATCCACAGACTGCAGTCCCTTAGGGGTGTATCTACTCCAAGTGGAGTCTTATCTATGAGCCATAGTTTCTTCAGGGGTATACCTGCTGCAGTATAGACTTATCCACAGCCACAGTTGCTTTGAGGTGCACCTGTTTCAGTGTAGCCATATCCATGAGCCACAACGCCTTCAGACATATACCTGCTCCAGCATGGCCTTACCCACAGCACAGTCCCTTCAGGAATGACCCTATTCCAACATGGCTTTACCCGTGGCTGCAGGACCTCCAGGGGAGTACCTGCTCTGTTGTGGGCTTATCCATGGCCACAGGTTTTGAGGTGCTCCAGCATGTCCTCATGCACAGCCACTGATGCTTCCAGGTGTACCTGCTGCAGCATGGACTTATCCACAGCCACAGATGCTTTGAAGTTTACCTTATCCAGCGTGGACTTACCCTTAGGCCACAATCCCTTCAGAGGTGCACCTGCTGTGGCACAGACATAACCACGGCCACAGATGATTTGAAATGTACCTGCTGTGGCGTGGGTTTGTCCATGGCCACAGATTCTTTGGGTTGTCCTGCTCACACATGGACTCATCCACAGGTCACAGACTCTTCAAGTCAAGTTCACACTGGAGTTCCAGCCTGTCTGGTACAGCAGCACAGCAACAGCAGCAATGCCCTGGCCATCTGCCAGCCCAGGTGCATGGCCATTGCTGTTATCACAATGTTTCCAGGCAGAGCAGAGTAAGATGATAAGCAGTACAGCAGTTCAGCAAGCAGCGAAAGCAAAAGGCAGCCACTAACAAGCACTAGAGTCTAATGCAAGCCCCATGGCAAGCACAAGAGTCTGTCAATTAACAGCTAAACCACAATAACAGCTATAAATTTGATCTAGCAGATTCCAATCAAATCTGTTGTTACCTTGTACCCTTCGAGCCCCACACTGGGCGCCAAAAAGGACTGTCGTGGTTTAAGCCCAGCTGGCAACTAAGCACCACACAGCCCCTCGCTCAGTCCCCCCCAGTAGGGTAGGGGAGAGAATCGGAAGGGTAAAAGTGAGAAAACTCATGGGTTGAGACAAAGACAGTTTAATAGGTAAAGCAAAAGCTGAGCACGCAAGCAAAGCAGAACAAGGAATTAATTCGCTACTTCCCACTGGCAGGCAGGTATTCAGTCATCTCCAGGAAAGCAGGGCTCCATTATGCGCAACAGTTACTTGGGAAGATAAACACCATCACTCCGAATATACCCCTCTTCCTTTTTCCAGCTTTATATGCTTAGCATAACGTCGTATGGTCTGGAATATCCCTTTGGTCAGTTGGGGTCAGCTGTCCCAGCTGTGTCTCCTCCCCACTTCTCCTCCACGCTGGGCCCACTCACTGGTGGGCTGGTGTGAGAAGCAGAAGAGGCTTTGACTCTGTGTAAGCACTGCTCAGCAGTAACTAAAACAGACCTGTGTTATCAACATGGTTTTCAGCACAAATCCAAAATATAGACCCATACTAGCTACTATGAAGAACATTAACTCTATCCCAGCCAAAACCATCACGCTGTGTTTTGTATCTGTAACCAAAACAGTATCAATAACACACCACTGTTTTAGCTATTGCTGAGCAGTGCTTACACAGCATCAAGGACTTCTGTGAAGCTCACACCGCCCAGCCAGCGAGTAGGCTGAGGGCTGGCAAGAATTTGTGAAGGGACACAGCTGGAACAGCTGACCCCACCTGACCAAAGGGATATTTCATGACATATGACATCGTGTTCAGCAATTAAAACTGGGGGAAGTAGGACGAAGGAGGGACTTTCAGAGCTATGGCATTTGTCTTCCCAAGTAACTGTTCACAGAATCACAGAATCACTACAGTTGGAAAAGACCTGTAAGATCATCAAGTCCAACCATCAACCAACACCACCATGCCCACAATGCCTTGTCCACACGTTCCTTGAACACCTCCAGTGATGGGGACTCCACCACTTCCCTGGGCAGCCTGTTCCAGTGTCTCACCACTCTCTCAGTAAAGAAATTTTTCCTCATATCTAGCCTGAACCTTCCCTGGTGCAACTTGAGGCCATTTCCTCTTGCCCTGCCACTAGTCACTTGGAAGAAGAGACCAACACCCTTTTGGTCTGCAGCCCCATTTCAGGTAATTGTAGAGAGCAATGAGGTCTCCCCTCAGCCTCCTCTTCTCAAGACTGTTATGCGTGACGGAGCCCTGCTTTCCAGGAGGTGGGCTGAACACCTGCCTGCCGGTGGGAATTAGTGAAGGAATTCCTCATTTTGCTTTGCTTGTGCACACAGGTTTTGGTTTCCCTATTAAACTGTGTCTATCCCAAGCCACGAGTTTTCGTGCTTTTACTCTTCCGATTCTCCTCCCCACCCCGCCAGGGGGGAGTGAGGGAGCGGTGGGTGGGGCTGAGCTGCCTACCAGGCTTAAACCGCAACACAGGGCTCTGAGAAGTGCCCATTATCGCGTCTTTGCATCTCTCCGAGTCTGGTATTTTTAGACATTTCAGAGCTATAAGCTGAAGATCTCGCTCCAAACATCTCACAGCCTGGTCAGTGATGAAAATCCTGCATTATTACTGACGTGAAATGTAAGCAAAACAAGGTTGAGAAACTAACCTTTTCTTTTTTTCCTTGCCTTCGTTTTCTAGTGCATAGCAGCTTAACAGATGTGACAATTTGTGAAAAGCGTCCAAAAGCCCAAATGGCACTCTTTAATGAATTACATGTTTACTGAACACATAACCGACCCGTCAGCCTCAGCTCTGTGCCCGGTAGGATCATGGAACAGATCTTCCTGGAAGATGTATTGAAACTTAGAGAAGACAGGGAGGTGATTAGAGACAGCCAACATAGCTTCGCCATTGGCAAATCATGCCTGACTAATCTAGTGGCCCCACTTACAAGACCTGAACTTTTACAGCTGGATGTGAAAATCTGGTTTTCATGAGCTCCATGAGTGCAATTCGCTCTAACTACACTCTTGTTGCTAACTTCAGTTGCCTCTTCCCTGCTTAACAGGGGAGAATTAAAACGCAAAAAAATGCCTAACGGAGCCTGAGATTAAAAAAAACCCACGCATAAAATAGAGTACGTTGAACTTTTATGGTCAGAAGACATTTGGAATGGTTTAAACAGCATTTCTGTAGGATTTCAAAATCTCATTCGCATCGACGCTGCCCGTTCACCTCAAAATGCAAATTTCTAACCGCATTTGTGTGAAAAGTACTGAAATACTCAACCTGGGGGTGACACGAGTGACTCCATCTGTCAGACCAACCACAAGGCCTTGTGGAAGCGTTAGCTCTCCCTCACGAGCATCCCTCACTGCATAACACTGCAGCAGCACCGGAAGACCCAGACTGAGTTTTTTCCACCCAAAACAAAACATTTGTTTGGATTTTCCTGGGTATCTTAATGCTGCAACAAAATCCCTTTTTCCTCCAGACAAAGCGTATTTCTGAGGAAACTAGGTTTTCTGCCACAAAGAACACCCATGAAAAACACTCGGTCTGTTCCAGCGTGACTTTGCACTTCTAAAGCGGATTATTGGCACTGGAGGTTGGGCTGAGCACAAGAGCCTGTGCCCTCAGAGACGGGGTTTCTTGTGCGGGCCAGCAGAGAGAACGAGGGGGGTCGGTGTCACTGCAGAGCTAGGCTTTGGAGTGTGTTACTCTTCACCTCTTTTTCTGCCTTTTGCTTTTTCCTGGGGGAGCAGCGAGGCGTACCTCCCGAGCTGTTCCCTTGCTGTCATTCCACACGGCGCCTGTGTGAGGCTGTTGGCCGGCTGAGCTCCCCTCCATCCTCCTGGGAGCACTTTCTTGCCACCCAGGCACTTGTGGGCTGAATCGTGCCTGCAGACGGAACAGACGCGTCTAACAGGGTTACCACGGGGGCTCACAGCAGCCCACTTTATCAGTGAAGCCAACACTGGGTCAAGTTCCAGCAGCACACGTCAGGACAGTGACTGCCTGTTTAGTTCCTGTGCTTGCTGCTTGCTACAAAGAGGCCTGCAGGCTGCAAATCTGCCAGTGTATTCCATACGCTAACCTTCTCTGTGTTTGGATTTAGCTGTATTTCAGGTTGGACTTGATGATCTTACAGGTCTTTTCCAACCGTAGTGATTCTGTGATTCTGTGATTCTGTATTAGGGATCTTGGAGAAACATCAGAAACAAAGAGATGATGTGCTAAATGTTATTACCGTCTCCTACCTTCTTGGACTGCCTTTAGTAATTTCTTCCTGCTCTGTAGCAAATGGCTCATTCAATACACAAAATGAACGCATCTGAAAACACTTTCCAAAGTTTTAAAGAAACACCACATATATATCTTTTTTCTGGATTTTGTGGTTTTGTTTGTTTTGTTGGTTGGTTGGCTTTGTTTTGTTGTTTATTCATTCCTTTTAAACATACCTGCAAGATCTGTATGTATTATTATTGTTCCTATGAACAGCGCTTCTGCAATTACCTCCTTTTCCTATCCCTAATTTGCTGTACCTTTCCCTTTCTTCCTGCCCTCCTTTTAGAATACCCATTTTTACATTAATGCATAGGTCTTTTTCTCCCCCGCTGTTTAAATGAACTCCCACTGGTCTTCATGGGTTCCTCTGATTTTGCATCAGCAGACTGTACATTTTTCCTGTAATGCCTTATGCAGAAATTGTGTTAGGCGTTACCAGAGATTTCCTCTCCTTGCCTGAGGAATGCCTGGTCAATCTTTCACTCATTGCTCCTCTCTAAGCATCACCCAGGTGCTTTTTCGAAACGTATTCCATTGTCTCGGCTGCAGCAGGATTTTCTGCAGGAGGAGGAGCTGCCAACAAGGCCCTGGGGCTCCGAGGGCCCTTGGCCGACAGTGGGGTGTGAGGGACAGGGAAAGGCACCATGAGAAGAGGGAGAAAGCAGCAATGAGAGACTGTGTCAGGGAAACAGGAATTTATTTCCTTTTTCTTGATTCAAGGGTTGCTGGGGCCCTGCTAGTGCCGGCGCTGCTGGAAAAGCGCCGCCCAGGCCTCGGGCGGAAGGCCACCCAAGGTAGCCCTGGCCTCTGTCCCCGCAGCCCCTTGCTCTTCCAGGAGCGGCATCCCCTGCGGAGAGGACACAGGGGAAGCCGCGTGGCGATGGGGGCTGCTGTTGGCCAGGCGGCCGGGAGCTCTGCCTGCCTGGCTGCTGGCGACTGATGGCTGTGCGGGGGGCGAGATGACATGCTCTAGGTAGTCATCTCCTCCCCGCACGGAAAACTTGAGCTTCTCCATCAGTCTTCTGCAGAGTGGGCAACTTGATGTCCTTTTTGTCCACCGCAGGATGCAGCCCAGGCAGAACTGGTGTTGGCATGGCTGCACGAAGGCAGTGCTCTTCAACGCACCACAGCAGATGGGGCAGCTCCACTGTGTCTCGGTGGCCATGTGTGTGCTCCGCCGAGGGTTGGGGAGAGCTGAGGATGAGGAGCTGCTCCCCCTCGCTGGCGCTGGTGCTGCCAAAGGGTGTCGCGCGCTGCAAAAGAGAGAGAGGCCATGGTCACTCGCTATCCCGGGGAGGGCAGGGGAGGGGAGGGGAGGGGAAGGGAGGGGAGGGGAGGAAGAAACCCCTAGGTCCCTCAAGAAGGACACCCTCCCAGCTCCCCGAGCCCCACCGCCCACCCCATGGCCACCCCAGGGGGACGTTTCCCCGCACAGCTCACCTCGGTTGCTGCGAGCACGCCCCACAGTGCTCGGCTGCCCGAACCAGGCAGGGCCGGGGAAACACAGGGGATGGCTCCGGGACAGGCACTGAGAGCTGCTGACAGCAGCCCCCAAAGCACCACCCAGCACCACGAGAAGCCTCGCTCGACCCTCCAGACCTCGCAGGCACGCTCGGCTGGAGTGCAGCCACGAGCCAGGCTGAGGCAGGCTCTGCCAGTGCCCAAACATAAGCAGCGAGGCATGCGAGGTCACAGTCCGTTGCTTGCTGGCATCATAATCCACTTCCAAGTGACACCACCCTCCACCACACGGTGACATCACAACAGGCTGTCCGTCCCCACGGCACTCCCACCTCTGCACACACATCTGGGGCTACTGCAGCACCACTTTCCACTCCTTCTCCTTACCTTTGTCTTCTGCTTGCCATTGGGGTTTCATGCCAGTCACCAAGGCCTTGGCTGTGTCTACTCTTCAGTCCCCTCAGATGTCTTGTACTTCACTTTCTCCAGTCCAGCCTCCTACCCAAATAAACAACTCAGCCCTAATTACTTTTTTCCCCATTGGTCCCAACTTGGCTCCATCTGCTCCCGGATTTGGTATTTCACACAGCATCATTTAGGCAATGTCAAACTTGAGTGATGGTACAGATATTGTGACGCTGGTGCTCTTCTCCTTGCAAGTCTCCACCTCCCAATGTGTCTCTGGAGCTCCCCTCCATCTCTCGGGCAACTCCCCTTCACCAGTTGTGAAATCCAGCCATTCCTCACAGTGCTGTCTGAAACTTTTACTGGCTTCCTGCACCACCATGTGCAGCAATTTCTGATGTTTGGCAATGGACCAGTCTGCAACCTAGCTACCTGTCTGCAGCTGTAAATGCATTAACTCAGATCTCACGGTTTGACTTTAAACGAGTGGTCCTATCCTTAACACTCTGTTTTACAAAATCCCATTCTACATTAGGTAACAGGGAAAAGTGAGAGTAAAAATGTAGGTTTCCATTTCAAATTCTGAAGTTTCATTTGTGATTGATAGGCACTGCCTACATTTATGAGTATCATGGGCTTAGCTGATCCCTCAGGGAAAGGTTATTCTTTATGATAGGGACGGAGAGCATGTATGTGTATGCTGCTGTAAACTGTAAATTTGAAAACAAACATGAAACAAGCCTGGAATTTTTCCTTTTTTTTTTGTCAGTAGGAAAGCTGCACACACTGCTGTCAGCATGATAGTATAATGTCAAGACAATTCCAAAATACATTTTGGGAGAATCACCTGGCACTAGAGCTGAAAGAATTTCCACTTAATGAAGAAAGAGTTCTTGATTTACAGATATGGATGGATGGCAAAGTCAGCAAGGTTGATCAGAGAATGCTATACACTGCTAACACCACAGTAAGGTATTTAAAAAAGTAAAAGTGCACATATAATCATATTGACCTTAGACAATATTGGAGACATTAATATTGTTTTTATGAGATAGCATTAGCCATGGTTTTTTCGGATTATGGCATTAGAGCTTGATTGCGAAAGGTATTACTATGTAGGCAAAATTCTGGTTTTATACCAACCCCATTCACTTCTACTAGCACCAAGGGCCCCTCCAATCATAAAGTTGGCATGTGAAGCAAGACACCTCTGTCTTCTGAAGTACTGAGGGGAGGACCAAGCCAGCACGTCGGAGGCCGCCCTCCGCGGGGGACCCAGCGGCCCCCCATCTGCGCCCATCCCTGCAGAGCAGGGGCAGCCCCCGGCGGAGCCGGGGGAGGCGGTGGTGGCGGCAGGTCCCTCTGCCCAGGGCTGCAGCCGCAGCCCCTCCGCTCCCGGCCGGGGCAGGAACCGCTCGCCCAGGGGGCCCCGACGCCCCCCAAAGAGGAGGGCCCCCGGCCCCCAGGACTCTGCCCAGCCCTGCAAGAGGCCGCCCCGTCGGCAGCGCTAGCAGGGCCCCAGCAACGCTTTATTCAAAAAAAGGAAATAAATCCCCATTTCCCTCAGAAAGTCTCTGGGTGCTGCTTTCTCCCCTTCTCCTGGTGACTTGCCCTGACCCCTCGCCCCACCGTTGAGCAAGGGCCGCCCCGGAGCCCCAGGGCCATGTTGGCAGCGCCTCCTTCTGCAGGAAATCCTGCTGCAGCCGAGACAATGGAAGAGGTTCTGAAAAAGCACCCGGGTGATGCTTAGAGAGGAGCAACGGGTGAAAGATTGACCAGGCATTCCTCAGGCAAGAAGAGGAAAACTCTGTAATGCCTAGCACAATTTCTGCATAACACAGTAGTGAAAAATGTACAGTTTACTGATGTAGAATCAGAGGAAACATATAACCTGAAGACCAATTAGAGTTCATTTAATCGGGGGGGGGGGGAAAAAGACCTATGCATTAATGTAAAAATGAGTATTCTAAAAGGAGGGCAGGAAGAAAGGGAAAGGTACAGCAAATTAGGGATAGGAAAAGGAGGTAATTGCAGAACTACTGTTCATAGGAACAATAATAATACATACAGATCTTGCAGGTATGTTTAAAAGGAATGAATAAACAACAAAACAAAGCCAACCAACCAACAAAACAAACAAAACCACAAAATCCAGAAAAAAGATATATATGTGGTGTTTCTTTACAACTTTGGAAAGTGTTTTCAGATGCGTTCATTTTGTATATTGAATGAGCCATTTGCTAGAGAGCAGGAAGAAATTACTAAAGGCAGTCCAAGAAGGTAGGAGACGGTAATAACATTTAGCACATCATCTCTTTGTTTCTGATGTTTCTCCAAGATCCCTAGCACAGAGAATTCCAAACACAGAGAAGGTTAGCGTATGGGATACACTGGCAAATTTGCAGCCTGCAGGCCTCTGTAGCAAGCAGCAAGCACAGGAACTAAACAGGCAGTCACTGTCCTGACGTGTGCTGCTGGAACTTGACCCAGTGTTGGTTTCACTGATAAAGTGGGCTGCTGTGAGCCCCCGTGGTAACCCTGTTAGACGTGTCTGTTCCGTCTGCAGGCACGATTCAGCCCACAAGTGCCTGGGTGGCAAGAAAGTGCTCCCAGGAGGATGGAGGGGAGCTCAGCCGGCCAACAGCCTCACACAGGCGCCGTGTGGAATGGCAGCAAGGGAACAGCTCGGGAGGTATGCCTCGCTGCTCCCCCAGGAAAAAGCAAAGGGCAGGAAAAGAGGTGAAGAGTAACACACTCCAAAGCCTAGCTCTGCAGTGACACCGACCTCCCTCGTTCTCTCTGCTGGCCCGCACAAGAAACCCCGTCTCTGAGGGCACAGGCTCTTGTGCTCAGCCCAACCTCCAGTGCCAATAATCCGCTTTAGAAGTGCAAAGTCACGCTGGAACAGACCGAGTGTTTTTCACGGGTGTTCTTTGTGACAGAAAACCTAGTTTCCTCAGAAATACGCTTTGTCTGGAGGAAAAAGGGATTTTGTTGCAGCATTAAGATACCCAGGAAAATCCAAACAAATGTTTCGTTTTGGGTGGAAAAAACTCAGTCTGGGTCTTCCGGTGCTGCTGCAGTGTTATGCAGTGAGGGATGCTCGTGAGGGAGAGCTAACGCTTCCACAAGGCCTTGTGGTGGGTCTGACAGATGGAGTCACTCGTGTCACCCCCAGGTTGAGTATTTCAGTACTTTTCACACAAATGCAGTTAGAAATTTGCATTTTGAGGTGCACATGCAGTGTCAATGCGAATGAGATTTTGAAATCCTACAGAGATTAAGCAGGAAATAGACTGGACTTAAAAATTTGATCAACATAATTGTCATGTTAAAGGTGCAAAGCTATTTGGCAGAAAATAAACCCCCTTGCATTCCAGCTTATCCTCAGATATCAGAGGGGCTGGGAGCTGCTAGGCTTAGATTCTGAGTGATGCCCAATTCTCTGTGTTACAAGTCCGATCGTGCCTAATATATATATATTGAATCCCGCTATTATGGATGCACTCGTAACTCCATACGCCTTCAGTTTAGCCGTGCTGCATGAACTATCACGGCCACCTTTAAAGAATTTGGTCGCGTTCAATGAGAACTCTTACGGCTGGATTAGTGAATAGCGTAGTTTATTAAAGCAACAGATGCACAAATTCTTTTGGATTGTTGGTGATACAACTACTGCCCACAAAGCATGTGCACATACCAAGAATATGAGTAATATAGCCTGGCCACAAATGCATTAAATCACAAAACAACTCTATAGAGGTTTCTAAATCTCCTGGTGAAATACTTGGTATAGCCAAGCATCTGAATCTTACCCAAAGGCATCCATATGGGGGGAAAGAGAGACTCAGCCTGTCGACTGATCCCAGATGTCAGAGCAGGTCTGAGATGGTAACTTCCCTAACATCCCTCCTCTCTTAAGCCTTTTTATACTATTTTTTACTTTACAGGTGGAGCTTGAGTGACTCTAGCCATACATTTCTTTGTTGGAATTGGTGTAAAAGTTTCTCGCTTTGCTTTTAAAGGTATAGACCAAGAAAAATTCAGAGCACAGGCTCAGTGAGGGGTGGTCGCACCTTGGAGGAGGGTAGCTTTGGGATGGAGGTGTGTTTTTTAATATTATAATGAGATTATAATGAGCAAAGTTCCCCCAAGGATAGTATTTTGTCAAAAAGGTGGCAGACTGTGGGCCCATTCCCAGGTACTCCACTACACACCATTACACACGCTAAATAGGTTACTGGGTCTTTGTACAGTAGCATTGTCTTTGACCAGGTATGTATCCTAGTTATCAGAGTGAGTCTCCATCTCATTGTTCCATAGTACCTTCCAGTTCCCATCTTACCACAGAGGCTGGCCGCGGTGTCTCCACTCCGCTCCACCCTCCGTACAGTTTCTCTTAGTGTCAGCACACCAAGCTGCCCTGGCATTGCCAACATCTAAGTTGCCTAGGGAATTTTTGTGGGATGGAACCCTTGCACGACCACCCCACTCCACCCTGAAAGTTTCTTCAATGCTGTACCTTTCCTTAAAATGCGAATATAGATCTAATTTCTAAGTCACCTCCAGCAATAATTCCACAATAATTGAGATGTGCTGTGGTTTTGTTCACATGCACAGGTTACTCTGTCCACAAGGAAGTTTTTAGTGCCCTCATTCACAAGCAAGGGAGAAAACTAATGTGGCAATATTTCTGCTAATTCAGACTTTTTAAATGAAGATTGAAGTGCAAAGGTAAATTGTGATAATTGTATAACTGTTGTAATAAGTGGTAATGTCATCTTAATGGAAGTGATGTGGGGAGCCATTAAGGACTAATTTACATGCAGCACAACTTCTCTTGCCCTGTGCAACTAGGCCTGAGGGAAGCTTTGGACTAAAGCTGACAAGCAACTGCGCTGAAAAAGAGACCCTTAGGCCAAGGTTTATGTCATTGAATTGGGATTGCTAGCAAGCCAATTATAGGGCAAACGCACCCTGGGACGGTAATTCGGGGGCTCATCTGGTCATCTGCTAGTACATCTAATTTATTTTTGCCCTGATTTAGCCTCACTCTGCCCACATCGAGAGGGAAAGTCATCTTCTGGCCAGCTTCAAACATTGTGCAAAAGAAGGTAGCAGCTGCTGAAACCTGTAATACTCATCTGCATAATAAGATGCTGAGCTTTCCCACTAGGGTTTAATCTTAAGGAAATCTAATCATAAGAAAAGATACTTATTGACACTGTACCTATTCTTCTGTGAGTTTAGGTCATTTTTCCATATGATACTCAGATGTTCATCTGAATCGGATATTCTGTTTTTAGCAAAGGACACTCCACATTACCCAGAGTTAGAACTTCTTGTCACACTTCTCTTCTAGGTTTATCTAGTTTGTGTTCTGCATCCTCACACTGAGGCAGAATTCCTCATCTGGGCCTCTGAGAAAACTTTTTTTAAAAGATTATCTCAAAATATTACAAATAACAGAAGCTACCTTTTCATTTTACCTGATTTAGATAAATCAGTCAAGTTGAAATGATTGGGAAAACACCGAAGAATGAAAATCATTATTATTAATTTATTTGATAATTAATTAATTAATTAATTTGTCTTATAGTAAAACGGTAGATGAATTTGGATTAAAACAATGGACTAGGATTCCAGAGATCTAGATTTTAGTACTGCCTCTGGCATAGAAATCCAATTCTGACCTTGGGTTTTTACTCTTTTCATCTATGCACCTCAGTTCCCCCTTTGTTTACATTCAGAAAAGTACAGAATGAGGGCATGATTGCATGAGATATTCTGTTACTATGGTAATGGATGCCATAGAAGAGCCTACTTATAAATATTTGAAAAATCTGCAGCCACCTCCTTACCATCTCCTCAATAAATCTTACCACTCCCACTCCATATTATTTTGCATTAGTATTTCAAGGAAAGGTGTGTACATTTCAAAGGTTGGGCTTTACATAAAGCAATTGCATCATCCGTATGCACCAGCTCATGGGAGGAAAAAACTATGTGTGCATTTTATAGAATATTACAGACATGCTTTATTCGGATATCAACATAGCAATATATAAACATAGCACTTCTCCATATACCTACTTTTTTTTCTTTTTTTTTTAAGAAGACAAAGAAATCCTTAATTAGTGAGGATCAATGATTTCTTATTTCCTAAATCGAACTCCTTTTTTTGTTAACTCTTGTGCATTCAAAAGGATTATTTAAGATAAAGAACATTTGGGTAAGGTGTATGAGGCAGAAAAAGAATATTGAAACATGTGAGATACAGATTTCCTATTATTCTTAGACTATTTCACATGGCTCTGTGCGCTGAGGTTTACATTGGATAGATGGTGATGAAACACCCGTAAGTCCCTTTCAATTTCTATCCAGTAACAGTGGCCAGTGTTTGCAGTAAACCGTGTCTGAAGTAGTGACATTTATTTGGCATTAGCGAGCAGCTATCCCCACTGCTGAATTTGTTCAATAAATTCATAGAACTCTGGCCATGTCACACTAACATATATGGGTATTTCAATTAGACATGTCCTTTAGAGATTAATACAAACCAAATACTACTGTATGTTTAAATGAAGGCACTGGCTAAATGATATAGGTTGCTATTGGTATAAATCTAGCCATTCAGACAATAAGAAGTTAGTTTAAAGCCATCTCAGGTAACATTGCAATGAGCACAGTGGATGTTCACAGTACCTCAGCTCAGCTTTTCCAAATGTAACAGCTGCAAAGCATTCAAGTTATCCCAAAAGTTTCTGATATTAAAGTTATAGCTTAAAGACAGAGCAATATAATTGGATCTAGTTGAATCTCATTATTGTTTAAGGACATTCAATGTCCCCAACAGTATGCAACTAAACATACATTTACGTAACCATAAGATAGTAAATTAACTGATCAATGAAAACTCCTTTAGGGTTGCTTGGAGAAGAATTACTAGCATTCTAAGATACAATGTTTCCTAAAAACTTTGTGAGTAGTAACATGGGCTGGTTTGATTATAGAAAAAAGCTAACAAATACTTAATTTCCCACTAGATCCTGTAGTCTTAATAAGTGATTAAATTTTTTTTTTTTTTCCCAATGATGGACATTGCTCTACCATGTCTTTCCTATTATGTCCACAGCTGGTAAAAGCTGGGGAAAAAATTAAAAATGCATCTACAACTTTTCTGATTTTAGCTCTATGCTTCTCATTTGGAGATCTGCAGTCCTCTTAGTGACTTTGTACAACAAAATCGGAATGTGTTTAAATCACCAGTCAACATATATTTTACTAGATAATGAAAAAATAAGGAAAAAAATATTTTTGGCTTTGAATTCCCACATGAGGAAGGAAAAGTCATCAAACCCTTGCTTCTCATACAAGATTACTGAATGAACAACATCAAATACTTCAGATTAGAAATCAAGTTTCCTTTCATTTCGGTGAAGTTTGATACCGTCTCATATCAGATCTGAAATCTCTTGAATAGAACCTCTTCATTGACATCAGTTCTGGGTCTTTTCTAAGACACATATGTGCTGTGGTCAGTGGGTGTTCTCATGGATAACAGAGTTAAAAATCATTGGCAACCTGAAAACACAGAGTTCACTTCCAGTATTAGCTGATCACCAGTAGCAGACAGAAACTGAGTACTTTACCAGTAAAACTGAAAACATTCAAATATACTTCACAATTTTATCATCTTCTTGCTTTTCTGAAGTTTATTTATCCAACCACAACCTAGCGGTAGAAATGTCACAAAACTGTACTCAAGAGCTCCTCTTCCCAAAGGAAAACAAACTCACACATTAACACTGAGAATTTCTGTGCCAGGCAGGTACAGAAATACCAGTTTATATAGCTTTGGCTGTTTTACCCATTACTTGTTCCACTTTTCATTTTACATTTTGCTAGCACAGTGATGACTCCTAATGCTTGTAATAAGCTGAAGCAAAGGAAAATCTTGATATCTATAGCTAGACTCTCATACCTTCATGGACAATATAAAAGTGTCCTTTAAGTAGGAGGAGACTATAGAATATTGAAAAGGGAAAAAAAAGACATACAATCCACTGACAACTACACAATCAAAATAGTGAAAACTTAACAGGTTGAAGTGGAACTCTTTCAATGGGTTTTTTTCAAGCCACTTGGTGGTGAGGGAGAATCTCATACTTACCTTTACCTTCTCAGATAAATTTTTCCCACAGGCATGCTTCCTCCAGAACTTCATGCCAGAAATAACTGTGGCCGTGTAAGAGTGCTGAACTGCTCAGATATTCTTAGAAGGACAAAGTAGAAATAAAATTTAGTTTGGATCAGCAGATCCGTAAACATAAAAATTCATATAAAATAATCACATGAATTTCTACAGAAGCAAAGGCAAAGGGAGATATGAGAAAATAACTTTTGCCTTCCATGGATATTTCAGAACTAACTAATGTATATTATACCCCTGAAACTGGCCACTTAATATTGCCTTTATATAAGAAAAATATATTTGTCTGAATATTTCCTAAATGGCAGAGACATGCCAGTGGATACAAAGTTGGAATACATTAGAAATGGACTTGATAAGACTGAGCTAAAAATCTTCTGTATGTCTGCCAAGAAAAAGCAGTAAGAAGAATGTGAGGCTTTTGTGCAATATTCATGTCACTATCACAACGATGGAGTGTGATTCAGCTAGATTTATCCCTAATAACAGGCATCTAAGGATATTGCTAGATAATCAGGTGTCTGGTAAAACACAAATAATAATGTTGTGTACATGTTTCTCACCATAACTGCAAGTTTGTAGTGATAACATGAGTTCAGGCTGAGGAAAGGAAATGAACCAACAAATCTCTCCATGAGAATAAAAGACGAGAATACTGTTCACTATAAAGACTGCAAGTTGCCCTGCAAAGGGAGAATAACAGTAGAAGATGCTGCTGAGATATTTTTTCCTAGTTTGGTTAAGAAATAACAGCAAAATCCATGACAAACTGCCACAATCTAGAAAACCACCATATATGTTCAGGGATTGTTCAAAATAGATTTAAAAATAATCACTAAAAGAGATGCATCAAAATGTAATTATAAACAAACAATTTCCTTGGAGACCGTGACTCTCTGCTGAGGCCTTGTAGGTTTCATAGTTTGGACTAATTAACATTTTTAATTGTTACAAAGGAAAAAGTTTAAAGCTGTCTGTGGTAATGTTTGCAAAGGAGAAAAAGAGAAAGTAGTAAGTTGAGAGAAACCATTCTCTTGATGAATTTCATGCATGTAACTTCTGGCTTCCATTAAAAAAAAATAAATAAAGAGGAAGACAAAGAAAAAAAGAGAAGAGAAAAATGAGGAATAAAGTTATACAGCTTGGCCTTCTGCTTTTGAAAACCTCAATCCATGCAGTCAGTCTGTAGTTATTTCCATTTGTAGATGCCTCTAAGGTATTAGAGGTATTCATTTATGTATGTGCACATGGAGCTATCCAGTGGTTATTTGCAGCCCAGGAGCACATTAATCTGATATTTAAACCTTTAGGAATTGATTTTCAAAAGTGGTGAACCTCCATCAGCTCACATTGGGAAGTTCTAATTTCTGCCACTTTTTCAGCACATTTGGAAATAAGGCCCTTGATTTAAAAAGTTGTTCTGCTGTGCAGTCTTACGTTTTTGCTCTGATACTAAAAAGGGTACATGAAATACAGTATCGTTTTAACAGCATTCAAACTGAACACTTTATAAAATCTTTATTGTAGAATAACCACTAAAGGAAAAATAAAAAGGCAATCAATGGACTGATGACAAAATCCTTGCAAACTTCTCCTGCATTTATCAGAGAATTAGGTCTTTTTAATTAGGTCACAGAACAAATTCATTCATACTGATAACTTGATTCATACAGACCTATTGATTTCAAAGTAAAACCACCAACATACATTAACTGGAAATATGAATACGCACTTCTATGAGGTCTATAATATTAGAGATTCATTGTTCACCATATTAACAAAATTAACCTTTTGGCTATTTAATTCTTCTTATACTCACGTCTTTTATACTCTTACCCTTAGTAACATCAGATACAGAGTTTATGGCAACATGGACAATGGGCTGGTAGGGCATTGTAGAAGACTCCTGGGTCATCACTGAACATTCACATTCCCAGGGCACCACTTCACTGCCTTTAATTCCTAACTACAGCTCAGTGCCTGCAGTAAAGGGAAGAATAATTCACACTTGTAGCCTGTAACTGCAGCTGGTTCTTACTTTCTTGTCCAGAAAATATAGGTGCTTTGATCTCAAATAAAAATAAAGGGAGGAGAGAGTCAGGTTTGGGGCAGGTATAGAACAAAACAAATAGAATATTTTTTCAGAGAAGTTGAAAAATTGTTTGCACATACTGTATAAAAGGCAGCAGAAAGATCAGGCACTCTGACTTTCAAGCTGAGATTTGACACTTTTTTTAGACTACTTTCTTAAGGCCAAACACTGAACCTAATCTGTTGGAAAACCAAAACCATGGGGATAGTTTGGGGAACATTATCAACAATTCTGTCAAAGTGCTTTTTGCCTAAAAGTTCTGACCATCCTCTGATTAGAGTAATTATAGGAAATGAAAGCAATCATATTGTGCCTGTTACACACAGTTCCTTCCCAGGAGTAATCCATGAAGCACTGCTTACCAATCTATACCAGCAACTGTTGCTAGGCAGTCACAGAGCAGGGAATATGTATTTCTGCTACACTTGCGCAGCTGAAGATGTTTCCGTGGAGCTCATTTTAGTCAATGCTCACCTCAGATACGAGATCCTGTGATCAGTCTCCAATAAGGCAGTGCAATTATGATTCTGCAAGAATGAAGTTAGTATATACACAGAGACCATGGAGCCTAAAGAAAGCCAGCAACTGTTGGGGGAGTTAATTTTTTTCTCTGTCATTCTTTTGACTTTTTATTTTATTTTAGTCTACTCTTTCAATAGTCAAAACTTCTGGCGTATGATTAGTTATGAGGTTGTTCATGTTCAGAAGAGTTTCTCGTCAAGGCATGCTGAGATATTATCTCAGTGGCTCTTTCATTTAGCTAATCTTTTGCTGATGGAGTTGATTCTTCTCTTGAAATGATGAATACAGCCTTACACATCAAACCAAACACCTCTTGATTGCCACCTGTATTCCTGCCACTCTTTACTCTCAATTTATCACCAACAAAGCTTCTAATGTTCCTCTAATGTGACAGTATTTAATACATACAACAAATTTTTCACCTCCAAAGAGTCTTCAAGATGTGAATATTTCTTCATAATTCCATTGTGGGTGATAATATTATTACGGATTTAGGTATGAGGTTTTCAAAAGCATATCTGCTCAACAGGCATTCTTTCCTACAGCAAAAAAAGTGCTGCAGCACACAGGTTATGGAGGCTTTGGGAATAACACAATAAACAGTGGTGCAGTGTTAATTTCTCACGACCTACTAGCTTTAAAAATGAGTGTGAGCAAGTGAAGACAATTTGCCATTTTACAAACTGCCGAAGTAAAGGATGGGAGGCAAATGTCCTACTAGCAGAATAACTCAAATAAATCCGTGAGTCCTGCAGAACATTAACTCTCCTGAAAAAACACACCGTATTCAAGCATTTGTCATATGTTCCTATTCTCCAGAATATTTCTTCTCTTGCTCTTTCAGAAGCAAAGCCAGACTGTTACTGTACACAGACTTAAACAGAAATTACTTCCCTCAAAGGCAGGAAATATTTAAAAACCCAGAGATTACTTGATGGCACAGATGGAACATAGGAGTTTTGACTTTATGCCATCAAAACTGTCATCCCAGAATACTCTCAGAAGGCATCCTACAGAGCCACGATGTCCAGGAGGAACAGTTGACCAGCAAGGATACACTACCAGCAGGTAGCCTACATCACAACACACTTTCTCCCCAGGACAACAGAAAGACTAGGAATGTGTTGGAATTTGGAAGATTATTATATTTAAAAGTGCTAAGCAATCCAAATTACATGGAAAAAGACTCCTATCTTCCCGAATTCCTCTCACAACCAGGAACTGCTCCCATGATACTTCCAGCCAGTAAATGAAGCCAAAGAGGCCTCTGCTCAACATGGTGATAACACACCTCTCTTGAAGTGTTTGTGGAAGATCAGGGAGAAGCAAAGGAAAATATGACCAGTGCAATAAAAAAAGTGTCACATTAGCTGCACAAGACTCCAAGCTACTTTCCCTGATAACTTTTTTTCAGGATGTGTTTGATATAAAAATTTCCTTTTAAAAGAAATCTCATCTTGCTTCTGTTAAGGTGTTACAAACACTGGTGCTGAACCTAGCAGAACAGAATTTCAGGCATTAAACTATAAACAGATTTTCTAAGACAATATTAAGTGATAGAGGGTTGAAATATAAACCCAAACATTAAGGGAGAAAGATGCAAATCCTCACACAATCAAGGTGACAGTGAGAGGCCTGAAACTGGAGGAAGGTACTTTGAGGAAGACCATGGTGGTATTAAAGGTGATGCTGATCTTGAGACTCAAGATGGGCTTGACATGAAAATTACACAAAAGTTAAGAGCAGTATTTCTCAGGCCCCTCCACACTGAGGAACAACTGGCACACCTGAGCTAAAAGGAAATAGTAAGACTTGTATTAGGATAGGATTCAAGTCTCTCCACGGATAGTGCAGGACTGCAGAATAGGACCTAGGATCTTGAGCATCCCAGCCAATCTGATCTTTACGCACCAAAACGCCTACTCATTTTGGCTGAAAATGGGCCCATTCCACCCCGAGGAAGGCAAGAAGGAACCATCATGCATCCTAACTAGAAGGACAGAAAATGGATCTTGAATGGAAAAAATAGCTCTGGCTTTCCAAGGCACTGCTTTTCAGCCATAAAGAGTCTTCACCAGCCAAGTTCTTTTCCACTGAGTTAGCTGAATAAATACTGCTTAATATACCTATTTGGGCTTAGGAATTTATCCATTCCTAAAGCTCATTTACACAGCTACATTTAAAAAATATCTTTTCAACACCTCTTTCCATTTAAATTATGCTATCAAACATGATCAGATAAGAATTCTATGAATTTCTACTCCTCAACTTCTCTACTTTGATAGAAAAAAAGCTTCTGTATATGGCCATCTAAAATAATACATAAAAAATATCACTTTGTATAAAATTACAGTTTTGAAAATATTATAAATTACTTTTAATAATTCATACTACTAACAGCATATAGCCATTTATTTGATTAAAATACATTCTACAGCATCTTATGATTTGTACCCTCCTAGCCTGGAAGTAACATGGATAATCAACTTAAATGCACAAAAGAACTCTGATTCAACAGCAGAACTGCAGACCTGCAAAAATCACGATGTAAATGACTTTTCAGTCTCTGAATCTTACCCAGCCTTTCTGTATTCTGGTCTGCATAAAAAGAAAGGTGCTCAACCAGTTGAGGGATGTGATTCTCCCCCTCTACTTTGCTGTCAGGAGACCCCACCTGAAGTACTGCATCCAGCTCTGGTATCGTCAGTACAAGAAAGACATGGACCTGTTAGAGCTGGTCCAGAGTAGGGCCATGAAAAAGATCAGAAGGCTGGAGCACCTCTCCTGTGAGGACAGGCTGAGAGAGTTGGGGTCATTCCGCCTGGAGAAGAGAAGGGTCCGGGGAAACCTTACTGCAGCCTTTCAATACAAAAAGGGGACTTGCGAGAAAGAAGGAGAGAGACTTTTTATCAGTGTCTGTAGCGACAGGACGAGGGGAAACAGTTTTAAACTGAAAGAGGTAGGTTTAAATTGGACATAAGGAAGAAATTTTTTACAATGAGAGCGGTGAGACATGTGAACAGGTTGCCCAGAGAAATTGTGAATGCCCATCATTGGAAGTCTTCAAAGTCAAGTTGGATGGGACTTTGGGCAACCTGATCTAGTGAAAGATGTCCCTGCCCATGGCAGGGGGATTAGACTAGATGATCTTTAAAGGTCCCTTACAACCCAAACCATTCCATGATTCTATCATTCCATCTCAGATCTTCTAGTGATAATAACAAAGGTTTCCTGATCTCTGCACCACTTACGTCAAGTTTTCCTAGTCCAGATCCTGAACTGTTTTACCTGGAGCATCACATAATCATGTCAGTGCTCAGATTTCACCCAAATGGGTAAAATATATTCAGGTTCTATAGCTATCGTAACTTGGCTACAAATCTGTCAGACAAGTTTATACATAGCATCTCAACAGTGTCACATTTTAAGAGGTTTTAATGTATATAAAATAAGTTCCATGTTTTGACTGTGGCTAACAGCAGGCTGAAACTCCATAAAATATGTGGAAATGTGGGTTTTTTCACTTAACAAGGGAACAGAGAACCTTCCTGACCTTGCACTGGTTGAAGACCTGCATGTGGTCAAGAAGCACAAAACAGGAAACACATACTCCAGAGACTCAAGGGAGTCATCTGCCACCTAGTGCTCCAAGCTGGGAAGGAGGGCCACTGCCCAAAGATGGCAGTGGTGAAGGAGCACATACTGGTCTCCTTAGCAGTTACTCAGCCTCAGCTGCTCCTGCTTGCCCGTGACTCAGTCAGGTTCAGATCTCTCAACAGTCTCACTGACAGCGTGAGGGCATAACTCTGAAATACAAGCAATAGGCAAATTGCCCTTGTTATTATTCACCTTCCTTCAAGCTACCAGTTTGTTGTGCATTTTGGATACTGATGAGGGAGAAGTTCCTGAAAGTGTAAAATGCATCCTTTGACCATCCGTTCTCCCCAGGCTGTGAAACTCCTACTTCACAGAATCACAGAATCACAGAATCACTACGGTTGGAAAAGACCTGTAAGATCATCAAGTCCAACCATCAACTAACACCACCATGCCCATTAAGCCATGTCCCACAATGCCTCGTCCACATGTTCCTTGAACACCTCCAGTGATGGTGACTCAACCAACAGTTCAATGCCAAACTGTTTGCTGATGGAGCTGTCTTTATTTTCAGTGAAGAGGAGGAAATCTGTGCAGAGCAAAAATGACAAACACAAAAAACTGTAACAATTTTTCACTCTTTAGCAAGACAGGAAAATACATGGTTTTTTGACATATAGGCAAAACTTTCCACAGTGTTCTATAAACCAGGGGCTGACTATTTTTATGCTTCTTTTATTTTATTTTTGTTTTAAAGACTTTTGATGGTATAATTTACTGCAGATATCTTTTTTGTCAGTATAACCCTGCTATTGTTTTAAGTCTAGTATTTAGACTTGTGTAGGGAACATGTGTAGGAAGGTGCTTTATGATAAACAGAAGACAATAACAATTATAACACTGTAACAGCCTAATACAGAAGTATGCCCATCTGTCTTAGCAAGTCCAAAGGACAGTGGGCATAAGACTTCCCATAAAAATGAACAGAACAACAAAAATTATTTAAGTAGAAAGAAACAAAGAAGAAAGCTCTAGAAAATCAAGAATATGTGGCTTGTGTAGCAATCATTTCAAGCACTTTAAACACCAAATAAATGAGCAATTGATCACTAAGCCAATCTTCTGTTATAACTATTGCAAAACACAGTAATAATTTTCAGACAGGTACAATGGAACTAATATATTTTGTAATGGAGATATTTTATGCTTTCCCTGAAGAGACATTAAGTGAGTAATAATATTTCTACCACATTTAGCAGTGATTTCAGTTCTAAAGGAAAATGTTGTTTCACTCTAAACAGGTTAATAAGACTGTATATACATGGTGGTTTTATGTTTATATTATAGATAAGATAATATTAGAACCATGTTATTGGTGTAAACCAGTCGGTTTTCAGACAGTTTGGAAGATGTGTTTGGAAATCAAATATTCCACAAGGCAGGTTTAATGTGTTAGCTGCAATCCTGTAATAAGACATACCCAGATGGACACATGCTTGTCTGTGCTGGACTCCCGATGACACACAGGGTTCACATAGCATATAACATAAAAATAAAGCTTTCAACAGAGACAATGCTCACAAAAAGAGGTATTACCATGACAGAGAAAATAACTGAGTTGAACAAAATGGACAAACTCTCTAGTATACAAGCTATCAGTTACAAAAACAAAAAGCAGCAAACTTCACTCTTAATAGGGGTTTGGAATAACTGTTTAACATTCAAGGTATTGATGCTAATAAATTGTACAGATTAAAAGAAATTAAACTATTTGGAATGCCGGTGATTTCAAGTTTGAACTTTGTCTGAAAATATTTGTATGGATTTCAGACTGGAGGAAGAAAACTTAGCTCCACCGATCATCCATTTTTTCCTAGCTCTTTCAGATGGTCTTATAAAACTACTGTCTTTTTCCTTGTTCTTTCATGGTTAGACAAAGATTTACTACAAAAGTATCAGGTCACCTAAGCAAACACTTTCCTTTTTTTACAATTTAGGAAGGATGATTATTGCTCTCCACGAGGTTCATAACTAAAATCGGATTGACCTTGTCACAGAAAACTAAGCATTTGTAAGCCGTAGTAAGAGCCCAGAAACCAAACACCACTGCTTTATCAGACTAAGAGGTTTTATGCTCCTTCTTTTCTCAATGGCATGCTCACATCCTTCTCCTTGTAATGGAAGATCAAATTGTTTGTCTAGCACAAATAGAATTAAGATCTAAATCTCGGAATGAGACAACAACCTTGCATTCTAGTTTGCCTAAAATAGATACAATTTATTACAATTTCTATCATTCCCTGTACTGTCTGCTAAAAAAAAAAAAACCAAAAAGAGAAAGAAAGAGAAATCCTTTACATACTGTCGTCAAAACAATTTTGTCATAGAAAAATGGTGGGTTAACTCCAATAAATTTGTCTGATTCTTAAATAATTTGTTTGCTCTGACCTTAACAACAGTAAATCTGCATGCTAGCCTTACAGAAACACATAGTAGGCCTCAGCCAATGCCAGTGAGTGCTGGGTGTGCCTCACACATCTGAACTTGTCAAGTTTACTTACTGGAGTGTAGTGTTTTACCAAACATCCCCAGAGCCTGTATTTGTTGCCATAAACAGGAGACATTCAAAGGAAATGGCTTGTGTTCTTTCTCACCCATTTATCACTAAAATACCCTGAGAAGAATTATACCCTTCTTTCCTTCAATTTAAGCTAAAAGACTGAGTGTAACCTGAGTGAAAATGGTGGGAGTGGCAGCATCAGGGTGTCTGGGGTGAAACTGAGCCTGGGAAAGTGGGAGGAGTGTTTAAATGTTTGTCTTTGTTTCTCAATGCCTAAATCAGTAACTAAAAGTTTATGTTAACTGACAATAAATTAAATTAAACTCCCCCTGCTGAGTCTGTTTTGCCTGAGGCAGAGCCACCTGGTTCTGGCCATCCGAAGCTCAGTGACATTCTCCATCCTTCCCTCTGTCTTAATTTTGTTCTTTCCCCCTCCCCTCATAAAAGATAGCCCCTCACAGTAAGAGCCACTCTATTTTCACACAGTTCTTAACACTGTGAGACCCTTATCATCTTGTAAATGCAGACAACAGTCAAGAATGTTTTTTAAATGCTCTGTGGTATCTGGGCACCCTCATTGATTTCACCAATGAGACAAACAGTTTTGTTTTAAGCTGATTGTATAATACAGATGAATGCATATTCAAAGATGGTTGAATGCTGTATGTTTGATGTCTGCAGGAGGAGACCAATAAACATGAAATAGTAGATCTGATTCTGACAGGCTGCATAGTTGTGGGTCTGTAGCACCAACATCCAGAATGTCAGGACTAACACCTTTGATAGACCAGCCCCATGAGACCTCATCTATATGCCACAAGTACTCCAGAGTTGCATCTCAGAAAAACCCAACTGTCTCAAAAACACCTTCTGCAGAACATACGGCAAATGGAGTTGGCAACAGCCAACCAGCCAGCAGTTTCCTGTAATGCTTAAATTGCAGGTGCAAGTTCATCTCTGCTACCACTATTCCTAGATATTCTTCTCAGATTGAAATGCTCAAATTTTAAATCAATTTAAAAATTACTATGGACCTCAGTTTCGTCAGAATTTAGTTACTACATTCTCATAAAGTGCCAGAAGTCCATGGCAATTCGGTATCATTCATTGCATTATTCTCTATATTTTAGAGCTTCAGTTTAAAATACTAGTCTTCAAACATTATGGGATGTTGAAACCTGATGAACTTTTTTCGTCCACTCCAGAAGCCTCATTGCCTGGACAACTATTCACACACTTAGCTGTGCCATATTTTAGAATTAAGTTCTTCGGAATTCACTTGCCCAGTTCCCTGTTTTCCCAAAGTGAATAAATAGCATTCTGTCTTCTTTCACTCAATTCCAGTAATGAGCTACACTCACCTATCCCATTTAATGTCTTTATTCTGTGTGATAATAACATAGGCAATGAATGAAAATATAGAATTGAAATAAAGAAATGCTTTTCATAAAGGGTGACTATATTCATCAGGAGATAAGGAGCTGTTAATTGGCTGATCAAGCACTAAGTGTGACACCATATCTAGAAAAGACATTTTCAGGAAAGTAAAATACTATTTATTTTGCCTAAGACTAATGGCCAAATTCTCTCTCTCTAAAATGCCCTCCTTTCTTTTTTTATTCAGACATATGTTGCAGGTAGCAATATATGTCTTTCTTTTTTATTCAGAAAAGATCTAAGCTGTCATGTGGCTGGAGAGGATTTCAAAGGAGAGACAGATTATAGAAATAAGATTCTCCACTAAACTTTTTGTTTCTTTGTTTGTTTTTGCTTATGGCTTTAACCTGAATCCTCTAGTATGCAGAAAGGTAAAATCCCCTGCAGGTGAATACCTGGCAAGCAGGTGGATGCATAAGGAGGCAGACCTTCATTACTAGCTTTGACAGGGTAAACCCTATTTTGTTTTTTCCTTTCTTCACCTGTGCCTTTTGCAAATATATGCAGTTTCTCTATCCTGAATATTGACAATAGGTGCAGTCATTTTTTGGTTTTCTTTTACTTTGGCTTAGGTCTAGAATCTTTTCAGGTTCCCTAGATAAGAAGACATTCTTTACTAAAGGACACAGCAAACATACAAGGTTAAGTTTTGTGTCTATCAAATGTCCAGATCCCCGGTACCTCCCTTAACGTAAGCTGCAAGATCCAGATACCCAAGGTATTCTTGGACAAGAAGAGGAAATTTTATCTTCCATTGATAGGCAAGAATGTTTTCCAGCAAGCAGAACAATGGAGGAGAGCATGCCTGAACCCCAGGAGGCCTGCAGAGTTTGTCTGTCTCTTTCTGTCACATGTTCACTGTGACAGAATCTTGCGCTGCTCACTTCCAAGCAATCAATTCTGGTCAACAGTTCCATGTTATGACTTCAGAAACTTCAGAAACTAAAATTCCAATACCTTTATCAAATTACAAACTTTCTTCTCATATAAACCTAAAGCTTGTGTTTCACACAAACACACAGGCTCACAGTCACTCATTTGGATGAGGAATACCAGCTCTTATTGCTTCCTAATAGAAAACCCAGTCTACCTCAGGATAAGAAAACAGAGCTTAGTGGATCCAGAAGAGAAGAACTTAAAATTGAAACAGAAAGAGCATTCTTAGACTGAAGGGAACACAACCAAAATATCACAGAATCACAGAATGACAGGGGTTGGAAGAGACCTCTGGAGATCATCTATTGCAACCTCCCTGCCAGAGCAGGTTCACGCAGAGAAGATTGCACAGGAATGCGTCCAGCCAAATTTTGAATATCTCCAGAGAAGAAGACTCCACAACCTCTCTGGGAAGCCTGTTCCAGTGCTCTGCCACTCTCAAAGTAAAGAAGTTCCTCCTCATGTTTAGATGGAACTTCTTATGACCAAGTTTGTGCCCGTTACCTCTCGTCCTGTCACTAGGCAACACTGAAAAAAGACTGGCCCCATCCTCCTGGCACCCATCCCTCAAATATTTAGAAGCATTGATTAGATGTCCCCTGAGTCTTCTCTTCTCCGGATTAAAAAGATACAAGTCCCTCAGCCTTTCCTCATAAGAAAGATGTTCTAGTCCCCTGGTCATCTTTGTAGCCCTTTGCTGTACCTTCTTGAGCAGTTCCCTGTCCTTCTTGAACCAGGGAGCCCAGAGCTGGACACAGTACTCCAGATGTGGCCTCACCAGGGCAGAGTAGAAGGGGAGGATAACCTCCCTTGAACTGCTTGCCACGCTCTTCTTGATGCACCCCAGGATGCCATTGGCCTTCTTGGCCCCAATGGCACATTGCTGGCTCATGGCCATCCTCTTGTCCCCCAGGACTCCCAGGTCCCTTTTCACAGAGCTGCTCTCCAGCAGGTCAGCCCCTAACCTGTACTGATGCTGCCCCAGGTGCAGTGCCCTACACTTGCCTTTGCTGAATTTCATAAGGTTCTGCTCTGCCCAACTCTCCAGACTGTCCAGGTCACGCTGAATGGCAGCACAGCCTTCTGGTGTGTCAGCCACTCCTCCCAGTTTTGTGTCATCAGTGAACTTGCTGAGGGCCCACTCTCTTCCTTCATCCAGGTCACTGACAAATATATTGAACAAGACTGGACCCAGTACTGACCCCTGGGGAACACAACACCACTTGTTACAGACCTCCAACTAGACTCTGTGCCACTAAGCACAACCCTCTGAGCTCTATCTATCAGCCACTTTTCAATCCATCCCACTGTCCATTCATCTAACCCACACTTCCTAAGCTTGCCTATGAGGATGATGTGGGAGACAGTGTCGAAAGCCTTGCTGAAGTCAATGTAGGCAACATCCACTGCCCTCTCCTCATCTATCCATCCATCCAGTCATGCCATCGTAGAAGGCTATCACACATGACTTCCCCTTGGTGAATCCATGTTGACTACTCCTGATAACCTTTTTTTCCTCCAGATGATTTGAGATGACACCCAGACCGAGCTGTTCATTCCTCTTTCCAGGGACGGAGGTGAGGCTGACTGGCCTGTAATTTCCTTGGTCTTCCTTCTTGCCTTTTTTGAACACTGGCGTGACATTGGCTTTCTTCCAGCCCTTAGGCACCTCGCCTGTTCTCCAGGACCTTTCAAAGATGATGGAGAGTGGCCCAGCAATGGCTTCTGCCACCTCCCTCAGCACTCGCGGGTGCATCCCATCAGGACCCATGGACTTGTGGATGTCCAGTTTACTTAATTGGTCTCTAACTTGATCCTCCTCAACCAAAGGGAAGTCTTCCTTCCTCCAGACTTTCTCCATTACCTCCAAAGTCTGGGACTCCCGAGGGCTGGCCGGAGCAGTAAAGACTGAAGCAAAGACGGCATTCAGTAACTCCACCTTCTCTGCATCATCTGTCACCATGGCACCTGTCTCATTGAACAGCAGGCCCACATTTTCTCTAGTTTTCCTTTTGCCTCTGACGTACTTGAAGAAACCCTTCCAGTTGACCTTGAAATTCCTTGCCAGGTTTAATTCCAAGTAGGCCTTGGCTTTCCTTGTTTCATTCCTGCATATTCTGATGGCATTTTTGTAATCTTCCCAAGTCATCAGTCCCTTCTTGCATGTATTGTGAACGTCCTTCTTCCACTTGAAATTCTTCAGAAGCTCCCTGCTCAACCATGCAGATCTCCTGCTTCCCTTGCCTGATTTCTTGCTCTTAGGGATACAGTGATCCTGAGCTTGGAGGAAGTGGGACTTGAATATCATCCAGCTCTCTTGAGCCCCCCTACCCTCTAGAACCCTAGCCCATGGGATTTCTCCATGCAGCTCCTTGAGGAGATCAAAGTTAGCCCTCCTGAAGTCCAAGGTTGCAATCCTACTTGTCATTTTGTGCATACTGCTCATGATCCTAAACTCTATCTTCTCATGATCGCTACAGCCAAGGCTGCCCCCAACCTTCATATCCTCCACCAGTCCCTCTTTGTTTGTCAGTACTAGGTCCAGTAGTACACCTCTCTTTGTTGGCTTCTCCACCACCTGAGTCAAAAAGTTATCATCAATACACTGGAAGAACCTCCTGAACTGTACTTGCCTGGCTGTTTAGCCTTCCCACAAATATGATTCTTATAAGTTTTTTTGCACTCACACTTGTACTCCCAGGCTGCTGGAATAATCTGTCAAACACACAGAGCCTTTCCCCGGAGCAGCAGTGGCAGGAAACAGCACAGGAAAAATCTAATTAGCATCTGCACTTGGCTGTCTCTGGCAAGTCCCCATCTGTCCCATGGGAAGAGACATGGGCGGCTTCAGAATACTTCAGTATGGAACTGATCATGTTGCTGTTTTCTTCTCTGAATGTTATTCCTCCTCTGAAGATAAAAGAGGCCAGGAGCTGTTCAGTATAGCTTCCACACACCACATTCTTGGGTTTATAAAAATAACTCCACATATGGCATTTTTTATATTAGAAATAATCCCTCAGTTTGGAAAATAATTGGTAAGCTTAATTTCCGAATTGAATGTGTATTTATATGCAGAGTCAATAATAACACTGAGTCTGAAACTATTTTCTCCTCATCTATAATGGCTCTTTTCCAGGTTTTCAAATGTCTTTGTACTGATTTTTGCTGTGATAAAGTTAATTTCCTTTACAGTAGCTCTTACGATGCTATGTTCTGGATTTTTGACCAAAACACTGTCAATAACACACCAATGTTTCAGCTATTGCTGAGCAGTGCTTACACAGCATCAAGGACTTCTCTGCTTCTTGCCTTGCCCCACCAGTGAGTAGGCTGGGGGTGGGCAAGTAATTGGGAGGGGGCACAGCTGGAACAGCTTTCCCCAACTGACCAAAGGGATATCCCACACCATCTGATGGCATGCTCACCATCAAAAGACAGAGGAAAGAAGGAGGAAGGGGGACATTCAGAGTGGTGGTGTTTGTCTTTCCAAGTAACCATTATGCATGATGGAGATGGCTGAATACCTGCCTGCCAATGAGAAGTGCTGAAGGAATTCCTCATCTTGCTTTGCTTGCATGGGCAGCTTTTGCTTTACCTGTTAAACTGTGTTTATCTCAACCTACAAGTTTTCGCACTTTTGCCCTTCCGATTCTCTTCCCCATCTCACCGGGGTGCAGTGGACAAGCAGCTGTGTGGGGCTGAGCTGCCCACCCAGGCTGAACTGCAACAGGCTTGCTGTAATGGCACAGTTACCTTCTTATTATAATCATTCATTAATTTTGATGGTCTGTATACAGCATATGAACATATCTGGAACATTTATTATTGATAAGCTCAAGGAGTTCTTGATTCATCTTTCTTTCCTGCTAGAAGTATACTGAAAGACTGTTCAAAAAAGGACTACTTTTGTTTTGTATAAATAGATAAACTGGAGAGAGAGAAAGAAGATCACTGTATTCATATTATTTATACAGCACAGTAGAGGCACCATATACGGTCTGTGTCTTGAAGCTACCTCATTCTGTCTGTTTTCCCTTCGCTAACTAATACAGAGATTCAGGACATTGTTTTGGATATTTGGGGTATTTTCTATATTTTTGGTTTGGGGGGGGGGGGGTGTTCCATTTAAAATTTTGAATTTGTAAATACCAGATTTTTCCAAAAAGCTGGCAGGGCAGTAAATTTCAAGTGTTTATCACGCATTTTCAACCTTCTCTAAGATAAAGACCTCATTAGCTTTACACTGAACTACTCACAGGTTAGCTCAATAGCTCAAGTGGTTTGAAGCCTGACCCATATTTTAACAAAATAAAATTCAGTGGCTGTACATGGTCTCTTTCAAGCAATCTTCCAATCTGATATCGATAGTCTGCATTCGTTAGCCTCTCCTTTTACAATTCATTGCTCAAGTCCAACCAATAATAGCAAAGCACAAAATAATGTGGGGCAGAAAGTCCATACCATTTAAAGCCCAAGAGTACTACTCCAAAATCATGTCTGAACTACATTAGGCAAGTGACAGTAGTCAGAATGACATGTAATTATTACTGGAAGTTCTTCCCTTAATCCCAATCTTGTTCTTTTGCCGCAGTCCTCACTGGAGTATTTCATCATGAAATTTAGTCCTCTCTAGAGCTACTCAGGCAACAAATGCTGTTCCCCCTTGGAAGAGATGCAGCGCAGCCTAAAAGAGCAGGTTCACCTAGAGCAGGTTGCATAGGAATGTGTCCAGGCGAGTTTTGAATATCTCCAGAGAAGAAGAGCTGGCGCAAATCTGTAAAACGCATCTATGTGCTTTTATTTCAAGCAGACAGTAGAATGAACATATTTCTTTAGTGAACACAAATACTTTAATTATTTTATCCCATATTGCAAAGCATTGCAACCATATATCATTACCCCATGTATCTTTTTTTTGGAGGAAGGCGAAACCAGAAAAAGAAAGAGAAAGAGAGATAGCTTGTGTTTTGGTGTATTTAGTTTAATTTATCTCCTGGGATCCAAGAAGGAAAAAAGTGTAAGTTATTCTCAGCATATTTTGACATAATTCTTTTTTCACATTCTCTTTTGTACATTTTTTCAGACTTATTTGTAGTGAAAACTTTTCTCAACTTTGAAGACAAAAGTAAAAAACTTAGAGTGACATGAGCCAAACTGAGCAGGTGTCAGGAAACTGACATGCTGTCACGAGAAAGCTGGGGGAATCGATCCCAGAGCAAGGAAATAACCTGAGCTTTAATTCCTTCAAGAACTGATTTGGCATTAAATGGGATCTGGTCTGATCCCAAAACTATTTTTGCATAATAAAAAACCTCAAGAAATTGTTATAAATGTAAACATTGAAAACTATCTTAACTATAAAATCTTATCCTTCTAGCCCAGCAGGGCTCCACAGACAAACAACTGTTTTGTCAGCATCTTTCATCTCATAAAGTTTCAAACAAGTGTATCATAATTTAAGGTTTAATATGATTTGTACAGGACCAAACATCACATGGACAATGTTCACTGAGATATTCAATCAAGGCTAGGGCATGTGCAAAGAGAGATTTTAGAGTCAGGGATGAGCAGCACTAGTACAACCTGAAACAGTGTCTGAAGATGGCAGACCTTCACTGAGAAGCCAACCCCAGTGCACAACAGATTCTACTCACGCAGGATCATTAGAGAACCAAGAATGCTCCAGCTGTGAAGGGAGAGAAATTCCTCTACAGCCAGTGACTTGAGGTGGCAGATTTCCTCTGGAGCTTCAGTGGATTGATCCTTTTCTTGAGAAAAGCAGAAATAATTCTCACATCTGTCCCCACAGAGAGAAACCTCCTCATTTGTGGTCAAGGACTGCGAAGTGCTGAGAGGTATAAATGGACTAGTGATTTGCAAATAATTGGTTGCTTGGTTCAGCAGCAGGACAAAATAAAAGCAAATGAGCAAACAGAGAAAGAGGCAGAAGAAGTTGCATGCCAAATGAACTCCGCACACATCTCTTATTTTTAAGTTCAGCAAAGAACCTTTTGACACCAAGGGAATTATTGTGCGTTTTCAGGGCAGTTACCGTGATTTTTTACTTTCTTGTTTTGTTTTGAGTATAAGGGACTTTATATTCTCTCCTCCTATACTCTAAAGCCCAGAGACTAAGGTGGCCACCGAAGTGTTGGTGAGCAGGTTTCAAAACCTGTGTTTTGAATCCACTTGACTCAAAAGCAGGGATACTCTGCAAATCAGTTTGTTGGTGTTGGAGGTGAGATTCACTTTGGTTGCATACCTCCTAAGCAAATATTTTTAGTTACTTGAGAGTAAAGCTTGGAGTCTAGATGGTCCCTTACTAGCTTAAGACCACACCTGTAAGAAGGAAGAACACAAACATTCTGTGGCCAGTGAATCTGAGAAATGTGTGCAAAATTCAATGACTTCTTACTTGTTTGCCGGGAATTGGTTTGCCAGAGATTTCTCACTTAAATCAGCAATGTAAGTCCAAATACAGACTCTGAATCCAAAGAAGAACAGATTTTTTTTCTAAACTGAGCACAAGACTGGCATTCAGACTCGGTCTGAAGACCATCTCCTCCTTCAGAAGTTGAATTATATGTTCTAATTCATTTTGTATACCTTCCATAATGTACAGTCTATGTTTACAGAAAAATGTTTCTTGAAGTAAATCTAAAAGGCATTGCTGTGTGAAACAATCACGTATGGGCTGAAAGACAGCAAACAAAATTGAAACAACTCTCTTTTTCTAAAATTGAATGTGCTAACCATTTACTACCAGATAAACAGGTCATACAACTGTGCTACCACTACAGAAAGTGGAGCAACGTGAAATACACTGTTCGCCAGCAGCTACACAGAACGTTTCCAAATTGGCTCCACTACTTTTCTAATACTGCCTTTTTAGCAGTGTTCTGGACTTGCAAGTGCCAGCCTCCATACATAACCAACAAAATTAAATTAAAATAATTTAACCTTTTAAAGCCAGTAATATGCCCAAGTTAGATATATTGGCAGGTAGACTGGTCACAAAATGTACATTTATTTCTTCAGCTTCTACTGTTCATGGTGCTGTGGTTAGGCCAAGTTACCTAAAACATTGGCAGGAACTCCCATTGCCTTAAGTATAGAAATAAATAGGAAAGGATGGATTCAGGACCAGTGGTTAGTTCCCAGAAGAACAGGACCTATTTGGGAGTTGTATGCCCACCATACCCAGCATTATCTTAAGGAATACTGGTATCACAGATGTTGGAGGAAAGATGTCTAAGCATCTGAGATGAAAAGGTGAAGGCAGTGACATAGCTGTGTGCAAACCAAAGAGAGTTAAAAGTTTGTTTTCCTACACTGCAAGGACATCTCACCTGCTAGCAGTAGGGCACACAGGAAAGTTTCAGCTGAAAGACACACACACACAAACCAAAAAAGAAGTGGTAGATTTCACAGTCAAGTAAAAGCCCCAGAGCAGAAAACAGGTTGTAGGAATCTTTTCATATATTCATGAAATCTGATGAACCTAGACACCAATTTGTCAAGCACAAAAAGGAGCTGGTTTAGCAGCTGATTAAAAGTGCTCAAATAAAAGTTTATCAATCAGAAATCTGGAAGGAAAAAAGGAATACAATGGACTTTTTTTAGTTTACACAAAAAAATATCCAAGAGGAGAAATGCTAGAATACTTCCTGAATATATGCAAAATCTCAAAAGTGGAAAGGGGTAGGTTTTAATCCATGTCTAACATGGAGCAGAACAAGAAAACATGGACTAAAAAGGCAAAAGGAGGGAGAGGTATTTTGTTACTGAAATAATCACTTTTTCTTTCCCTACTATACAACACTAGACTGTCCTCCCAATTAAAGTGAACCTCTGAAATTTCTTACTTCATTCATAATATAACAACCTGTGTCCTAGGTCTCTCATAAAGGAAAGTTCGAATCTACAGATTCTTGATGAAAGAAGAAGAGTATTTCTCATTCTCATGGAAAATGTTTGTGCAGAGTGCTAGAACAAAGAAAAATGAGTTTACCTTCCTTCCCAGCCAGACTTGTTATCATCCAAGAACTGAACTCAGGATCAGTTAGGCTTTTTGAGCACCAAGACAAAATCTGTACCATATTTAGCAACTAGAAACACTTAACAGATCTCAGCACAGATTCCCACTTAGGACAGCTCTTCCCTTCCTATTTGTTTTTCTGAAGAACTGTTTCTTCATTTTTCAGAATGCATTCATAAGGGAAACAAACAAGGCTGAAGAATTTAAATCACAGCATTGATAACACTGGATTGCTTTTTATGCAGAAGTTGATTTTTATGCAGTGCAGTCCAGTAACTATGTTTACCACACTCATAGCTGTTTTCTCATAATCATTCGTCAAGTCCACACTGTTTATTAGTTTGACAGCTCTGCAGATTATATGTTCTTTTAAACCAATTCTGGTTCTTATATAGCTCTCTATAACTTTATTAAAGGAAAAAAAAGTGCCATTCAGATTTTACTGCAAGGGGAGTGTTTCTGCCTGATACTCCTTTTATTGGAAAGGAATGGTCAAAAGATGGCGTTTCTTTGGTGCAGTACATTTGCAGAGCTACAGATATACCATAGACTAAGTCTCAACAGCTAAAGCCCTGTGGGCAAAAGGCTCTGAATTACTTGGTAGATTCATGTATGATAGATTTGAGGGACTAAGTTCAAATGTTTCAATATTAAATAGTGGGAAGATACACAAGAAGCAGAAAACACCATTGATCAATAATCAGCTGTTTATGTTCTATGCCTTCAATAATGTACTCCTGCCTGGATTAAGTCTGGACAGAAATCTATCCATTTCTCCCCTTTCCTTACCTCTTCTTCTATCATCCACCTAAAACTGGGGTTTGTATCTTGGATGTTGTGTTGTACTTCAGAAAACCTGACCTCAGTTTTTGGTACTAGTGCAAGCCTCTTTGGAAGTGAAGCCCTTTCCTATAGCTGTCGCATAAATTGATTCAAGTATTCAAGTTTATTTTTAATGATTACTTCCAATAGTTTGGGTATTTTATGTTTTTATAAGAAGAATCTAGCACTCACAGATGGCAGTATGTCTTACCAACTCACTGTGGAGAACCTACACCTCTGGTTCCTCAGAGACCTGATTGGTATCATGACATCCTGACACAGGGCATGAACACCTAAGGTTTGCACGCAGTCTTTGCCTTTACACATGAATTTTGGTAAGTGATATGTATTTTACTGAAATATAGCCAGCTCTAGCCTTAAAAGCAGCAGCTAACAGAAAGCATGTGGAAGCCATGCAGAGTCACTAAGAAAGATGAGTGACAGAGACGGCAAGTGTTTGGAGCAGCATAATTCAGAAATTATCAGAAAAAGGACAACTTTTTGTGTTTGGCTGATCCAGGGTTAGATTCTCAGCCACTGTTCATCTCCTCTGGAGAAAGTCACAAGAAGCAGAGAAAGATGAAACACAGTTTAAGAGGTTGAAAACTGCCCATGATGTCTTTCTGTTTACACAAGAGGTCTGTGAAGACAAAACCATTTTTCTAGGCTGTACAATAACCACACGTGAAAGCTACCAAAAATATCAGTAGGATGAACCATATGGCTACACTGTTAAATCTGATGATAGCTCAGCATTGTTGTATAGGTATTGAGCCATCCTTGTTGTCTGTTTTAGCCTTCCACAAAAGTAATCTTCAAACTCATAACAGCGATGGCTATCATGCCTACAGCTCATATCTCTTCTGTAATTAATTCCTAAGTGTCATGAGACTGGTTTTCTTGATAGTAGCATCAGAATTTGCGATGAATCCCACAGATCCAGAATAAAAGATTACACAGATAAGATGGAAAGATCTTGATATGAAATAACATTTAAGCATGTTGGAACCCACGAGCTCAAGCCTATCATGTTGCATTTAACAGGCATATTAACCTGTTTATATTTAAGTGCAATAAGCTTTCAAGGCAAGGTCCTGCTCTTCTTCTTCATTTTGTTACTCAAACAGAAAAAATTGTTTTTACATCCAGTTTACATTATTCTCCAAAACGTCCAAAAGTACTTTGGTAGTTCTCTCTGCCAAGTTTACATTGGGTGATTAAGAGTTCACAAGTGCACAGACTCCAGCCAAAACAAGTAACAAAGAAAAGTCTTCAACTCAGGTCTGCAAAGGTCAAGAAAATGTTCCAGACCTTAGCTTCTAATTATCCTAGATTGTCTGTTCTCTGACCAGAATTAAATGGGAAAGAAAGATTTTCTTTATCTTCCACATTTGAAAGAGGATTTTCATTTCCCCTCCTTCCCATTAGAATTTTTATCTTTCTGTCAACTTCATAATGAAGATGTCTCATGCAAACATATTTTGAGGAAAAAAAATCCATTGAGATATTCAGGTTTTTGTGTGGTTTGTGTGGGGTTTTTCTTTCGTGCCTAAGAGACAGGGCTGTCAAAGTGACTAAGGAGCAGTCATTTCAATATGGTCTCATACCTTCAGCAAATACCTACAGAACTGAGCCATAATCACAATCACTTCTGTTAGATCCAACACATTCTCTGTTAATAAATAATTCATCACATCATAGAGAAAGCAATGTTCCTCTCTGTTAGTTTGAGCACTTACCCAGGAGGGGCCTATATCCAGCAGGCTGGTGTGAGCAACCAGAAGGTCCACCCTGAAGCCAAGAATCTTATGCAAGTGGGTCCAAATATAACACATTTCCATGAGAGAAATGGTATCAATGAAACACTCCTGGACAGTACTATTCAGAAGAGCAATGCACTTGTGGGAACATTCCCAAACTGTGCTGTAGGCAATTTCACATGCTCAGGAATAAGTAATTGCCTTTCAAGTTGATCAGAAGTCAGACGCCAAGTATATAATGCATTCCATTCATTGTTCTTATTCTTTTTCTTTCTCTGCACCATATTAATTTATACATCAACATTACAATGGTTCCCTAGAGGTAGGCAGCTTACACTCAAGCTTACAATGTTTCATTAGCAAAGTGCTTCCCTGCTCAATTTCATTGGCATCTAACTGCCTCCTCGTCAAACTTCTGTGCACATTTATTATTGTTTGAAGTTTGCTATTTCATACAATTACTTGAAGGTTTTGACCGCTAGGGATAATCCTCTTGGAAATTATTTGTGTAATGACACTCTCACTTCATTGTATTAAATGCCAGAAACTGTATTTAAAACAGCATTAGCCATATGACACACTCACAAAGAGGCTTGCAAGTTGATAAATGTTACAGAGGGGCATAGTACAGGGAATAAGGATCCCCCCAGTCACACCCTCAGGAATGTTCTTGTTGAAATTATATACTTTGTTCCAGTGGTTGGTATCGGAGGCATCCTGCTTCTCTAAATATATTAGGCACTTAAGCAAATAACTGTACACTCCTGGGAGGCTCCACATTCACATTCTGCACTGCTATATAATTCCTGTCATTAGAACTTCAGGCTTATCATAAAGCACATAAGGGACAGACCTAACTAAGGTTCCCATATGACTTCTTCCAGTAGAAGTGTCTCCTGACTTCTGCTTCCTATGTAGAAAGTTTTTAAGAAATAAATTATGTTCCTTCTCACACACAGTTATTTAATTCAATTCATAGCATACAGGTTTATTGCCTGCACTTTGTTTCCACACCTACATCACTTTGGAAGGAGGGCATTCTGGTATTAACCTACTATACAGAGCAAAATTGCCTAGGGATTGTTGGAATAACTGACCCAATACTGTATTAGTCAAAGCTTGAAACTGGTCATAGCATTCACCAACTCTGACATGATCCAGCCTTTTAAGAGAACAACAAATAAAGCCTTGGCTTATGACAGCAAAGTGAGTATCTGTATCAGTTTCAGAGTCAATTTTATCGTAAAAATTAAAATGAGTTCACACAGTACCAAGTCTGAAGTGATGTCTTTTTCTCGGCAGTGCAAACTAAACTCTGACTCAGAACAGATCCCACAAGGCGTTCATGGTGTTGTGAACTCTTTAAGAGAGAATGCTTCTATAACTCCTGCTCAGTGTACTGATCAAACTCCTACCAAGTAAGATTCTTGCTATTAAATCCAAGCACCAAGATGTATTATCTCCCGATTAAATCCTGTTTGTATAACATAGTGCAAAGTATTTAAAAATCAAGCCATTGAATGGCATTTGTGGATGAGTTATTGGTAGGCTTGTGTAAAAATGAGAGAGACATTCCTTGATTCCAAGAAACATATGCATTTGCTTTGGTTTTCATCTGTTGTTACCTTGTGCTCCTCAAAAAGTGCAATTCAGCTATTGACATTTTAATAGAGGTCAGCTGAGTGACTATGGTGGTTTGTCTCAATAATTCTGTTTAATTGTCTGATAAATCCTCAAGTGACAAGAGCAATTGTGCACAAACATAAATCCTGTTTTTCAGTTGCAAACTTCCATCTACTACTGCTAGACCTGGCTTTACTCTTCAATCTATAAACAAAACTCCAGGTAAGTTTTGAATTGATTTCTCAACATATCACTGAAAATGGGGTGTAGTAATGCTTATAGTTGAGAAAGCAGAACCACACACAACTGTTGTGGTATCACTGGTGAGGAATAAGATCACATAACTTCCAACTCTCAGAAACTGATTTCCTTTTGATTAGATAAATGGAGATTTGCCTAATCACTTTGCATATCTCTTCTACTCTCAATGCTTTCCTAACAGTTCTTTTGCCAGCTTAACGTTGGAGGACTCCACACTATTCCCATAAGGGCCAGCTCCCAGGAGTTACACTGGTCACACGGCATCCTATAAAGACCAGAACAAAAGCTTCAGAAGAGACTAGTGTGTGGGAAATCTGACTTACCTTAACTAGCTCAAAATGACTCAGTTCAGAACTAAGGCTTTTCAACCAGAAGGACTAAACTGCCAGTCTATGGAGAGGTTAATGTGAGCTATTCTACTGTTTCCAGACATGTTCCTTGTCTACTTCCATTCAAACCAATGATTAAACTCACCATGGCAGAAGAACTAAGCTCTAGTATAGCATTTAAGCAGCTGAGTTTTTAGAATTTGCTTTGTTTAAGAAATCATTAAAAATGCAGGTAGAATGCTTGTTTTGTTTCCTTAGAAAAGCATAGCTAACGAAAGTGATTTAAAGGAGGCTCTGGTCAATGGCAGCAGAGAGACTGAATTCAAGTGCTGTCTGTCATTCAGGTCATACAGTATATTTATGCTGGTTGAACTTTCATTACTAGAAAACTTTCAGTAAAAGGCTACTAAGAAGATTAGAGAGGAAGGAAAAGAAATACGGATGTTTCCTATCATTAGAAGTTACCAGGACTTGTAATAAAACAACTTGCATCTGTCCTTATCAAGGCCAACAGCTAAAGGCTGGAGAAATTTTTGTCCATATCAAGACAAACTTTATCCTCTTATGGGGAATGTATGGAAGAAGCTAGAAAAGTACCTTTGACTGATGTTAATTGCATCACCTGATGCAGTTCAGATATGGAAAGCATATCCAAAGACATAAAAATCTGGAAAATTAAGTTGCTTTATACACCTAAAATATCCTCTATCAGTGACCTAGCAACATTATTTGTATTTCCTTTTTTCTTTCTTACACCCTCCTCTTCTGTTTTTCCCAATCCAGGCTGAAATTCACTCTATATTTGAAATCCCAGTGTGACATATTCATGGCAAACCAATTTATACAGAGTAGCAAACCAAAAGTCAAAGGGAAAATGGCATGCAACCACAAAGGCTCACTTCCTAATGAGAAAATTGCAGGTCGTACATGGGGCAGGTATAAATCAGTGTCAAGAACTAACACTTCTTCTGTCAACGACTCAGCATTTCTGAACATTTACAAAACACTGCTTGAACTTTGTCTCAGTGCCTTGTTGTCAATGGTAGACTGGAAATTAATTGCTATTTTGACACAAGGAAAGAGGAAAACAACATGTATTAAGATGGATATGTAGATTAGCGTTAAAATGTCAGAGCCTATTAATAGGCATGTCAAACAGCAGTATTCCTTCAGCAAGTGCTGTGACAATGGCTTAAGGAAACTTACTCCTTGTATCACTTATTACAGGCATTACAATCATGTTGTGCCTTCACCTGCACACTCACCAATGTTTCCTAGCTGGTATGGCTCATTTGCAGGAAAAGAACACGTGCTATTCTCATGTGATTACTCTCACACTGTGAAAAAGAAATGTATTGCTTTTGATCAGTAATCTCAAAAGCATCATAAATTAAAAACTATAACTTAGTAGAGTTTCTTTATAAAAGTGCCTTAAAGCAATGCTTGAGCTGATCCCAAATATAACTTTCAGTCTGTATTGGATAGAAAATAGTCTGGAATTGTCACCAAGTTCATGTGGTGACTGTAGTGACTTCCAAAACCAAGTTGAGTATTTGTAGATGGAGAAATTAAGAAAGATAGCAACAGCATTTTTGGTAGCTAGATTGTATCTTTTATTGTGATTTCACAATCATGTTCCAGTCCATAAATTGAGATTCTGAAACTGTTTTGCTAAATTAAGAAAACAAACTGGCAGTGTCATACTACGAGGTGCAGAACACGGTGTTCAGCTGTGGATTAGTTTTGTCTGTTCCAGCTTGTCCATTTTTTCCCTTTCCATTAACTATCTTAGCTTTTAATTCCTATGTCATTTAAAGGGTGAGGGAAAAGCTTCTCATGGAGAGCTGAATGAGGAAGCATGGGACAAGTTTAGAATGGGATTCAGGGGGAAAAAAATTATTGAATGGACAGAAGAACAAGAAAGAACATTAAGTTCATGAGTTGACAAAGTGATTCAGGGGAGAAAAAAAACCAAAACCAAAACAAAACCCAAAATACTAATTGGGAATAATGAAAAGAAAAAGACGGTCCTGTATTTCGGAGGCTATTTCTTAGCTTCTGGGTCAGATGTGAAAAACCCCCACACCCTAGTTACTAGATGTAGCCCTGAACATTTCTTTATTTTTCAAACATTACTTACTTAATTAAAACATCTCCTGTACAACTTTACAAGATTCTGCTTTCCCCTAGCTACTGAAATGCACACAAAATCCTTCTCTTTTAGCAAACAGCACTAAACATATTGCAGATACAATGAAAACATGAATAATTTCTAACATCTCCTCAAAAATAAAACAGTAAAGAGTATTTTATTGCTTCCCCTGTTGCATGTAATACCAAGAGACCAGTGAAAAAGAATATTTTTACATGAAGAATATTTCACTTTCAGAACTTAGAACTGATAAATAGGCACCAGTAGGAAAACCACTAAAACTGCAGTTTCAAACTGGTTAAAATTGCTAGTCAAAAGTTACAGTACAGTGTAGGAAAAAAGAAAGATATGGAATGGCAAGAGTATTTAAAAATGAAACTTATCAGGCTTGTGAATTGAATTATGTTCCTTAGTTATGATTTTCAAAGGGCAAAGGAGAATTTTTTAGAAAAAAATCTTAATCTGAAATTATATACCACAGTTTAACATTAAAGGATTTTTCTTTCTATCTCGTCAATTTTTAAACCCATTTTTGGCTCAAAAACTGAACTTTAAAATCCATTATTTGCCCTACGGTGTTTGGAACTGATATAAATTCCACCAGTACCATAGAAAATTGGGAAACAGTCATGCTGCCAGGCACAAGATAAACGTACTTCTTAAATTTCAGTATCCTTAAAACACACCTAAATGTGACTTCTCATTTTTGGCCAGAGAGTACTATGAAAAAGGCTATGCAACCCTAAGAACACTAGAGATCTGATTAAACACCCTAATTATTGCTAAAGGGACTTTCCACTTTTCAACCACCTGCTTCCATGTCTCTAGTAGGACACAGCTCAAGAGTGTTCACGTATTGCTCTAAAAGAAAGCTCGGAACTCACATAGCCTAGAGAGGTCATATTTAAAAAGAAGATTTTATGGATGAAGTAGCATAATATGTGTGGGAAACAGAAGACATGAAACATGAAGGCAGATGCCACTTCTTTTCTGAACTCCTGTGTTCTCATTTTTGTCTATTCATTAGAAAGTTTTTTCTAATGAAATAGTTAGAATGATTCTTTAGGAGGCATGTTACACCGTGTTTAAAGAAAGACAAGCAACATCACCCCTAGGTAGAACATTCATAAATCAGGCACTGTTTTAAGATATTTAACATTAATTTGGAAGAGATTTTCTAGGTAGTGCATTTCAATTCTTCTGAGAAAGCCAGCTTATACAAGAACACATCACAGTCCATTTTAAATCAAGTTCTCAGTCCAAAAGACTATTTCAGAATCTCATGAAAATTTATAACCATTATATCTGTGTCAACGTTTTGTTCACCTTAAATAGGCTTATTCTTTTCCCAATATTTGCCTTCCTACTCTTCTTTTCTTTCCCTCATCATCAATGTATGGGGAACAGTACTGCCCCAGTACTCTTTTTGACGAAGATAAGCAAGCTTACTGTGAACACATGGGTGCTTGATTAATGACAAATGGTAAAATATCTATTAGATCCTCAACAAAATAACAGACACAGAGTTTTACATGAGGTCATGCTCAATTTCTAAAGATCCTTTTCATTCTATACTTATCAAATTGTTTCATAGAAAGATTAGATCATTCCACTGCTTTAAACCAGAAAATTGATTTGTTGATTTTTAATGGGAATATTTTTAATAGGAATTTTTTTAATCAGACCACTGAGATACTCTGTTCTATAGCAACCCATCTGCCCACATTAATTTCAAAAGTTCAGTAGAAACATTGTAAAAGAGATGCTTGCAAAGGGAAAAACAACCTTTAACTAAACCAGAAGAGATTATGAGTGTCATTATAATTCTACAGGCCTCAGCCTTGGAGAAACAGGTAAAGGTTTTAGGCTGCATATATAAATGGCAGTGGTAAGAACACCTCTATTTCAGGCTCCATAAGGTCAAGGTTGCTGTTGATTATCACTGCTCTGACCAATTCTTCCTTGCTAGTGAGCAGCAGATCCAGGGCTAGATCACAGCAGGCTGGTCCATCCAGCAGCTGTCTTATCCGTGACACCATTCAGAAATCTCTTGGATGGTTCATGTCCTGTCAGGTTTCCCTTGCAGGAGATGTCAGGGAGGTTGAGGACAACCAGAAGAACCAGGGGCAGTGATCCGGGGCTTCATCACATTATTTAAAGAAGCTTCATCCACTTCCCCCCCTCCAAGGTGGTTAATAACAGACCCCTGAGTGTCACCCCTTTTCCTGCCCTCTTCTCTGGCTCTCACCCACTTGCCATGGCCCACCTGTTGCACATCCTATAATGGATCTCCACACAACCCAACTGCTCCTTCACACATTAACGCCCTCCATGTTGTCATGGTCTCCCTCTTTGAAGGGCTTGTACATGTCCATCACATATTCTGGTCATGCAAGCTATCCTACCATGTTTCTGTGACAAGAAGAGTGTCTCTGACTACATTAGTAATAAAAGGGTGAACAAGGAAAACGTAGGCCCATTGCTGAAAGGGATTGGTGTTTTAGTGACAGTAGACACACGCAGGGCTAGATTTGAATTCAGGTATTTACCACAGCTTGAAAGAATTTTCTCATTCAATAACTTTCTTTTAGTCTTCGGAGCTGTCACTGTATTTAGAAATATTCAAGTGTTATTGTGCAGCATTTCCCCGTGACTTCACTAAGCTTCACAGTAGGCAAGTACAATTAATGTAATGGGCAATTACATTTATTGTGGATGTGGAAGATGGTATTTTTTTCCTCTTGAAAAAAAGCAGATCCAAGTAAACTGCTGAAAGAGAGATGTCTCACAAGACTCTGTTCTCCCTTGTTCTGACCCAGGACTCATAAAGGACATGCCTTCCTGCTCAGATTGAGTTATTTCCATGTATCTATTTGGTTGTGCATGTAAAATTGGAGACAAAACTACCTCTCTTGTTGCAGCCCAGTAAATATAAGTTTTAGCATAACTAAGGTTTGTACTACTGGGGCAGGGTCTCAGGACACCTCTGGCCTGAGAGCTGACCTGAGCTCTTTTAGCTTTTTTAGCTGAGACAGCAGCTCTCAAGCAGTCAGGTAACTATGAACTAGATTTGATTTAGTTATTACTTGGTTTATAATGGTAACAAGTAGTTGTTCTGTGTGGACTGAACTGTCTGTGACTGTAGACTAAAACGTCATGTGGCAGAGTGCAGATATGGGACCAGAGGGACCAGCCTTTGAGCATAGATCACGGTGGTCCCCAAAGGGGTACAGCCTCATGTTTTTCAGGTAAAGCCAGTTTTGTAAATGACAAACAGAAAGAGAAAGATTGAACAACTGAGAACCAACAGAAAAAGATACAAAACAAACCAAACAAACAAACAAAAAAGTCCAAGCAGATTTTGCTAAGAAACTGATAAAATAAACCCTAGTGGATCCAAAACTGAGAAGAAAGAAGTCCCCTTCATTAAATCACAGCGAGGAACCTAGGATGCTGACAACTTCCCACAACCCCCACTTCACAGTTCCCCCACTTCACATTTGTTGTGGTTTAAGCCCAGACAGACTAATCACCACACAGCCGCTCACTCACTCCCCTTCCTCAGCTGGACAGGAGAGAGAAAATATGAGGAAAAGGTTCATAGGTCAAGATAAGGACATAGGGAGATCACTCACCAATTACCATCATGGGCAAAATAGACTTGACTTGGGGAAATTAGTTTAATTTATTATCAATCAAAACCAGAGTAGGATAATGAGAAGTAAAACCAAATCTTAAAAAAACCCCAACACTTTCCCCCCACCCCTCCCTTCTTCCTGGGCTCAACTTCACTCCCGATTTTTCTACCTCTTCCCCCCGAGCGGCACAGGGGGACGGGGAATGGGGGTTGCGGTCAGTTCATCACACGTTGTTTCTGCCGATCCTTCCTCCTCACACTCTTCCCCTGCTCCAGCGTGGGGTCCCTCCCATGGGAGACAGTTCTCCATGAACTTCTCCAACGTGGGTTCTTCCCACGGGCTGCAGTTCTTCACAAACTGCTCCAGCATGGGTCCGTCCCACGGGGTGCAGTCCTTCAGGAACAGACTGCTCCAGTGTGGGTCCCCCGCAGGATTGCAAGTCCTGCCAGCAAACCTGCTCCAGCGTGGGCTCCTCTCTCCACGGCTCCACAGGTCCTTCCAGGAGCCTGCTCCAGCATGGGCTTCCCACAGGATCACAGCCTCCTTCGGGCATCCACCTGCTCCAGCGTGGGGTCCTCCATGGGCTGCAGGTGGATATCTGCTCCACTGTGGACCTCCCTGGGCTGCAGGGCACAGCCTGCCTCACCATAGTCTTCACCACGGGCTGCAGGGGATTCTCTGCTCCGGCGCGTGGAGCCTCTCCTCCCCCTTCTTCTTCACTGACCTTGGGGTCTGCAGAGTTGTTTCTCTCACATATTCTCACTCCTCTCTTCTCCGACTGCCTCATCCCGTTTTTTTCCCCACCTTCTTAAATATGTTATCACAGAGGCGCTACCACTGTTGCTGCTTAGCTTGGCCTAAACCAGTGGCAGATCCGTCTTGGAGCTGGCTGGCATTGGCTCTATCAGACATAGGGGAAGCTTCTAGCAGCTTCTCACAGAAGCCACCCCTGTAGCCCCCCCGCTACCAAAGCGCTGCCACGCAAACCCAATACAACCCACGGACATCTGTATCCTGGGGAGCATTTGAAGGGAAAGCAAAGCATCAGAAGAAAGGACTGCAACCTAAGAGAGCTTCCCTTATAATAGCTTTTAACCATACTGTTGCTATTGAGACTTGTTTTCTATTAGACAGATAATTTAGACTTTGAATGTCAGTATTTTTGCTTGAGCCCTGCTGTATTGTCCTTCCAGCAGATATAGGGGTTGTTAAAGTCCCCCATGAGAACCAGGGCCTGTGAACATGAAGCTTTTTACAGTTATTTGAAGAAGACCCCATGTACTTCTACCTGATCAAGAGGTCTACAGCAGCATTCACATTGGTGTGCCCAATAACCTTTGCCCAAAAACTCTCAACTGACTCCTGACCCATTCCAAGGCAGAGCTTCATGCGGTTCCGCTACTCTCTCACAGAGAGGGTCACTCCCCTCATCGCCTTCCCAGACTGTCCTTCCTAAGAAGCCTGTACTCCTCCATCACAAGACTGCAGTCATGTAAGTTTTCACCCCATGTCCCTGTGATCTCAGTGAGGTCAAGGCCCTGTAGCTGCACAAAGACTTCTCACGTCTCCTGTTCATTCACCGTGCTGGGTGCATTTGCGCAGGGGCATTTCAGACCGACACCCAAGCATGCTGTTTCCCCAGAAGAAGCTTGAGAGCCTTCTCCATAAGGCTATTCTCCAGGTACCTCCTTCTTTAAGAGCCTATGCTTGAAGGGATTCCAGTTCAGCTCTGTTGTGTTAATTGCTGTGTTTTTTCTATTACCATCACTCTGGACGCTTGGCTCACCCATCCTATCCCCAAATCCTTACAAGTTATCACTCCCTTTTCTGTTATTTCTAGTTTAAGGCTCTCCTCTACCCGGTTGGCCAGACTGTTGGCAAACATACTCCATAGTAGGGAAAACAGCACGAATACTGCATTTGGCTTAGTTTCTTTCAAAGCCATCTTAAGTTTCTGCATTCAGAGATCATCTTGCGCCATGCATTTACATTCATATTTTGTCATCTTTAGCTGCCACAAAACTTCATATAAGTTGCTAAAACCTTAATAACACACTTGGATCTGAATTTTTTGCTACAGGGGTTTAGCCTCCAAAATTCTTACAAAGGCAGTTAAAGCAGAATTTAGTTATGTAATGGGAAATTTCCAAGCAGTACAAATCTTTAAGATTAAATGACATATATGGAAAAATTGCAGGTGTTGAATCTTTTAGCCAGGTATGCCCAGATACGTGTTACAATACTTGGAAACAAAGTAAGAGCAACAACAACAACAACAACAACAGTAATAATATTCCTGCTTAGGAAAAAGAAAGTGGAGAAAAGAAGGGATGAGTTGGCTGAAAACGCATGGGCATGTGTTTGGCAACACCTTCCCATTCATTGCTGCATTTGGAAATATGTTTCCTAGCCAAAATTATAATGAAGAAAAGGTAGAGAAGTAATGGCAACTGAAGAGTTGTCTGAGTTAAAGAATAATGCACATCTCAGATCTTAATTTTCCATAGTCAGTGAGTCCAGAACTCCTCTGGACTTCTTTTTCTTTTATTGCTACCAATAAAACCAGTTGGGGAAGAATCTTACAAACAGTAAGCTTCTCTTATAAAAGTATCCATGCTTGTCTGGAAACACAAATTGAGAAAGCAAAATACACCGAAGATTCCGTTAGGTTTAAACAAGCAGGGAGATGATTCAATTTCTCCTGGAAAATAAATATTGCTGTCCTATAAACATGTCCCATACTCACACAGGATATATGCATCTTTACCATGGAGTCACATTGCATTTCAATGCCTTTGTAAGGTTTTTACAAAATGCAGCATTTTTCTCAGAGAACTGTGAAAGGCGGGATTGAAGAACTAGAAGTTACCGTTTCTGGATTTCTTTCCTACTTCTCTCACGAAGCTTGTGAAATTTACTTTCATCTATTAGAATACCCTAGGTTGTTCAACTGCATTTTGAAAATAGTATTCCCCCTGAACCCTTATTGTGAGATGTCCGTGCTTTAAGTTTGTTGTATGAACATGTAGTCTAGCAGCTTAAAACAAGAGTAAAAAGGGGGACCTAGCTGCAGCTTTGTTACAGGCATCACCCAAGGAACAGGCTGTCATCATGTATGCCACCTCCTCTAGAAGCTGGACATGCAACATGCCAATTCTTTATTGCACATCACTTCTCCTAAGCTGCTGCCTCACCTGGTTAGCTGCAAGGGCTAGGAGGACCCTGATAACATCCTCCACAGTTGTGGTTATGTCTTCCTCCATCTAGACTATTTGTCCATCTCTTCATGAATTGTAATTCATACAATAATAGAAAGTACTCTCCTATTTGGGTGGAGGAAAGGTATTCCAACAAATAATACATTAGCAAAAAGAAAGGCAAACATTGCCTCAGAAGACATTTACACAAAGACAAAGTGCTGTTGCGCTCTTCCCAAAAATACAAATAAAGTTTCCACTTAATAAGCTGTCAGTTCAAGGAAGAGTTAAACTCTATTTCTAAGACTTAGCCTGTGAATGTTTATTTCAGATGGAAGATGTGGTATGTTTGAACCAAAAATGTGTCTTTAGTTCACCTACCAAACTAGCCATGGAAAAAAAAAGAAATCCGCAAGGAATTTTTTTTGTTATTCCTTGACAGAATAACATAATTAGAGTCACCTCATGCCTGTGATTTCCTAGCCAATGCAGGAATAATTACTTGACAAATATAAACTCTGAGTCTCCAGTTTCTTTGCTGGTAATTCCCTGACAGGGAAAAGAAAATAATGCATTTACCAATAGCCCAAGATCAGGCAATATGGTAGTGTCAGACTGTTTTACTTTGCCAGGATGACAGCCTTTTTAAAATACTGCTAATTGCACAGTAATGATTTCTCATTAAACAGGCCATAATTCAGCACAATGTCTCCGTCTTGAGATTTTCCTGTTTAATTCATTTGCTATACTTACTAAATATAGTTTGAATATTGTTTTGTTTCTCATGGAAGATGTTGAGACCATCTTGGTAGATAGGGCAGAAGTCAGTAATTCAGTTGTGGACAGTGAAGACTTAGAGCTGCACTGGGGCTTGATATGTTAAGGACAGCCGTCAGAGTACAGAGAGTTTGTAGGTTGGAAGGCACAATTGCTTCTGCTCAAAATGTTGGATATAGTGAAATGCTCCCATGAGTACTCATGGGTTTCTACTATTAGTCTCAAAATACTGATTTGGATATACCAAATTTAAATAACTGGAAATGCCAGAGAGATTGTAGTTTTCCCTACCGGAAACAAAAGCCAAAAAAAGGAGAGGTCCTCAGGTTAAATCCACAGAAAGGCTAAAATCTAACTACAAATCAGAATGCTTAACATCTTGGCTTAGGAGTTGCATACCCATTTTGAAAAAAGAAGTCCCTTACTCCCTCCAAGTAAATGTTGTAGTCTTAGCAGGGGCAATTATCACCATCTTTAAGATCCAGCTGGACACGGACCAGCTTTGTCACTTCTTTAGCTTGACTTCCCTGAAAGGCTTTTTAACTACATCCACCAGCATATGGAAAGGGCATTAGTAGCATTTCCCTTCATTAAAAGATAGAAAGACACAAAACTGGAAGTAACGTCACAAATGTGACTATTATCAGTTTAACTGAGTTCAGACCTGAGTGGATCCAAATCTGTTTGTCCAGTCTATCCAGAAAGGTGTCTAAAGCCTCAACTACATACCACTTTGAGGTGGAGACGGTCTTGAAAGCTCCAGCTAAGGTTGCCCAGTTTTACTGACTGAGGGAGGGCACGAGTTACCACATCACTGAAACCACGCAGGTGTCAATGGAGTTGAGATGTGTGATGTATCGTGAATAGAGACGTAATCAATCCCCTGCTCCAACATCTGCTCATGGCATTCCTTTAAGTGTCTGAAGATGAATACTTGAAGTCCCTTGAGGCTTATTTGGGAAAGACACAGAAAAGATGCATGTAGAAAAAAAAACAAAACCAAAAGCAGGTTCAAACCAAAACCATCCTCACCATTTTCAAGCAAATGTTCTAAATACAAAACACAATGGTGGGTATCACAAAGAAGATAAAGACTGATTTTTTTGGTTCCAATAAAAAGAAGTGGGCTCTTGAACTTGTACTTTATTCAACATATTTTATTCCATGCCGTGTTTTACTCACCATATTGTACATTTTAATTCATCAGAATATTTTCATTTTATTAATTGGGACATATTTAATTCAGCAACAGCTCCTTGCAAATCTTTCTCTGTTGCAGGGTGAAGATTGCCAGAAGAGCTTTATGCAGCTGAAATTGCTAAGCTCCTCTATTCAGTAACTGTGCATAGACTGAGCCCAGTTAAATACCAAGTACACAGGATGTAATTATTCTACTTTGACAAAATTATGAAACTGAGAACAGATAAGAAATCTCTATATACTGCACCGGTTGTTTTTCCTGATTTGGTCTACCAGTTTATAACCACAGTAGTTGAAATTGAAAGACAGACCTTTGCTACCTCTGACCTCTTCATAATTTAAGCTATATTGTATTTTGGCCATACACGGAGCAGTTGAAAAAAACAACAGGAAAAAAGATGCTGGTAAAGTTTTTACTGTGGAAGACACAGCACAGCAGTTATGTGCTTGGAGACTACTACCTGAACAATATGAAAACCTATCAATAGAAAAAGGCAAATAAACAAGAAAGTCATCATTAATTAAATTGAAACAAGCTTCTTGATATAATCTTACACCTTTTAAATGAATATTCTCAAACTCAAAAGTTATGGGCTACAGGTCAATTCTTCTGAAAAAGTATGAGCTATGCTTACAAAAATCCTCCCTCTCCTTAAAGTGTGCATCAGTCAACAACGACAAGCAGGACTGCATGAACTCTTGCAAAGAAACAAGGGAAGGAACGTTCTACAGAGCAGAGACCTGCTCTTTCTCTCCATACTGCCTTCAAGTAAAAGTATGCTCTGTGAAATTTATTGTGTGCAGGATCATCACTTTATGATGGAAGCTTAACACCTGTTCCAAGGAATGTGTGGCCAAAGGTCCACAGCTGCCCCGGTTCAATCCCAAAAGCAGCAATTATAAGCATTATTTTCAAATTCTTTTGTTAAAATATTCTTATACTTAGACAAAGAAGCTTTAGTTTTGAAGAAAACAAATGCTTCCTATTGAATTACTCTGGAAAGTTTTGCAAAGTGGTTATGTAGAGCTTTTAATGGAGAAAGGTCTCAGTTACAAAGGCCTTGTCAGATGTCACTTTTGCTTTTCTGCAGTAAAGGAACACAATCAGAATGTTATAAAATTATTTTCCATTCCTGGAGACAGGCTTATTAAACTTGAGCAGCTTACCTTTCAACTAAATAATCTCAGACAATTTTTATAGGTTATACATGTACTATGCCTGAGCTTAGTAGCTTAAATATTTTACAGCACTGCTTCTCCTGTTTACAAATATATTTTAAAGTTCGTCTTTCCGACTTCTGTATAGAGTTTCAGAAGGACACTCCCTCATCACTGCTGTCTTGAAGCTAACAGTATCCCCCTACACACCTACTCTTCTGAGTCTCTCAGTAAGTGTTGAACTAGAAGTGACCTTGGGACTATGTCTCACAATGTCTTTCCTCCTTGGTTTTTTGCACATCCAGATTCTCTGAACACCATCTCTTTGCACTGGACCTTAGCTGCACAGACTTCATATTTTACACTTTACAATTTCATCCTGTTCTTACTCTGTTTACCACAGTTACCTTGATCACCATTCACTTCTACCTGTGGAGCACAGAGATATTCCTATACACCAGTGATGTCTTCTAATTTTATGTCCTTTAGAAATTTCCCAGTACCTTCACCATGTTGTGACTGGCACATCAATGAAAACATAATACAAAATCATCTGAAAGATCAATATTCAAACTTCACTAGACAGCTACATTCCAGCTGATATAAAATGCTAAGGTAGATTAAATGTAGTATGTTTTCTGTTTGAACTCAAATTCTCGTGTCTTCTACCTTCCAGTAGTACTCCACCTTTTCACCAGGTTTTACTCCCTTCCAACAGGAATATATATGAAGCCCTGTCAGAAGGCTTTCTTTACTTTCTGATGTTTTTCAGTTGCTTGTGTGCTAATCAAAGTGCAGCTATTTCTTTAACTTCTATGAAAAAAAAAAAAGATTGTCACATAATTACTGGCACTACTCCAAGGACCAACCTTGCACTGCACTGAAGTCAGCAATCAATTTTACTGTAATATGATTTAGGTGTTGCAGGGTATCATGTTTCCTTCATGACAGCTTTGTGACTGAGTTGAATGAGGAGATTTGGAAGGGTTTAACCTATCTGAGCTGCAGCATACAGTATCTCTGAAGGATTTACATCAATTGGTCTAACACACAAATCTAAATATAGAACTCAAGGTGCTGTGTTACTCCAATGATAACCTAAGTATTTATTCATTGAGTGTGAATGTGATCATCTCAGAAATGGTGGTTATGAGACCTGAGGGTATTTCTTGTGGTGAAGATGATAAACCCTTTTATTTCAGTACTGCATCACTTCTTACCATGGAGACTTTTTTCCTAATGTCCGGTTTAAATGTCCCTTATTGCAATTAAAACTTTCTTCTCCCACCTCCCACGTAGACTAGCATCCCTTCCTTTTTCAAATAGCCTTCTAAGTGTGTTATGACTTCTATTATGCCCCTTTTTTCCAACCTTTAGCTTTTCTTCTATAATCTGAAAAACTTCAGCTCATTTCATTGCTCTTTATAGGTCATATTTACAAACCCTTTATCATTTTAATTTTTTTCCCCAAAATACACTTTGGAGTGGCTTTGGGGTTTGGGGTTTTTTTGTTGTTGTTGTTATTTTTTAATAGTTCTGAATCAAATGTTATATTCAAAGAATTATGTTGCCAGTGAAGTGTAGGAAGCTTGAGAGTCTGTAATTCTGTGCAGCACTGTTGTAATAACATTCTCTCCTGGACTGTGTTTTTTCTGCTCCCTGACTTTTGTAGAATGATCACTGATTTTTTTACAGAATATGTGATTTTGTTTCCTAGTATTTTTGGCAGAACTCTGCAGCTATACCTCCCTTAAGTTTATCTTTTAAGTTTATTTTTATTTGTATTTTACATCAGGCATTTCTATGGGTTTAATTGTTCTCTTTTTCTAATTGTTAGGGAACAAAAAACCAATAGGTTGTTATTCCTTTGTGAGATTGTTGTTATTCCTTTGTGAGATTGTTGTTATTATTCTTAGAAGAAAGACCTTGTTAACCAAGTCACTAAACACAGGGAGATGGAAAACAGCATAAACATCTTTTACAACAGTGCCTATAAACAGAACTGCAGAACTGAGCAATTCTTAATTAGATGACCAAACATGATCTTAGCTTCTGTTTTCACCTGATAACCTTAGCCGCTCTCAGCTTTTTTTGGAGAAGCCTGTTCAGCCAAATATTACCGTGCTTACCTTTGTTCTCACTCTGAATGGTTCTGTGATGTAGTTAATGAAGAATTACCGAGCAATGAAGTTTGTAAAATTAAAATTTGAAGTAAAATGCTGTAAATATTGAACTACAAATAAGTCTAAAAACAGGCAAAAACTTTGCCTGATTCAATAAAAATTCTTAATAGATATGTTAGACTAGAGTCTAGACTAGAGTGTCATTTTGTAACCTGTTCTTTGCTACATTCTGCTTGGAATCACAGGGTCCATGGTTTCTTTACTTTTTGATCAACCATGAAATGACAATGAACTTTCTTTTGCACAGTGCCTCTCATTCCGGAAAAAAAATTAAGTAATGCACCCTTGTTTAACAACAATTCCTGTTTTATAGAGATGAAAACAGGAACTGTGCAGACCCTGAGAGAATTTTGCATTAGCCCTTCTCCTTAATTCTCAAAAGGTTTTTTCCTTCACTTCTACAGTATAACCCAAAAAAATTACTGTCCATTTGGAACCACTGGATCTGTGTTTGTGCTGTGCCTTTTTCTTCTGGAGGGCATAAACTCCTCTTGTCAGGCCACCTGAGCACTGAAAATCTGCAGGAGCAAGGGTTTTCAGGGACAGCAAAACCCCTTTTCCACCTCCAAAGGCAACTTCTTCAAGACAAATTGCTGAGATGATTCCTTAAATCAAGGGAAATGTGAACTGTTGCCATACAGAGCATGGCCCAAGCAAATTAAAACCTTTTCAGGAAGGATGTCTGTCTGGATAACTTAGGGATGCACGTTGTCTTTGTGCTGAATTCCTCAATACTTGCAGTGTATCTTTTCTTCTCCAAATTTCTGTGCCATGAATAAGCGACTCGAGTTGCTTTATCATTAACTTAAGCTCTGGATTGTAGGAGACTTATCAAGCACCAAAAATGAAGTTTGTAGCTGAGCAATGAATGGGACTTAAGTTTCCCAAATCTTCTACAAACCAGAAAGGACCCAAACAGTTATTTATGTCTCCCTTCATGGTAATGAAGGGTTTAATGAAAGAATAATATCACTTAGAATAAAAACCACAAAATTAACAAAACATCAGAAGTGAAACAGTATACTCCACATGATAAAAAGAAATTACTAGACAGGAAAGCAGTGTAGAGAAAAAATACATTTCTGATATATGTGCATGTGTTTGTAAGTTAGAACAGAGAAAGGGAAGATAATAAGGAACTGAGATTATTAAATTGCACTGTGCAGAAGAGACACACACATCACTGTAAACACGGTTAGAGAGATTAAGGCTGGAGTTGCATTATAGTAGAATACCTGTAATAAAGGTCTCTGGTGCACACTAGCACCAACAGAGACTCACTGGACCATTGTCTGAAGCTTTAAAAAGCTAAAAGCCTCATAGTATCTGGGCTTACAACATGCACAAATGGGTCTATAATGAATCATGTGCACATCTCTGCTATCCTCAGAGTCAATGATCTTCAGAGTTAATGAAACTGACAATGAATGTATGGAAATTAGGAATGTAAACCCAAATTTTAGCTCCATTACTCTAAGAACACCTTAACAAGGCTTTAGAAAGTGATCACTAGAATTCTCACCCTGTTAATTTTACTTTACATTTAAATAGAGACTGATAGCAGAAGAGATTGTGCTTTATTTTTTCGCAAAGGTATCTGTTGCAAAATCACTGTATGAGCACATGTGAAACTTAGGTATGTCATGCTGTCTATCCAAGAATATTCCACTACTGAACTGACACACACAGACATTATTTTCTCCTAAGTGGTGCTCTAATTTTTGTAAATTTATGTAAATCACACATGAAATTACATAAATTATTTAAATTAATCCTCAATCCCATTAAAAAGCTATTGAATGAGAACATCACAGAATCACTAAACAAAGGGAAACTTGGAAGAGAAATATCCATTATTAGCACTGATGATTTTGCCAGATTCTAAACACAATTTATGTTTAAAAAAAAAAATAAATCAGTGACTTTGAACACAAGCAGTAATATTTATTAGATTCTAGAAGAAAAGCTGAAGTTTTGTGTCTGTTAACCTGAACATCAACAATACATGTTAATGGTTCAGGGAAAATTAAATACATCACTGCAGGGTTTTAATTGATAATTTTTTACCAGATCTTCATCTTTTTGTTGAAAGACGCAAAGATCCATCCAAAAAGAGTATCATATTATTCAAAAGGAACCTTATTAGCACATCTGCAACTAAACCATACTCTTTCATTTTCAAAAAGTGCATAAAGTCATAGTAAGAAGAAAAAGAAGTCTCATTGATTAGTGTGAGATCAGTTTGTGAAAGATGGAACTGTACATGTTCATGGCCAAATTTCTTCTATAGGTAAGATAATGTCAGTGCTGAATTACAAGCATACTTATCAACTAGGACATGTAGACTGTTGCAATTTTTAAAAATGAATTTTCATAAATGGACCAAAGTGTTAGACAGATTATTCCAGAAATAAAGGAGTCAGCTTGAACCAGCTGGGGACAAGGAAAGAAAAAGAAGGAGAAAATAAAATCTTTGTGGCAGTATTGAAATATGCAATATCTATAATAAAATCAGTGTGCCTTTCCAATGGATTTGGAAGTACTCTAGAACAGGACTACAACTACTTTGTTTTATTCATGGGGAAACTGAGGTAGAGAGGGGAAAGTGGAGAGTGTGGGCACACTTAATGACAAGTCCAACAGCTCTGCAAGGAGCAAAATCTTTATTTTGCATGTGCCATCTATTTGACCTGACTATTACCTCCATGAGTTTGTAACTTAAAGCAGTGAACTCTTCCAAGGTCTGCCCACATAAGATCAAAAAGGTTTTTCTTCTTGATCAAAGTAACAGTGAAAGCAGAAGAGAAACATTAATGCACAAATACCACCAAAGAATGTGGCACCTTTTTATTTCATATATTCAAACAAAGTCAACAACATTTCATTTGTTTCCTTTTTTTGAATGTACATTGCCTATGTGCATAGTTTTCAGTATTCTTCATTTAACTATGGAAAAGAAAGTTTGGATTAACTGCACATAACATGAGGGGAAAAAAAGGTAGCCTTAAACAATGAGGACTTCATGTTGTTCTCTGTTCCTAATAGGCATCTGCTTTTGTCTTTGCTGAGCTTCTTCAGAGTAAGTTTATGCTATTTCATGAGTTCAGGGAAGAAGTTACAGTCTCTATTCACAGAGCCTTATTTGATGGCATTCATGTTCATTTGAATATGGTGTTAGCTTTGGGCACACTAATGATAGGAACTGTTTTAAACTCCAACTCCATGCAGTAATGGGGGTACAAATGGTAAAAAATGTCTCAGCCCATATAAACCCATAGCTAACAAACTGCACAACATGGTCTTTGTGTCTGGAATGTGACTTAGAAATACTCATCAGCGTGTGTGACTAAACATCCCCACATAGGACCTAGAACCATATACCTGGAAGCAAAGAAAGTGGTGCAAACTTGTATCTACTCTCCGTATTGTATTATTGCTTATTCTCCTTCCTGTTAAATTAAAAGGTCAAGCAAGGCACTTCCTAGGGTACTTGCTGACACATGGCTTCCTGGAGCAATTATGACTAACAAACTTTTGCACAGCCTGTAGGGATTCCTAATGAGCATTTATACAAGCACAGAACAGGTTAAGCAGTTCATAAATTAAGGAAGCATAAAGACCACCACCTAATAATTGGGGAGTGAAAAATGCTACAGACACTTGTGAAGGATGGCCCAGCCTCCTGAGCTCTGAGGCCCAAGGCACTGTAAAGTAGCCACATGATGCATCAAATGAGACAAGAACATGCTTAATAGACCTCCTGTGAGAAAGGTCCCCAATTAAACAAGATAACCCTTCTATGCCGGCTGGCATTTTATAGTGTGCACAATAATGTTTAAATCCCCCTTTTTTTGCTAGGCAAAGCATATTTGACAGATTCAGTTCAAAATTGAAATGAAAAGAGTCTCTGCTGTTTAGGAAAGGTTAGGAAAATGCACACATCCAACATGCAGTTACAAAATAAGACACAGATTCCTAACAGTCATGCAAGGGTTGCTCAGCCTTTGGGTGGCTGCTCATTTACATTTCAATAGGTGTTTGCATTTCAGTGGTGGTAGCCCTGAAGGCCTGATATGTACCATGGAGATGGATGAGTATAGAGGAACTCTTTCTGCTAATAGTGGAACCAACCAGCTACATACTCCATTTTGCTCATGGTTTGTATCTAGCAGGGTAAAAACCCCATCATCTTGTGCTAAGTATTTTGGGAAATGCAATGAAGTGTAAGTAAAATGAGGAACAAGTTTCCCATGTAGTACATGTTTACCACTCAGCCTTACACAGTGTTATACCCTAGCCAAGGGGAAAAAACCAAAAAGGTCCTGTAAATATTTCCAAGTGGAATAGAAGGAGGAAAATGGGGAGCAAAGAAAATAACAAACCCTCTCAGTTGAACTGTGGAAGATAACTTTGTACCCCAGCATTGTTAGAGGACATTCCTTGTCACTTGTGCAAGCAGCTGGAAACATAAACACTGAATGATTTGGGGCCACAATCTTGGTAAGCATAGAGGCTGTTCAATAAAGTAACATGATGAAGTTTACTCAGAGTAAATGACATGCCTGAAAGTAGAAAATAGGTATCATTCTGATTTGGTATCAAAAAATAAGGTGAGATTATAATTGTATCATTACCTTCCTCGCTTCCCATGAAAAGATTGATATTTGTGAGAAAATATTTTCCAATACAACAATAGAAGGTAATTAGCAATTTAATATCCTTTCTAGACCTAAGAAAAAGAAAGGTAGATGAGTTATTGAGTAATAACTTGTGAAGGAATATTGGTTTGGATGGTAACGTGAATTTATCAAGGGAAATGGATGAAAATAGAACCATTAAGGGAGGTCTGGAGAACCGGACAGAGAGGACATTATTAAGTTATATAAAACAATAATTTTGAATAAAAATGCATACACTGTTCAGTGTATTTATTTCTATATTTAGAGCTCTGTTGTGAGCCCAAGCACTGTGTTTGTGGGATGGTCATACCACCATGCAGGACAGAGAAGGAGAGTGAGTTAAGGAGTCAGAATCAGACTAATTCGGGGAGGAATCTCCCCAAGGAAACACAGACTCATGAGAAACTGGAAGAGACAACTTTGGGGGGAACAATACAAGGGTGGAAAGAAGCAGCTATACAGTGATAGGCTTAATTTCTAACAGGAAAATGAGGAGATGTGACAGGACCAAATGGAGGCCCTAGAGTAGATTTCGCAATTTCTCCTTGTTAAAAGTAATCAGACACTATCATGTCAGCAGGCCCAGCAGCAGCAGGAATACGCCAGTAAACGCAGACACTGGAGAAAGCATCCCCAGGCAGCAGGAGACCAGCAAATAGAAAAAAACTTCAAGCTTTCCACAGCTGCTAATGGAAACAGATGCATTGTTAGTTAGCAACAATGCATTGTTAGTTAGCAAAGATGCATCATTAGCAAAGAAAGCTCATAGAGTTAAAAGCAGAACTAAAAGCAAATGAAGGCAGAAAGGGGTGCTGCCCACTACTGTACAACCATGTAGCACATAGTGCGTACATGTGTGTTTGTGTATGTGTATGTATGTATGTGATTCCCTGAGTGATTTTTGGTTTACACTGTTTCTTACTTGAGGCAAACTGAGAGATAGGTGGTTGTAAGTAAAGGTTATTTCATGGCAGCCTACACTTGCTGTGGAGCAATATATGAGCACCAGACTGCACAGAATTAGCTTTACGCCAGAAAAGAACATGCTTGAGATAGTGGTCTTGAAATGCTTATGATACGTGAAAGTTAGCTGAAGTATCTTACTCATTAAAACAAGACTGAAGTTTCCCTGATCTGTGGTTAAGTGAAATAGCAGATTTACCTTTTGCTACGGTCTGTCACCCTTTGATATTTTATGTCACTCAATGTCAAGGCTGACCATTGATTATTAGTCTCACAACATATTCGTGTTTTTCTCAGATCCTGGCTTTCAGATGTCATATGAGTCTCTGTAGAATGTCTACTTTTATTTTCATAAATAAGCAAGTTCAATGGTAGGACACGCAGAGGAAAGCTTGATATTTGATGTAAATGCAAACAGCATAGAAGATAGATATCTCTTGATAAAGACCTTCCTCTCCTCCCCCACCCCCTCAGCTTTTAAATATCTTTTTTTCACCTGATCTTATTATTTTGTAGACGTAATAATAAACAGCGAATATTTTGAGTGAACATTACTGTAAAATGGCAGGATTGGGAAGAAAATGTGTCAGGGTCTGCTGACTCCTCCTTTCTTCTTTGCTGATTTCTCATCATTTTCAGTTCTGCTTAAACTATTTCAGAGCAGTCCTTGTTATTTATGCAGAGCAGTCTACTAAAGGAATGTGGAGTGAAATCTGAGGCCTACGGCACTCGATAAATTGTAAGGGCGCTAACCCATGCTTACACTTACACCTACACCTACACCTATAGGTATACCTAAACCTAAACCTAAACCTAAACCTATACCTAAACCTATACCTATATTATGCATATATTAGCTTGCCATAAAACAAAACAACAACAACAAAACCCAAAACCATACTAAAATAGGGTAAGCAACATCAGTATAAGGACTTTTGTAATACCATGATGTCATATAAGCATTTTTTATAAGCGAGCAAGGTGATCATCAAAGGAGAATAAAGACAAGGGTTTTTTAAATGTTTTAATTAGCACTTAACCCAATACTTAGGTGGTATGATAAAATATGTTAACAGGAACTCAGTCATAGAATCTCTAAGAAAAAGAGCAGAAAACAAGTTGCAAAGGACTGAAAATAGGCAGGACATACTGCCTAACATGAAGGGTGCTGACTCCCATGAAGGATAGCTGGCAAACTGATGACAAGATAAGCACCATCAGGAGCAGATGATTTCCTTTTGGGAAGGGGGCAAGTAGTATCGAGGCTGTATTTTTGATGTGTCTTGCTGGGAAGCATTCAAACATGATCACTTCAACCTCGTTCTCAGCCACAAAAACTGAATCACAAAGATATGGCATCAACTCCTTTTTATTGCACACTCAAAGCTAATTTAGGATATGATAGTTATAGACTACTAATTTGCATACATAGTTAAAAGTAGTGGAAACCATTGAACCATGGACTGAACATTGCCTCAAAGTGAGTTGCTAATGAAACATCAGCCTGGTAATGTTTTTTTTAAAGCTTAAAGGTGGTTTGATTTGTCAGTCTTCTAAACCATAGCAATGATCTCTAATTCACTTATAAATTTAGATCACTTGTCTCAGGAAAAAAAAGAAAGAAAGAAAAAGGAAAAAAACTTTTTGAAATACGGGCACACATATAGATTCTCCATAACCCCTAGTCAACTGGTGTGGCCTGGATCATGTCCTCACTGCTGACAACTGTGGGCTACTGTTCCACAGATATTTTATTCTGCAGCAATTGTCGAGGTCAGCTTCCCTATTAAAAAAATCCTTCAACATCTGCTTGCAAAAAGTATTTTCCTTTTAATCAGGCTGGCAGATACAGAAATTAACGTCATGTGTTCTAAGGAAGGAACTTAACATATATTACTTTTTTTGGCTAGGACATGAGGGAGCCAGGGTATGGATGCTCTTCTGTGAAGAACAGTTAAGCCCAATAAAGTACATAGGCTGTAGCTGCAGTCCTCTTACAAAATAAATTCAACATCTTTCTTAAATTAGTATGATTTAAAGAACTAATCTTCTGCTTTTAAATCTTGACTGTCAAACCTCCCTTTCCCTAGCGGTGGCTTATTCTGTGTAAACTAAGCTGGCCAAATAAAACCAATTATTCAGATAATGTAACTGAAAATGTTGTAAAATTTATTAAGTAAGTTGTATGACAAGTTGACCACACGTTTTAGCTAGGAATAACAGAATGTCATCCTTCAACGTTGAGTAAAGACATCATGTTAAAAACAGATTTGTCTTAATATTAGCAAAGATCTGTAATTCAGTATTGCCTAGGAAGCCAGCACATACAGAGAAGGTTGTCATTAAATGCTTCACAAATGCCTTTGTTATAATTAACATTAGCATGCTGTTCCCATTACCAAGTCCAGGGAGTTCACATAATGTTTTCTACTTGCAAAGGCAGAGTGTTAACAATCTGCACAGTGATCACTATAATGAGAGATCAGAAAGAATAACACCAGGAAGGTTAATGAAATACTGCCACTGAAGCAAAGCCGCCCAGCAGGTTAACAGAGGCACTGCACTTAGAGCTCATGCAACAACAATGCACCATGATGTCACCACTTAAGAGCATAAATGGTGGAAGACTGCTTTTCCACTAGGACAATACACAAAGTGTCTCATTTTCTTTCTGTTCTACTTGGAAATGTGATGTCCCTCTATCAGTAACTTTCTGTGGGCCTCCACAATGCTGCTGTAGCCATGACTGGGAGAAACTGTTTTGTCTGTCTGAGAAAATTAGAAGGAAAGAATGATGTCCAAATTCTTCACTAGCTGTATCAAATTTCACAAATGCAAGAAGAAAGTAGTTAAAGATACTTGCTTTCTCAAGCAAGAAAAACAATGCAAGCAGATGTAGTCTTTGTTGCAGGGTTTGCAGTACATAAAGACTTTGTCTCTGCTCCTAAATCCCATTAATGCTTTCTGCAGAAAACATTTCTCTGCATCTACAGTGGTATGAATAAGGCGGCACAAGTCCTAGCATGAGCCTTGCGAGTGTAAAGGTCTGAAGGTGGTTGTAAATGATCCTAGGTAAAGGTACCTCTGCAAATCTGTTAGCAGCTCTGCATTAAGAGAATCTTTGACAAAAGTTGAGTTTTTGCCAGGTGGGTACAAAAGCTGTAGAGAGCGCAATCCTCTTCTGAAATCCATCAGTCCTCTCTCCCCAGTAAACCTTTCTGATCTGCTCTTTTTCAGAGCACACCTTCCCTGCATCCAAACACCACTTCGTACGGATAATCAGAGCTGCATGGCTGGTCACAGCTCTCTCTCAGTGCAGATTCACAGAAGCAAAAGAAAACAGTGTTCTTGATGTTCCTTGAAGAGCTACACTCACATGGAGATACATGCTTCATTGAAGACACTCGTAGTTGACTGACCCTGAGGAACTTTCCAGTGCCTTTCTTGTTAGAAAGTTTATTCATTACAGGAAAAAGAGAAAATTTTTGGTGTGCCGCATTAAAAGGAATGCAGCTTTGAAATCTGTCTGTCAGAGTCCCAGGACTTTCACTGATTTGTTTATCAGAGCCCCAACAAAAGGACTTGCACTGAGCAGGTGCACAAAAATCTAAATGAGTTATTTTATGGAAAGCGACAGAAACAGATTTGAGATTGCTGTTGATAAATTCACTAACTACAATAGTGCTTCTAATTAAGGTTAATATTGCTAGCAAACTTGATAGTGGTACAAGAACCCGGGGATAACTGTCACCCAGAGGGTGAGAGGCGCAGCGCTTACCCAGAGAGGCGTCCCTGCCTGGGGTGGGGGAAGAGAATGCAGCCCCTCGACTGGTCCGTCAGGTATCAAGGTTCTTCTCTCCCACCTTAACAATCATTTACTCTGTCTTTTATCCCCAAAACTATGAGGTTCCCCCCCCCCATATGTGACGCGTAGCATGATTTGGGTGGAGAGACAAGGGCTATAGTCATACATGTTTAGCATGACCTCTATAATCTTCATTAGCATATGCAGGGTGTGAGTTGTAATATGCATTTCACCGGTAATGAGGCAAAGGTCAGTTATCGGAAACAAAGCCTTTCGAAGAAACAAAGAACCCCTCAGATTCCTGTTGCTTTGCTGTCTTTGCTGAGCACAAGCAGGGCTGTCCTGCCTCCACAGGGCCCCCTCCTTATCTGCACCCTGTGTTAGCCGGGTGAGTCTCCACTCCACCGGGTCGCGCAGGAGATAGCAAGGGCAGTCTTAATGGTTCTTGGTGCACAGGAATCCCACCTCATTATCCAAATTCCACAAAGTGAAATGTCATCGCTGTCATGAGCGGCTATGTTCTCTTTAGGAAAGGCAGGCCAGCAGGGCAAGGTGGTGGAGTTCCTCTTTATGTGAGAGAGCAACTGGAATGTATCGAGCTCTCCCTGGGGGCAGATGAAGAGCGACTTGAGAGGTTTTCGGTAAGGATTAAGGGGCGGGCTAATATGGGACACACTCTTCTGGGTGTTTATTACAGGCAACCTGATCAGGATGAGGAAGTTGATGAGGCCTTCTACAGACAGCTGAGAGTCGCCTCACAATCACAGGCCTTGGTTCTCATGGGGGACTTCAATCACCCTGATGTCTGCTGGGAAGGCCACACAGCCAGGCATGTACAGTCCAGAAGATTCCTCCAGTGTATTGATGGTAACTTTTTGACTCAGGTGGTGGAGAAGCCAACAAAGAGAGGTGTACTACTGGACCTAGTACTGACAAACAAAGAGGGACTGGTGGAGGATATGAAGGTTGGGGGCAGCCTTGGCTGTAGTGATCATGAGAAGGTAGAGTTTAGGATCATGTGCAGTATGCACAAAACGACAAGTAGGATTGCAACCTTGGACTTCAGGAGGGCTAACTTTGATCTCCTCAAGGAACTGCATGGAGAAATCCCATGGGCTAGGGTTCTAGAGGGTAGGGAGTATTTCTTACTGTAATATCTGGAGTATTTCTTACTGTAATATCTGAAGATATATGTACGTGCAATGCTGAGCACTGCTGGAACCAAGCCTCAAACTGCTTTTTGTCTAAAAAGAAAAAATGGCATAACTTGACCTTCCCAGTCTGGAATCAGGAACAAGCATTGTAGGTTTCTTTCCTGCGGCTGAGCTTCTATTTGTGCCAGCTGCAGTACACGTTTAGCCATAAACTCCAAACTGACTAACTGGACCCCACTATTACAATTAAATGAGAACAGAAAAATATAAATATGGCAGGATCCCTGTTTAAATAACCTTTAAATCTTCCCTTTGCTCAGAAATAGCGAGGTCCTACTCTCCCCTTCCCTACGCTTCTTTCTGTAACCATTTCTGAGCTATTTCTCAAAAGCCAGAAGAAATCTAGCCATATTTTGACTCTTGTCACATGCCAACAGACTGGATCAGAGTATCAGAAATTTCTGTTTCTCCAGCCGGAAAATTACCCACAGGCAGAGAAAGGTCAGTGTCGGTCTCAGGTGTCAGTCTCTGGCAGGAAGGTTGACTTGCACTTACCTGGTAGGACATCAGCCACCCTCAATACTTAGCGAGGAATTTGGAGTTTGTTTGAAATCATAAGGACCCTAGAGCAGCCCAAGCTCAAGGAGACAAATGTTACACATGTTGTGTGTCTGTGGCCTCCAGGGAAGAAGCTTCCTCAGCACTGAGAGACCAGAAAGATGGCTCTGGCTGCTGGTTGCATCAGAGCACAAAGATGTTGACCAGGTTGAGGTCACCAGCTCTCCTGGAAAAGGGCAGATCATGTGGAAGGGGCCAGGCCGAGGGCAGAGGACTTCCCCCAGTGCTGGGAAGCTCTGTGAGGAGTGTCGAAGGGTCAGATTTCAGATTCTGATGTTGTGGCTGAATGCAGTAAGCCTGCAATAATTCTCTCTTCCCGAGAGTTACTCAGTGGCCTACTCCATCAGAAACCAGATGTCGTATTACTGTATGTTGACAATGCTAAACTGAATAGGAATGCAGAACAGCTGGGAAAATGGTTGGCAGATTGCAATGCCCATGGGGAATCCTAACTGAAAAGGCCTTTAATGTCAACACTTTGGTGTCTCTTAGGTGTCTCTGTGTATCTTTCCTGCAGCTCAGGAATGCTGAGCTTTTTGTCTCACAGTATTTCCAGTTGTTTTCTTCACCTTATTTTAATTTTAATGCAGATAATTGTTTCTCATAAAGGCAGTGAACTTGAACAAATACTTACTTATTCGTAAGACAGTACTTCATAACCTTTTGCAACTCTTTCCTATGTCACTTGACAAAGACATGGGCATAAACCACATCTGTCTGCCACATCTTTGCTCCAGAAACAGCCTTCAGAATGAGCAGAAACTACGATATATTGCTATAAATATATATTGGAATTTCTTGCATTACACAAGTAGGGTGCTTTCTCTGGGGATGAGGGAACTGGTTTTGAGCTTAGCTTCTTCACATCCCCCCCTTTCTTCCAGGGCTTAACTTCACTCCCAACTTCTCTACCTCCTTCCCACGAATGGCACAGTGGAATGGCGAATGGGGGTTGCAGTCAGTTCATCACACGTTGTCTCTGCCAATCCTTCCTCCTCACACTCTTCCCGTGCTCCAGTGTGGGGTCTCACCCATGGGATATAGTTCTTCATGAACCATTCAACATGGGTACTTTCCACGGGGTGCAGTCCTTCAGGAAGAGGCTGCTCCAGCGTGGGTCCCTCATGGGGTTCCAAGTCCCGGCAGCAAACCTGCTCCAGTGTGGGCTTCTCTCTCCACGGGTCCACAGGTCCTTCCAGGAGCCTGCTCCAGTGCAGGCTCTCTGTGGGGTCACAGCTTCCTTCAGGCATCCCCCTGCTCTGGTGTGGGGTCTTCCATGGTCTGCAGGTGGATATCTGCTCCACCGTGGACCTCCATGGGCTGCAGGGGCACAGCCTGTCTCACCGTGGTCTTCACCATTGGCTGCAGGGGAACCTCTGCTCCGGCACCTGGAGCACTTCCTCACCTCCTCTTCACTGACCTTGGGGTCTGCAGAGTTGTTTCTCTCACATATTCTCACTCCTCTCTAACAGCTGTTGCACAGTGTTTTTTATCCTTTCTTCAATATGTTAACACAGAGGCGCTACCACTGTTGCTGATGGGCTCAGCTTCGGCCAGCAGCAGGTCCGACTTGGAGCCGGCTGGCACTGGCTCTGTCCAACAGGGGGACAGCTCCTGGTGTCTTCTCACAGAAGCCACCCCTGCATCCCCCTCCACCCCATAACACCTTGCCATGTAGACTGAATTCATGATGTTAACAAAAATCTTTTGAAAATAAACTCAGTATAAAACTATAATTTGGTTACAGTATGGGTTCAGATGCCTTATTTTCATAATCCTCTTACTTGCTGTATTTGTGGAGTATGAAAGAAAAGGCAACATCCAAAAAGCAATGTTTTTTCTTGACTTCTACAACCCCAGTGGATATAGAAGACACTTGTAACTCCACAGAGAGTCTTCCTCTGTGTGATTTCAGACTCTGAAGTATGGTAATTACAAAAACAATAATGAATAATTTCTTCTGAAAGTAGGTGTTTCTAAAATCTTATCCTTTGAGGTATCTTGTTCACTTTCATTTTTCAGTCAGTGTCCCTCCGCCTCTTTCCAGACTCTGTTATCTCTCAGTAAAAAGAAGAAAAAGCGTGTAATGTGCATCACTTAAAAACTCTCCTTTCTACAGGACTGCTGCAAATTTTAGTTACTCTTCAAATCTGTAGATACACCTATAATTTCTTAGGGAGCACCAGAATAAAGGTTAATTAGCAGCACATTGGTACAATTAGCAGGTAATGTTGGATTCTGAGCACAAAGAAAGTAATTCTCTTTTAAGTGCATCACAGTACTCATTTGTAAACAACTCAATTTAAAATGTAAACTTTCTTGAATATCTGGAATGTGATTTAATCTATTATGATTGTTCACCTGGAATGTTTTCCTCTTTTTCTACTTTTATTAAATTAAATTATAATATTCTCTCTGCAGAGAATTTTCTGGGAAGCTCCCAACATCTGCTCTTGCAACCCAGTATTTTGGATGTAAGCTTTGTATTTTCCATAAGAGAAATCTGTGTTTGCACTGGAAATATCAAAATAATAAGGAAACAGACCCCAATAATTTTGGGCTATAACTGGCTGAATTTTGCCATCTAATCTTTGTTCTCTTAGGAAACATCATTTTAGAATGTTAAAACAATACAAGGACATGTTGCTTTTGACTGAATTTCAATGCTAAGAAAAAATTTAAAAATATTGTAGTATTGGGTATTTCTTTGACTTGAACAGAACATTACCTGATGATGATTTTGGTGATGATGATAATGATGAAGTAATATGTATTGTATGACTTTTGGAACAGGAGCTGTCAGAAGAATCTTTGATTTTTTTCAGAATTAAATTTTGGATTGACCTGAAAGAAGTCCTGAATTATTTTATTCTATAAAGAGCTCAGTTTAATTAATTTTATTTTAATTTAATGCCATTTAATTTTGTTCAAAGCCTTTAAATTTAATTCAATGCCAGACTTGATAAGAATGACAGAAGGATATTTCTGCAGAATGAAAGAGATAATCTTGGACCCGTTTTGTTGCTGGGGGGCAGTTGTTATCTCTCACTACACTGCTTCACAAACCTCCAACTCAGAATGCACATCACTTTTAGTATTATTCATGTGAGTTGTTCAACTTTCTTCATAGAACTAGGGGTATCTGCAGTCCCTGCTCACTGTAAGGGAAGGGGTTTCAGTCTAGTCCAGTGTCACTGGGTCAGGAAAAGCAATCAGGGTACAGAGATCGTAGTATGTAAAATAGTATGTACGTATATATACTGAAAATGAAAAACCTCAATGGTATCTGTTTGCTGGGTCTAATCTGTTTAATCAGGATTCAGCACTGGCACCAGGCATGCATGGGAGAGAGATCTCGCCTGAGTGGTGATGGGAAAACAAGGGGGATCTGTGTTTACCTATGCATTCATGACAGATCCTTCAGTTACAGAAGGTATGTGATTTAGCTGCTGCACTTCACCCACTCAGTACAGCACTGCACTTTGTTTCCCAGGTGAGGTGTCCCTGAAAACCTCCTAAGCACCAAGGTGTCCCCCACAGTCCAATCCCACAGCCAGTGCCCAACCCATTGCAGGCTCCTGACTTAACCTAGGTCAGCCCTCCAAGGCTTAGCCATCCCACCTCCTAGAAATCCTCCTGCCCTTTAACCACACTGGCTGAGGAACTCCTGCTCCACACTGCAACAGAGATGTGGAGGAGCAAATGTTAAATGTGTGCAGTGATTTCTTTACTTACGGCTCAAGGAGTTTGAGTATTTGGACCTTAGGGAAGAACTGAGGTCACAGAGAGATCAAGGCTCTGCTAACACTTAGCAGAATAAGAGTTGAACTGTTCACCTGGAGGCCAACTGACATCCCAGACTTATATGTTCTGTAGGCATCTGAAGCTAAATATTAAGCCAGCTCTAGGGTGAGAAGAAATACAGGAGCATAAAAATGGCTCTAGAGTCACATACTCCACCACATACTGTCTTGAAAAGGCTGTTTGGATAAGTTTATTTAGCTCAACTGGCAGATCATCCAGTCCAGTTTTCTTTATTTGTAGTAATAACAGTAATAGTAGCAGCAGAAATAATAATGACATAAATATAAAAACAAACATAAAAATTAAAGTAAAAAACTTTATGTTAACTGAAACAGAGGAAATGAACTTTTGTGACTTTCTTTCATGAAAGAAAAATAAACATCACTTAAACTGTGTGTGCTACTACCAAGACACTTGATAAGAAAAAAAAGAAGTGTGTTTTATAAAAGGAAGCAAAGAGTGAGATAAATACAAGAAGTACCAACTCCAGATAACTCATCCTGAAAGGAACAGATCCAGTAGGATGGCATCTGGTCCATCTAGAGTAGAAATTCAGAGCGGCAAGTACAAACCACTGGATTTTGGCCAGTATACTGCCTTCCAAAGAAAGCAGAGCCAGAACAAACACTTTGATTCTTCTCTGGCAATTTTATTAATCTTGTTTGTCAGGATGCAGCTGTGCAGGTCACACCGTCTGTTTAGGAACACAGAATCATAGGATGGCTCGGGCTCAAGGGGACCTTTAAAGAACATCTAGTCCAACCTCCCCTGCCAGGGGCAGGGACATCTCACACTAGATCAGGCTGATCTGAGCCCCATCCAGCCTGACCTTGACCACTGCCAATGATGAGGCATCCACAGCTTCTCTGGGCAACCTGTTCCAGTGTCTCATCACCTGCATTGTAAAAAATTTCTTCCCTATGTCCAACTTAAATCTCTCCTTTTTCAATTTAGAACTGTTGCCCCTTGTCCTGTCACTCCAGACCCTGGTATAAAGACTAGTAACCTTACTCTTTTAGGTTTTTTTCCTTTCTCTGTTGTTTTCCTTGCCTTTGCTTGAAGGACTTTCCAGATGAGATTCCACTCAGTCTTTCTACGCAAGTCTCATTGCAGGTATACACTCATAATTTCAGAGGGGTCAGTAGTTCTGTTTCATATTTTTTCTAGTGCATGAACTTCATTAAAAGTGACCTCTCTCATTAGTTTTCATGCATATTTATTTTGGTTCATAATGACTTACTATCTTTCCTGTTGTATTTATCTACTTCCCTAACCCAAATCAATTAACATTGTTTACTTTGTAAAGTGATAAAATATTTGAAATCTGCAGTCACTACACTGAAAGTCTTCCATTCTTCATGCCTCCTGTTGAGTAGTTTATGGTTTCTGTTGAATTCAGAGATAGAAAGATTGCATGAAACGGAGAAAAAATGAAAGCAAAAACTCTAGGTAACTGGAGAACATACTTATCAGTATTACAGGTATTCAGAAATTGAAAGAACGAACCCAAATGTAATTCTCAGTACAGTATCTATGACCAACTGGTAAACTAACTCCAAGAGTTAGTGAAATGAGTAAATGTGACCTAAAAGTTGATGGACCAGAATATAACTATGTTACTGTAAAATACTAAAAAGCTGCTGACACTTCATTAAAAACTTTGATGTCTTCTTTTTAAAAAAAATCTTGCTTATGCTAACAAGTTTTCAGTTATTCTCAATGCCTTCTACCCAGCCAATATCCACCACATCCCCACCATGCTACATCTAATTAACTGCAACAATCAAAGATAAAGAGTGAATGAGTTTGTTCATAAAACTCAGCCTTCTGAAAGAATGATTTCGGTTAAAGACTCCATCAGCTCTTTCTGATGAAATCTCTTTCCTCCATTAATTCCCAATTCTCATAAATACTACACAAATTCATCCTTAATGCAGAGCCTTGTGCTGACTGTCAGTGGTTGTCATGGTGAATGTGTTTCTTCATACTGTGCTTGCCTGAGTTGATTCTGAATTCTGCCCACTCATTTGCTTTACTTTTCTTTTCATTTTCAGATTTCTCCGTCATAACTACAATGTTACAATACAATGTGCCTCATAACTGCCTCCTTTTTGCCAAATTTCAGATGTCTTGTCAAAGATCAGTTCTGAAACTCTTGCTTCACCTTTATTGCCTCAGATTCAAATGACAGCTGATCTCTTATAAGCCTTGCAAAACTGTAAATTCAGCTCTTCAAAATGAAATCAATTACAAACCGCTCTGTACTTCCAACCTTCTTTTCGTAGCCTCTCCATCACATATTCCACAGTTACAGTTTAGAGAACAGTTAATGTATTTTGATAGTGCAGCTTCAAATTTGGGTTCCTCTCTCTGTTTTAACCTATAGTTAATAAATACAGCAAATGCTTCAACTGACTTTCTACTTTCTGTGATCTGGAAAGACAGAGATGGAAATGGTATTTGAAATTTCTTCCAATGACCTCTCTGCTTCTATGGAGTGTCAGCCTAGACACACTGCTCTATCTAGTGCTTTTTAGTCTGTTCAGGGTATTAGCATTTTTTACTTTTACCTTTCTACCATGTAATGCTCAGGAATCACTATAAGGCACCAGCTGATGGACATCAATTTTATTTGTCTCTAACCCAGCTGGTTTTTTTCAGCTACACACTGTGTTCCTCCTTTACTTCCAGTGAACCTCTTAAAATAAAATACCCAACAAAGTGATTACAGATGTAAGTCATTTGATTAATCAAAAACTTAGCAGGTCTTGAGGGCTAAGGCTGAAGGCTGAGACTGAAGAGTCATAAGCCATAATAAAATTAAATGAGGAGTCACCAGAATCTCAGCAGAAAATGCCTCTGGTTCATGAAGCAGCTACCAAAGAGTAGAGGTTTCCAGAGGGCAACTTTCACTGAGTTCATTAGGATCCATTATGGAAACAATTTGAAAGATTCTTGACCCCTGTACTCAGCGCTGGTGAGGCCGCATCTCAAATACTGTGTTCAGTTTTGGGCCCCTCCTTACAAGAAGGACATTGAGGTGCTGGAGCGTGTCCAGAGAAGGGCGACGAAGCTGGTGAGGGGTCTGGAGCACAAGTCTGATGACGAGCGGCTGAGGGAACTGGGGTTGTTCAGTCTGGAGAAGAGGAGGCTGAGGGGAGACCTCATCGCTCTCTACCACTACCTGAAAGGGGGTTGTGGTGAGGTGGGTGTTGGTCTCTTCTCCCAAGTGACTAGTGACAGGACAAGAGGAAATGGCCTCAAGTTGCGCCAGGGGAGGTTCAGACTGGATATTAGGAAAAATTTCTTTCCTGAGAGAGTGGTGAGACACTGGAACAGGCTGCCCAGGGAAGTGGTGGAGTCACCATCACTGGAGGTGGTCAAGGAACGTGTGGACGAGGCACTGTGGGACATGGTTTAGTGGGCATGGTGGTTTTGAGTTGATGGTTGGACTTGGTGATCTTACAGGTCTTTTCCAACCTTAGTGATTCTGTGATTCTGTGACCAAATCTAGTATTGCCAGGAAAAGCAGTTAAAAGATATGTGGGAGCAATAGAATCCCTTTAAGAGGAGAGATCAGGTCAAACACCAGGAAAATAATGACCTAGAGGAATAGATGTTCATCTGGAGTTCAGGAGAGTCAGACCCACAGCCTCGTTCCATTCAGAGACCTTTGCCAAACCCTTCTACACTTGTTTCCATGTTAGAAAAATGGGAATTTGGATGTATTTCTTCCACTTCCTTTGCCCCCCACTTTCTTTAGAAATAGATAATTTGAAAAAAAATAACAAATATAAAATGCCTTTTCTGGTAAACCAAACACCACAACAAAACCAGTCTCTTAACTCAGCTTCAATCTGCTCCCTTTTTTGCCTGCCGGAATTGTTTTAGCTTACAGTTCAATTGGGCCAGGTAGGAAGTAGAAATTAGTGGTAGACAGATGTTTTTAGGTAAATGCTTGCATGGTTTTGTATCTGAAAATTAGCGTAAAAGGAAATGATTACTCCAAAATCTGTTCTCAAAAACATAGATAGATGGGTAGACAGATAGATAGATAGACAGATACAAAAGCTGTTGTTCCTTATGTCTCAAAAAATGTTACATACAAATTTAAGACAATCTTACATTATCCCTATGAAGCTTGTCCAGTAGAAACTGAAATAAAAGAAATACCTGTATCAATTATATATATAATCAAGATAGAGATCAATGCTTGTATCTAAAAGAAAGCCATATAAAAATCTTACAATAACATCTCAGTTGCACATTATCATGAAGCAAAATAAGCAGTATTTCAGGAAATAAGCAGTATTTCAGGAAAGTACTAAAGTAGTGATTAGACTAGGGGCAAATAAACATTTGTGCTACTGTGTAGATGCAATACAGGAAAACTACAGCTGTTAGAGGTCTGCATTATTTAAATACTTAATCTATATTGTTTTCCCAACTCACAGGTTCTTGTCCATACCCTCCCCAAAATTCATTAATCTGACACCACTGAAAGCAGTGGAGTTCAACTGAACTCTACGTGGGGAGAACCTGTCATTAAGTAAGAACCCAACACATGACTCAATATAATTTCCAATTTTCTTTTGTTTATTCAGCCATCTACTTTTCTAATAGATTTTCTTTAACAGCTCTAAGATTCCTTTTTCAAACCATTTTTGCACTCCTCAAACTGTATTTGCTGATCAGTAAGACTATTATTCTACTGAAAAGGTAAATTACAAATCAAAACTAAGTAAAATATTTCAACTAACTTACTATTTAAATTAAAACATGATATTATGTGTGTAAGCTTCAAACCTAGAAGGTAATTGAAAATCTAATGCAGCAACAGCTTGTCCACACATTTGAACTAATTCAAAAAAAGTTGTTTTGCCATCATTATCCTTGCATACAAGCAAACATAAATATGTGAAAGAGACAGCTGCAGCCTATCACAAAGGAAATACTCCTCACCACTTCCCCTTTGTCCTGCATAAGCACATTCTAAGGCACCACAGCCTTGATTTGGCGAACAAAACTAATGTCATATGCAACTAATAGTGCTTACTGAAGTCATGACAAATTAATTCCCTGTTTGGGGCTCTGGAATTGATTTTCTTCTTCCCGGCCTGTGAAAAAAGATCCATCGCGTTGGAGAGCAGCAATAGTAGCAGTAAAGTCAATAGCATGTGACAGAGAAAGTGTATGGAAACAATGATTTAGCAAGTTCAGACTATAAAATGGATTGTTTGAATCAAAAAGAGCTCAAATGCGGTTTGGATATCATGGCTGTGCAGGAACATGCAAGGAATGGAAAAAAATTCCTTGCTCAAAATAAGTAGGAGCGGAATGTGTCCTTGGCTCCACTCAAAGATCTTCGCCTCAAATATAAAGTCTGGAGCAATCACTATGGGCCAGAGACAGAGTGATGTTGGCCCGCTGTCTGTTCACACTTCTGGGCAGAGAGAGCACGGTAGGACTCTCAGATGGATCACCCTCTGTGGACACAGAGCACTTGTTTTCTTGGAATTCTTATGCACAAACCCACACACACAGAGACATTGTCCAAGCTGTAAATAACTACAAATGGTTCTGTGAATTACGTGTTGCTTCTCCAAACACAGGCAAACCTTTTTTTAGCTATCTTGTCACTTTTATGGACATTGGCATTGCCACAATCAAGATAGAAAGAGAAAAATTTTCCATCTGCCCCTTTGATGATTGTAAATGATGGCAGAGTCTCTGGTCATGCTAACAAAACATTGGCAGTTTCATTTCAAGCCTTATATTATCTGTACCTTAACACAAATGGACTTACTGCTATTGACAATCAATATATTGGAAGTGCTTAATACAAATATATTGAGATACCAGAAAACTCTAGCCCTGCCAGACTAGCAGGAAATACATAGTCTATCCTCCAGGCTTTCACATGATCAGTATATATGTATTTTGTCAGAAATTGCTGGAAGACCTAATTTAAACCTCATCTTTTTATTTTTTATTAACCTAAGGGAGGGAAAGCAAGTTGAAAAATGTTGGGGAGAAAATACCTGTAAGCAATACCAAACAAAAAGGTCTGACCCAGGTTTGTCTAGGATTATCAGATTAGTTTTTCTTACTCCCTAGAAGCAAACTGTAATCCAACATGCTGCACCCCAGAATATCTGTAGGATGCTCCCTGGGAAAACCGCTGACAACCAGTTCACCCGAAATAAAAAGTTAAAAGGGACATTTTTCTCTGTTACCAGTTTTACTTGCTGGTACTACCCTTCTCTTTTATATGTGCAAGTGATACAGAGTATTACAGAAAAAAAAATCCAAAGAAATAAATGTGTCTTAGTTCTTTCCTCTGATGCTGTTCTAGCTGTGCTTAGTGAAATATTACTGTGCTCTTTGTTAATTAGTAAACGACTCCTTATTTTCCGTGTCACATACAAATTCACACGTAACACAGCTCTCTCAGTGTGCACTTGTTCTTACATATAAACGTCTACAAAACAGCTATAGGACTACTGCTTCCAGCTGTGGATGTTCTTCATGGTACAAACACAAGAAAGTCAGTTAAATCAAATGCCAATCTGCCAACACATTTAGTTGCAAAGTGTGCTACAGAAGCTGCATCTTACAGCAGAAAAATCAATGGAAAGTGCATGCAAATGTTTACAGTCAAACACATGCTAAAATAATATGCAGAAATGTGGTTGTATTCACTAGAGACAGATGTGGACTCAAGTGGCACAAAGGAAAGAACTTCTAATCACATTGAATACAGAGTCACTTCATATTCCTTGCTCCAGGATAGAACAATATGTTCATGGATGGATGGACAACCAGCCAGCCAAAAAAATTGATTGGAAGAGAAAGGCTTACAGGGTAGTAGTTACTGAGTTGTACCTAGAGGCTGGCGACAAGTGGGGTACAGCAGGGCACTATCCTGGGACGTGTCCTGTTTAACTTGTTCGTTAATGGCATGGGCAAAGTGAAGGACAGCCAGATTTGCAGAGGATGCTAAACTGGGAGGCCAGTCGACATGTGCAAGAGCAGGGCTGCCATCCACTGGGTCCAGAACAGGGTGGAGGAATGAGCTAAAAAGGATCACATCAAATTCAGCAAGGGCAAAAGCCCGGAGCAAGGGATTATACTCTCTGCTTAGCACTTGTCAGACCACAACTGAGTCCTGCGTCCAGCTTTGAGCCCCACAAGTCGGGATAGACATCAAGAAAACACGGCAACTTCAGGGGTGGCCACCAAGAGAGTGGGGCTGGAACACTCGCCCTGCGAGGTGAAGCTGTGGGGCAAGAGTTGGTTCAGCCCAGAGCAGAGGTGGCTTTTGGGCACCTGAAAGCACCTTGGTGCTGACAGGGAGGGGATCAAGGGGCTGAGGCCAGGCTCTTCACCAGGGTGCCTGGTAGGAGAACAAGAGAGACTGGCATCATCTGAAACTAGAGGAAAAGCTTTTTCCCCACAAGGATGGGCATGGTGGAGTGGGGGCCTGGAGAAGTTTTGCCACCTTGGAGGATTTCAAGCCTTGACTGCCTAAAGCCCCAGGCAACCTGGTTTGATCCCGTGTATGACTCTGAGCAGGAGGCTGAAAAAGAGACCTCCTGAGGTGGCTTCCAACCTGAATTATTCCTCAGTTCTACGATTTTCTCTGATTAGTGACTGCATCACTGTTTGTCTCTATTTTTTCACTGATCCTTAAGCTTTAACTAGTATATCACAGGCTGTTGCACCTAATTTTTCACAGATCTATCAGACTGAGGGTAAGAGGATCTATCTTGTCCATGAAACATTCATTGGAAATAATTTATATGTGAGTTGTGGTCCCTCTCCTAGAATCCGCTCACTAGCAGCACTGTGGCTGGTGAGCAGTGCCTTGCTGAGATTCACAGCAGTGCTGCCTGGCAAGTTGTTTTCCTGACTTGCTGTAAGGGAAATGACTGTAATGATCAACCCTCAATACATAATGGTTTCCCCGATTTCGAATAACTCAGCCGTGATCTTCTCGGGGGCACTTGTAGGAATTCATGGGCATTCACATTCAGCCAATTGTTTGCATCTACCTCTCATTTCATCTCGTGCTGTAACAAGGTGCCTTTCATAAGTCCCAAAAGATCTTAGAAGCTCCAATCTCATTTACTTAGAATGATTTTTTTTCTTTTTTTTTTCCTTTTTTCCCATTTTAACTTTCAGCAATTCTCTAAAAGTTTTCTATAATCAAGAGGTTCATTATATGGTCACTCTGTGTGTCTCTTCCTCTCTCTAATGCATCTGTAAGTTTTAGGTTGTGTACATCATCTTCAGCAACTTATCAGTCCTTATCTAAGAAAAGACCAACTTATGTAAGAAAAGATCTCAAGGATGAATTTTTCCTCTAGATGTTTGTTCACTTTCAGTCCTTATCTTTGTAGTCGTAAGAACAGATATTGATGTTTGGGTAATATTTGGGTAATAGAGTTTTTATGACAGAACTGATTAATCTTTTCTTGTCTTTGAGACATGGAATTGTGTGGGGGAGCTGGGGTGGGAGTGGATGGATTTAGAGGATCACACATTAACTTCCGTCTTAGTGTTTTCTATTACAAGCCATAGCTGATCAGGGGGCATGTGATAGGGATAATACGTGTAGAGTGTTACCTCCAGCTGTGCAAGCATATTTACATCTACTCAGCTGGTCTGTAGGGACTCCAGTTTTGGAAATCTATAGATACACATTTTATTGTTTATTTACAATCTTTATGAAAGCTTTTGTCAAGTCACTTTTAACTTTGACAAGATACATTTTCTTGATTTAGGCAGTACACATCTCTGGGGATCCACAGCAGGAGACAATAAATTAGCCAAGGGTTTTTTTGCTAAAAGGCTCTCAAAATTTGCACTGATCACAGCAGCTTAAACACATAAAGACTGACCAAGAAGAAATGGTTTATTAGACTGCTCCTAAAGGCAGTTAATTGCCTACTAATACAGTGCAAGAAAAACTGCCAGCTGGAAGGTTGAAATTACTTGAGCCATTACTAGTGGGGAAAAAAAAAGAAAACAATAACTATGATAACACAGTCTGTGCTATCGGGTGATAACCTGCTGTAGACCAGCATACATTATAGATAATGTCGTGTCCTTATTCAGCATCATGACAGGCTGCTGCTTCATAACCTTTAATGCATTTGTCTTGACAACACCCTCTGACATAAGGCCATGAATATATCCCCGGTTTACAGGCAGCTTCAGGGACTATGACCCAGGCCATCCAAAACACACGTCTGACACCTGAGGGCAGTTCACTCACACATTTCAGACCCTGTACACTCGTGGTGTACACCTTGGAGAAGGGCCAAGCACCCGACCACCATGTGCTCGCTCCCCTTTCTCAGCAGGACAGGGAGAAGATGGGATGAGGAAGCTCATGGGTCAAAGTGAAGGCAGGGAGATTGCAAAACCGACTCGACATGGGAAAAATCAATTTAATTTATTGTCTGTTAAATTAGATTTGGGCAGTGAGAAACAAAGATAAGCATTATAACGGTTTTTTTAACCTCTTCTGCAAAAGGAAATTTTGGATTATGTTTTCTTTATCATATGCACAGTACTTCTGACTTGTTCTGTATCTTCCAGGTAGATACCTACTCTTGATTGAAAAATATAAGGGGATTATGGTATTTATTCTCTTTTAACACATATTGGCACTAAGCTGTAGCTTAAACTTAATAAGGAAAAGGGTTGGTTTTCTTTAGTCATGCAGTGTGGGAAATAGTCATATACTAAGTTGTAGGAACAAACAGTCTTAACGGTACACTGTGTACAATAAAGCATGTACAATAAAGCATCTGGTCTTCATGATCCAGATCTTAGGTAAAAGCAAAATGGTTGATCACGTGAAACTATCTGGTGATGGAAACAAAAAATGCCACTGGGCTGGTGCATGCAGCCTGTGAGTGAAAAAAAAAGAAAAAGAGACCTGGCAAGCTCAGCCTAAGGCCCAGCCATGCATTTGGGTACCCTTTCCTGGATGGGCATCTCAGAAATAGAGTGTCTCAAAGCAAATGGGAGCTTGTACCCTGCAAACACTGAAGTTACTCCAGAGAAAGGAACTGAGTAATGACAGATATGAGGCTCTTGCTGTTACTGTAAGGTAAGTAGTTGCAACTTATATGTGGAACAAGCACGTTCTTCATGAGCAATGAAGCTATTGCTAAGCTGTGAATGTGACTGCTTCTGATATTAAAATTACATTTCAATTATCTGTTCTGCATGCACTGTTTGGATTTTTTTTTTCAGATCAAAACCCCTACAGAAATCAGACATGCACATCAACTTTCTGGCCCATTCAGTCCCTGTGATCACAACTGGGTGTTATTTGGTTTCCCGTGTCTCACCACATTGTCTCTCTGCGCTGCTTTGTGGGTGTGCAGATGAGCTTATATCATATAATCTAACATGCTCACATCGGGTCTGAGTGTTAAATGATGTGAAGACTTATAAAAAATGGCATAATTTAAAAGAGAGGGGGGAAAATAGGTCTATTTTTTCCTGTTACGAATGGAAAAGTGTTTACAGTTCAAGAGAGAATTTAAAATAATAATAAAAAGTGACACTAAGCACAGATTTGCTTTATTAGTCTGCATTTTAAAGACTTTGCTGCAGGAGGGATTTTGCATTGTAACTCTCCCCAGATTGGGGAAAAAAAAAAGAGGCCAATCAAAAGAAAATGCTGCAATTGTTCCACCTAGCCTTTTTTGGCTGTGGGAAGCTGTGTACAACATAAAGAAGACTAGAAAGGAGAAAAGAAGTCTTTGAGATATACTTTAGAAAGATACTGATTTTGAAAAGAAAGAACTCAAAACAAATCCAGGAAAAGAAGTGCAAAGAAATCTCATGAAAAATCTAGATAAGAATGTTGCATAACGCAATATGCTAAGAGCTATTATTCAACATATCTGAGTTTTATAAAATGTCAATTGTTAAAATAACACTTATTTACACTAACTGAAAATATATCCACAGATACTTTGGAAACTTCAAAACCTTGCCTTTTCTTATAAATAACATCTCAATATATATCTCTCTCTCTCTTTTCTGTTTGCTTGGTTTTTTGTTTTTCCAAAATCAGGATGAGAGCATCACATTCAGGAATAAAGAAATTTGAACAGTATTATGGAAAAGAACAAAACCACTGATGTTTACAGAAGAATTGAAGAAAACAGTAAAAAACTTTTCCATTAACTTCAGCAGGTTTTGGATTAGATTCACAGATCAAATTATTGCGATCAATTTGGAACAAAAGTAGGAGGACAGATAGAAACAGGTATTTCTAACCAACTTCTATAAAGAGAAAAGAAAAAAAATAGAAAGAAGACATATAGATTTAAGTTGAGAATAAAGATTAGATAATCATTGGTGAATTAATATCTCCTTCAGAGACTATGAATAAATTTTAACCATACAGTGGAGTCTCTGCTGGTGAGCTGTGCTGTGCTGCAAGTATAAAGCTTTACCACAGAGCTTTGTAAGAAGCAAAAAGATTATAGGGTGTCATTTGTGATTTATACAGGATTCATGATCTCAGGCCACTCATGACTGCATCACAAAAAAGACATTCATCAAAAGTACAGTTCTGTCTGGGACTTTGTCCAAATACAGACTAAATAATCCTCTCTCCACAGCCTCATTTCCAGTCAATACTTTGAATTCCCAGGAGAACTGAACAAGAAGTAGCTATATTTTTCACAAAATTGATTGCCTTCTGTCTCCTTTCCCAGAATTGCTAGCAGTTGATTGGTTTGAAACACAACAAAAATTTTCAGGTAATTCAATGTGTATAAATTTGTATTCAGGAGACAACATGGTCTCCTTAGTCCCTAGTGTGAATATCATATCTTAATCATCATCTTCCTAACCATAACACCTTCTTGGTCTGTGCCAATATTTCTCAGCATCCTGGGAAAAGGCAGCAAAAAGCCTTAGAAATCCAGACTGCCGAGGTGCGTTGTCAATACCTCAGCCTACTCAAGGCTAGAACACAGAGAAATGGGAAAGAGGTTTGAAAACCACTGCAGGAGAAGAAAGATCACAGTGTCACAGAATCTCAAATAGAGATTGACAGCAGAGAAAAGGAAGGGATACATTTTGTGTTGAGGTAATAAAATACAGGATGGATAGGATGGGAGCAAATATTACTGCAGATAACATCTGAGGCAAAATTCATCTTCTCAAGCTTTTGAAAGACCTGGATCAATAGATGCAGCTTCCAACATACGAACTAGCAAAATGTTGGAGTTATAATGTACTTATTTATACACGTATTATTATTACATATATTATTCAGAGGTGTGGGGTTTAAATGCTAAATTTTCAAACAGACAGCTGAATTCTGGGAACATGATGGGTTGTTGTTCTTTTTTTCCTTTGTGAGCACCAAAACCAGTTTTCAAACGCTTGGCAACAAAGCTCACCAAAAAAAAACCCACACCAGACACTGCTAAGAGTGCCTTCTGTACTTGCCCAAGCAGGACCGAACAATATTACAGTAGTTAATATTTTCAAGTTTCTGGGATTGGGAACCAATGATCTGAAACCTGGAATTAGCTTCTGATATAGTTTCAGATCATTTACATTACATAGCTCTTGGCCGTATTGTTTTTCTGATAGTGCTAAGATGTGCTTACATGTGGCCTCCAATATGTATTTGAAAGACATTTTTCAGCTTTCATCCAAAGAAAAGTTCCCCAGCCTAGGACATGACAGATGATAACGATTACCTCACCAGCACTTGCGTGGCTGAGGAGGGGCAGGATGCCAGTCGTGCAGCAGAGGCTGACGTGACATTTGTGAAGGTGTCCCTGCACCGGCACAACGGGGAAGCAGACAAGGCAGCTTTTCCTAACCTTGTGGATTTTACAGCTTGGAATGGGAATGAGTTTAGAAAGTCAAAACAGTTTTTGTAAGGCTCGTGCAAAAGGCTGTGTCTGATTCACATCATCAAGGGAGCTATTTCTCTGAAATACAAACTGACTGTAGCCCACATTACCTCATTTGTCTCTGCTCCACATGGATAGACAGTTTCAAGCCAAAGTCCTCAAATGTGCATTGTCATCTGTCTCCTCTAAGGCCATATCCTGATAGTGAAGAACAAATGAAACTAGGTGAAATAAGACATACCCCCCAAAACCTGTACCTAATTCAAAGATTTATAGTGTCCTTCAATGAGTTTACCATGGCAAATCACTAAGTTCTGATCTTACCAAGGGATGCCATGGATCCTCCAGATCTCATAGTCACTATGCCATACTCCGAAAGAAAAGCTAAAGTGACTTATATACAACTTTTGCATTCAGGGTAAATATTATTAGAAAAGGCTCTATGGCCTTTATTATTCTGGGGTTCAGACAAGACAATCATAATGCTCATTTCTGAGGTCAAGTCCCCTGAATCAGAGCAAAAAAACCACCCATATGAGGTTCTTTAAATACAGGTTTAGAAGTCTAATTGTTGCAACACGCAGTTCATCAACTGTAGGTCACTGACTTTTTTTTTCTGGATATCCTCATAGTGGACATAAATGAAAAACTTGTAGCCAACACTGTCTTTCCCCCTTGTACCTGGAGTGGCCCTGGTAAACCTCTGTGTGAGGAAGATGAATGAATGAAAGTTATCATGAACCAAAGATAGTTCCGTGCACCTGATGTGGTGTTTGTACTGCCCAGGCATTTTAGCTACATTCTTAAAGACATGTTTTTCTTTTGGGGTAGTCACTCAAATCTTAACTGTACTTAATGCAGACATATTTTCTAAGGCAGAGAAGGAGGGAGGGAGGAAGGGAGGGAAGGAATGGAAGGATTTCTTTGTCACCTGGGCACACAGAAGAGAAATGTCAAAAGGAAGACAAATGCTGCAAGCTACTGTCCCACCAAATCCATATCATCTTCATGCTGTAAGTAGGAAGAGCAACTGGAAAGTACAGTTTCAGAGATAATGTATGTTTACAAGAAAAACTACCGGTGTTTACCAGACAGCTGTAAATGTAATCTCATTAATGAACTCTGGAAACCCACCCTGCAGGGTACCACTTACAGCCATAGCAATCAGCTTAGTTGTGAGAAGTTCTGGCTACTTATGATGCAGAAACACCAGGGTGTGACAGCAGTCACGATGCTAGTAAATACAGTGGTGGAAAATGAGGAGAGAGTGTGGCCAAATTCCAGAAGCCTGAGAGAGAAAGTACCTTACAAAAATTGAGGCAAATCAGAGACATACAAGAAGAAATGCTTACTGAATTAGTCATAAATTTGAAGAGACACTGATGGCCTTACATTTTGTCTAAGACTGCTGCCACATAGCAAAAGTTCTGCTCTACCTACTTGCCTGCCAAGCATGGCATCCTTTCCTCCTGAGACAGATGTCGCTGCCAATGCAGTGACATTCCTGGCTTGTGTTCACACAAGTCTCTATAACACAGTAGAACAATCGGGGGACTTGTTCACATTGATCTGTGATCCTTTGGGGGACAAGGCTACTTAGGGATGATGTAGTGTCCCTGCCTCTTGTTCCATGTAATCAGACCTCACATGGCACCTCTCACAATATGCATTACGATACATTTATAGTGTCACTATGTCACAGGCATGACATCTGTGTGGCAAACAAGTCGTGTTTGCTACTGGTCTATGAAGAAACCAAGAAGCAGAAGCACAATGGCACTTTCAGTGCAAAATGCAAGTTTTGTTGAGTACTTTAACTGACTTTCTTTCAGCTTTTTAAAGGTAAGCCACTTCTGATTAACAGTGTACCCTCAAACTCAGAACTGGATACCTGAAAATAAGCTACTGCGTGAATGGCTGGCTGGATGGATGGATGGATGGCTGCTGGATGGATGGATGAATGGATGGATGGATGGATGGACAGACAGACAGATAGATGGATAGGTGAATGGGTAGAATGTTTTCTCCATCCCTAATGGCATTTTTCCAGCACACTTGAGTCTTGTAAAAGCATAATATATCATCTAAAGAGACCTCTGCCCAAATGCAGAGGGAAAGAAGAAAAACTGTAAGAGGCATTGTTCTGTACTTTAAAAGAAAGGGATTGTTCCTTGGTGCCATTGACTGGTACCGTTCCATTGATTTCTTTACATCAGCTGAAAATCTGGTTTTAAAAAGTAAAAGACTAGTGAAAGATTTAAAAACAAACAAGCAAACCTGTGTAAATACATGTCTGTATGTATACAGAGGCACACCATGAACAATTGCTATGTCCAGAAAACTGTTGCCAGGCTTTCCAAGACTACAGAGGCAAATATCTGAGGACATAAAACCCTCAGGTAATTTTTTGGTTTATGGGTGGAGCAGTCACAGTCTTGCTCTGGAAACTCATCTTCATTTTAATTGTATTCAGTGTTTATTTAAGACATTTATAACCCCCCAACTACCTAATCTACAACCTACCCTGTTGCAGATTTTCCACCTTTCAGGTCCAAGAATTGAAATGTAGGTAGCAAATGCATGTGGATAAGGATTTGGCACTTCGATAATCCCCATGCAGGAAATTTTGGGTGACCAAGATGATGTGTGGTCATGTTTTCTCTCTGGAAAAGAACTGGAAGTTGAATGAACACCAAGACAGAAAGACAAGAAAGGTTGAGAGGAGCTTTGCAGGCTTGCAAAGGAAGAAGCAGGGACACATTTGCACACCACACTCTGAAGAAGCAAAATGTGAAATTCACACCTTGATGCCCGAAACAGGCAAGGCTGCTTGATTTAGACAAAGGTGCCAGCAGGGGTGACAGAAACATGAAGGAACATCCTTAGCTGACAGCAAAGAAGGTGGTATATATCCTGACTTGTGGGACAGTCTGTCCCCATGGTCAGCGTTACAGCAGAGAAGAGTGTTTGAATGGCCTCAGTCACATTTTGGCTCTGCTTGAAGTCAGTGGCCAAAATGCTACAAGGCTCAAAAAGGTTAATACTCACCTTCAACCTATAAATCATTTATAAAACACAGCTCTTAAAAAATCCTCAAATTGTTGGACTGCCTTTAGTGTTTTGACTGCCATGTATAAGGGACATTGACAGAAGTGCCCTGGAACCCAGCTGATGGAAGGAATATAAATGTAATAGAGTTACTGCCAACAAAGGTAATGTACCCTTTCCACCAGATCTGATTGTTCTGCTCTGAAATAAACAAAGCATAAGCATACTGTCATAATTTTTTTCCTGAAATGTAGAAATCACAATGAATCAGCAGTTTGATTTCTATAGAGCAAGTTTGGAATTCCAAATGTTCATTAGGTTTAAATCAATAGTGTTTAGCATTTTGATCAATATTTCAAACAGTTTTGTTGAAATAATGGCTCCTTCTGCTGCATTCATTAGTATCAGCTGCTTGGCTGCTTAAGGCTTATTTCTGTTCGTGCTCTTGCTTCAGTCATGTGAATTTTCTGTAATTGCACCTGTGATGTCTTACTATAATTTAGTTAACTATTGTCCTTTGTTATTTATAAACCTGTTCTTCCCTTTATTTATCAGCCTTATGATCAGAAAAATAATGGATAAATATTCACTTACAACTAACAGAGTAGGAACAGAAAAACATTTTTAACCATACTTCTTAATAAATGGCTCTGTAAGCGGATAAAGCAGTACAGCAAGTAAAGTTTAGGCATGAAATATGAGGCAAGTCATAACATAAGCTGCATTGCACATCCTATCTATTTTACTGCAAACATTTTATTATGTGCAGCTTCATACTAAAACAATGTCATTACAGCTTGCAAAATCAGCCTCTGAGAATTTGAAGTCTTACTGAAATTTTCTTGTGCATTGTGAGTTAAGATTTGATAATTACATGATCAGTATATATGTTTTCTGCATGATCTTTTTTTTCCTTCAGAGAATCAATGGCCATGTTTGGGAGATTAATAAAACATCCAGACAAAATACAGTTCATAAAAATTTAGAAAGCAGTTCTTTTCTTCTACACAGGCGTATTTTTCACTAATAGTGAAATCGGATATATAATGTTTTTGCTTTTGACAAGAAAAACTGAAAAAAATGCATCTCACTGCTTCACATCAAGAAATCATGATAATGAAAATTGTCCACAGTCACCATTGCAAGAACTGGATAGAGAGCTGATGGCAGTAGGCCATTGCCATACCTTCCTGGAGCAGAATTGGAGTGGGAAGGGGCATCTTACCAGTGGGTTTTACAGATATTTCTGACAACAAGACTGGAGACCGTTGGGAATACCAAGTCTGAGTACACAGCCTGAGAGCAGACAGAACAGATCTTTCCAGAACAAAAAGCTCTGTATTTTTAAGCAACTAAAAATTAAGTCTTCTAATGGAAACTACAGTGTAAATTTAATAACTGGTAGAGCTGTTAGCTGCACAATAATCCTAGTGGAGTCCTAACCCTGGACAGAAGTCCACAAAGGCCCTGAACAAATAGACAGAAAGACAAATACACACTATTCAAAGCTGTTATCTTTTAATCAAAAAGAGAGAAAAGAAAATAAGATATTATGCAGAAGTATATTTTTGCTGAGATTTTTTTATAAACATAACAGGAGTAATTTATTATTTCCTTTCTATTTTTCAGTAGTTAAAGCTGTACATTTCCCACTTGAATTTCCTCTTGAGTTTCAGCAAGTCATTGTCAAATATTTTCTGTGCATACAATTCAGACTTTTTTAACAGCTTCAGTCCACGCTCAGCCTGAAATAATTTATTCTTCTAAATCATACGGACTTGAGCTTAACCACCACTACCATAGCTCCATGTCTATAGAGGAAAGACTTTTGATTCCCACCTAGTTGCTACAATGGCAAGCCCTGAAAAGGAATGAAAACTTCATGTCCTGTTCATCCCACCTGATGAACCATAGACACCATCTGAGCATATAGATTGTCACTGTGTCCCGTGATGCAGGGCTTATGGTCAGCGGGACAGACCCTGTACCTAAATATGCCAAGCAATCTGCAAAAACATTGCACCAACAAAGACAGACTGAGGCTCAGACATTAAGGGAAGAGTCTAGCCTCTTTTCGCACATGTTCAAGGTTAAGGTGGAAGAATATGTGAGTCAGTTCAATTAAAAGTGATACACCATCAAATGGCCATGTGACTAGAGGCAGGCAATAATTTCAGCCAAAATCTTTTAGGAAAGTGCTTTGTGAGGTCTGACCTTTTAGTTCATTGAGAAGAAAGGCCAAAAATGTCAAAAGAAAGAAATAAAAATTCAATCTAAACATTTATAGATTTTTTTCACTTTTCCAAGTCATACCACTGTTTCATTTTAACAATATCTTTCTAACTTTTTTTTGCCCCTTTATTTTCTTTTAGTTAGTTCAAAGATTTTTTGCCCCAATAAATGTGGTCAAATATTTCAACATTCCATTCCAAAGTTTCCACCCTTTGCCCAAATGACAAGAATATAACTTTTCCCCAGGAGATTTCAGGAGTCAATTATCACACCTTCAGTCTCTAACTTTGTGTGGAGAAGCTTCTGTTGACATTTTTTTCTTGTGTCTAGTGGAAGGCCACCACGCAATCTAGCACAAGCTCTCCTTTTGCCTTGGGCTTTGGGAAAACAAGAATTTTCTGCCTGAACCATGCTCACAACTCAGTGAACACTTCTCAGCAGCAGCTGTTGTCACTGCAAGTGAAAGAAGTCATGCTGTCTTCTCCAGGAACCTGTCCTTATCCCCATACGCTGCTCCCATCTTGCTGCTGACAAAGCCGCAGTTTCCTCTCCAGTTCTTATGAGCAGGTATTGAAACAGAAATGGAAGGACTGCTGTATTTCACTGGGAGTCTTGTCTGCTTGTGAGCTCCCCACAGGAAAGACTATGACAATAAATTATACAAAAAAGAGACTACATACTGAGGTCTGCACATTCCTCTCCAGTCTTCATAACCAGATTGCATGCCTGTGTGAGCCATCTTTGCAGATACTGCTTTAATCAATAATTTTTTTTTTATTTGCTTGTTTGAAGACACAATACATCCAGACTTCTTGGAAGTAAAGTCTGGTCTCGCAGGTGTGCTCCTATATCATAGTTTGCCCCACAGAGATAGGTTTGGCATCCACACTCCACCTTTTATGGACCTTACACATAGTTATGCTTGAAAAACTAGCTGCAGAAAAATGTGCCTTTCTCAGCACCCTCCAGGAGACCCTGTGAATATACCTAGTTCAATAAATGACAGGAATGCCAAGGATTACAATGATTTATGGCTGCTTTTTACTTACATTACTCTTGCAAATTTGCACACAGCTGAAACAGAACATTTAAACTCCGATATTTTCTCACGCACTGTCAAGATAATTTTTCTCCTCATTTCTTCTCAGTGATACTTCCCATGTGAAGACAGGGCAAGTAGAAGCAAAGGGTACCCCAGCTGCCAATGAGATCACCACTTGCCTTGCAAAACTTGCATCTTTAGCAGCAGGAGGCTGACAAATCTTGGGTGAGTCTTAAGAGAGAGTTTTGGCAGTTGACAAAAAACGGTAAAAAGTAACCAATTTTTTTTACTTGTAAAAGAGTACACTTCAGATGATGCCAGGAAAATAATGCAGTAAAGTGGGAAAGGTAAAACATGCATCTCTTATGACTGTTAAATTTTGTACCTAAGGAATGCTGCGAAGTAAATAAACTTTGTCCTGTTATATGCATTTGTCTACACATTAAACATTCAGAAGAAAGTTTCATGAAAAATATTGAGCCCTTCTGGTAATACGTTTGCATGAGTTTTCAGATTAGATAACCTGCCCCCTTTCTACAGTAAGTACTTTAATGTGCTATTCTAAAATGAGTGGGGTAAACTATGTCATATAAGGGTTAAACTGGAAAAAGGGGAGTTTCACGAATTAATCCTTACTGAGGGACATAAAAAGGATGTGCTTAATGCCTGCTTCTCAGAATGCAGTCAACAGGGACAGAGTCTGGCAGGCTGAGTCTAGATCTGTGTATCTTCCCCACCTACCTTAGGACACTGGAGTATGTTGAAGATCTGACCCAATTCCAGTGAAATGAATGATCATACTTCAGCAGTTTCAGCAGACTTTGGGTCAGGTCTTATGTGAATCTTTCCGGTTTTCTGCAGCTTTATGAATCAGTGGCAGAGTCAATAGAAAATGGAGGTAAACAGAGTTGACCCCCTTCTAATCTGGGTAATATATGTTCTGCCAGACTCCCATCACCAGTCCAACAAGACCAGCAATGGGTTGATCATGGTATAACATCACTAGTGCATGAAGAGTAGTTTTGGAGCAAAAGGCATGCAGGTTTTTCATGCCACCTGTTCTGCATTCTGTTGTAAGCTGCTGTGGTTAACAAACCTGGTAGTGAGCATTTGGCATTCAGGCATATAACTAAACTGTGTTACCGTGGAGACAAGGGTTGTGCATGGCCAGAAGCATAAATCCAAATGAGATGCTATTGGCACGTAAAAAACCAGCCTTCGTTTAGCAGATAAGGCTGGGCAACAAAAAGGAGAAACATTAATCTTTAATATTTCTCTGGAGTAGACCCAGCACAGGAGTCCAAAAATTGTTGTCCTGCTAAAATGAAAAAAAAAAAAAAGGGGTGGGGAATCTTATGCATAAAGAAAATAGAAAGTTTACCTAAAGCTATCATTCTCTGCTCATGTTTGCCAAGAATCCATTACTATGTAAGGTATTGATAAATGTCCCTATCTTTCCCTTCCTTTTAGGAAAGATAGCCCAGCTAAGCGCGCTGTGTGGTTAAACCAGCTGGAGTTTTATTATATACTTTCCCCTAAACAGCAGCATGGAATAAGAAAAGAAGCTTAACGTACAAAAAATCCCAAACCACACAATGAAAGGAGGTTACTCTGAAAATGTTATTTGCAAGCAAATCATTCTTTCCCCCTGCTCCTGCCACAGCTTGTGGGAAACTATTTTCTTTGAATACTTTTAAGGGTGAGGTCACACCTTTTCGGTTTCTGCATGGAAAGAGAAAGTAGGACAGTAAACTGTATGCAAGCAAAATAATGCTGACCTAAGGAATATCTTCCTGACTCCTCTGAGGACATGAGGAGTCTGGCATCCACAGAGAAATCCACTCACCTTCAAGACCTAGTGCATGTGAATGAAATAAAGCAATTTCTCATTTGTAATAAAAAATATCCCAAGAAGATCTGTAGTTCAAAGGGTTACCCTGCAAAAGTAGTTAAACTCTACCAAAACTTGTACGTGGATCCAAACTGCTGCTGGACAAAGAGACCCCTGCCCTTCTGGTGGCCGGGCATGCCTTCATCCTCATCTGCCTCCTCCGAGGATTGAGGCAGCGGTCTGCCGTGCTCCTGCTGTAACACAGAGTGGGATTTATACGGACTCAAAAGGACAGATACTGCTTACTGACAGGTCATCCAGTTCATCATCTGAGCACCTTTCTTTGGTGGTCCTGCCATCAGCAGTGAGGAAATGAAAGAGAAGATGATTGAACTCTCCAAACTATGCTGATCATGGCTTGGCCCAGGGAAAAGTTCCCCAATAGTAACTTTCCTACCATGGAGTCATCTGAGAACCTACTTGCTACTATCTTGCTCTTACTAGGCCTCCTTATCTTCATGGACAGTGCTGTAAAAGCTGCCCTTCTGCAATGACTGTGATGCGCCAGCCAATTGGATGTGGGTGTTGTACTGTAAGGAACTGGATGGCATCACCTGAATTTGGGGATACCTGAGCCTGTTCCTGAAGAGAGTCAGACAGGGACCATTTCTATGTGGTTCTGTATGTGTCTGGTCTTGCAGTGCTGCCTTCTCTAAGATTTTCAATGGAATCCAGGACACTTGGTTTGGTGATCTGCAGCTGCTCCATTTCACGTCTTGGATAATGCTGCAAAAGTCCACCAGAAGGACCCTTTGTGTATCAGTTTTGCATAAGCCTCAAGGGATATATTAACATGAGCTCTCGACCAGAGAAACTTGAAACAGACCCTTCTCAGGTACTCTTATCATTGTAGTAAAAGCCCAGGAAGGTGTCAGCAAGCTAGCTCTGCCAAGCTCCTGCAGTTTTGATCTGGTGGCTGGATTTCATCTGTTGGTGTTTTGGGGAGGATGACTGCTTAGCCCAAGAACAAGGGAAAAAAGGAAAGAAGAGGAACTGGCTTTCCTCCTTTGAGAGATGTGGGGCTGGTGTTTGAAAAGGAAAAAAATATGTGATGTTTTTCTCCCCCTGACCAGTGTAAGCATTGAGAACTGAGATACTTCTCGTAGCTTTTGAGAACTCTGCAAGCCTTGCCTTCCTTGCAGAGGAGCCGGGGTCTGTTTGGACGACTTGAATCTTTGCCATCATTTGGAGCAGAATGAAGCTCTGTAAAAGGACAGCGACTGAATGCCAACTGGGTCGTCATTAGCTCAGGCTGCCCAGGAAGCAGCTGATGTGCAGTTTGTGGTGGAATTCATGCAGACAGAAGGGGTATGACTCAGTGGTGGAGAGGCCCCGGCCTCTGGCTGTATTCCGACCCCAAAGGTATATTCTGGGCTTGCTGCTGAGACGGATCAGGGACAGCTAGTGGCTGCAGATCCACAGAATCACTAAGGTTGCAAAAGACCTGTAAGATCATCAAGTCCAACCGTCAACTCAACACCACCGTGCCCACTAAACTGATGCACATACATCACTGCATAAAACAACACAAAGGCTCCAAGGATTCCCACATGACTGTCTCTTTTGCAGAAGGCTGTTAATGTTGCAGAGATGTTGGGTGCTGCTGGCCCAGCTCCATCTTTTTTCCACAGCAATCAATGGAAACATGTCCTAGTCTTGAAGTCTGGTGCTTTAGGAATGAAAAGCTTAATGGCTTTCCTTGGCTTTTTTTTTTTTTTTCCTCTTTCGTTTATGAAGCATAAGGTGTTTAGAACTATGGAAGCAGTGCAAGAAAAATATTAATGAATAACTGTGGAGTGCAGACATTAATGCATTCCTTTCTCTTGAAATAACTGGCTTTTCTCTGTGGGCTCTGTAAAAGAAAAATGTCTGCAGAGTCTGGACCTGCTGTATAGAAGCCAAACTAGATGGTGATTGAGAACTTCACTGGTTTTTTTTGCTAAAATGTTACCTCTGCATTTATCATGTGGCAAAAAATCTTCTCTCTTTCTCTGCAAAATGATGACCCTGTAGAGGCAAGGCAAACCTAAGGCACAGGGGCAGTTCTTGAGGTTCTGGCTGATGAATATCTACGTGATGGAAACTGCATGAAAAATGATTTCTAGGACCCCTTCCACACCCCAAACTCTAACTGATGTTGGAGGGGAGGAATTAAAGCATTGCAAGCGCTCCACCATTGAAGTGTTCTCCAAGGGTGGATTTTGAGGAACCGAGTAGCTTTTCAGCTTTTGTTTTTCTGCAGTTATGAACGGAGGAGAACATGAATTGCATGTGGGGCTGCACTACAGTAACTATACTCCCAGCTTTGAGTCATACCTTTCCCAGGTCAGGTCTGAAACCTGCAGGTCAGATGAAAAGCAGTGGTGTTTCACAGCCTCCCCCAGCTGCCCATCCTTAGAGGGGACATTGGACACTTCTAAGATTCAGCCGGACAGGGTGCTGAGCCACCTTGTCTAGACCGTGCTTTTGCCAAGAAAGGTTGGACCAGATGATCTCCAAGGTCCCTTCCAACCTGGTGTTCTATGATTCTATGATGATTCTATGATTCTATTTATTATAGGAAAGAACTGAGATACAGGAAATTGTCAGAGGTATCCCCTGGATGCACGTTTACTATTCCCTCTCCCATGAGTTCTTGGATGTACAAGTTAATAGGCAGAAATTGATGATTTTTAAGAGAAAATTTTTGTTTTATCAAGCTACTAATTTCCATCCTAAGTATTTGCTTTTACTTTTTCACTAAATATCTCGTATCTTTCTTACTTGCTGGGGACCAAAAAAAAAAAGGAAAAAAAAAATTTAGATCTTTTCTGCATTTTTGTTGTTATTGTTTGTGACTGCTTGTTTGCTGTTGCTGGTTTTAAAATGATTTTTTTCTTTTTTTTTTTTTTTTTAGAATGAAAATTACACTTTCCTGACAGCTCTAATCATAATGTATCTCAGATCAATCACACATGATCTTTTGCAATTGCACTTGTTCTGGTAGTGAAAAACGACAAAAAAAACCCATCCTCACAGGGCAGCAAAGAGTTTCCCCAACGTAAGTGTGTGACTGAACCAGGAGCACACCCAGAAGATCATGCCTGAAACAGCTGTAACTCAAAATGGAGTCTCAGTTATCCCCCAAACTCATGAAGCATTAGGAAGTCTTGTGGACTTACTGTGTCTATAATCACCCTTTTCTTTGCAAAAAGCAAAAACCTGGCCAGATAGAAGAACGGATGTTCTGAGACGTAAAACTCCACCAGAAAATGAGGCCTCTTCTCCCGGTAGCCCAGGAAAGCAAGTAGCTTGCCCTTGTAAAGAGGGTGAAAGACAGAGGGCAAAGGTAACAAAGGACAGTTTTGCTGCTATTTTTTTCCTTTAGAGCCATTTTGCAACACGGGTAAGATGAATGTTTAGACCTGTGCGTATCACAGGGAAGGGTAATGGTTTATGGCATATCACATTTGTATAAGCCTTTTAATCCGGATGGATTGCAGGGTATTTCTTTCAGCTCCAGGCTTGATTCTAGCAGCTCCTTCCATCGAGGAATGACGCCTGGCATGCTGATACTCTCCATCGGGTTCAGAGCACAGCAGCCTCTCTGGCCAGCAACACGAGTTACGATACATACATCAACCCAGTCGTCTGCACTCTGTCTCTGCCACCTCTACACAGGACACGGAGGCCAGGTCAAGGTTTTGTTAGCAATATTCAGAGTCCTTGGAAATATCACCCATAGCTACTCTAAGAGATCACCTCTCCCTCCACAACTATGGCCTCCCAAAAGACCATAATTTTCTGCTACTGTCAAAATGTCAGTCAGAAGAAGGATGTAGAGTTGAAGAGAGGGAAGACAAAAATGAGATGTCAGAATTTTTTGCCTTAAGTGTTAAAAATAGTTATTTACCACAGAGGACTCTGATCTGAGCACGACCATCCAATCTGCCTCTCCATAGGGGCAGATAATATGTGTGGGGAGGCTGAGAGATTCATGCCAGCACTTCTACCACTGGAGAAGAGCATCCCATTTCCTGGGGGAGGACACTGCAGCTTCAGAGGACAGAAACAGACACAAGATAAAGACAGGCACTTTATCAAAATTCACAGGGTGGAAACGCAGTCATGGACTAATGAAAGACTGTGTTTTATTGCTCTTGAATTAACCATCTCTAGTGTCTCATGGGATGACTGGGTACAATGAAAGTCATGGACATGCTTGAAGTCAGAATACCTTTTCATTCAGTGTTTTTGCAATGGGTCTAGACCAATTTCCAGACCTCAGAATTGCTGCTGTCATACAAATAAATAATAATTTTGAAGTCAGTTTGGAAGATTTCAGTATTTCCAGTAGGTCATATGATAATTTTTTTTTTTTTTTTATTTTAACAAATGGTAAAACTTTTTTACAAATGGTTTTGACTTTTAAGCCAGGGGATATGAAGAGAGCAAACTTAATTCTGTCCCTTTCTACCTAAGTAAACAGCAGATAGGCTCACTACCACTACCTACAGGAGCAGATGAATTGTTGTTGAAATTAACTAGAAAATAAGAAGCTGCATATTTTAGCAAATTATTATTAAGTAGGATGCTACATTTTGTGGCAGACAGCCAAAATAGCAAGGCTACAGCAGCTTGTATCTTACCATAATCTTTAAAACATGCCAAGGTAATCACCACTGCAATGGCTAATAAGACTAACATGATCCACCATTTCATTGTGCTTGGAGCATTACAAATAGACATGATGAGAGACCTGAATTTTTTATGAAATTTACCATCCTGTAAGATCTTTTTTTATCTTGTATTTTTTTAAAAGATTAAATGGTATCAGGCATAAACTGGCTAAATAAACTTTACTGTGGGTATGAGAAAGTGTTGCTGTTCCTTGTTATAGTACATTGCTAGGCTTTTGGGAGAAGCTGCCCAGCTCACATGTATCTTTCTCAGAGAGGCTGGCTTGTAATTACTGTGTTTAACATTGCAGTGTCCCCTTTTGTGTTTTCCACCCACTGAAGTTGATATCTGCCATGATATTCATGCATGTTTGACAGCAGACAGAAACAAGATTCAAGTAAAGATTAATTTTTTATTATTATTATTTATATTACTATTGATACTGTTTCTGTTGCTACTATTATTATTGAACAGACATGTCAAATAATAGAAACCAGCCAGGTTAGTACCAGGACCAGGTGAGAAAGCAGCTTTAACTTGCAGTACCCATAGAGATACTTCACAGAAATACACCTTTTTGGGACACGTGAGACAAAGACTGAAGAGGAAAAGCAATCATTTGGAAATACAACTTTTCCAGGCTGATAGGCTTATCTGCAACAGTGTCTGATGTTGTGGACATGGTCTTCAAGAACTTGGTCTGCACATCTATTTAGCCACTGCACAAACTGTACTCACCTGCTTCTGTGATGGTAATAAATTTGCACTTGTTTGTCTGTCACAAAGAGAATGCTTGGGGCAGCAGAATTTTCCTGGTTTAAAGACGGATCTAAAATCCACTGAAATTAAAAATGTGTCCCTGCTGGCTTCAGCAAGCCAGGAATCTAACACTTAAACTTTATTTTGTAGTTGCTATAAGGCCCCAGAAAGCACAGCTCTCTGCTTGTATGTTCACATTTTGAAGCAGATTTTCTTAGAAGTGTAATTTTTGTTTAATTATTTTCTCTCTGCTTTTGCAGTTTTGCAAGTAGAGCAGGCTGCTCTGGTTGGTAGAAATGATACCTCTCTTGTGTACACAGGTAAATAAGTCATTTGAAAAGATGGGAAACATGAAAATCCTGAGAGGACTCCCTATCTCAATACATGTATAATTCCAGTAACTCCTTAACCATATCTGTCTTCTGCTAATATTGTGTTTGCAGCTGAACATGTTGTGTTTGTACTACACACACAGACATAACAATGCTTAAGGTCACTCCATAGGCAAATAATCTTAGCAAATTTCTCTGCTGTTGACAAAACTACGATAGAATTCATTTCATGATGAACTGGAGCTCAGTGTTTGTTGATTGCATTATATCAATGGTAAGAAGTTTCTTAAATACACTGTGTTTGATAGGGCTCATTTGTACTACAAGGCAAAGTAAAGTTTAAGATTTTCTAGTTTCCCTGTTCCACTAAACCCACTTTAGCATCTTGTTGCAATGTTAGTTCATTTTCTTAGCACTTCTCAAAAATAACAGCAATACACCATCTCTGATGTTACAGCCCAAGATGAGATTGTTTACAGTTACAAACAACAGAGACAGAGGCAGATCTCTGAGAAGGAACAATCCCTGCCTGGTGTTTGCAGGATGTAGGATTTTGGCCCCTATGCACAAACGTCAGGTCCCTGAAGAAAGCCAGCCAAACTCTGGGGGGGGGAAGAGAAGAAGGAATACTCTAGGTCCCAAAAGGACTTAATAAACTAAAATCTCAAAACAAAAATCAAAACAAAACCCAAAAATCCACCAGTGAATAGGTTGCTGCGATAGGCTGGTGGTGGCAGACAAGCCAAAAAAGGAAATGTTCTTGTCCATGTGATTTAAGCAGGTCTTAACTGCTTGCTGGAGTGAATTAATGTCAAGAAACTTAGTTTGCTACTTATGAAAAATAAGTTTGTATTCCCTTTTTTTGTGAAGCAGTTGTATTCTTAGATAAAAGGCATTTCATTATGTCCTTCATGAAAGACATTACTTTGGTCATGTTTCTGATTGCGTCTCTAAGAATACCTATCTTTCCCAGCAAAAGAAAAATTCCCCAAGACCTTTCCTCAAACACAAATTGCCACTGTTAGCTTTGTCTACAGAAATAGACCTGGACAATTTGTTCAGGGTGTGAAACAAAAAAGAGCATCTGGAACTGCTCTCATCTGGAAGAAATAAATTACTAGTATGTCATGGTTTAACCCCAGCCAGCAACTAAGCCCCACACAGCCGCTCACTCACCACCCCCCCCCCAGTAGGAGAGAATCAGAAGGGTAAAAGTGAGAAAACTCATGGGTTGAGACAAAGACAGTTTAATAAGCAAAGCAAAAGCCGCACGCACAAGCAAAGCAGAGCAAAGAATTCATTCACAACTTGGCAGGCAGGTGTTCAGCCATCTCCAGGAAAGCAGGACTCCATCACGCATAACGGTTACTTGGGAAGACAAACAGTATCACTGCAAACGTCCCCCACTTCCTTCCCCCAGCTTTATATGCTGAGCATGACATCATGTGGTCTGGAATATCCCTTTGGTCAGTTGGGGTCCGCTGTCCCGGCTGTGTCCCCTCCCAACTTCTTGTGCACCCCCAGCCCACTCACTGGTGGGGCAGTGTGAGAAGCAGAAAAGGCCTTGGTGCTGTGTGAGCCCTGCTCAGCAGTAACTAAAACATCCCTGTGCTATCAACATTGTTTTCAGCACAAATCAAAACACAGACCCATACTAGCTACTATGAAGAAAATTAACACTACCCCAGCCAAAACCAGCACATAGTAACATTATAAATATTATTCCAGAGGAATGTCTTCTCACTCATAAAACATTACGCCTCCTTGTAAAAAAGACTTCTGAAAAAACACCTCAGCTTTTATTTGCAACAGCTGCAAAATGATATGTAGTGATACTTATCAGCACAGGATCCCCCTTGTGTAAGAAGAAACCTGCTGCTAGGCATTCACTTTCTCCGCCTTCCCTTTTCTAGAGTAAGTGCAAGTGAAAACACCCTCCCCTGCCCTCTCCCAAGCATGAATCTAAGTTTGGGAGCTCCTTCAGAGGATCACGTTTCTGCCTTTCACCGAAACTCTTGGCTCAGTTCTTGTGTAACAATATGATCATTCTTGACAGCTTATGTACTAAGAAAGAAGAAAAGAGATAGGCAAAAATGTCCACCCCCTAAGTGCTGTAAGTCTTCTCCACTCGTTAAGGTCTGCAAGGCCGCCTCAGCAGGGTGAGTCACACAGCTGCTATGGCAGCCTCGCACCTAATCCTCGCATTTTCTTGAGCAATGGTACGGCAGAAAATCCACTCATGGCAACAGCGATGCTGATGGTGCATCACCGAAGTTTTACTGGCTTTTCTGTCTTCCTCTCTTTTCCCTCACACCAACATACACGTGTACAGAATGAGACATATATGATTGTGTGAAGACCCTGGGGTGTTTCTATTACAGTGCTAGAAGGACATAGGGGACATAGCTGCTGGAAGCTTCCCCTGTGTCTGATAGAGCTGATGCCAGCCAGATCCAAGGTGGACTGCCGCTGGCCGAGGCCGAGCCCATCAGCGATGGTGGTAGAACCTCTGGAATAACATATTTAAGAAAGGGAAAAAAAGCTGCTGCGCAACAGCAGCTGAAGAGAGGAGTGAGAATATGTGAGAGAAACAACTCTGCAGACCCCAAGGTCGGTGAAGAAGGAGGGGAGGCGGTGCTCCAGGTGCTGGAGCAGAGATTCCCCTGCAGCCCCTGGTGCAGACCATGGTGAGGCAGGCTGTGCCCCTGCAGCCCATGGAGGACCCCACGCTGGAGCAGGTGGATGCCCAAAGGAGGCTGTGACCCTGTGGGAAGCCTGCACTGAAGCAGGCTCCTGGCAGGAGCTGAGGTCCATGGAGAGGAGCCCACGCTGGAGCAGGTTTTCTGGCAGGACTTATGACCCCGTGGGGAACCCACACTGGAGCAGTCGGTTCCTGAAGAACTGCACCCCGTGGAAAGGACCCGAGTTGGAGAAGTTCATGGAAGACTGTCTTCCATGGGAGGGACCCCACACTGCAGCAGGGGAAGAGTGTGAGGAGGAAGGAGCAGCAGAACAACATGTGATGAACTGACTGCAACCCCCATTCCCCGTTCCCCCGTGCCGCTCGGGGAGTGGGGGTAGGGAAATTGGGATAGAAGTTGAGCCCAGGAAGAAGGGAGAGGTGGGGGGAAATGTTTTAAGTTTGTTCTTATTTCTCATTATCCTACTCTGTTTGGCTGGTAACAAATTAAAGTGATTTCCCCAAGCTGAGTCTGTTTTGCCCATCACAGTAATTGCTTAGTGATCCCTCTGCCCCTATCTCAATCCATGAGATATTCATAGTATTTTCTCCCCCTGTCCTGTTGAGGAGGGGGAGAGGTAAAGCACCTTGGTGGGTAGCTGGTGGCCAGCCAAGGTCGACCCACCACTTATAGAATAACATATAAAGCAAATAATCTGACAATTTTTCATCACATGGGGAGAGTCCCCTTGACAGGACCAAAGGAATAGGAAGGTCACAGGATGCATTCTTGACAATCACCAGATCTTGGGAAAAACAATTCTCTTTCTGTGTACTTCTTTCTTAACCCTAATCCACCTCTCACTTCTGACTATTTTTAATACATTTTTAAGAAAAGAACATCTTTCCTTCTTGTTTGTGCGGTATCTAATCCAATCAAGCTGAGTCTTGAATGGCTATTCTGCCCACTGCAGGAATAAAAAACTTCATATCAGTAACACTACTATAGAGAAGTGAGATACAAATGACTGGCTGCTATGCTATAACTGAAAAGTGCCAAAAGCAGTGTCTATCAGACAACTTGTGCAATGCCGTGGGTATTGGTCACTCTGCCAAGTTTTCAGCTTTATAAAATTAAACTCCAGTACAATTTTATACACTTTAAGAAGAATATAAAACAAAGCAGAGAGGAGAATAGAGGTGGAGATGAAGGAAAAACTCTATAGTGGTCAGACAGTGGAAAAACTTTATGAGAGATCACCCTCACTCATTGCTGTAGAAGAAGTCCTTAAGTTGGCTCAGCAGGAGAAATACAAACCCTTAAGCTCTTTTAACAGTATCAGGTCAGAGGCCTGTTCTGGAATTTACAGAGCTAAATTTCCCTCGTATGTTGCTTTACATAGTAGTAAAGTAGATTAAACTAGCATGTGAACTACATTATACTTACTTCTCTACTCAAGAAGATGAAAGAAATCACATAGAAACTTATTTCAGCAACTAAATCAAAAAGCTGAAGACAGGCAAAATCTCCAAGTTCAGCTGGCTGTAGATAATAACAGTGAAGAGGTACTGTGTGTCATCTGAATTCAACTCTCTGATATGCTTACATCAACTCTGTGACATGCTTATATCTGTAGGTGAACCAGATTTGAAGAATGACAGATGGTTTCCGGGAAAAGGCTTCAGGTTAACCATTGTGACACATACAAAATAAGATACAAAGTGATGAACGTAATCATCTAATCCCCAGTAGTCTGGGTATTTTGTTTGGTTGATATAAAACAAACCTTCTATTTTCACTTTCCCTGAAAAGTCCTTTTTGTTTGAATTGCTTGTACCTTCATTGGACCAAATATTGATCTTTTTTCATGTGTGGTTTCTGAGTGACATGAGCATGACTATATATAAATGTACAGGGGATCAGATTTTCCTTCCACAGCTGTGTGACTTCTGAGTCTGTCACAAACAAAAGGGACACAATCTTCTTGGTCATTTTCAAACATGTATTTCCAAAGACTGACACTTGTCTATAACCCGTATTCAAGAAAAAAATGCCAATGACTTCAGCACAAAGTATGTTCCTACAGCTTTTAAAGAGAATTTGATTTTCACATCTCAGCATACATAATGCATGGAGTATCCTTTTGAACCTCTAGTTACAATATCCACAGGACCTTTTAGAAAACCTGATCCTTATTTAGGTTCTTAAATAAGGGAGCCTAAAAATTGTACCTCATCAGCAATGAAATACCAGTTTCAGCAGTGCAACTTTAAAGGTTGAGGGTCCAGGTGACAGCTGACAGTATAAGTTTGCAAATGCAGGAAAACCTAGGTACAACAGACAATGTAGAAAATCAGAGAGAGACTGCATAGGAGAGGGAATTGAGAAAGGGAACCTATTTTGCTTCTAAAGTGAGATTTGACAAGTTTTAGTCTGACTTACTTCTGCCATTCCCCAGCTTGTATGCTTCTTCATTATTATTTGTTTTATAATCCAAGAAGCAATATTCGAATTGTGCCCATTTTACGTGACAGAGCAGGGGAAGCAGCATAGGCTAAGAAGTCAAACCCCTTTCACACATTCTTGGTTTGGCCACTGCTGAGATGCAGAAAGAGACTTCCAAGTAGCAGAAGCCTGGCCAGGCAGACATTTTTGGGTACGAATCCCATGAGGACACTCATTTATGATGACAAACACCTGCTTGCTGCTGACTGAATATAAGGAAATATTGTCCAAGATCTGCAGGTGCTCCAGCCTTTACTGACTGAAGCAAGGTCCTAATAAACTGCATGTCACTTTCATGAGGAGTATGAGCTGCATTACAAAGAAGGCAAAGCAGTTACTTAAGTGAGCCTTAATATGGGAATGACTTCTTTTCTTTCAGTAAAATTTTATTCCTGTAGAGTGTCTGTAGGGTGGCACATACCTCCTTTTATCATTGGATGAGATCAATTACCCCCCAAAAGTGACTGGCCCTTCTCCAATGACTCTACAGGGCGCTCAGGTGGTGTCTTCAAAAAAAGACATTTTTGGTCTGCTCAGGATAGTTGAGAACCCCACCATAAATTATTTCAGCACTGGATCTATGCTATTAAACTGCTTTAAAATGTAAGAGACTTTGTCCCTTAGAAATTGAGGCTTATCCACGTCCATTCTCGCAGTCTGCATGAGAGCACATCTCCCACCAGCACAAACTTTTTTCTTTTCTCAGGACACTGATGGGTCCCATGGAAGCCAGAGTGGTGATGAGGCAATAAATCTTGAAACAGCTGTGAAAGAGCAAGATGATCATACAGGTCAGAAGGTGGGAATAGTTAACATCTAAAACTTGGTTATATAATCTCTATTAAGGTGTAGTTTAGATCATGTAAACAACCTGACAAAAACTTTGTGCATTCAGCAACTCAAATGTCTACGAAAAAAGCTAGAGCTCATAGCTCAACTCATCCACTGACATTTCAATATGATGATGATGAAGTGTGAAGTAATGATGGGAGAGGGAAGGGGAAGGAAAAGAGAAAGAGAAAGAGGAAGGAGGAGAAGAGGAAGAGAAGTAGGTGAAGAAAGGCAAGGAAAGAGTGAGGCTGAAGCTGTTTCAACATGCAGTGCTATCCATATTTTGTAAATGCATCTGTTTATAGAATGTGTTTGGTAGGTAAAGGTATGTAAGACACACTAGAGGTTTTGGATGAAAGTGTTATTAATAGAGAGGCTTCATGCAGCAAATGATCCATGTGGGCTGGTCTCTCCATCCCCTGCAGCACTCCAGAAATGTCAGCAAAGCCTCCATAGGTGTGGGGGTGAGTCAGACCAGACAATTGGATCTGAGCATGATGACACTCTCCTAACCTGTTCTGGTGGCAAATGCATATTTGAGAATTTATGGTATAAAATGGGATTTGTTTCATAACCTTTTAACCATGGAAAATGGGAACAGATATAGTTAGAAACCAGAAATAATGTGTAATGCATTGTATTTTCAGCCTGAGGTGTGAAAACTGTTTGCAGCATCATAACAACAATTTTAAGATGTGTCAAGATGTAGTAGATTAGAGTCACATTTAAAACTCAAACCCTTATCCTCTTGTTACAAGCCAAGAAATTATTTATTTTTTTCAAGGACTCCTCTCCTCTAATCTCTAATAACCGTGATATTAGCAGTGGTTACCAGCAGTTTATTTTTACATTCTCCAACTGCTATGTTCTTCAGTGCCTCTAAACCATTTCACTTATTTCACAATGAAATTGTGTCAGACAAAGACTACTACAATGGTAAATATTCTCTCATGTGCAATGTAAATAAGCACCTTTCTTCCCAACATAAGCTATTTTCATGAAGATGCACAGTGCTATGTAATTAGTGCTGTGCTAACATTAAGAAATGAATCATGCAATATCTGAACGTGTTGAGACAATGGAAAAATATATGGCCACTTGAAAGATTTCTTCAGCCAGTGAAAAAATGCACAAAAGAACTTTAAAAATAGATTTTAATTAATGCTTATTGACTTATATTTATTGACTATAAAGTACACACAAGAAAATAATCTGCTTCTATAATGTATAGATAGAATTGATGAGGAAACTTCATAGCTTAGTCAGGGCCTTGACAAAGCCCATTGAGGTCCTTGGAAATGCTCTCATTTACATTATGGTTCTTCAAATGAAAGCAGGAATGCTATTGCTATCGATACATCTTTTATAGACATGTATTGCTCTGGGTGGCTCAAGAGTGTCAATGTTTTATCTTAAAAGGGAGTGTTTAGGTCGAGGTCCAGCATGTTGCACGCACCTCTGTTCAAATGCTTTTTTAGCGAGCAGGATTTTAACAGAAAAGATAGTTTTTGATGAAAAACTTTGTTTTCTTTTTATTAAAAAAGTGCACAAAAGCCAGCAAGCAATGATTTAGAGTCCTCCATAGTCCTTCCAACTGGAATTATTCTATAATTCCACATCCAGAGACTGCATCATGAGAAAATTCACACCAAAAAAAGAGAGAAAATATGGCAAAACAGATGTGAAGATACTCTGGGAGCCTGATTAGATGCCTTAAATCACTGCTATCTAAGTACAACTTCAGTGAAAGTAATTTGTTAAAAATTCAACACCATCCATGAAAGATAGATTACACTTTCCTTTCTCCTTCATCCAACCTTGCTGTGTAAATGGAGGGAGATGTCCTTGTAACTGAGAATTTTTGCCTTTCAGTACCTCCCTTTTCCACTCTAAATAAAAGATTATGTACTACCACTTGTCACCATAAATGGAAACAAAACTGCCTTCATGAACTCAGTGTTAGAAAAGTCTTCCCTCCTCCCCCCCCCCCCCCCCCCCTCTTATAAATGGTCTGAACCATTCCCATTATCCCATTAGGTCCAAGCTCAGTCTGAGATGAGTAAGGGTTTACAGGAGGGAGTGCAAATAGTGCATACCACCATAGGTAGGCAGATTGTGCAATGCTTCCTAAGGATGGATAAACTCTGGTTCTGCCAGTCTTCCTCTGGAATATTGTTCTGCTCATTTATGATCTTGGGGATCACTGTGCCTCCAGCTCACGCAGGTTTCATTGTAAAGTTTGTGTTTGTGTGGCTTGAATGGAGGAAGATAAAAATTGTAATTTATAGACTGAAATTCATTCTTTGGTGTAGCTGGATTTGCTCTATTACTTGCTTTGGAAAATAGAATCAAAGTCTTAAATTCCTAGCAGAAGTTGACTAGCAGCCAACACAGACTTGAGTGCAGCCCAGATGTGCTTGTAGCATTCTAGTCCGAGGGAAAAGCCAGGAACAAAATCCCCTTTTATTGCAGATTGAGTCTCCAGGTATTATTGTCTTCAGAATTGACCGGGGTAAGACACAGTAATCAAGCCAGAAATGGTAAATATGTGAATTCTAACAGCTACCTGCTTCTCCAGAGTGAGAGATAAATGCCAGCCCAAAAGCTAATGTAGAAAAGTATTCTTAGTAATGGAGACGACCAGCCAGGCTGTCCTTTCACAGTGAGGGTCTTTAAATGGGACCTTCACACTTTATGCTACTGACAAAGGGGAGCTGCATGCCTTCCACAAAATGTGTTGGCCAGCTCTTTGAAATGTTCACACTTACAACCAGCATCATTTTTTGCTGCTCCTATCAGCCACTTTCCAAGCAGGAGGTAATTTTGTGTAGGCAGCCTGACAGCTTAGTGGCAGCAATGATTACATCAGTGGAGAATAAAATACACAGTTGAGTGTTATCAACCTGCTGTCAGAAGCTGCATTCACAGTCTGTTATCTCTTCCAGTTGTCTCAAGACAGACATGGAGAAAGTGGCAGGAAAAGCACTGATCCTGGCAGAGAAAGTGGAAGGAGGAAAGGCGGTAGCTGGTTCCTGAGCTCTTGGGAGCAATGAGAGCCATCCAAAATAGGACCTCCGCTGTGTCATGGAGATACAGAGATAAACCCAGCAGTCCTCTGCGTGAGAGTAGAGCAATTTGTGAATATAAGCATGGAAATCTGACTCATGTAAAACAAAGAGGAAATTGTCCTTTGGTATTTACAAAACCATACGGCTAATGGCAAAGAGGACACGACAGCTCTGAGTTGTGTGTGTCGTCATCCCCCCCACCATTATTGGAGCTTTGCTGTAGTCATTTGTGTCACCTGGAGACAGTTTGTATTTGAAGAGACTTTCAGGGTTATACAGTAGCTATGTGTGACTTTTCACGGTTAAGTGCCACAACAGATGTTAGAACGGACTATTTGCAAGCACAATATTGGTTAACCTAACTGTGAGCCTGCTGAGAGAAGTATATTCCTGTTATTGCAGTGTCTTTCATATACTATGCAGACAATGAGTTATATTTGTTTTGCATTTTGAATATGCAATGTTCATACACAATGATATATGCATAAATACTAGCTTTAAGTCGTAATTCCCTTTTGGCACAATGATATGTAATCAATCAGAAATATTTAACAAGGAGTATTATTAGCTTCAGGCTTGATAGTATGGGTTGCTTAAAATGGGGGATGAATAATCGTAACTGTTAATAAATTCCACTCTTTCCAGTTGCAGTTTGTCCTTTATCGACCCTGTTGCATAGAAATCGCTTATTTACAGGACAGACTAAATGAAATTCCTTAATACAGATGAGAATTGTGAATTCAGGCTGATTAAAGGGGGGGGTTCTGTTATGTGAAAAGACAATTTAAATGACCTGTTTGCTGTACACCCTGGAGGAGGCTTTGCAGTTAAGAATGAAAAGAAAAAAAAAAAAATTCTTTTAAGAAATGTCTTGAAAGAGTTCTTTGTACTATCAAAAACGCTACACGGATATTGATCTCCATAATTATACATGCACTACAACCATTTGCATGACTTAATCTGGCCTGCAATTTTGAGCTGCAATTCTGAGACCTCAAAAAATTTTGCTACCCTGTAAACAATGAAGGAGAGCAGAAATACCAACATTTCTTAACAATCTTTTGGGTACAGAAGGGCTATTTAATTTATGTTCCCTTACCTGCTAGCCTATGGTCTGCTACGCAATCACTTAGCTCTACACTGAACCTTATGTATTTCTTTTCTCTAACACAATGTAGGTGCAAACCTGGTATAAAATCTGCCAAGCCTCACACTGATTTACACTGACATTGCTTTACAGTGTTCCAGCATGAAATTTACTTTACCTGCTGAGAGGCATTTTCTCAGTGGAAGATGTGGTAGTATTTTACACTTGTCCTGCTAGATAAAGGAGAAACAAATTTGTTCATATTAACCATTACAGTTAAATCCTTTGTTAGAGACCAAAAAGAAAATGTTAATTTAAGAAGTAATTTTGCCTGAAGTTTTTTAATGTGAGAACAAACTATGACCTGGGGACAAGAGCGACACTGTCCTTGTGAGTACAAAACTCCCTTGAACGATGAACAGACTGTCGTCACAGAGGTCACTTCTGCAGAATTAAAACCTACCGTGCCATTAATTTGATGTAAACTAAACATAAGTGACGCAGTTCTTCATCCTCAGCAAGGACTTGCCATTGCAAAGACGTTATTAACATACAGAACTCTTGTTTACAACTGTTGTTAAAATGTCAGTAAGACAAATCAGTCAACCAACCTCCTTTATCCTTCTTTGCCTTTTGCCATTGCTGCTGAGCTGCTGATGAGAAATGAAGAGGCAGTTGTTCAGGGTAAACAAAGGAGACTTTTTGACAGGTAGAAACTTCCTCTTTTCTTTTGTTTTCCAATGACAATAGAGGTTTTTGTCTTGAATCTGTGTGTCAGCAGCTGCAGACATGCTGAGAAGTTGTGTTTGGCCATTGTGATTAGGATCTGAACAACCCAGATTTTTACTGCTCTAAAATTCAGAGGCTTTAGACAGTGACATGGCCTTCTGCAGGAATACAGAGCAAAAAGGAGAAAGGTGTTTCTGGGAAGTTACAATAAACAGATGATTTTATTACACTTACATAGATAAGGAGACATAAAAGCTCATAAAGCATATAGAACTGATGTAAAGCTAATTAGAAATAAATATTTTATTGTAATAAATGGTGAGGATTGCAGATAACGGGGAAAGAAGTTTCTGGTGGGAGGAACATTGACTTTAAAGGTAGGACCAGTTCTTGAGGTTTGATTTGTTCCCTCTTTCAAACTACAAAGAAGATCTGAGTTTCCAGAGCTGAACCTGGTGCCAGAAGTTTGAGAATAGGGTGTGATAAGAGCACCAGAGAATTTCCTCTATATACAGGAAGCACACCTGCAGAGCTTTCCTTTGGCTTCAATTAAAAGTAGAAGTCCTGTTTTGCTAATGATAAGTTTGTTCTCCCAATGTTTTGGAGGAAGGAAAAACTAACAAACCACTTGATCTCTATATTAAGATAAAGTGTATCACAGAAGGCTAACAATTCACCAAGGCAAGAGACCTTCACATAATTTAAACTGTTATTTCCCTAATGAAATACAGTATATGCTGATTTAAACAAGCACCAGCAGAGTAAGTCAGATCATCTTTCCTTGCTCTGGCCTTTCACATATCATTAAGTAAAGGTTAAGCAGTTTTATTCCCCGCAAGATTTTAAATGCTTCAGAAGTCAAAACTTGATTCAAGTCAGGTTTATAAACATTGTGCCTTCTAGACTTCTAAAATATTCTTTTGTATTTGCTCGGAGTGCCGCTTGTTCCTTGACAAGAAGAAAAGGCTAGATATGGGACTAATCCTTTTTTTTGTCAGGAAACAGTATTTAACAGAAAAGGAAAAGAAAGGTCTTTTAACAAAGCTTTACTTACAAAAATGCTAGCTGCTGCAGTAAATACTTGTCGAGATAAAAAAGTTTGGACTGTCACTTTCTATGTTATTAAGTGTGCATGAAGTAGTGTTATTAAGCCTGTGTCATCAAGACTATATGAAAACCCACACTACATTGTGAATCTCTGAATATATATTGTTATTTAGCCCCCCTAACAGTGCAAGTTATGGTGGGTTATAAGAAATCTGTTTAACTACTTTAATGCTTTGATCACTCCTGTGCATGTAAAATATTCAAAAACCATTAACCATTGTACTCAGTGTTTGGCAGATATTTGACCTTGAAGGAAAACTTTTTGCTAAATTTTTCTGTCTCTTTTAAAACTCACTGTTGTTCATTGATATGAAGAGCTAGAAAGCTAAAGCATATAGGAAAGAGGACAAGAGTATTTATGGTAGCAAACAAATATATTGTCAGAAAATGTCCTTCAGATAAAATTAAAAAATTTCCAAATATGCTATCCTCCACTTTAAAATTCTCTCCCAAGTCCATCACATTGGTTGGTGTCAGATCTAAAATACCCTCTCCTTTGTAGCTTCAGTCATGCAAGAAAAAAACAATGAACCCAAGCCACTCTGAAAAGTCTATGAATGCTCTGTATTTTTCAACCTTGTTTTTCTCGTACCTGAGAATATTAAATCCTCCATCACCCACCAGTTCTGCCAAGCAAATAAATATAACACGTATTTAAAAGCATAAGAAAGAGGCTTGTTTATGGTTTCCTTCCGACTGGTGATACACAGATGATTCTTACCCTAACTGTTCCTTTTTTTCTGCTTGCTTCTTATATTTCTGGAATTAGCATACTGATTTGTTAAACATTTAGAAGGGGTCCCATTATTCTTATCCCTATGGCAACTCAAAAGCTTCCCCATTTTTCTGCCCAGATATTAATCCATTCATTAGGCTTCCTCTTTCCCTTTCCCTCTCCCTTTCCCTTTTTCTTCCACTTCCCTTTTCACTCATATTGTCTCTTATTTTCACATACAGAAGCTTTTATCATCTGCCCCCTTCAAAATCTACAGCCCCTTCATTAATTCTCTAAGATTATGTTTGAAGGTGTTCTTTCTGTTCTCTGAGAGGCATCTTCACACCATCCTTCCCTCGCAGGATCCTATTGCTTGGTGACAGAGGCTGTCACAGCACTGCCAACACCATCTGTGAAGCCAGAGCTCCAGAATGTCAGTGCATGCTCTCTACCTCCCTGTGCTCACGAATCCCTTCTGCTGTGCTCAGAGTCACTGGGCAGTACTACCAGAGAAGGGAGCAGATGTGGCAAACCTTCAGGGACACCTTGGGCTGGCAGTCCAGGCAGTAACACCCTACCCTTGACTAATGGTCAGTGCTGCAGACAGGCGTCTCCAACCCCCTCATAAGACTCTTTACTTTGGGGGGGACATCTCTTCACCTTTAGGTATTTGTGACTCTAAAGGGGGTCAAAAACAAGACCCTCTTTTCCTCATAAAGCAGATGATGGTTCCTCTGCCCATGGCAAAAAAATAATAATTTCTTTGACCCAAGTATCTTCCAAGCATATAATTTACAAGAGAATTACTTTCCCACACATCCTGCACTCTCCCTCTTTTACTGCTAACAAAATCCCAGTGCTTGATGCATACAGCCCCAGGACATTTTCATGAATAACTCATAAAAAGCACAGTCAGCCTCCTGAGAAAAGCAAATTGTATTTTCTAACATAACCAAATAGCTTAACTTTTGAATGTTTTACATTTGCAACTGAGGCCCTGTAAGCAATACTAATTATTTTCAGTAGGTGAGGTACTTATGATCAAAGAAGTAAAAACTTACATGCAATTTCCTTATGGATAACTGTCATAAAAAAGAATGGATGTTTGGAGAGTGCATTATTATAATGTGGTTGTGTTCAAGGGATGACACACACACACAAATATATATATATACAGTACAACATGTCTCCTTTATATTTTTTTTTCTTTTTTGAATACATAGTTCTAAGAATGGATAAAACTATTTGGCATAAAAGATCAAAGATTCAGTAGTAAAGCCCTGTCCAGCTTCCTGGATCTCCATTCTGGCCATCCAGGGCCATAGGGTACCGCTTAAAAAGCCATTCTTCAGACAACAGTTACAGACGTAGACTCAAGGGCACCAGCCGGCCCTCTTGTTGTGTCATCAGCAATATAAAGGAGCAGCCTTTTCTTTCAGTTCGCAAGTGTCAAAAATTATGTATTTTTCTATGCAAAATATGATGACTTTTGCTGACATTAGTAATATTTCACAGAGCCAAAGCTGATTAAGATTTCTGCAGTTTTGCAAAACAGCAATGTAAATGCCACAGAGAACATAGTAAGAAAGGAGGTTTGGTCACCCTCAAAAAACCACTGTATTTTTGAAGTATTGAATGAATCACAGCTTGATCGAGAGTCCAGTGATGCCACCATATCCTGTTGAACAGACATCTTACAAATGCAGAGCATGTTAAACCCAAATCTTGTTCTATCACACATTTTTATGCATATTTGTGTCCAAAACCTACAGCAGCACAAGCTGCAGCACACACTGCTGTTACCAACAGTTCTAGCTGCTGTGTGTTTCTGCCATACAACTAAAGGGAGAAGCACACTGTTTTAACAAGAAACGCAAACTTGACACATTCTGTGCCAGTCCTCCTTGAGAAGCAGTGCTAGCCGGGCTGCAGAAAAAACTCCTGGAGACTTTTCTCTTCTTCCATGGGTGCTCTGGGATGGCAAAGGGACACAGATCTCCTTTATCCTTGAAGACCTCCGCACTGCTGGGCAGCTTGTGACACTGGTTCAGCAGCATCACAGCCGATGCCTTTAGAGATCTCCCGGTCAGGCAGAAAAAAGTGTTTGTTTGAGAGAGCTTTTCAACTTAACTGTGTCAGCCCTCGAGGGAGACATCCAAGAGGGTAACAGAGGCAGCATCTGGTGATATTTTAGTCTTGTGTGGACTATGTTTATGTTTCATATCTTCTGTGTCCCAAGTATTGTCAGGGGTAGTAAAAAAGAGTAATCAAGACACTGCCCCTATAAGATAAGGAGAAAAGAAATTGCAAAGCCGATTTTGAGAATTATTTGGGAAATCCTTCAAACCTTTTCAGAAAAAAGCACAGGAAAAACATGTTATTCAACAGCAGCAGGATTAACGAATCCCACAACCCCTCAGTCTCGCATTATCACCCTCCTGTATCTTCTGTGTCCTATGCCTGCAGCTCAGTAAATATGATGTTTTGGCATTAGTAGTAACATTATTTTTGTATTGCTCCTTAACCTTTATCAGGAATGTTTAGCAATGTTTTCATTTTAAGCCAAACTATCTGCTCTTTGACACCAAAATACATGAACAAAAAAATGAGTTATCTGTATTTTAGATCACATGAGATCTAAATTCTAAGCAAAAGACAGCTCATCTTCATTTATCATTTTCTGACTGCACTGTGACCTATTCAAAGGCATAATGTAAATCTTATTTAGTGCACTGTTATAGATCATTCATGGACTTATGGACTGCTAAAAGGATTGTAAAGCATGTACACAGCATTGTCAATGGTTAATGACAGAATCACAGAATCATTAAGGTTGGAAAACACCTGTAAGATCATCAAGTCCAACCATCAACCAACACCACCATGCCCACTAAACCATGTCCCACAATGCCTCGTCCACACGCTCCTTGAACCAGGGATGGGGACTCCACCACCTCTCTGGGCAGCCTGTTCCAGTGTCTCACCACTCTCTAAGTAAAGAAATTTTTCCTAATATCCAGCCTAAACCTCCCCTGGTGCAACTTGAGGCCATTTCCTCTTCTCCTGTCACTCATCACTTGGGAGAAGAGGCCAACACCCCCTCTCTGCAACCCCCTTTCAGGTAATTGTAGAGAGCGATGAGGTCTCCCCTCAGCCTCCTCTTCTCCAGACTGAACAACCCCAGCTCCCTCAGCCGCTCCTCATCAGACTTGTGCTCCAGACCCCTCACCAGCTTCGTTGCCCTTTTCTGGACACGCTCCAGCACCTCAATGTCCTTCTTGTAGTGAGGGGCCCAAAACTGAACACAGTATTCGAGGTGCGGCCTCACCAGTGCCGAGTACAGGGGCACGATCACCTCCCTGCTCCTGCTGGCCACACTGTTTCTGATACAGAATGACAATAACGACAATCTTAAGCTTAACATTTTCTTGTCCCATCAGTTGAGCAACAGCATTAATTCAGTTCCCATCGATCCAGGAACTGTTAAAACCAACATAAAATATATAATTAATAAATAGGCAGCCTCATCATTGTTCTGGTGATTATGAACAGAAAATCATGTCCTACAGGAACTGGAAATGGTGTAGGTTGCACAATGGAGCAGACTGGATGTTCATATGACAGAGACACTAGAAATACCTGAAAAGGGCTAGTTCCAGTCCTATGTATATCTATATTTCCTCAAATCTATGGACAAGAAGCACTTTGCTCCTATTTACAGCACAGCTGAGTGTGCATCCTTTTCATACTACCTATGAAACAACATATATCCATCAAGGGAGTGCCTGAAAGTTCCCCGAATCTGAAGAACAAATTGGCCAAATTTTCCTTTATCCTTTTCATCTCAATTTTATTGCCCTTTTATAAGAAGCTAGGCATTTTCTCTTCCACATCAGTGGCCATTCTCATTTCTTTATCATCTGTATGCCAGCACACATCCATTTACTTGGAGGTCTTACTCTATACCTTCATGTTCCTGAAGTTGGTTGTTTTTTGGGGGGCAGGTTGGCTATATTTTTGACTTGCAAGTTGCACTTGTTTATTCCCAGCTTTTTTGATGGAGAGCTGAATATAGCAGTCAATATGTTCTCAGAAAGTACCTCAGCATTCTGTGATGCATTGCTTTTACAGAGCAAATCCAAGGTTGCCACGTGACAGCCAGCTTTTCATTAGACAGAAGCTCAAAATGTTTGGAAGGTAACCCACACAATATTCTGAAACTGAAAAATTATGAGGGCTGACCCTTTGTTCCACCCTCCGGATAAATACAAGCACAGGAAAAAACTGGTGGCTGCAACTCAAATTGTGGCTGTCATCAGTGCCCTGAACCTGGAGTGTTTACGTCAACTTCCCTTCCATGAGCATTTGGAGAGAAAAATCAAGATCAACTTCTCTTATTCTGTGTTATTTACTTGTTGACCCAGGAAGTGCTGACACTGAAGAGAATTAAAATAATGACATATAAATTTTATCATACCTCAGAGGTTGTATTTATGTATGCTTCACGTGTCAATACTGATTGAGTAGCTCTGCTTTCATGTTATCTAAATGTCTGTAGGGAAGAAACACACTTGGAAAAGCTGGGTATAGTGTGCAGACATGTTATGTTAATGTCCATCATTCTAATTAATGTTAGGACTTTTAAGACATCATTTTGACTGTATTACAGAAAAGATAACCAAATACAAAAAAAAAAAAAAAAGAGCTTTTACACCAGTTTAGCTATTTCATGCTGTATACCTAGTAGCAAGTTGAGACATTGTATTGGGTTTGTGTGGCAAAGTTTTGGCAGCAGGGGGGCTACAGGGATGGCTTCTGTTGGTGCCGGAAAAGTCAGTCATAAAATAACTCTCTAATGAGAGACCACTGAAGAAGTTGTATGGGATCACCCGGCTAAACCTGTTTCGGAGCACAAAGGCGAGATGCAGGGAGTTGTGATTCGACTCAGCTTTGTCTCACTTTGACAAATCCTTATCTATGCAGAGATGACCTGGGGGGAGCTGCGGAAAGGGCTCAGCCCGGGGTTGTCTGAACACTGCCGAAACCCGAAACCCGAATGGAGCCTGAATGATCCCTTAACAAACAAAATGCCCTGAGTACCATTCCACCACTATTCAGTAACTTTGTGTGCTAGACATCACTAAATTACTATATAGACTAAGGAGCCGAGCCATCAAGGCACCAGAGATAAACATTTGTGCATAAGCCTGCCCCCACCCATCAAATCAGGGAATAAAAACCGTAAGGTTTGGGCAGAAAAATGGGGAGAGTCACTTTTTTCCAAGGATACAGCTGGCCTGTAGGAGATTCTTTCCCCCTTGTCCAGGACGCTGTACAAGGTAACTTCCCAGGGATTGAGAGGCCTTACCTGAGAGAGAGGGTAAGTGATTAAGAAACATACGTATGGTATTTGGCATGCTTTAAGATCGTGATCAGTGCACTCTTTTTTTTTGTAAGGTATTAATATCTAGCGTGCTTGTGAATTGTGTATTTAATTGCAATAGTGCATTCCTCCATTGTATCCATAAAAGAACCTGCAATAGTGGCGTATTGGACCTGAGAGTGAAGTTCAAATAAATTGTTAATTTGAACCTGACAGTGAAGTCTTTCTCTCCGTCACAGAAGTTTACTCCAGCCCACCTGACCTCAAAGACACACCAATAGAGTATGCAGACTGGGAACTTTACACGGATGGCAGCAGCTTCATTTGAGACAGGAAACAAATGTCAGGATATGTGGTAACCACTGTTAATCAGGTAATAGGGTCTTGAGCTCTACCTTCAAAGACTTCGGCCCAGAAAGCTGAATTGAAAGATCTCGCAAGAGCATTGGAGTTAAGTGAAGGGAAAAGAGTCAACATATGGACAGATTCCAAATATGCCTTTGCGGTAGTACATGCTCACGGGGCTATTTAGAAGGAAAGAGGACTTTTATTGGCTCAAGGCACTATAATTAAAAATGTCTCTCAAATTCAAGAATTATGCATGGCAAAGCACACCAAACAGGCCAAACTGTTCCAGAATTGGGTAATCAACTGGCAGATAAATCTGCAAGGGACTCTGCAGAGAAAGGCATCCTAGCACTGATCCCAGAAAAGGAGATAGTGTTAACAGATATCCCACCAAAATATGATGATAAGGATAATGAAATAATAACTAAGTTACAGGCCAAGGAACAAGTAAATGGATGCGCTGTTACACCTACGGGACAAGTAATTGTTCCACCCTCACTGATGGGGGAGATCACTAGAAGGAACATAATAAGGTGCACTGGGGAACAGAAAATTTAGTGAAACATCTTCAGAAAACTGTGATAAGTAGAGCAATGGTGGAAATTACTTGATCCATTACAGAAAAATGTGAAACTTGCCTTAAAAATAACCAGAAGAAAAATAACAAGCTAGGTTTTGGAATAACTAAAGGGGGAAACTCTCCTGGAGATTATTGGCAAATAGACTTTACTGAACTACCTAAAAGGGAAGGATATCGATATGTTTTGGTATTGGTTGACACATTTCCCAGATGGCCCAAGGCTTTCGCTTGTTGCACCAATAAGGCATGCGAAGTAGTCAAAATTTTATTCAAAGAAAAACTGGCATTCTGGTCCCTTTTAATACTACATGGAGTGATCTTTGGGACGGGCCTGATGAGTATTTTGTAGAAAATAATGTTGACTTGAAGACCTGGGAAATAGAGATTGCCAGGTCAACAGAGAAGACAAAATGTGTGACAGGTAACAACACTAATCTTCCAGGTAATTTCTCAGTAGGAATTTCCCCACAATGTGATTGGCTTTTCCAACTTCAACTACAAAAAGGGCAAGAGAAATACAGGGGAAAATATTGGAAAATTCCCAAAGGAACTGGATGGTATTGGTTATGCAGGGAAAAAAAGAGAAAGGTGCTACCACCCTGGTGGGCAGGGTTGTGTACATCGGGAATAGTCCTCCCAAGAATTCAGGTAGTAACTCAGCTTTTTGGGACGAGATGGATAAGACTGCCTACAGGAAAACAGAAAAGAAATATAAACAACCCATTAATAAAAAGACCAACAGCATTCCACTCTTTTGCTAGATGGTTTAGTCCTGCCTCAGGAGTTAGTGAATTAGAGAAAGCTCTAGAAAACATATTGGGTATAATGGAAGAAATTGGAAGTGCCACCTTTGATGCAGTAAAAACTTCAGAAAGAAGTTACAGAAATAATCAAGATTACCCTCCAGAATAAAATGGCCTTATATATGATATTAGCCTCACATGGAGGGGTGTGTACAGTTGTAAATTCTAGTTGCTGTACCTATTTTGATGAAACAGGAAGAATCAATGCAGATTTAGGTATCATTAAACCACGACTTGGTATCCCGCTGGAAATACAGAGAAATGATACGTCATGGGGATTTACTGAAATCTGGGACAAACTGACTCCCTGTTTACCTGATGGGAGGTGGTTAAAGAACCTATTTATCTTTATAGTAGTGATAATTTGTGTTTTTATTTTAGCATGTGTTATGATACAATGTTCATTATGTTATGTTCACATGTTAGCATGTGTTATGAAACAATGGTCATGCTCTGGTGTTCCCTCCGCCTGCAAGTGCCCGCCGTTGTGTCCCGAGAACTGTGTTAAAACCCCAAGGGCCATTCCTTTTCTTTCGTAAGTGAAGAGTTCAAAAGGCTTTGTAAGGTCTGGTAATCCGAGAGCAGGTGCCTCCATCAGAGCTTGCTTTAGCTGCTTAAACGCAGCTTTACTATTGTCAGTCCAATCAAGATATCCATTGTGAGAATCTTTTAACAAATCATGTAGAGGCCTCACCAACAGTCCTTAACTAGCAATCCATAGGTGACACCACCCCACCATTCTGAAAAAGGCTTGCAATTCTCTAGTCATCCTAGTGTCGGGAAGCCGGCTGGTGGTTTTCTTCAACTCAGATCCCACCTGCCTGTGGCCTTTCAAAATTTCAAATCCCAGGTATGTCTATTTGAGCCTTTTCTTCTGACACTCAATATCCACTGAGTCCCAAGAAGTTCAGAAGACTTATCGTCAGAGAGATAAATTGTTCTTTGGTTTCTGCTGCAATCAAAATATCATCCACATATTGCAATATGATCACTTGATTATTTTCTTTTCTCCAAATCTCTAATTCCTTTGCTAATTGATTTCCAACAATTGATGGGCTATTTTTAAAGCCTTGCAGCAAAACTGTCCACATATATTGTGTTTTCCTGCCTGTTTCCAGATTTTCCCATTCAAAAGCAAAAAAAAGCTCTTGACTTTCACCATCCAGGGGAATGCAGAAAAAGGCATCTTTTAAATCTAAAACAGTGAACCAACTGTGTCCTCCAGTGAGGGCTGTTAATAAGGTATATGGGTTTGCTACTACAGGGTGAATGTCCTGAGCTATCTGGTTTATTGCCCTTAAATCCTGAACAAGTCAATAATCTCTTCCATTCGCCTTTTTGATTGGCAAAATAGGGGTGTTATATTTAGACTTACATTCTACCAATAACTTATATTTTAAAAATCTTTGAATTATTGTCACTAACCCAATTCTGGCCTCTAGCTTTAAAGGATATTGTTTAATTCTTACCAGTGATGATTCAGGTTTAAGGTCAATTCTTACTGGTTCTGTTCTCTTAGACCTCCCTGGGATCTCTCCAGCTCATGCCAAGGGAATCACAGCATCTTCCACTTCTCAGGATATCTTTTCCTTCTTGGGATCTATATCCTGTAACAACAAGGCTGCCGCCTCAACATATTTAGCTTATTCATAAAATCAGTGGGGGATTCTTTCTGATCCTGTTTAATTTCCTATGATTTAGACCAATTGATGACTTTTGGTAATGCATTTTGAATACCAAACAAGATCCATTTCTGATACTTTGTTGGAAGCCGTCTATGCCCATCTGTGTTTGGATCCCAGTTTGGGTCTGTGGAGGAGACGTGATTTTCCACCATTCCCTGCAGATTCCCAGAAGCAACTTGCACTTCTACCTGGGTCCTAGCTGTTTTGTGAATCATTTCCCTTTCAATATTATCAAACAATACTTACATAATGGTCTCAATATCTTTCCAATTGGGATCTAGTGTCTTAATCATCATTTCAAAGGTGCTAGCCACCTTATCCAGATCATCTCTATAATTCCCAGCCACCAGCTTCCAATTATTAAGGTCAGTGATCGAAAAGGGAACTCTTACCATTATCGGTCCATCATTCCCCACAGCTTGGCGCAGGGAAGCCTGTATAGCTTCCCCCTGCCTGCTCCTCATCTGCCCTGCAATTGCACTAAATCCCTCTGCACTTCATCCTGCTGCACCTCTCCAATTGTCATCTCTCCTTGTGTCATCCGCCCTGGATCCCTCACGTATGTTATGTTGGGACCCTGGACGGCATTCTGGTGCGATCATCAAATCAATATCATCTTCCTCCTGCTCATTAAGTTTCAAACACCTCTGTCCTATACTGCAAGCAGAACAGCACCTTCTTAAAGATCTACCTTTATCTTTCTCTAAAGCCAAAACAAAAGGACCACTAGGCGCTAAATTTATACCACTATGCCACTCTGCATGATTCTTAGAGTAAAGAACATATCAGCATACAATATTTCATCCTATTTTCTTTCCTTCCTCAAAAACAACATCAACTGCAGCAAAGTATCATAATTTAAATCACCATTTTTAGGCCATTTTTCTCCTTCATCCAATTTATACAGCAGCCACCACTGATTACAATACTTAACCAAATTATCCCACCTCACATTTCCTCCTGAAATCCCCCCAATTGCCTCCAGCGTTTTAATATGCAGCCTAGTGGTGATTTCTTTAAATTACCACCTGTAGATTGCCCTGAACCCATCTTGATTTAGATTTTAGCTAGGTCAGATCACAAAAACAAAACCAGAAGCCGTATACAAAATCAAATCACTAAAACAAAACTGCAAGCCAATAAACAAAATCAGATCACAAAGACAAGACTGTAAATCGATAAGCAAAGTCAATGATTCAAAAAACACTAAAACCAGTTCCAAGCGGGGATTCTAACCCCTATCCAGGTAAAACTTTAACCAAGCAGGGGACCCGAACCTCTCGGGCAGGGAAATCGAACCTCTCAGGCAGGGGACTCAAACCCCTCGGGCACCCTTATAACCCAACCCTGCGGGGCTTTCGCCACATCCTATAGGCAGGCACCAAACCAAAGGATAAAAAGGCTAAGAAAACAATGCCTTAAAAATTTTATCTTACCAGTGGACTTGCTCCAAACTCTTTGTTCCAGGGATTAGAGGTTCTCCCTGAGAATCCCTCGGTGCCAGCTGCAGGTCCTACGGTCCCGCGGTTCTGCCAAGATTCAAGAGCAGGGTCCCATCTGGGTCGCCAAAATGTTACCAGAAAAGTCAGTCATAAAAGAACTCTCTAGCACTTGTTTGGAAGTTAGAAAGCAGGCGTTCCTTATTGCGGCGTCGCATGCACGGGGGATAATTCCACCCAGCGCACATGCCTAAACAGGGTTAGTTCGTAGCTTATATTGGCCTATTATATACACATGCATTTGACTTCCCAGAATTGTTATACATATTCATCTTATTTCTCAGAACTTATTAACATATTTACACAGTCTTTACACATGTGGTTTAGAATTCTTGAGGGGGTCTTCAGGGGTCTCTGGGGATTGTTTTCTAGTGTCCGTTAGTTGAACTTTCTCCTTGCGCCTGCGCAATTCCTTCTCATCTCAATATGCTCAGTCTCTGGCCTTGAGAACCAGTTCTTTACCAGTTTTTATCTTTAAGCTCCTCTTTCCCCTTTACACAATATCTACTGTCTTTGGCTATGTTCGCAATTGCTCACATTATATCTGTCAAGAGCGTCAGCTAACTACCGAATTATTTCAAGACATGTTCCATACGTTATCACTGTGAGAAGCTGCTGGAAGCTTCCCCTGAGTTTGATAGAGCCAATGCCAGCCAGATCCAAGACGGACCTGCTGCTGGCCAAAGCTGAGCCCATCAGCAACGGTGGTAGCGCCTCTGGAATAATATAGCTGAGAAGGGGGGAAAAAGAAACCGCACAAGAGAAATGGTAGCCAGAGAGAGGAGTGAGAATATGTGAGAGAAAAAACTCTGCAGACCCCAAGGTCAGTGAAGAAGGAGGGGAGGAGGTGCTCCAGGTGCCGGAGCAGAGATTCCCCTGCAGCCCCTGGTGAAGACCACGGTGAGGCAGGCTGTGCCCCTGCAGCCCATGGAGGTCCACGGTGGAGCAGATATCCACCTGCAGACCATGGAGAACCCCACACCAGAGCAGGTGGATGCCCGAAGGAGGCTGTGACCCCACAGAGAGCCTGTGCTGGAGCAGGGTCCTGGCAGGACCTGTGGACCCATGGAGAGAGGAGCCCACACTGAAACAGGTTTTCTGGCAGGACTTGTGACCCCGTGGGGGACCCACGCTGGAGCAGTCTGTTCCTGAAGGACTGCACCCCGTGGGAAGGACCCATGCTGGAGCAGTTTGTGAAGAACTGCAGCCCGTGGGAAGGACCGACATTGAAGAAGTTAGTGGAGAACTGTCTCTCATGGGAGGGACCCCACGCTGGAGCAGGGGAAGAGTGTGAGGAGGAAGGAGCGGCAGAGACAATGTGTGATGAACTGACCACATGCCCCGTTCCCCGTCCCCCTGCATGGCTCAGGGGGAAGAGGTAGAGAAAATCGTGAGTGAAGCTGAGCCCGGGAAGAAGGGAGGGGTGGGGGGAAGGTGTTTTTAAGATTTTGTTTTATTTTTCATTATCTTACTTTGATATGATTGGTAATAAATTAATTTTTTTTCCCAAGCCAAGCCTGTTTTGCCCATGGTGGTAACTGGTGAGTGACCTCTCCCTGTCCTTATCTCGGTCCATGAGCCTTTTGTTACATTTTCTCTCCTCTGCCCAGCTGAGGAAGGGGAATGATAGGGAAGCTTTGGTGGGCATCTAGCATCCAGCCAAGGTCAACCCACCACAGACATTTTAATATGTCTTGTGATACTATATTTTATGGTGACAGCACAAATTTGACTTAAAGTAACACCTAAAATATTTTCAAAAAATGGCCCCAGTACAATTTTATTATCAGATAATCATAGAAGTTAAGGAATACATTTTTTAAAAGTAGATTACAAAGCATTTTATTGGATTCTGGTGTTGTCAAGGATATTTATGGTAAATGCCTTCCATAAGCAAGCCTTATTTTGCTGTAGTAGGAAATAATCACAGACACTGAGCTATATTTATATAATTTGCTTCTACGATAAACAGAATGTCAGTTTCAGTCCCAGAAGCTATTGTAATCATACCATCTACACAAAAATACAGCTAATTTTGAGATCAACCTTGCTTTCACAGAGCTCTGAATTCTATCTAAAAACTGAGGGAAAATGCTATGTTATGAATATAAATTGATGTCTGAGTCTGTGTACAGCATATCAACTGCTGACAAATATTAAGGCTTCCATTCATCATTAAAAAGGTGGCACTGATGACTAATATTCTGCTTTCTGCATCCTCACAATCTATTTGCCGCTAAAAGTCTGACTGTCCAAGAGACGTTTCCTTACTCATCAACCAAATATACTAACATCAGACAAGACCTATCAGCAAAAGTTCTTCTGAACTATTAAATAATGGAAATTCCTAAATGCTCATATTTGGGCAACTGACAGTCATTCTGACTGTAGCTACATCAATTCACACTGAATCCAGTGCAGCTTGACTAACAGACACCAAAAACCTGTGGAAGAACATGTAAGTCATAAAGCAACACAAAGACCCAAGGAGAGATTTCCCTGAAATCTCAAACCTGACTCACAGTAGGTTCAAGGGCAAGCCAATTCTGAAAGATGAGCACTGCTGAGATTGTGGTTACAAGCACAAGTTTAACAAAAGAGGAGGTTCTACATGCTTTTTCTATGTTCAGGTACTCCCTCTCGTCTCTTCTCTGCATTGCATCTGCACTACTGTTAACACAGCTGTGTGCTGAGCAAGGCAAGGAACTGATTTAACTAAAAAATAGCCTGAAAAATTGAATGCTGAATACAATTGTCTGCTTTAATCATAGAATCATAGAACAGCCTAGTTTAAAGGGACCTCAGAAGATCATCTGGTCCAACTTTTTGAGGGAAACGGAGCCTAGATGAGATTATCTAGCACCCTGTCCAATTGCATCTTGAAAAACTCCTGCAGTGGGGACTCTACCACATCCCTGGGGAGGTTGTTCTGGCGAATGCTTGTTCTTACTGGTAAAAATTTCTTTCTTATGTTGAGATGAAACCTCTCCCAGTGCAAATTGTACCCATTGCCCCTTGTCTTTTCCATGTGGCTCCTTGTGAAGAGAGATCCGCTGTCCTCTTTGTAGCCTCCCTATATGTACTGGAATGTTGTGATGAGGTCCCTCCCAAGCCTTCTCCAGGGACAAAAGACCTAACTCCTTCAGTCTTTTCACAGAGGGCAGGTTCTCCAGCCCTTTGACTGGGGGTTCTCCCCCCCATCTTCGTGGCCCTCTTTTGGACCCTCTCCAGTCTGTAAAAGCAGAAGGTGAGAAAAAATCACTGCAGGGAGAACCATCCATCCAATTTCAGTGGAAGCACAATTTATACTCAGTTAATGTGACCTTGGCTGTTACTGAAACATACAGTTCAGGAGGTATTTGGAAGAAACAAAAACAGAAATGGAAAAGGAAACAAAAAAGGAAAAGAAACAAAAAGAAAGAGGAAGAGCAAGAGCAAAAGAGCAAAAGAAAAAGAAAAAGAGAAAGAAAAAAGAAAAAGAAAAAGAGAAAGAAAAAAGAAAAAGAGAAAGAAAAAATAAAAATAAAAATAAAAATAAAAATAAAAATAAAAATAAAAATAAAAATAAAAATAAAAATAAAAATAAACAGAAAAAAAAGAAAAAGAAAAAGAAAAAGAAAAAGAAAAAGAAAAAGAAAAAGAAAAAGAAAAAGAAAAAGAAAAAGAAAAAGAAAAAGAAAAAGAAAAAGAAAAAGAAAAAGAAAAAGAAAAAGAAAAAGAAAAAGAAAAAGAAAAAAGAAAAAGAAAAAAGACCATGGTTATGATCCATAATGATGCTTTTTAAAAGACTACCGAAAGCTTCTGACAGTGATTCTGCAACATGAACGTAACCTATTGTGGTAACTCTGTTCTCCACTGGTTAGAGTCCACTCAGACTCCTTGGCTTGTTTGTAAATCATCCCATTTTCCTTCTTTCTAAAAGGAACTAGTTACAGGACATGTAAGTATCAGTTTCCCTTGAACAAAAGTGGAATAGGCCTCTTCATGTCTGAGCTGACTGAGTGGGGAAGGGATCTGCTCTAAAAATTACATAACGCTAGAATACCTTCATCACTCTCTTTAATTGTATCACAGTCTGCGAATGTAATTCTACTGCAATGTTTGGACAATGTGCTTACAAACTAATGGCTTTTCTTCATCAGTGCTTAAATCTGAACATAATTTATATTAGCCTTATACAACCAATTTAAAGAGAAAGGCAGTTTAAACTTTATGTCTTCTGTACACTCAACTTAATTGATTTCTTACCAAAATGCCAGGGTTTTTGCCTTTTTAAAAATAAAAACTAACACACACAAAAGAAATTATCTGTTCTCTCTCTATACAAAGATGTAGAAATCTCCCCCATTGGAGAAGTAAAGAATTTTTGCATCTCTCTTCATAGATTTTTGAGAATTGTAATGAAAATATAGATACGTAGTAATTTGGGGGACCGAATACTAGCAGCCTGACCCCACAAATGCTCATTTACCCAAACTAGTGCCTAAATTCATATCCCAACTAGCAACTATGGCAGAGCTTCCCAAGGGGTGTTCACAGAATCACAGAATCATTAAGTTGGAAAAGACCTGTAAGATCATCAAGTCCAACCATCAACCAACACCACCATGCCCACTAAACCATGTCCCGCAATGCCACGTCCACAGGTTCCTTGAACACCTCCAGGGATGGGGACTCCACCACCTCCCTGGGCAGCCTGTTCCAGTGTCTCACCACTCTCTCAGTAAAGAAATTTTTCCTAATATCCAGCCTGAACCTCCCCTGGTGCAACTTGAGGCCATTTCTTCTTGTCCTATCACTTGTCACTTGGGAGAAGAGACCAACACCCACCTCTCTGCAACCCCCTTTCAGGTAATTGTAGAGAGCAATGAGGTCTCCCCTCAGCCTCCTCTTCTCCAGGCTGAACAACCCCAGTTCCCTCAGCCGCTCCTCATCAGACTTGTGCTCCAGACCCCTCACCAGCTTCGTCACCCTTCTCTGGACACGCTCCAGCACCTCAATGTCCTTCTTGTAGGGAGGGCCCAAAACTGAACACAGTATTCGAGGTGCGGCCTCACCAGTGCCAAGTACAGGGGGACAATCACCTCCCTGCTCCTGCTGGCCACACTGTTTCTGATACAGGCCAGGATGCCGTTGGCCTTCTTGGCCACTTGGGCACACTGCTGGCTCATCTTCAGCCGGCTGTCAGTCAGTACCCCCAGGTCCTTTTCTGTGTTCTACGTTCTACATGTTAGTGCCATTCATGCTTTTAAATCCTGAAAGGGAACCACTTCTATGATATTACAACCAATATAAATCCTTCCATGACAGCTTATTATATATGGGTAGAAAAAGAAGCATTATCATTTTCGTTTCTGTATACATTATACTGATTAAGGTGAGCACTGAGGACGATCCTCATGAACTTTGACATAACTGAATCAAAACTGGAGTACTTGGTTGCCATATCATGAAAAACAGAAATCTCTATGCATGGCATTTACCCATCTGTTTAAATAAGGCCCTAAAAGTCAAACTTGTTCCCAATACATATTATAAATGTAAGTGAAAACTGATAGAACAATATATCACTATTGGGGCAAGAGAATAATCCATGCTTGCTTGAAGGAAAAAGAGTATGACCCAACCATTTTAAACCAAGAAAAGTTCTCAGCTTTGGCTCACCACTTGAAAACATCATTTCAGCTTCTGTAGTGTTGGTCACAAAACCCCATGCTATTATCTTGAAATGAAGAATTCTTGTTCTGAGCAGGGAGCTAAGGCTCATATCATTCAAAAGCAATTATAAACCCAGCATTTAAAATGGATATTTTACAAAGCAGCATGTCCTTTTAAAAATTTTTATTTTTAGCTTAGCTAAACAGAAATATTGCGATGAAAAGGAAAAAAACCACCTCTATAGTTTGCATACAATTCATTAATTATGTTGTATAGTAATTAATAATTTGATTACAGGAACACTATAATTTTCATTGGCACAATTTAAATGGCACAGCACAAATTCTGTAATACATTTCAGAATCAGGATATGGAAGTCCTCCAGCAACCACTGAGCTAGGTTTTGATTTCAATGATGTTGCAGTGATTTGTACCACCTGAGTCTCTAGCTCATTGTCTTTTGTAATCTAGTTATGTTCACAATTTCCATTTTAATTAATTCAGTCTTTAAGAGTTTCCTCGATACGCCTTTCTGCAAAATTCAGCTGCTAATCAGCATTAATGCAATGTTATCACTTTCACCACTGCATTTATGGGAATCTTGTCTAGTTCTAATAATGCTATGTTTAAATATTCAACGCAGATGTTTTAACAACCTTCTTTCTTTAAAGGAAGAACACAACAACACTGAATAAGTACTAATCACTGTTTTGAAAATCTGTTAATGAACATAGATATGCATTGTATGGGTTTGATATGAACCTTATCCTATTGTTTGTGATCTAGAACAACTCTAATTCTTTGTGTGTTTCTCACATCTTTTCAAATGAAAATAATAATATGAATATTCTTCCCTTTCACCACAACCATAAGGTAGAAAGTGATACTAAATAACTGTACGTTTCTTACTCTCATAAAAACATCAAACAGAAACACCAGATTAAAATTCTGTATTTTATTACTAAATTCCATCAGAAGCAAGAGATCAGAGGTTTAAAATATGTAGCCATTACTACAAACCAGGGGCATCTATGTCCACGCTGCTCTGTATTTTGTACTTAAGATCAAGTCTCCAAGATATATTCATTTAACAGTCTTACAATTCAGAGACATGCTTCAGATTTGTGTGCTGCTTAGCAGTTTTGTAAAATTCAGCCTGATAACCTGCAGATCATGGTTCCAGCTCCTCAGGTCATTTCAGTATGCGCACAATGCACAGCACGTGAATAAATTCACTGAAACAAACAGAAGTGTTGGCACACTTGAATTTACAAACTTCCTGTAGTACCAGGCTGAATTGGGCCTCCAAAATAATTCATCATGTCTGTTTTTGCCATTCCCTTTCTGTTACAGAGAAAAGGCAAAATAAAATATATCTTTTAGACTGATTTCTGTGACAGGCATACACAGCTTTTTAATCAGCCAAGATTCTTCTGTCCTTAGCACCTCCTTGGGTGCTTATGAAGCAAGGACGGTAGCTTTTGTCTGTCTCATTTACTAAAGGTGTGTTTCCTCTGTTGCATTGTGCAGTGTTGTCTGATTGTATGGACTGTTCCTGGCATTGTACCTCATATGCCAGAACTTACTTTAGAAATAAAAGAAATAATTACTTACTTCTGGAAATAAAAAAAAAAAAAAAAATAAACTCTAAGAAAAAACTGTTCACTTGGGCCATTATGTGAGAGATAGAAGTAGATGAATGAGTTGTTAGACATGAGTTGGGTAATGGTGCATAGCCTTTCTAGCCAATAAAAGGTAACTAGCCAATAAAAGATAATTTATAAAACTAAAGGACATTTTAATTCTTCTGGTGTAGTGGCAGTTGGCAGTCTTTTTTATTTACACAATGCTCAAGGAACTGTATCTGAGCTTGACAAGTGCGGAAATTTCTAATGAGAATGAGACATTCCGTCTCAGTTTCTGTAAAGATCCTACTGCAGCTCTTACCAGAGTTGAAAACACCAGCTAGCCTCAGCCTTGCTCAAGACAAACTTCGATTTAGTGGACAGCTTTATAGCTTTTTCTAACATTCCATCCCCCCCACCCCTCCATTGATATTCCCTCAGACAATTTGCTGTTTCAGAGATAAAAGTAAAGCATTTTAAAGAATAGGCATGATTCTGGGAGTGGTGATGGAAAAAGTATGTGTATACTGTCCATACATCACCATCTGGCAAACAAATATGCCTCCTGGCAAACGTTACCATCCTACAGAGGCTGTTGAGACGTTTCAGGGATAGAGGTGCAAAGCATAGTCAGTTCGCTCACGTTTGCATCTCATGCTCAGACAATTGTCTTCAAAAGGTGGAAATAACTATGAAAACATCAGATTTAGCAGTGTAATAACCTAGCAAACATTTAAGCATCCAGTCAGTAGAAGGCTAGTCAATAAAACCCATGAAGTCAGGGCAGACAGTGAGAATAGGCCAGATGAATTTCTTTCAGTGGATTGTCTCCACTGACTGTGCAGAAGGCTTAGATGGTCCAGCTCATCCCAAGTGATGTCAGGATGCTTACTAGTGACAGGAGAAGATCCGACATTCGTAAGGCTCAGTGGACTTTTGATTAAGACAAGTATTTATAAAAATGCTGCCACATCAGCTGCTCTTCAGGCTGATTTCCTGGTGTGTTCCCTGATCTTTGCTGTACACTCCTCAATTCGCCCTTTTGCATTCCACACAAAAAGTCTTTTCTTGTGCTTCTTGTGATCCAGAGGTAAATTACTCTCTTTTGCACTGATGCAAATCCAGAGTAATGGCAACAGCTTCAATTAATTTCTTGTGTTTAAGGCAAGAGTTCTATAAAATGGTACTAGATGTTTGTATTTACAAAAATGGTTAATAGAACCTTTCCTTTGTTTGTGTGTATGTGTAATCATTTTACCTTTAAAAAGCAAAGGAGAAGTGTACTGATCCTAGGATTAAAGTGCCATGTGCACAGGAGATAAGCTAGAAAAGCTGAAAAATCACATGTAAGGGCAGACTTCTCTGAGCACAGGATATGAGATATTAAAGAAAATAATTAATGTCAGAACATTTACTATTTTCAGTCCATTACAGACAAGAGAAAGAAACATAAATTGGTTTAAATGCTCTATATATCAAACAGCTCAGAACAAGGGAGGATATGTGTGTGTATGCAGTGGCCTGAAGCTGAGGCTGGGAGAAGGAAATATCTTAAAATCCACAAGAAAGATGGGGACACTGACAAAGAATTAAACTCTGGATCCTCATCTGGCACAGATACCAAGACTCATCAAAGACAAGGAAGGTTTGGTCCTAAAATCTGTCTCTAATGAGAAAACACAACAGAGATGCAGAATGAGCAGAAAGATTTTATTACGTCTCTGCAAGGCCTTTGGAAGCTATCTAAAACAAAAATCTAAAAGGTTAGCTCATGTTGTTCATTGCATTATACAACTGTTCATAGATACTTGCTTGCTGATTTAAGTGATTGCCCATAGGAACTATGCCTTCAACCAGTAGGACCTCAGAAAATTCAAGACGTCTACCATGTTTCGTCTCTACCTGCCTCACCCACAAGACCAAGGAAAGGAGCCTTCACGAAGTCAAAGAGACATAGAAAACAGATCCACCTGAAACAATTACAAACTCCATGCAGCATTTTTGCAAATGCTCTTTGGACCCTAGCTGATAGCAGCAGACAGCAGGATACTGGCATGTAAGGGATTCCTTGGGGACATTGTGGGATTGATTTTCCTCAAGCAGAGAAGACTTTTCTGTCTTTTTCTCCCCAGACCCTTTACATTGAAAGACCTGGGGTTATTCAAACAGGTTAGCGATCCTGGAAGGAGGAATACAGTCAAAAAAATAGGTTGCATAGATGTAAAGGGCAGCTAACAGGAAGAGAAGAATCTCTTTGCCACTTCTGTGAACAGGGCAGGACATAACCTTCAGCAGATGAGGTTTAGGTTCAACATTAGGAAACATTTACTAACAGTCATAATAACAAAGTGCTCAAAGAGATTTTCACAGGAGTGTGTGGAGTCTCCATCGGTCTAAGGTGTGAGTTGTCCAAAGTGACATGGTGGTAACTGACTGTTTACTGTTAGTCACCAACAGCTCCTAGCTCACTTTTCTAGTTCCTCCTCTACTTTCTTTCCTAATCACACTAATTCTAATGTCTAAATCCACTAATTCTTCACATATTCACCAGTCTAAAGTTCAGGGCACTGCTATCAAACCCTAAATTGAATATGCATTGGACAGACAAAACCATCAGTGGCATTAGCTGTCTCTCACTTAAGATGAGATGTCTAGCACTGCAGGCACTTCATTTTGTAGAATAGAATATAATAAAATAACTATTTCATTTGGAAGGGACCTACAACTATCATCTAGTTCAACTGTCTGACCCCTTCAGTACTGAGCAAACGTTAAAGCATGTTATTAAGGGCATTGTCCAAATGCCTCTTGAACACTGACAAGCTTGGGGCGTCGACCACCTCTCTAGGAAGCTGTTCCTGTGTTTGACCACACTCTTGGTAAAGAAATGCTTCCTAATGCCAAGTCTGACCTCCCCTGATGCAGCTTTGAACCATTCCCATGTGTCCTGTCGCTGTGTACCAGGGAGAAGAGATCAGCACCTCCCTCTCCACTTCCCCTACTCAGGAAGCTGCAGAGAGCAATGGGGTCATCCCTCAGCCTCCTTTTCTCCAAACTAGACAAACGCAGAGTCCTTAGCTGCTCCTCATAGGACATGCCTTCCAGCACTTTCACCAGCTTTGTTGTCCTTCTCTGGACGCGTTCAAGGGCCTTTACCTCCTTCTTAAACTGTGGGGCCCAGAACTGCACACAGCACTCAAGGTGGGGCCGCCCCAATGCTGAATACAGCGGGATAATCACCTCCTTTGACCGGCTGGTTATGCTGCGGTTGACGCACCCCAGGAGGCGGTTTGCCCTCTTGGCTGCCAGGGCACACTGCTGACTCACACTGAGCCTGCTGTCGACCAGCACCCCAGAGCCCTTTCTGCAGGGCTGGTGCCCAGCCACTCCTCTCCCAGTTTATACTTGTGTCCAGCGTTACTCCGGCCCAGGTGCAGAATCCAACATTTGTTGTTGTTAAATTTCATGCCATTGATGATTGCCCAATGCTCCAATCTTATCTAGATCCCTCTGCAAGGCCTCTTGTCCCTCGGGAGAGTCAACAGCACCTCCCAGTTTGGGAACATCAGCAAACTTGCTAATGGTGCATTCTACTCCTGCATCCCGATCATTGATAAAAATATTAACAGAACCAGCCCTAGAATTGAGCCCTGAGGAACATTGCTGGTGACTGGTTGCAAGCCCGACGTAGCCCCATTCACTGCAATCCTTCAAGCTCTGCCGTCCAGACAGTTCTTCACTCAGTGCACCATGCACCTGCTCATCCCACAGTTAGACTACTTGTCCAGAAGAATGCTGTGAGGGACAGTTTAAAAAGCCTTAGTAAAGTCCAGAAAAACTACATCCACCACCTTCCCCTCATCCACTAGGCAAGTGACCTTATCATAGGAGGATATCAAATCAGTTAGGCAGGACTCCCCCTTTGTGAACCTATGCTGACTGTGCCTGACGACTGCATTGTTCTTTAAATGCCTTTCAATAGTATGCAGTATAATTTTCTCCATAATTTTTCTGTAAGCTCCTTGAATCAGAGGACGGAGAGGTTCTTCCAGGGACCAGTTGCTCTTGTTCTCTGTTATTACAAGAAGCTTTTGGAGATGCGTAATTCTCTCTGATGAAAATAAAGGCATTTCAAATTACTATCTTAGATGGAGTATCTAACTTTTACCAGTCTATATATGAGCTAGATGAAGATTGTAATTAGTACGTAATGCAGGATGAGTCCTTGATTTTACCGAAATGAGGGGTCCAGCCCATAGGTGGAGGTCTTTGATGTGACTGGCATTTACTGAGTAAGTTCAGTTACACTATGACTTGGACTTCACAGCGTTTGAGGAAGACACACTTGCACGTTTTAGCTCCAAGCCCTTTTCTACCTGGTCAGTTTATGTCAATAAGATAGTAACCTGCCTTACACTGCTTTATTCTGTAAAGGCAAGGTTTAATCATGACATTAACATTTTAAGTACACTAGTTCTTAAACTCCTGGTCTGAATTAAAAGGAACAGTGGAAATAAGGCAATCAGAAGGCCTCCAGATGATCACATGGCCTCCTGAGGCTTAAATCCTTTTGAGTTAGTGTGTAGTGAGGCCACTTTCCAAATTAATAGCACAAAATTCTCAGTGACATTCTACAGGACAGGAGAGGTGTTCTTAATCTCCGGTTTTGTGTAACCCTACATTCATGTCACCATAGGAAAGTTTGTTTTTAAGAATTTTTGTCTGGTGCAGAATGATTTAATTTGTGAGCCTTTTATTTGTCTTCTTGTGTTCATAAAGTAAGTATCAGGGCCTCAAATGCACCAAAAACAGAATGTCTACCTGGACTTCAGCAAAGCCTTTGACACTGTCTCCCACAGTATTCTCTTGAAGAAGCTGGCAACTCATTGCTTAGATAGGTGCACTCTTTGCTGGGTAAAAAAATGGCTGGTTGGCCAAGCCCAGAGAGTTGTGGTGAATGGAGTGAAATCCAGTTGGTGGCCGGTCACAAGCGGAGTCCCCCAGGGCTCAGTTTTGGGACCGGTCTTGTTTAATAACTTTGTTGATGGTCTGGATAAGGGGATTGAGTGCACCCTCAGTAAGTCTGCAGATGACACCAAGTTGGGCGGGAGTGTTGATCTGCTTGAGGGTAGGAAGGTTCTGCAGAGGGACCTGGACAGTCTGGATCGATGGGCCCAGGCCAATTGGATGAGGTTCAACAAGGCCAAGTGCCGGGTCCTGCACTTAGGTCACAACAACCCCATGCAATGCAATGGGGATGAGTGGCTGGAAAGCTGCCCCGCAGAAAAGGACCTGGGGGTGTTGATTGACAGCTGGCTGAAGATGAGCCAGCAGTGTGCCCAGGTGGCCAAGAAGGCCAACGGCATCCTGGCCTGTATCAGAAACAGTGTGGCCATCAGGAGTAGGGAGGGGATCGTGCCCCTGTACTCGGCGCTGGTGAGGCCACACCTCGAATCCTGTGTTCAGTTTTGGGCCCCTCACTCCCAGAAGGACATTGAGGTGCTGGAGCGTGTCCAGAGAAGGGCAACGAAGCTGGTGAGGGGTCTGGAGCACAAGTCTGATGAGGAGCGGCTGAGGGAACTGGGGTTGTTCAGCCTGGAGAAGAGGAGGCTGAGGGGAGACCTCATTGCTCTCTACAACTACCTGAAAGGGGGTTCCAGAGAGGTGGGTGTTGGTCTCTTCTCCCAAGTGATGAGTGACAGGACAAGAGGAAATGGCCTCAAGTTGCACCAGGGGAGGTTCAGGCTGGATATTAGGAAAAATGTCTTTACTGAGAGAGTGGTGAAACACTGGAACAGGCTGCCCAGGGAAGTGGTAGAGTCACCCTCCCTGGAGGTGTTTAAGGAACGTGTGGCCGAGGCATTGTGGGACATGGTTTAGTGGGCATGGTGGTGTTGGTTGATGGTTGGACTTGATGATCTTACAGGTCTTTTCCAACCTTAATGATTCTGTGATTCTGTAACAGGGTCTGCAGTCTCTTGTCTGTTTGTGCTCAAGGTCGGCTCTGACATGTGCAGCCCTGATACCTGGGATCAGATTTCTGCAAAAACAGCTGAAGCTTAAGAGACAGACAAGAGAGGTTTCATTGGGGTCACTTTCCTTTGGCTCAGGGGCTGTGTTTAGGCTTCAGAGCTTGATTCTGGTTTCAGTTTGTTGTAGGTACACCTGTACCAAGGCACCTACCTTGTTGATCCTGTCACTGATGTGATGATTTGACCTCCTGGCTCAGCTTTGGACCTGACTTGTCACTATGGATTTGCCTGGTGATCACTGAACTCTTGGCTGAACCTTGCTGCTGTCATACTTGGTCTGCTCTCCTTGTTTGGGTACTGTGGGACTGCATCCTGGCTGGTGAGGACACAGCTGCTCTGCCTGCCTTATGCTCACCCTAGGCTCCTAGTAGATGTGGATGTTTCATGAATATTTCATAATTTTATGTGACAGGAGAATATGATTTATTCCGTAAGCCTTAGACATGAGAGACTGGAGCTTTTTCTGGAAGTGGTATGGGTCAGAACCATTTATTTACCCTCTGTGTCACCATCAAAGGTTGTTGTATCTATCCTGTAGTCCAAACACTTGCTAACCCACACAGCTGAGCTAGGTGTACATCAGCTAGCCTGGTCACTGCTCTGGCTCAGCAGGACAGGCCTCAGACAGAGGAAGACTTTCTAATTCTTAAACAACTTGCCTTTGATCTCTGGATTGCACTGTAGATATAACTTCCATTCACCTCTAGGAAAGCTGAATGATAAATGGATCACCATCTTCCATGGCAAAGTCTCCTCTGCAGTAGCTGACTCCTTGCTCAAGCAGAAAAATATATACCAACACTCAGGAGCTGAAAACTGAAGTGAAAAACATTTAGACTTGAAAGAAAGCTCAGACTCTATGCAAGAAAGCTATTAAGTATTAAAACATGTTATCCACAGAAATGTCATTTTTTTTCTCACTTGGAAATGCTGTGCTGTGTACTGCCCATTATCCAGCTGGTTGCACTAGATGATGCTAATGATTTTAGTTTTGCACCATAGGAGTTTTTTAATCTGGGGAAGGATATTTCACACCTATGTGGTTCTATGACCCCTATGATCAAGCACCAGTTCTGCCTACTTATGCTGTAAATTGTCACGAGCAGAGACTGTGCTCATGCTATGTTGCTTTACTGTTGGTAACAGTTTTATAGTTGGTTCCTAAATGTGGCTCCCCTGTGCTACTACTGCTAGAAAATAAAAATAAATTATTTTTATTTTTAACTGGTTTTAATCCCACAGTAATGTGGGAAAAAATAAAATAAAGGCCCAGGTATAAGAAGGCAAAACAGGGCAAAGAGGAATGGCGAAATGGAAACAGCAACGAAAACTAAAGGGAAGGGGGCTCAGCTCCTCTCTTCCTCTTAACCCTCCTGTCTCTTCAATGCCTCTTTCAGCTACATCTCCCTCTACTCTGCCCCAAAGTAATCAAAATGCCTTTTCTGCAAGTGAATTGAGACTGGAGCTCCATTTTCCTGCACAGAGCTGTCAGGATGCTCACCCAGAAGGCCATCTCCATCGGCAGAGTGAGGACGGGTCCAGCCAGAAGGAAGGCAGACAAGTCGCCAAGGTGACACTGGGAGAAGTCCTGGTAGATGGTTCCCCTTTCTGACACTTCCACCTCTCTGGCATGGCTGCCAGGAAGGGACTACGTAAATACATGCCACTGCCTCAGCCTGCAGAACTTCTTGAAGCTAAAAGGAGTTTTATTATCAGTTTAAATGGGTAAAGGTTTAAGCCAGTGCTGAGAGCTCTGACAGTTCCACCACTCTTTTGTAGTCCTGCTAAGTCTCTTTTCAGACTCTTGCAGACAGCTCAGTGCCTCCATTTAAAACATTTCCTTCCAAATGGAGGCAAATTTTATACTGCCAGGGTGCAGAAGGGAGAGAACACTTTGACGTGTGTCTTGAATCGACTATTACTGACTGCTGGCCAGGATCAAATATAGCAAGCGAATAATCAATGCCCCGCATTGTGCTGAACTTTTACTGTATTCACACCACTTTTTCAAAAATGATCAGTGCAGCAGATTCAGATTATTTTACTCATATGAGTATGCAGGGGATATGACATTGGGAAATGCAAATGAAGTTATCACTCACTATAATTAACAATATTTTGCTGACTGGCTGTGATGAAATAACCTATTGCTTTACAAACCTGCCAACTCCACACACATATTCCCTCCTTAGCCAGTTTTCTCGTATCCTATTGATCTTTTAAATGGTAAGCTCTTTAAAATGGGAACCTAAGATTATTTTGTATGTCTCTATTGCTTCTTGTGCCATAGATACGGTTCTGGCAATCCATCCATGCTACAATATACATTCAGTAATAAACTGAGATTATGTTTGCATAACCTGGATCATTTCTAAATTGCTGTAACACAGTCATTATCAAGAGCCAAGCTGTGCCCGGGAATGACAGTCCAGAATTTTGAGCTTCTCTGGCCGATCTAGTAGTTTTCCACAGTCACTTGAAAGTTCTTCCTCCTGCAAAGGCAAAAATTATGTAGTATATAAATATTTTTATAGTCAGAATCCATAAAGCCATTAATCCATGGGAATGTTTTAACTCCTAGATAATCTTTGGCCACAGTTAATACAGGAAAAACTGCTGATGCAGACCTAGTCTGGAAAGACACCCTATAACCCAGAAGATGTCTTATACTTACAGTGACGGTTTCAGCCCTGGATCCAACCTCCTCTGTTTCCTAGAGGAAGTGGGGTGAAGGTTGGATTTGAAATCAATCTTCATGCTTGGGATTTTTTGTATTTATAGGTAGAACTCCTCCATAGACATTTACATCAAAATGGGTCCCAAGAGTCTGCACTGAAGTTTCTGTAGTATGAACCAGAAATTTGCTCTTGCAAATGTCAGTGATTCGTTCCTAAAAATCTTTTACTAGACACCATGCTTGTGAGATGATATAGGAAAGAAATAATTTCTAATGACAATAAAACAACAATGTAAGCAATTTTAAGTTTTCAGCAAAGCTACCCATTGCTTTGATTTCTTGTAGGTGATAATAATTCTGCTGATGCAAGGCAGTTATCTTTGTAACTATGACAGGTTACACATCAGCAGAAGCATGAGCACTCTCAAAACACTGCTGTGTGATGGGATGCAACCAGTTCATTGTTACAGAAACAGTTCTCTACCGTGACAGGGCATGCAACCATGATAGGGTATGCAACCACGGTGTGCAACCATTGTTTTTTACTAGGATACAGTCATTCTATATCCACTTTTATTTTGCATTACCCACCAGATTTTGCAAAAACTACAAAGGGAGTTAGCCGAAATGACTTCAGGTCAACCTTAAACTAGCTGCATTTAAGCCACTGAATCTTGATTCTCCTTATTTCATGGTCCATTTTTCACCAAAATAAAACTGAGTTTTCACAGAAGTAAAATGTAAGAATCATCACATTGCAATTATAAGCAAATCCCACATTTGAAGTATGGAAATCATATAGAAGTCGTCATACATCTTTAGCAGACACTGAGAATACAGAAGATACCTTCACTGATATTTTTTCCTAAAAAAAACCCAACTGGTTATTACAATTCACATCTTTCACATTCTTGAAAGCTGATGTTACCAATACTGTCACAAAATGCAGAGACTAAACTGAAATCTTAACAAAAATAAAACAGCAAACGTAGCTGCAAACCATAGCCCAGGTTTTCATTGACTGGAAGGGGAGAATAGTGTGGCTCTGCCTTTGTTTCTTCTATCTGTTAATCAATGTTACTCAGCAAGCTGATAATTAGATCACCTTTGTGGATTTATCTGCTAGACATTTTTCCAGTAAAAAACATGGAACCAGTGAATTTAAAAGTTTTTGCAAGAAAGCATCCAAATGAATGGGTTTCCAATTTCAACAATCTATACCAGTATTTTCTAACTGGTAAGTCCAGACTTCGTAGCTCAAAATAACAATCTATAAAATGTGATTTATTTGGGGGATTTATATTTTAATAAATAGATCAAATTTGGTCTTAAGAGATGACACATCCAAGGCATAAGAAAATGGTACAGCAAAAACATCATTCATTTTACTGGGCATTGTTAAACTTTCGCCTTCAGGGGACTAATTCAGAATGGAAAAAAATATCAAAATATCTGGGATATTCTTGGAACATGTTTTTGTTTCTATGACTCTTACCAGTCCCTCTAAGTTTATAGGCTGGACAGAAGGATTTGCTTTGTACTCCCTATAAATAATCTGAGCTCAGGAGCTGCAGATGAATGCAGTATGAAACTATTCTGGTCATCTCTGATTGCTCTGAAATTTATCTGTCCATGCCAAGGAATACCCCAGGCTGGATGGAACAGACTATTTCTGCTGGTGGTGTACTAACAAAGCAATACACACAGGATGGATCAAGGAAAAAGAAACCTTGGCCAGTTGTGCATTATGAGAATTCAACTTTTTGCTGCAGGCACTCCACTTCTTTCTTCAGAGCATCTGGACAGCTTCACCTCCAGCTCTTCCCCTCTCCTCCACATCAGCTAACAGCAATAACAATTCCTGAGTCATTCCCCTCCTCATTCCCCTATCACCTCCACTGAAGCAGTGAGGGAAAATCGCTTCAGAGAGACAACAGAGAAACATAGAAAGAAAGACACGAATGTTCAGTATCAAGTCCAGACCCTGACATCTATTGTCAGTGCCTGACAACAATCACAGCAGAGGAAACACATTTAGCAAATAATTGGCATTAGAGTTTCTTATTCTGTTTTCCTCTGTTAGGCAAGTTGCAGAAAGATAATGTCCACTTTACGCACAAGTGCTTTATTTCATCATTTCCATGCTGGTTTTACATTTATGTATCAAGGTTCCTCCACTGACATATTTCTGAATAGGCTGTGCTGCTTGCATCAGAAATAAATGCATTCAACAAATAGAGAGAATGTGGGCATTACAGCTCCTTGACTTGGATTATTTCTTAACCTGTGGACTTAAAAGGGAATCTTGAATGGCCATGTATTGCTGCCTGCAACATTTTCATTTGCTGTTGCCAAAGATAACTCATGATTAAAATACTGTTGGGAAATATTAACCAACACCACCCTCCCACACCCCACCTTTTTTAAAGGTGACTGCAACAGACCATATTACTGCATGACTTCGGGAAATGAGCCCATAAGGAAGTTTTGAATGGTATCTTGAATTCCAGTCATTGTCCAGCTCCTGTTCAGAGCAATCTGGTTCCTGAAATATGGTGGTGTCAATGGGATACTGCTGGAAGAATCTGGCCATGCTCAGTACTGTCGGAGACATTCCCCAGACCCTCTCCCTCCTCTTGTCTGGTTGCAGCTTCACCTTCAAAGTAAAGATGATAGGGAATGGGCAAAATAAACTGAAGTTATTTAATCCTCTTTCTCTCTCTTCCCCCCACCCCCAACAGCTTTCTGTCAGACTCTGCTGATCCTCTTCTAAATTTTTCAAACTGGCAGTCTTTAAAAGCTCACTTCTCCAATGTGAAACAGGGTTAAAGCTAATAATATCAAGAATTCTTGCATTATTCTTGAATAATGCATTATTCATTAATTCTTGCAGTTAATACTAATTGGTCTCAAAAGACTTTATTGGGTTTATTACCAAACACACACCTTCCCAGGCACCTCACTGTACTTGTACTATGTTTTTGTGCAGCTTCTTTAACGTGTTGCCTGAGCATATGGCATTCAGTAGGTGTTTTATCCTTTTTTAAAAAATGTAGACAGCAGCAGTCTTGTCTATAGGTACTAGCTATATCCAACATGTTCTTTCTGTGCACATTCTCACAAATTCTTCTGCTTGCTTCTGAAAATACATATTTGAATCTGAATGCATAAATTAGTTGTTGTCTCTATCAGATTATTTTTAAAGGAATACATTAGGTAGGGAGAGAAACAGAACCATCTCTATCACTAGGTATAAGTGTCCAGGCGGGCTAGTTAATCATGGCAAGTCTCAGCAGATTAACGTATTTCTGTGTTATGAGATAGGTCTTTTTGACAGATCAGCTAGTGTGAATCAACACTTCTCCAAAAGGAAGTGCTAATTTTCTCCTGAAGCTAGGGTTAAGAGTTCCTCTCTGTACACAACATATTGACCTTTATTATTTTCATTTACAAAATATCTAATATTACATAATAGTCACTGACCCTGAAAAGAAGACAGATAAGTAACGAGATCCAGGAGCACTTCCTCATTGACTCTCACAGATCTAACAAGCGCTCTATTTATCTAAAGGTAAATTTTCCTTCACTCCCTCTATAGTCAATGGGAGACAGACAGAATACAGAAAATCCTGTGTGTTTAGAAAGACTGCTTGGAGATACTTATTTTTCTCCATTAGTTGTAGAGGAAATCCAGGAAAAATAGTTTTCTCTCAGATGAAACTAGCAGTATTTTTTTTTTCCTCCTAATATGCTTATATAAAACACAAAACTGCTGAAAAATATAAGCTGAATTAGTGCGGAACAATAATGCTGAACAAACCACTCAAGCACAACACAGTCTTACAAAGGGAGCTGGAAACAAGCATTCAGACATTTATCTCTTCTGGATTAAAGGAGGAATTAAACCTGCCTGTAGACTAAATCCCAAGGTTTTACTATCCTATAACTCCAGTTCAAAAACACCTTTCATATCAAAGGGATGTATTTCTCATCAGAAAAGATTTTTTACTAAGCAAGAGTCCATGATAACGTTCTGGTATAAAGGCTGAGAGAATGATGGTATTCAGAAAACCTTCCTTCCACCTTCCTGTCTTTTGAGTTTCCCATTATAATTCTTAACCTTACACACAGTGTGGAAGCTTTTATTGCTTGTTATCTCCTGTGGGCACCACACCGCCAGCACAGGTAAACGTTCTCTTCTCCACAAAGCCATTCACTGAATTCCAGATAGTCACCTACCTAAAGGCAACATAAAGCTCAGTAGCAACAGTCCTTCTGGTGCCTCTTCAAGGCAATGCAGTCTGAAAACATTTGTTCACTCCAGCAATTTCAGAGAATGGCTTTTCTGTTGTACAAAGCAAATAGCTCTAAGCATTTCCAACCTTTGTTTGACTAGTCTGCCTTTCCCCATCATCGGCATGGCAATAAAGTCAAGAAAGTAGTAATATGCAGTATATCCTGCAGAAAGAGGAGAGAATCATTCCTCTGTGTTTTCCCATACCCCCACGACATCAATTTAGTCCATGCCAAAAACTGCCTTCTGAGATCTCTTTGGTGATCTATCAGACAAAAGCAAACCCTTCTCTCTCAGCACTGAGTCCAGTTCAGTGCTCTAAAACAGACCAGTTATTTCTTAGGACATACTCCGCTTTTCTCTGGAAGGTATTTTCCCCCCCTAGTCTCCCCATATTGTCACTTCTATACTGGATGATTTTAAACCTGTCTGGAATGTCCAGCTCTGGAAGATTTGGCCTGAGCTGTGAAGACATGAAAGCACTTCTAGTGATCTTAACCTAAAGAGAAGAAAATGCTCAGAAACTGGGGATTCTGAGAGATCACACAATTCTTTCTTCCACAGCTCAGAAACTGGATGCACCTATAAGAATAGAAACTATACAATGAACTGTCAAGGCAAATAACGGTGCAAATGAGGACAAAAGATACCACAGCGTCATCCAGTGTCCTGAGGACCCTATCTTTTCTACATAGATCAATACAGTCAGTTGAATACGAAAAGGCATATTAAGGGCATGGTGATATTATCTCCCATAGCCCTCCCTGCCTTAGGTACTCCGCTGGCACTGCCCTACACTTCCCATGGGCTGCATTATAAGGCATCATTTACTGCTACAAGGCAATGTTACAGGGCAAAATGTTGCCTAATTACAGCAGCTAGTATTTGTCTTGATATGTCTTTTTCTCAGGCTATTGATTTCATCATAGTCAGGGAACATAAGATGATGTCCAATACTCCGAACTAATTTAATCTTACTTCATGTTTTGTGGCTATGTCCTTAATTCCAACACGCCTGAGTTAAAGCTTAAGGAACTGAGATGATCCAGGGGAAAGAACTGTAAAAAGAAGTAATAATTAACTACGGAAGGGAAAGGATAAAGGCAGGGATGATCATCCATTGGATTGGAACCATCAGTGCTGCAAGGGCTCCTAAACTTGAAACTGTGCATCACCAAATGGAGGCTTCACCACTGCCACCTTTACTAAGAAAACAATGCTAGTGTCAGTGAATATTCAGAACACACTCCTCCTGGAAACTGACTTGACTTTCCTTTTTCTAAGTATTTCAGAAAGTAGGACTCCTACCAAACTCAGCTCCTATACCAACTTACTTGCACCTTGCCATGTCCAAATTACAGGATATGCTGGATCCACTATCAGCATCTCAACAGCAGGCTTGTGCCTCGCTCTAAAAGATGGGGCAACTGATTCAAAGAAATCCAGAATGAAAGGCATGTGAAAAACTCATGCATTTAGAGAATGAATGTTCATGAAGAATCCAGTGAAAACCATTTTTACAATGTTCCTAAGTGCTTTGAAAACATTCTGATCAAAAAATATCACTTCATTATAAAATCAATGAAAAAACCACAGGAAATTAATCTATTTAATTGAATGCACTCCACAGTATTTCATGATACAGGCAAATATCATCAAAAGCCTGCACTAATAAATATGACAAATTTTTTACTTTTGCTGATGCAAAATTATCTTTCATGTTGATAGCCAACAAGGTTATAATTAACGCATGCATAAAGGGTATAGACTGAATTGCAGTATATTTTTATATTTAAAGTTTTAGACATAGAAGTAAAAAAAATAATTTTCAGAATAATCTTATTTTCTTTATAAGCCCTGTGTAGCATAAGTTGGGTGGGAAAGAGACATTTTCCCTAAAAATAGAGCAAATATGTACTTTTTATTGTTTTAATTGTTTTGATGATATTTTAATCTTAAAAAAAAGAAGTGCAAATGGAAAAAAAAATCTGAGCAATGCTGATTTATATTACAAAGCTTTAAGGAAAAGTGATGCTATGCTTGCAATGAAAGACATCAAAATAATTAACCAAAGAGGTTTGGTGAAAGTAAATTTACAGCCCATACCAAAACTTAAGTGCCTGTGTTATCTGTGTGACTTTGAAACAAACTGTCACTGAGAGAATGAGAACGTTCATTTCCTTTAAGAAATAACACAGCAACTTGAAGGATCAGGGTCTTTAGTTACCAGAGCCTTTGATTAAAGGTTTTGGTTGCAGGAGGGGGGGTTGAGCATGAAATTATTTAAAGTCATTGCACTCCCTTATTAAATATGATCTTTCATGATATTGCTTATTTAAAGCAAAAGTTAAAACAAAGAGAAAGGCAGATGTTGCATGGAAAGAATATGGTGAAAGGAATGAAAACATTCAAGCTGACAAGTACAGAAACGTCACTATGAGTCTGTCCTCAGAAACTTCCTGCACTGTAAAACAATCTAAAAAGACAGTATTTTTACCACAGAGTCTGGGCATTTTAAAATTTTTATTTTATTGCTATTCAAATTATTTCTTTTATGAAATATTTGAAAAACACTTTGAAAAATCAATTCTATATCTGTTTTTCAATGTCCAGTGGACTTCTGGAGAAGGACCTGAGTTTCCATCTATTAAATGAGGCAGAATAAAATTCTAGTGGGATTTGGATTTCAAGAAAACCTTTGCTACACCATTTCCTCAATAATTTAAATCTATGTTGAAAAAGAAGTCCTGTAAAAACATTGTTAAGATGTGGCACATGCAAAGATGTGGCACAACATCTCCACTGCTGCAGATATTTCTGGTGTTGTAGCCCTGCTGAAGAAAGCAACATTTCTGTACCAGTGCATGGTTTCAAGCTGATTGTTAATCTGACTGAGTGGCAATATGACTGAATAATGTAACATGCCCCCTAACAGGAAATTACTTCATTTCTCCCATCTAAATGCACATTATCTAGACATTGATATAATCTGAAAAAACTTATCTCCCCAGGCTTTGTGATAAACAAAACAGCGTCTCAGATCTGGAAGCTCTTTTACAGTAGAATGATGCTCAAGTCTTCCTGAAATATCTGTTGGGAAAAAAAGAAGAAACAGACTAAAAAAGTCACAAAAGAGCATGGGAACTGTACTCTCTTTTGTCCTGAGAATATAAAAAATAATGTTATTTTCATAGCAAAAGAGCAGCCATACGTATACAAGATATATAACGACATATACATCAATTAGATACATATCTATATATGTGACTTGCATATGTCTACATAAATACATATATTTCAATATGTATATAAACCTATTTAATAATATATGCACAAACATTTATCTATTTATACATATTCAGACACATAAACGTACATTTATATTATTATTCGTATCTAGACTTTGATAGACATTTTAGACCATGTAAGGATTGAAATAAACCTGTATAAAAACAGCTAAAAGAAAACGCTGTTGATGCAACATGTAAAGCGTTTGCTTTTATGATGTGCAGGCATTTCCAAACCATTTGAAATCTAACTGCTGTATCCTTGAATGGTTTCTCAAGTAGAAAAAGCTGCTGAGCCTCACAAAGCTGGCTAGGGCACGATGCGAAAAGAACATTTGATTCTTTCCACTTGCCAGAAGGCAATTACCAATTTGTTTTCCGTATTAACTGAGCATGCAGAATGGCAGTACTAGTGAACTAGGTATTAATCCAGCAAAGACATCACCCAGGATTCAGCACTTCCATTGAGCAGAAACACAGACAGGGAACAGAGCACTTTCTCAATTAGTATAGGCACAAGTCTTAGCATTTAACCTCAGCACAGACCACAAAAGCAGCAAAGTCTTTTTCACTGGTAACCATCACTTATACTGCAATTCACATTTTCTGATAGAACAAAAAATACAAATTGCACTGCATCTTGGAAATACGCCTCTGGAAGGTGATATTGCAGAACCCTTTTTTCCTCAACTACCTCTGAAGTCCAGTTCTCAAAAAAATATTTCATGAAATAATATTCCCAGAAATATTCTATGGTTTGAAAACAAACTGCAAAAAGTATCAATGGAACTGATACAGACATCAGCAGCCTCCCTCAGAAGAAATAAAAAACCCAAAAGTTTCACTGACGTGTGTGAGCTTAACACGTTGAACTGCATGCACATCTGTGGTGGCTTAGCTGTGGCAAACAGTCAAATGCCCACCCAGCCGCTCACTCAATCCCTCTCCTTGGTGGGATGAGAAAAACATGGGTCAAGATAAAGACTAAGGCATTGTTTATGATTTACTGTCTTGGGCAAAACACATTTGACTTGAGGAAATTAATCTAACTTTTTGCCAAATAAAATAGACCTGAGCAGTGAGAAACAAAGACAAACATTAATACAGGTTTTCTGCCTTAAATATGTTTTTGAAGAGGTGCCTCACCCACGGCCGAGGGCTGATCTCTGTCCTGTAGTGGGACCGTTGGAGCTGGCTGGAACTGGCCATGACCATCCCAGAGCAGCCCCTGGCCTCCTTCCACAGATACCCTCCCTGCAGTCCCACCACTACCAAAACCTTGCCACATGCACCCAGTACAACGTCTTATTGTCCGTCAGATGTAGACAACAGCCAAGACATAATCTCGGTCTGCACCTACATTCTCAGGACAGACAAGTACTTTTTCTTTGTTCTAGACCATCTGCAAGATCCTCTCCAGCTTTACTTCTCTGTCTTCAGATTCTACTAGTTTTATGCAAGCCTGAGTGGTCTGTGAGCCACTTTGTACAATGGCATATGAGCACCTTAATCTTCTTCAGGAAAGGGCAATTTGCAACACTCCATTTTTCCCAAAGTACTGAAAAAATGCCATCCAATATTCTGTATATTTCTGTCACACCCTCCCATTCTGCACCTGCTTTTTTCAGTCTTTTTTTTTTTTCCTTAGAAGCTTCTTTCTCCTCCTAAGTTCTATCACTATTGCCAGCATTTCACACTTTTGCTATAGTCATTGAAAATAAAAATACTCAAATGTTAAACTAACCCAGTATCTAAGCAATATTTACCATACTGTTTGCCATTGTAGCCTATTCCCCTTACAATATTCCCTTGTTGGTCAGTCATTGTCTTGCAATGAACAAAGGTTTTCACCAGCTGACCCTGAGCACTATTCATGACTTTCTTTATGTGATTTTATTTCATTCTACTGTTCATCACTTAATGTCTCATTCCAGTGCATATTATGTTGCACTAAATTTACCAGTGCTGAATTAAACTGGTGATGGAGTTTTCCAGTGACCATACCATGAACTCTCTCTTGGCTTTGTCATGTCTTGGACAACCTAAAGAATGTACAGAAGCTGCCATCTTACTGCTTGCTGCTTTTTTGTTGTTGTTGTTTGAGGTGAGGATGGGGTGGGGGGGTGTTAATGAATTCAGGAAGAAAAGCCAGATCTGACATAGGCTTCATCTGCAGCTGCTGTTGAGCTTTAACCAAGCTAGAACAGAGTCATTTGTCTTCCTGCTTTGGTTCACGTCTTTTAGCTTTGAATCTATAAAAGTGCTTTACATCTCATCTATAACTATACGTCTTGTTAAACAGCCTTTTGTGGCGGACTGTGCCAGAAGCTTTGGAAACTGCAAATAACTGTGCCAGCTTGTTTCCCTTCTCCCCACCATTGTTCTGATTACAGTAATAAATTACAAGTGAATTCCTCTTGAAGAACACCGAAGTCCCTGTGGCTTGAATGACAAATTTTGAATGAGGAGTCAGTAAATTATTTCAGAGAAAAGTTTCTGTTTCAGCCAATTGTGAAGATTTCCTGAATTCTATTGAATTTCCTTGATTCAGCTGAAAAAAAAGAATGGTAAGGATTTTTTTTTCCTCCAAACTATCAGGTGTAATTATGAAGAGCCTTTAAGCTTTGGTGTGCAGAGACAACAGCAGTATGGCCTCAACTACAACCACACAAGAAACATGTCTGCTCTGGTTATTTCTTTTGTTCCTCCTTGCTGGGTGCCTGGATTGCAGCATCCTCAGTTCTCCCTCCTGTAAGAAAGGGAAAATAAAAGCATTATTCAGAAGGCAGGGGAAATAGTTATCTTGTGCTTTCTAAAGGAATCAGGAAGAATTTTCAGGAATCATGTGACAGCTGCTGCATTATGTATGTAATGAAGTCCACACCTTCAAAATTCAGGCTTTTTTTTTTTTCAAAAATATGATTCTCCAAAGCTAGAAACAAATATGTTTTATCATGATGCTTAAAAATACTATTTCATAGTACTTATTTGTTAATTTCAAACAATTCCCCAGACATCATACACATCTAAGTACACACAGTTTGCATTAGCAAATTGGAACTAAGGAGTGAACGTGCCTGTGAACTATAAATTGTCAGGCTATTAAAGGAAAGAATAATGAACTTCCTTTTGATTGTAAGCACTGTGCAAGACTGAAAAAACTTTCTTAAATAGCCAGTTTTGAAGAAAATATGAAAGTATTACTCAGTTTCATATTGCTCACACATGTTCAGAGTTTCCAATTTCTTCTTTTTGGGGGGTAAATATGTTTCTGTGTAACTGCCAGTTAAAAGGTCAGTTTTACTCCAAAGCTTCAAATAGAAAAAGTAAAGAGGATAAATATTAAATAAGGAATTAGACATGTAGTCTAATCAAGTTACTGTCATGAAAGTACTTCACCTAAGCTATCGCTTTAAGGAGGATGCTTTTTTTTAGTAGAAAGACAAAGATCTTTGCTGATAAGAACCTTATCAAAAATAACTGATATCACTGTTTCATAATCAAATGCATCAGTGAGTCTTTACAGAAATTGATGTGGGGAAAGCATAAATATGGTTTAATCTAGCAATTAGGAATATATCGTACTGAAATGCAGGAAAGACCAACACTTATAATTAGTGGCTAGTTAGGCTGTTTAGAAGAGTGTAAATAGATGGGTGGAGAGTCTTTTCTCATTATGAGTAAAGAGGCAAAAATCTACTGAATGAATCCTACAGGAGCATGCACATCAAAGCTGAAATAAGAAAAAGAGAAAATACAAATCTTCTAGCGAAGTACAATACCTAGACTTCAGGTGATCAGGGTTGGACTTAGGCAGGGGGATCAGGCAGATGGGATCCATGGCAGGCCACTCTGAAAGGCAAAGGAGCTAAGGAAAGCTGCCAGCCCATGAAGGAGAGCATCCTCCATGCATAAGGATGGTCCACCCTGATGTGAAGGCAGACAAGCAGGTCTGTCAGGACTTGGCTAAAAGGGACACCATGGCAGAAGTCCAGCGTAAAAATGCAGCATACAGGGGTGGGAGCAGGGACAGAGTGCAAAGGAGGAATTTAGGAAAGTTGCCTGGGCATGTAGGGCTGGTGTCATTCAAGCCAAAGCTCAGCTGGAGTTAAGAGGCTCAAGAGACATCAAGGGCAACAAGAAGAGTTTCTACAACTACGTCATTAATAAAAAGGGTGAAGAAGGAAAATGCGGGCCCATTGCTGACAGGAGTGGGTGATTTAGGGACAGCAGACACAGGTGACGCTGAGCTACCCTGACCTGAAAGGGTTCAAGGCGAAAGAGAAAGACCAGCACTGGATGAGGGTTGAGTCAGGGATCACTTGTGAGAACTCGACCCACAGAAGTGGATGTGTCCCAATAGGCCATAATCAGTGTGCTGAAATCTGGCTGATGTCCTTGTAACATCACTCTCTATGACCTTTGAAAGATCATGGAGGTTAGGACAGGTCCTCAAAGACTGGCGATGGGCAGTTAATCACACACACCTTCAAAAAAGGCCAGAGGGATGATCCAGAGAACTATAGGTAAGTCAGCCTTGTGTTGACTCTTTGTAAAATCATGAGTTGTGTCCTCTTGGAACACATTTCTGGGCACATGAAAGAGTAGAAGGCGAATGGGAACAGTTACCATGGATTTACCAAGGGTAACTCATGCCTGAGCCAGCTGATTTTATCACCTTCTGTGATAAAATGACTGGATTTGTGGATGACAGGGGAGCAATGGACTTGACTTGACTTGGCCAAGGCTGTCAACACTTTATGCCACAAGCTGCCTGTATCTGACTTTGGACATTACAGCCTGGCAACAAGTGGACTGCTGCAGGGAGTATCGTGGGACATGTCCATTCAACATCTCTCAGTGACCTGCAGGACATAATGGAGGGCACTTTCATCAACTTTGAAGGTGACAGCGAGTTTCAAGCACCAGTCAATACACATGAGGGCAGGGCTGTCATGCAGATGGGCTGGCCAGGGGGGAGGACAAGGCCAACAGCATCCCCATAAAATTCAGGCAGGAGCAATGGGCAGCCCTGCCCTGGGAATGCAGACTCCCCCTGGCAGCAATCCTGCTGGGGACTGGAGAGGGGTCCTCTGCTTATTATGCATCAGGCCTCATCTGGGTACTGTGGTCCTGTTCAGGGTCCCAGGCAGAAAATACATTGATAAAGCAGAGGAGTTCAGGGGAGGCCACTGGCACAGTGGGGCTGGAGCACTCGCCCTGTGAGGAGGGGCTGCAGGCCTGGGGCTGGTTCAGCGTGGAGCACAGACATCGTCAGAACACCTAGCAGGAGAATAGACCAAGGAGGCAGGGACAGGCTTCTTGCAGAGGTGCCTGATGGGACGGTATGGTCCAGACAGCAATGGAGTCTGACAGCATATTGTAAAATGAAGCTTTACTGAGGCAGTAGGAAAGACAAGCAACAATGCACTCATACAGCGACTCACCCAATCCCTGACAGCAAACAGAGGATCATGAGCGATGCCATGGCTCTGGTGGACTCCCGGGGACACTTGGTGTCATCTGGCCACAACAGCCAATCATGCAAATGCCTTTTGAATGGCATAGTCTGGAGACAAAGAAGAGCCTTCTACCCATAAAGACAGCCAGACAGTGGAGCAAGTTGCCCAGAGAGGTTGTATCATCTCCATCTTTGGAGGTTTTCAAGAATCAGCTGGAGAAAGCCCTGAGCATCCCGCTTTGATCTCACTCCTGACCCTGCTTTGGGCAGGAGGTTGGACTTGAGACCTTCTGAAATCACTTCCAGCCTGAATTATCCCTGTGACCCTAAGATGAAATACTCTTCCCCATGCATATGAGGGAAATGCAAAGCATATATGAGGAAGAACTTGACTGGCAGTGCCAAAACAGAGTTAGCACATGAGCATCCATGGTTCTGATATTTCATTTTTTCTAGGTATAGCTGTTAAGAATAAGGGTGACTGCAAAGGTTTACACATATTTTCTATCCCCTAGCAGAGGTCAATTCTGATGAGCTGACCAAGCAAACACACAGCTGAAGTCCATAGAAAAAGGAGAGAATCTCTGAAAAATGGCCACGCAATTATTTACAAAGTTAAGAAGAATGACCTTAAGTAAATGCAAAATGCATTACAAGTAAGGACAAGTTTAGGTTCTAGGATAGGCTGGACTGTTTTGGGAGAAACCTCTGCTTCACCAATCAAAATTCACCAACACCAAAACAGTCATTGAGTCAATGCAGATGACACTGAACTACAAATTACATTTTTTTCAAATGAAAGCTCTGCATTTTCTTATTTTAAGCAAAATATGTTGACATTTTTAATATGACAGTTTGCAATTTCCTACATTATTTTCATTATAATATCTATACATTGAATTGAAAGCTTTACCATTCTTTTGAAATTGAACAGACTATTTTGCTGAAACTATGACAGGTAATTGAACTAAATTCTTTCTTATTTTTCTTGCTAACTCATCACAGGCAAGAACTGGAGAGACTGACAATTTGTACTCTAGTGAGAAGCCCATCTTGAAACTTTTTATGCTTCTCTAAGTGGCCAGGGCTTATTTCCTAAGAACTGATCTGAATCTTGCAAATGGAGAAACAGGACTGAGCCACAATATGATTTAGTAATACAATAGTAGGCTCACCACCACAGGCTCACAGAACAATTAAGGTTGGAAAAGACCTGTAAGATCATCAAGTCCAAAACCAACACCACCATGCCCATTAAACCATGTCCCACAGTGCCTCATCCACACGTTCCTTGAACACCTCCAGTGATGGGGACTCCACCACCTCTCTGGGCAGCCTGTTCCAATGTTTCACCACTCTCTAAGTAAAGAAGTTTTTCCTAATATCCAGCCTAAACCTCCCCTGGTGCAACTTGAGGCTGTTTCCTCTTGTCCTATCACTTGTCACTTGGGAGAAGAGACCAACACCCACCTCTCTGGAACCCCCTTTCAGGTAGTTGTAGAGAGCGATGAGGTCTCCCCTCAGCCTCCTCTTCTCCAGACTGAACAACCCCAGCTCCCTCAGCCGCTCCTCATAAGACTTGTGCTCCAGACCCCTCACCAGCTTCGTCGCCCTTCTCTGGACACGCTCCAGCACCTCAATGTCCTTCTTGTAGTGAGGGACCGAAAACTGAACACAGGATTTGAGGTGCGGCCTCACCAGAGCTGAGTACAGGGGCACGATCACCTCCCTGCTCCTGCTGGCCACACCATTTCTGATACAAGCCAGGATGCCGTTGGCCTTCTTGGCCACCTGGGCACACTGCTGGCTCATATTCAGCCGGCTGTCGATCAACACCCCCAGGTAATTTTCCACCAGGCAGCTTTCCAGCCACTCGTCCCCAGGCCTGTAGCTTTGCACGGGGTTGTTGTGACCCAAGTGCAGGACCCGGCACTTGGCCTTGTTGAACCTCATACAATTGGCCTGGGCCCATCGATCCAGCCTGTCCAGATCCCTCTGCAGAGCCTTCAGCTTCCTTACAGCAGCCCCCTAAAAACCTTCTTCCTTTTCCAGTAAACCAAAGCCCTGTCTGCACAGTAGAGGCCTCTTTCCTTTCTTTACCACCACCGCAGCTGCTGAACGCAGCATGGGAATGCGCTCTCGTGAATCCACGATTGATCTTTTCCCCTCAGCAGATCTCTGCTGGCCTCCTCTGAGCACAAAGACAGGACGTAGTAGTAGTATGTAACTTCATCGTTACTCAGGGTTCCTTTCTGCTAATGACTCCTTTAGAATGGCATGAAAAATATCTGCTACTGATGAAAACATGTACCAGCTTCAAGAATATAATTCTGCCTCCAGAGTGAGCTGGAAGACCATGGTCAGGAGCAGGCACACTCTGAATTGTCCTAGCAGAGGCATGAATATGCCTCATCTCAGAATCTGTTGCATTCATTTACAAACACAGCCATTATGATACTGGTGTACTGTTCATTTTATTCCATAAAATACAGTATAGTCCCAACACAACTTTTCAAGGAAAGCCCTGGTTATTTAGAGGCTTGATCTCATTTCAAAAATTATTAGGCCCACTTCTGTCCCACAAAATATCTTATTTTAATTGGATTTGGTGCCTTTAGCTATCTCACTATCCTAAACACATGGATCTGAGCTTTGGACTTGTTGCATAAAAATGAAGTTTAAGCTCAAAGTCACATCTCACTTTTGACAATTCCTCAAAAATATTTCAACTTTGTAGGACCTTGCAATTCATAAATGAAAATAATTAATTCACACAGTGAATTTTTCAAGTCTATCTCATAGCTGCAAAGTATTAAAACAGGCATCATGTTTCATAGTTGAATACCTTGATGTTTTCAAGACTTCAAGTCAGTTTTCAAAACACTTTCAAAGCTTTGGCTGGTTTATACAGTAATTTTTTAAAAAGGTATCACAAGTACACAAGTCATACGGATCAACAGCTTAAATAAATCTTATGTGCGATCACAATGAATGTGATGGGAACACAATGGTATTTTGACCTGCAAATAGGTAAAAGAGGAATCAAAACAGTAAGGACAGGTTGTTGATGGCTAAAACCTCCAGCCTCCGACTAATTCTTCTTCACATGTTCTCAATCACTCTTGATTATCAATATCAATTCAAAGTAAATTATATTGGTGTTTTGTATCAGAAATGTCGGAATGCATGTATTTCTGGTCACACTAAAAATACTTTGTATAAGAGTTCTCAGAAAGAAACTTCTCCTACTGCCCATAATGTTTCAGCTCATAATCTCAAACCTATTTAAGTTATGTGTATGTTTTCCATACTCAGTGTAAATAACATAGACAAGATTTTTTAAATGTTTTCCTACGTACCCACAAAGGCAGACATCTCTGTGTTGGATTCACAAAATCATGCTGTTCAAAATGACAACTCATTAAAATACTTTCTGTCTGTCATTTATTATTTCATGCCCCTCTCCTCAACCATCTTTTTTTTCCTCCACCTTACTCTTCCTCCTCTGCACACACCAGTTGAATTGGCGGACAATCATCAGATGCTGTCCTCCTCTATGGAGCCAAAATTGTACTCTTAAAGATGGTAAGAGTTTCGTGGCTGCCTCTGGTGGGACTATTTCAAAGGAAATGTACTACTAATTTGAGACATTTATTGAAGTTTTTTTAATCTGTCCTGAGTACAGAAGAGGATACTCTCATTTTCTGGCCTGTTTTCTTCTTTCCTTCCTCTTTGCAGAATAGTATCTCTGTTGAATATTCCCCCTCTTTCTGTTCTCATGATGCAGCTAAGAGACTGAAAGGCAGGAAAGAAAACGGAGCATCATGGTTTTGAGGCAAAGCAGCTTCACATCCTGCTTCTTCAAAATTGCCCGCATTTTACAAGTTAACTTTGTAGAGTTTTCACTGTATATCATACATGAAACAATAATTGCTCTATGAATTAGAACATAATGAGAATCCATCCACTTTGGGACCAGATTGCTTGCCTGGCAATGTCACTGTGGCTTTCATTGCAAGAGAATCATAAATGGGACTGAAAACTACATTTGTTCTCACAGGGTGGTCCCACTGATTTCCATGAGACTGCTTTGTACAGAATGCATTACACAGTGCATGCAAAAATTATAGTACTTAGGCATTCATTAGTGTGAGAGCATTGGGGTTTTTATGCCCAAACCAGCAGTAGTACATGTCACATATCCTAAGGAGCACAGCTTGTAGATTTGGTGGTTTGGAAGTTATTTTTCTTCTTTAATTCTTTGGATTTCCTCCAAGTGGCACTTCAAAACTCTTCTTGCAACAAATTCCATCATCACCAAGGAAGGTGAAGAGAACTAGACAAGGACACTTTCACTCCTGAATCTCTCTTTGTGTCCTCATTCACTATCCTTGTTTCAGTTAAAAGGAAATCTGTAGTTGTGAGACAGGACCATCCAGTAAGGCAGCCACCTTCTTCTAGCTATCAAGCCACAAAATACTGGTCACTTTTTCCCACTGGTGGTGGGAAAGAAAGTGCTTTAGATATCTTATTGCTAGGCATGGCCTAGAATTATTTTGATCTAATAACATCTTATTATATTTACTAAACTTTCAGCTAGAAACTTTCTCCTTCCTTTCTCCCCTGCAATCAGTCCCTGCAGATACAGTATGCAGCAGGCATAGACTTTGAACATCCTGCAAGCATTCATTGCAGACCACCTTTTCTGATTGCCTTTGTTCCATCTTTGGAGAACTAGCCTGATTATCCAGTTGCTTCACTGGGAACTTTTAAAGTATCCACAGTGAGAAGACAGGCTATGAAAATGCAATTGCTAAAAACCCTATTGGAAACACAACACAGGAGGATCTCACAGCTTCACTTGCAAAAAGATGTTTTATTGATATTAAGATGATCTCAGTGCTAAGGGGAATTCCAGACTCTTGGGCTTAGTTCTAATTATTTCAGGGAGAGAAAGAGGCTGAATCCCCATTCAAGGAGCTGCCAACCTTCAAGACCTGCCAAAAAAGCATCAGCATCACCAGAAAGAGTTCCTTGTTGTCAGACTCCTCTAGAGAAGCCGTGCTCAATTAACCCATCATTAGTAAGTGTCCTTAACTGGAACAGTTTACAGTTAGGCTTTAGTTGCCTATTTTGTAAAAACTTTTATAAGGTAACTCCACCACTGTGGTAAGTTATTTCCTGACACAGAAGGACTCTACGGGAAAAACCAGTTGTGCAGCTCTGGAAGAGATCACCGGGATCTCTTCCAGAAGAGAAAGCAACAGGAAGCCATCCAACCTAACAGTGCGGATCTTTTCTTGTTCCAAAGCGGGCATAAGGCAAGATTCTATTCACAGCCCAGTCAGGTCCAGTTGCAGGGGTGCACTCACGACAGCCCAGCTGCAGCCCTACCTTGTGACAGATTTCAGGTCGGTGCCAGAAAGCACCTCCAAATTCCAGCTCCTTCATTCAAGTGGAAATATGAGATCTCTCTTGATTTATTTATACATACACTGCCTTTCTGTATTGTTGACTTGGGAGAGGGGAGAAATATCCATGCAGGAGATCAAAAACCTCGTGGAGGCAGTGAGCTGTGAGGAACACTCAAATTTTAAGATGTTGTAGCTTTCGGCCTTAGTTTCATGTAGATTAGCTGATCTGAAACAATTAGACACACTCCGTTGCAGGAAATCAGCAACAAATCTGCCAGTGTACAGGACATCTAGAGATGAACTCAGAAATGGAAGTCTCCCTTTCGCTACTGACTTCATGGCAGAAACTTCTCCCCTTGTTCCTACCCTTTGTAGCAGCACAGAGGACTGTTTCAGTATAATGTCATGCTATTTAGTTCAGCAGTTTCCCAAGGTAGGCAGCAATATTGATCAGGTCACTATGGAAACTCATCAAGGGAAGAATGATAAAAATCAGAATGGGTCATGTTTTATTCTCCTTCTGCTGCCATGGAGCTAGAAAAGAAATCTCAAAAGGCATCTACCCCAGGAGGTATCATTTTGAAACAACAAAGAAACAATCACTACAGGCAAGAGAAATTTTTAAGCAGATCAGCAACCCAGCCTGGTAGGCAGGCATGGCAGAGTGAAAAACAAAAACTAAGTGAGGAAGCCTTGCAGCTGAACTGCTTAAAAGGGCACACTCAAGAGGATTAGATCCAAAAGAATCACTCTGCCACAATTCTGACCCGATCTGTGGAAGATAAACTGTAAGAAAACTTTTTTCCCCTAACCAAGCCATGCTTCATTTGACAATATTTTAAAAATAACAAAAAAGCCTATCTGAAACTCACTGCCAGAATAACCATACACAAAATGGTGTCCTTTATCTTGTTTTTCATAGTGACCTTTTCCAGTGCATTCAATTTCCTACAGGCATGCAAGACCCCACATGATAGAAACCATCAGGTATCAACAGCAAAGGAAAGAAAATTAAGCATAAGCAGCCTTACGGTTATTCTAGAAGGAGGTTATTCTAGAAAGTTCCAACGTGTGATATATTGACATAATTCATAGTGAATAGGGTAGTGAGTATATGCAGCACTGCATTTTGCCAGAGGCAATTAGACCAACTTCAATATTTGTATATAGCTTATCAAGTAGGCTCTATCATTAGCAGCAGTTAATAGGGGCTCTTCCTTAACTCTGGCACTAAAGCACTGTTTTATCAGAAGGAAAACTTGCAGTAAGTTCACTTAGCATTCTGTCATCAAGGTTGGAGGATGGGCATAGTATCTGTGGTATAAACAAGCAAAAGGATTTCAAAGTTATGAATAGAAAAGTATTTCTCCTTTGCATTCAGAACAGACTTTTTAAAAAGGGAATGAAAACATTTTCCCCATCTTGCAAGAAATCTTGACATTTTCACTGGCTTGAATCAAGTCGAAGTGTCAAACCTTCAAAAAAGCTTGAAAAGCAAAAACCTTGTTCAAATCAAATAAAAGGGAGTCAATCAAATACATTGTTTCAATAATTCAATAATTCAAAACTCGTTATATTTCATCTATCCTATTTGCTATAGATCATGTTTCAACTCCAAGCATTTGTTTTGTATATTCTGAAAGCTATTCTTTAAATTGAAAGGTTCGCTTTTACACTTTTTTTAGTAATGGTAAATGCCCAATCAGTTTGTGTTTTAAGTGTTTTCCTCTGAAAAAGTAATTTGAAAAGTATTCAGCCAGCTGTGCTTCTAGTGATGTGACTGAAGGGTACCTTTTTGCAAGGCTAATCTTCTGAAACATTCATCCCATAATCAAAGGATACTGAAGGAAATCTTATATATCAAGTAAAATGGGAGAAAACTTAAGTACCTTCTTCATGGCACAGGCCTTACAATTACCTTATTATATCTTGGCACCACTAGAGATATAGTTTAAAATCACAGTACTATCAGGTACGTAAAAAATATTTTGATATCCAGAGGTACGTATTTGCTCTGGTTGCATGTCTTTGTACTGTTAGCAGTCTCTAGGGTACAGGTTCATTTACTAAAATGTGGATATAGCACACCTAGTGAGTCCTGCAAGAGTTCTGAAATCAAATGCCATTCACAACAAAATTGCCCTATTATTTCTTTTAATAGCTGATTGTGTTTGATAAATGTGCGCTGTGTTTGAAAACAGCAATAGGACAACTACACTGAGGAATATCATGTTAATAGTGTGATTATGTTATTGTAAAGGGCAGAGTCAGGTAACTCTGAGCCATTCAATTTTGACAGAAACGTGTTGGGATTATCCCACATCACCTACACTCTGAAGTGGCATTGCCCTCTTTGCTCTTCCTGATGCAGTTCTTCAGGATTTTTTATCTGGGTCCTTTCAAATTTCTTCTTGTTTTCTTCAAAACTCATGAAGGAAGACACTACAGTATAAATTATTGTCATTTTGTCCTCAAATATTTCTTTCTTCCTCTGAATAATAAGTATCCACACAACCTAGGAATGCCTTCATAGCACAGTTAAAAAAAAAAAAAAGAAAGAATCAAAAGAAGACAGTTTAATGTAGCAAGTCTTTAAAACTCTATCCTTCTGCTGCGTTTTAAAGTGTACAGAAAAAAAGGAATACAGCAGTTAACTTTGTTTCTAGGGTTTGCTATAAATTGAAGTTCTGTTCTAGAAAAAGAGCCTGCTCAAACCAGGTGTTTTTAATGTTCTCTTTTTAATCAAAGTGTAAAATGCTAAATAATTGAAATATTAATCACCCAAATACGAACAATAGCAGAGTTGCATGAATAATCATGTTTTGTGGGTTTTTTCTCAGTTCATTGATCAAATAGTTTTTAAAAATGTACTGATTGATAAAATAAAAGAAAAAAGCCCACAAGCATAAGAAAATGAGAACTTTTTTTCTTCTTCTGGCTTCTGAAGTTTCACATTTATTCTGACTCTGATCAACATCTCCCTGGTGTTTCTGGTTCCGTCCCTACAGAGAGAACAGGAGTTATACAATTCTGCATACAGCACAGATATTAAATGGCAAATTAGAACAGGCATATCAAAGGTTAATTCCACATGAGACGCCCATCTACAAGAAGGGTCGGAAGGAGGATCCGGGGAACTACAGGCCTGTCAGCCTGACCTCGGTGCCGGGGAAGGTTATGGAGAGGCTCATCTTGAGGGCGCTCACGGGACACGTGCAGGATACCCAAGGGATCAGGCCAAGCCAGCACGGGTTCATGAAAGGCAGGTCCTGCTTGACCAACCTGATCTCCTTCTATGACCAGGTGACCCGCCTAGTGGATGAGGGGAAGTCTGTTGATGTTGTCTACCTGGACTTCAGCAAAGCCTTTGACACTGTTCCCCACAGTATTCTCCTAGAGAAGCTGGCGGCCCGTGGTTTAGACAGGTACACTCTTTGCTGGGTAAAAAACTGGCTGGATGGCCGAGCCCAGAGAGTTGTAGTGAATGGGGTGAAATCCAGCTGGCGGCCGGTCACAAGCGGAGTCCCCCAGGGCTCAGTTTTGGGACCGGTCTTGTTTAATGTCTTCATTGATGATCTGGATGAGGGGATAGAGTGCACCCTCAGCAAGTTTGCAGACGACACCAAGTTGGGAGGGAGTGTTGATGTGCTTGAGGGTAGGAAGGCTCTGCAGAGGGACCTGGACAGGCTGGATCGATGGGCCCAGGCCAATTGGATGAGGTTCAACAAGGCCAAGTGCCGGGTCCTGTACTTGGGTCACAACAACCCCAGGCAACGCTACAGGCTTGGGGACGAGTGGCTGGAAAGCTCCCCCGCAGAAAAGGACCTGGGGGTGTTGATCGACAGCCGGCTGAATATGAGCCAGCAGTGTGCCCAGGTGGCCAAGAAGGCCAACGGCATCCTGGCTTGTATCAGAAATGGTGTGGCCAGCAGGAGCAGGGAGGTGATCGTGCCCCTGTACTCGGCGCTGGTGAGGCCGCACCTCGAATACTGTGTTCAGTTTTGGGCCCCTCACTACAAGAAGGACATGGAGGTGCTGGAGCGTGTCCAGAGAAGGGCGACGAAGCTGGTGAGGGGTCTGGAACACAAGTCTTATGAGGAGCGGCTGAGGGAGCTGGGGTTGTTTAGCCTGGAGAAGAGGAGGCTGAGGGGAGACCTTATCGCTCTCTACAACTACCTGAAAGGGGGTTGCAGAGAGGTGGGTGTTGGTCTCTTCTCCCAAGTGACTAGTGACAGGACTAGAGGAAATGGCCTCAAGTTGCGCCAGGGGAGGTTCAGGCTAGATATTAGGAAAAAGTTCTTTACTGAGAGAGTAGTGAAACATTGGAACAGGCTGCCCAGGGAGGTGGTAGAGTCACCCTCCCTGGAGGTATTCAAGGAGCGTGTGGATGTGGCATTGTGGGACGTAGCTTGATGGACATGGTGCTGTGTGGTGTTGGGTGGGTTGGTTTTTGGTGTGTTGTGCCTTGTTGTTGTTGTGTGGTGGTTGGCTTGCGTGGGTTGTTTGTTTTTGGTTTTGTTTTTTTTTTTTTTCAGGTTGGACTTGATGATCTTACAGGTCTTTTCCAACCGTAGTGATTCTGTGATTCTGTGATTCTGTGATAGGTAAATGTGTCCTAGTTTTGCAAATCTTTGTATTAATAAAATGCCCAAGCTATGTTTAAGCATCAAAGAAAAAAGTGAGGAGATGATCAGAGGATCCCTGGATGTCTGCTAATTAATAAGCCTTTCCCATACTTAAATCACTATAAATTTAATTCTCAGAAGCATCCATAGTTTAAACATATTTGACTAAGCAATAATAAAACATAATAATAAAAAAGTCGTAGATTCACTCATCAATCTTGCATACAGCCTCTACTAAAGGAACTTAGGAAACCTGCGGAAAGATACAGGGGATTATGGAAAGAAAGGTGACTGGCTATCCAGATCCAGACTATAGATGGCTTGTATTGAATAGTTATAATTAAGGCCTTCGTAGTCCATGTAATGGTGGAGGCTCTCAAACATCAAGTTTATACACTAGAAAGGTATCCAGAAATTAGGACATTGAAGTAATTGGAAAATCATCTTGGGTCTAATTTGATTGTCAGTACAAGAAAACATCTTCTTTCTGGAACTTTAAATCTTTCCAACATTCAAGACTCACACAAAGAAATTTCTGCTCTAAACAGAATAAGCAGGTTTGGACAGCAGGGACACTTACAGAGCTCTCATAAATGTTACTCATATTTCCTGGCTTTGGCAAGATTAACTGTATGAGAAGCCAGAATCCACACTGGCGTTTAGTATTTCTGATCATGGGTTTAACATGTCCCGACTCAACAAGCTGGACTCAAAGGGCAGAATCTCAGACAAAAGCACAGGAATACAGGACAAGGGAACACCTCTAAGGCCAAAAAATGCTTGTCTTTTGAACAGGAGCTTTGGATTTTGTTTGATCAAAAAGTTTCAACTGCTCCAACTTTGAGAGAAGCTTTGAAGTAAAAAGAGGAATTCTCTTTTTCTGAAGATAGTATTTTTGCTAGTAATAGGCATTGTTTCGCCACAGCCTCATGCCTGTGAAATGTCTGCTTGAGGACACCTGTAAAAAAGACACCTAAGCACTTAGCAATGCTAAAGCTGAGGGATGAGCTTGTTTTTTTCTCGATACTATTAACGAAGACATGTAAGGAGAAAATTGCTTAGTGTTTTGCATAATACAAAATGTTCTTTTAATTAAAAGCTTCAGAGAGTTGCTAAAATCATTTTCATGAGCAAATGATACATATCCATAGAGGCACTGATGATTTCAAAGGAAATGGCAATGGGCAAAACTTAAGCAGCCAGACTCCTTCCTACTTGGAAATCAATGCTAAAATTCTCAGTGGTATCAGTGAGGACAAGATCAGGCCAACAGCAAGTGCTTTTCAAAATTGCATCCTACGAGATCCTCACTGACTATGTGGCGATGCCATGCAGAAACAGTACCCAGTGAAGCCCTTGGCAAAGCACTAGGTAAGTAAAAGAGGGGTAGGAAAACAAAAAGAATTGGTGAAGAGCCAGAGAAACAAAGGGTTTCACGTCTTCCAAGCACTACATCAGGAATGGCTTTCATGTGCACAACCATGAAGAGCATCTTTCTGTCATTTTTCTCCATGCAGGCATGTACTTCTTGCGTCAGGTGCAGCGGGCTGAAACATGCCTTGCAAACCTCCCTTCTGCCAGCTGTTTTGTGCACTGCATTCTGCAGCACAAACTGTACATGTGCCGCCGGTTCATTATAGGACACATTTTGCTCTGTTCTCATCACTCATTCTGGTCCAAAGAAATGGTGTGGGTCTAAGGTTACCAAGAGCAAAAGCAACATCTCTCTGATCTGTTCCCCCCACCCTCTGCCAATCCACAACGGACACACTACTCTTTATCCCCACTTCTTAACATCCAGGACCAGCACCATCCATCCCGTATGCACTGAGCCATGGCAGTGATTTACCCCATAGCTAGCGAGCTCAGCGGTCATGGACCACATTTGGAGACTGATACTTTTGCCAGATTGCTCCTTGCACAATAAATTGGTTCGCTTACTTGATGGAGCCGTTTGAGGAGACATATGTTATCCTTAATGAGAAAAAAGGCTCTCGCCCTCTATGAGTAACAGCCTGATCTTTTACGAAATATTGGCTTCCTCCTCAACTTCTGGCAAAGTGCTGTGCTTTTAGTGTATGAATTTGTGCATTTTGTATTGATTCTGCCTCATTCTGATTGTCAATAATTTTATCTCCTTCATTTTGTTATCATTGTGACTGATGTGCTCTCTGGAAATAGATTTCATTTATTTTTACTATTCCTATTACTTTCTTCTTAATCTATCTGATGCTGTGCTAAATAAAAATCACAAAAATATTGAGGTATTAAATTTTTATAAAGGCATGCCATGGGATTAATATTCCACAGTTTGATAAAATCATAGAGCTGTCCACTAAACATAATACACTTGTACATAAAAAGCAATACATTCACTAAACCAGAATGATAAAAATGAACATTCATGTAACGCACACATGTGCCAGATGTAGGGGAAAAATATTTATGCAATGAAAGCAATAAATACCATTTATCATTCCTGAATATTAAAAGGAATTCAGTATACAGAATACTAAGTCTAGTCATTCATGACAATTAACTAATCCCTCTCCTCTCCCTCTGTTTCAGCCTCCCCCAGTTCTCTCCACCTCCTTGCGAATTTAGCTAGAAAGTAAGAGTGGATCTTCCATGTACAGAAATGAATATTATAGCATACATAATACGATGCAACCATAAGAATAATACAGCTCAGAAGTCTGATTTCAGAGGGACAGCAATATAATTGACCATAAGTTTATGTTTATCTCAATTAGCCACACTCTCTTACATATATAAGACTCCAGTAATTTTAAAGGCTTTCTGCTAAATCCTATTTCCTCAAGTGTCAGTGAAAATTAACTGCACAAAATGCTCTTGCCACGTCTGAAAGGACAGTTTAGGAGCTGCAGAGTTTTACATCTAACTGCCATCCTTGACTATCTCTAACTAGACATTGCTGATTAGTCTTTTTCTAAATCTGTTTTTTGCCAGGAATTTGTTCCCACTGAATTCAATGAGAGTTTTGCCACTGGCTTCATTAGGAGAGGATCATGGCTTAATTCATTTTCACTTCTGATAGAACTCAACTAATTACAAGGATATGCATTCATGTTCTTGGACATAGTGCAAAAAACAAATCAACACATGTTAGGACACAGGATAACGAATTAACAAACTTTTAATGCAGCACCCATGGAAAAAGTGTGTAAGCAAAATCCTGTACTTGTGAAGGGGAGTGAGTACTGTGTGTTGTGCAAGGGAAGAGGAACTGTAATGGCTGCTGTCTGCATTAGCACGACAATACTTGTGGTTAGATCAGCCAGTGGATTCAGAGTGGGGCTAGTGGAGAATTTCGCAGAATTACTGGGGGGGTTGAGAAATGTGACAAGTGCATATATTGCTTGAAAAAATGAGGACTGCCTGCTGTAAAAGCCTTAAAAGGATGTCCAAATGCACAAAAATAATGAATGCTGAGGAAGAAATACACCACGTATATCTGGCACCTCTGTTTTCACTGCGTCTGCCTGTAGGAAAAAGAGATGCTGAATGGGGAAAAGAAAGTGCCAGATTTTACTTTTCACACCAGATGTAGGTTTTCATCCCATAATGCCACCAAAATTAAGACTCAACCACATCCAGAAACTATCAACTGAAAAGAAACAAGTACTACATCTCATTGTCAAGGGTTAAAGCCATATCCAGCTACTATGGATCTTCCAAATTGTAATGTCACTCTTCAAAAATTTTCTGGACTATAATAAGCACTAATATGGAAATGTCCTATTCCAGTTATTAATTTTTAAATATCATGAAGTTCAGCACTTCTGTTTTCTTCTTTAGAGAGGAAAAATGGCTTGATTATTCAGTAATACCACAAAAAATTTTCACCAAAGGCACTGTTCAGGAAACACTGCAAATGTTCACACACCTCTGTTTAGAAACATCATCTAAATAATAACCCAACTCTTAGGAAATGGACCATGTTTAATATTCAGTTGTCAGTGCTTTCCACTGTCACTTTGATTTCTGAACTGCACCACGACTGACTCCACACTTTTGCAAGGGCAAAGTGTTAGAAGGGTGACCTTCAGGACCAAATTTTTGAGCACCTCCCTCAGTTTCCTTTCGGGGATGTTTTTGTAGCTCACGCTTCCTCATGTAACAGATACCGGGACTCTCCCCACCCCCACCCTGGTACTAATTATTGTCACTTCAGCAGAATGAGTTGAATTATACCTTCCAAAGGTCACTGTCTGAGAACTCAGCAGCTGGCAGTACAACTCAAAAGCAAAGGAAAAAAAGAAAGCCCTTTTTAAACAGGGCTTTGTTGCCCCATGCTCTCCAAAGTGCAAAGCATTGCAAGACCAAGGGTGAAACCAAAATTCTAGGACACTAAAAATTATTTGTTTCCTTGTTTCTCACCTCCAGGAGCCCCAGCCAATGCTGCTGAGTGGGAAAGACATAGTCAGGCATGAGACTGCTCTGCCTTTGTGTGAGTCCTTCGAGTCTCTTGGCAGACTTCTTGCCACGTGCCCCCTCCACTCGCCTTCCTTAAAAGCAGTAGTATCTTCTCAGCCCGGTGAAACTAGCCAAAGCTGAGGTGGCTGTGTCCTTTTTCCTGCCTTCCAACCTGTGCTCCAGAGATTACTGGAAAATGACCATCTTTTCCATATGATTCCCTTCAGGAGCTTTTCACAGCCTTTTTTGTTTAATTCTGAGCAGCTAAATGAACTACAGACATTGCCTGATTTGTAACACAGGCAGTTTAAGTGATGGCTGTGCAGGCTGGAGGGGCAGGAGGGCTAGATCATGGAGGTATTCTGCAATGTCCCTCTGAAAATTACTTTAGGTTTTCTGGTCTTCAGCTTCAGGTGTTGAGAATTTAAAGGGGTTTCACACTCCATGAAAAGAAAACAGAGAACAGGTACTTCAACACCTCCCTTTTAGTGTGTGCGCACACACACACACACACACACACACACACACAAAAGTACAGAGTACATCTCGGCTGGTAAAATCTGCTGTTCATACAGGCAGCTCTGAGGCAAAATTATCACAGTAATGTAGCCACTGCTGGCTTTGCATCATGCTTGGCATTGATCCATGCCTGTAACACAGCATAAAATGCAGGACTGCTTCCCATATTTTCATCTCCTCTAATGGAGAAAATTTCACCATGCATTATTCATTCTTGTAGACTTTTTCTTTTTTTTTTTTTTAGTGTGAACTGTATGTTTCTTTAGACTGACCTCTTGGAAGAAAAGGTCCTCATGTTTTTTCTCTGAAAAAGAAAGAAAAACAGTAGGAGGGAAGGGAGGAAAAGGGGGAAGTGAGGGAAAAATCTTTGTATCTTTTACAAGATAATAGAATTGAAATAAATTTTGAATTTAGCAGAGCTCTGGCTCTTCAGGGAAATTTGACCTGTATGTTTCATGGGGACAACTGCTTAGCTTGTATTCTGAGTGTACTGCAAACTGATCAGCACAGAGTGCTGCATGTGTACCGTGGGACAAGGGTCCTACCCTCATCGCTGTGTCTTTCTTTCTGCTGTATTACCTCCCTGATGGACAAATCATGATCCCTCCCCATCCTGATGTTAGTGCAAATCCAAATGCATTTCTTTTTATTTAGAGGAAACCCTCCAGACCTACACTTCTGTGACTGGATGAAGAATTTGGTTTTGCCTTACACTCATTTTTAGAGGTAGAGTGCTTAAAAAAGCTGGGAGGAAAAGAATTCTTGAGTCTAGTTTAAGGTTGTATTGCCAGTCAGAGTATTACCGTGAACATTTTTCAGCCTGTTTATTGTCCCATTAAGCAGATTGCAGAGCTCCTACAAGTGATACATCAGATACTTTTGCTTATCTGGCTAAACCAGTTCTTTATTCTTTTAATCACTCTACGTGTTAAAGTACTTTTTTTTTCCTAAAATGGTATATAGCAGAATAAAATATAACTACAGTCAGCAAGGCAGGATCCTGAGGTCACTGGTACCTATTACCTAATTGGACAGGGTGGGATGAGATCTTGTGAGATACCTAAAACTTCTCTCCCGCCCAGTACTGGTAAAGTTCAGTTCAACACACTTCTAACTAGCAATGGTGAACCAATGGTGAACTGATGGAAATCCAGAATCAGGATTGCTCTGCAAAAATGAGGCCTCTGATGAACAGCTGAAGAAGCAGTAGTAGTTTTATCTGGAGAGAGAAGAACCAGAGATGCAAGTCTTCCAATATGCAGAAGATAGCTTCTGATGAGAAAGTAATAAACTTCCTTGAAGAGTATAGTTTATTAGAAAATAAATCAGGAACTAAAACTGGAGTAAGGAAGATCTAGGAAAGAAATAAAGGAGAAATGTAAGGTGTGATTACCCAGAGAGTCTGTGGGATTGCTGTTTCTGGAGGAAAGTGAGGAGTTTCACTGGATGATGTCTCAAAACATCCTCCAGCCTTCTTTTTCATGACTGCAATTTGTGAAGGTGCTATCTTTTTCTCTAGAATCAGAATCACAGCTAGTTACAAGAGCCTTTCATAAGGCTCAATAAGGAGTAGCCTGGAGGGTTTTGCTGCAGAAACTTGATAGTTCTGCTCATCAACAAAAAGTGGTGTAAAACTTCTGTCCCACCTCACTATTTCATTGCAGGCCAAGAAGAGTTAGCAAAGAAATGGGCAAGCCTATATATCTTCCAATCTATAGCACTTGGCATCTCATTTGGCTTTGCAAATCAAGTCATTTGGAGAAGATGTACCTCCTTCTTCATCTATTTCACACCCTAAAGTAGACCAGTGGTTTGAAGCAGTAAAAGAAATCCATTCTATAAAACCACTGGGAGACCCAGGCTATACGGACATAAACCAAACACAAAGACCTCAGTGTTTCTGAATAAAAAAACCTTTCCCTCTAACCCCACTGAGAAAGGGTGCAATGAGCTGATGAGGAGTTAGTAGACCATAGGCATATGAGGTCACTATTATTCTCCTACACCAAGCTAGCTGGGAGCCCACAGGTGCAGGACTCCATGGAGATCTTGCTGGATATCATATACACTGCTTCTCAGGAGATGTTATCACCTGGAGTATGCTGCCAACCAGGTCAGCCACCTGGCCTTTGGGTCCTGTTCCTCCTCACTTTCCATACAGATGGAAATACATCCAGGATGGAGTACAGAGGAAGTGAGGAGCAGCTGACAATGCCAGGCAAATTTCAAATGTCTGCATTGTATTTCTAGCAAAGGAAGCAGAATAAAATCACAGAATAGAATGAATCATAGAATCATTTAAGTTGGAAAAGATCTTTAAGATGATTGAGTCCAACCATTAACGTAGCACTGCCAAGTCCACCAATAAACCATGTCCCTAGGCACCACACGTACATATCTTTGAAATACCTCTAGGGATGGTGATTCAGCCACTTCCCTGGGCAGCCTATTCCAGTGCTTGACAACCCTTTTGGTGAAGAATTTTTTCCTAATATCCAATCTAAATCTATCTCCTGGGAGACCCTGACAGAGTTACACTATCGCTTTCTCATTCTCTAAGCTCCAGAGCAGCTTAGATATCTACATGAAACACTGATCTCCTGTGCGATGCCAGCACTGTGTCAACATGGCATTCTTCTACTGGGAAGAAGGTATCTGTAAACCATGAAAATTTAGGGCCTCACCTCAAAACTGAACCTACTGGAAAGAAAGACGAAACCCAAAGAAAATGCAAGTCAGGTAAGCCCGTAAGCCTAAATTTATAGCCTACTTCTAAATCTAGCTAGTAGTGTAGGCCCACCAAGATGCCAGTCTGGGCTTTGCTCCTGGGTTTCTTTTGCACAGAGACAGAAGCCTGGAAGAAGCTAATAAAAGCCCAGGTCTTCCCTGCTTCAGATGCTCTTACATTCAGGAAGATGCACCTTGATGTAGGAAAAGCACCGGCGTCCTATCGTACAGCCACGATTGTGTTCAGCCCAGAGCTAAATTACAAATTCATTTCAAAACAAATGAATTTAAATACCCTGAAACCTAAGATGTGTAGCAACTTTTGGTAGATACATTCTCTGTTTATTTTATAACCATGTTCCTCCCAGTATCCAATCTGGGTGAGACAGCATCGTTTACTGCCTATGAATGAAACATTTGTCTGGGACGAGTCACTTCAGGGGAAGATCTTCTTCAGAAACCACAGCACTGCTTTCATTGTATGGCCTTTATCATGAACCCAAAACACCACAATACAGAGATCATGGAAGGAGAGTGTGTGTTATCGACATATTGACAGGAGGGAACAAAAAGAGCAATTTATCTGCACAGTTAATTTTCTGGCCCAACAGAAATAGCATGAATTTCTGTTAGCTGCTCATGCTCCTGATTCTAGTGCATTGTACCACTGTTCATTTATTGATTTAAGGCCCTTTTAAGAGACAAGGATGACAGAGTTGCAATGAGTCTGTGAAAGTCTTGAGCAGATCCATCAATCATAGTCACGGACCTCAACTGGGTTATTTACTTTGTTCAGTTCAGAAATGATGAGCAACATGTTCATTTGTGCCTGTCATCATATGCCCAAGACACCTGGCATGCTATGAAAACAGTAGTTTTAAGTAGCAGTCCCCTGTGCAATCTCATCAGACCTGTTCCTTAGTGCATATACGCCTGCCTTCTTTTTTCTCCAAATGTTTTGAAATGAGCACAGATTAGAAATACAGTGAAACTGGCAGTTCAAAAATAAGTTATTCTTCTCAAAACATAAGTAAAGATGATGATGTTTCAGTAAACAGTGTATTTTGTTTCTTAGAGCACCAGTTAGAATTAATTCCTTCATAAACTCTCATGTCAGGAAATCAGCTCAGCAAAAGCTATTTTCAGCTGACAATTCTGAAGTGAGAGATCAGAAATTACACCCTAAATTCAAAAGTCCAATAATAGTAAAAAGGTAGATTCATGTGGAGCTGATCCAAAAGTTCCGGCTGTATACGTTTTTGTTGTTGAGAAATGCCTTTGAGGAGCAAGAAGTAATATTTTTTATTAGACTGAATGACTGTAAAGATAAACAAATAAATAAAAGAAACAGATTACACTTTTCTCCTGTCAAACAAGAATGGCAAAGAGCAGGCTAACCGGACCTGTAACCTTGTATGCTTTTTTCTAGGTATCAGCAGTGAAGCTTTTGAAAGAATGTTTTTTCTGCAAGGTTTGCCTCTTAAAGCTGTCTTATCTTTGTTACTTTATGCCCTCCTTAGCAAAGCAGCAAATGGAAAATCTCAATGGATTAAATGCTCTAATTTGTTTCCACATCAATATTTCATAAGGGAATTACACTTAATATGTTCCACTCCTGCTCATTATGCATGGACGGACAAGCAGGAGCAGGTCAGTAGTCACATCCCACAATGATGTGCACCAAATAACACTAACATTAGCAAGTTCTTGCTAGACCAAACTGGTATTATTCCTCACTTGTTTCCCATTATTCTTGGCCTTCCCACTGTCCCCACCTACACAGCATTAAAAATTTAACACTTAGAAATGCAGCTTTTTGGATCTGTGGGTTTTCCACCAGCATATTTTGAGCAGCTGGCATTTAACGTCACCAGCACTGAAATAACCACCTCTTCCATAGCCCTTTTCCCTGTAAATCCCAAAGTCCTCAAGGACCCATGACTCTCCAAGTTTTTTAGATGGGGAAAATGAGGCACCAGGGCAACTGAGGTTCGGCAGCTCAGGCCAACACTCAAGTTGGAGCCGAAATGCAGCTCTCCCAGCTCCTGCCCCTGCACTCTCCACTGTGTCTTGGCTCCTCATGGCCACAGCAAAGGCGACTTTTCCTTCCTGAGGTGGAGCCTCGATGGAGTAACTGGTGTACAGATTATGAACAGCCCTGAATGCCAGCCTTACTTGCAAGAAGTAGCAATGGTCCTTTCTCCAAACCAGCAGTTTTGGTAAAGATAAGGTGAGGCTGAGACCACTCTCCTCAAGACACTCCCTACCTACCACAGGCAGAAAACTCCTCAGGACCTGACCATATTTTTCTTCTTTTTTCCATCTCAAGCAGCGTGCAGAGCAAGGGGACTCTCCTCTTGGATTTCAGAGTCAGGCACAAAGAGACCTTGTTCCTTTTGATCAAACCCAGCCATACAGCACATAAACCTTCTTTCTTCTGCTCTTTTCCAGGGCTGCCAGCCTGGCCCTGATGCTGGGACACCCCCAAAAAGTTCAGGCCAGCAGGCAGGGACGAAGCACTGGCAGACATCACTTATTAATAGAGATATAAGCAATGATGGTGGCCACTGATGGAACACCTCAAATGGATCAAACGTATAAGGTTTTACCAATCCTCATCCTGAGTGACCTCTTCTTGAGAAAAAGTGTGCAGTGTCACATGCACAGGCCACTGCCTACTGACTTAAAAAGGCACAGCCCTCAAACTAGAAAGCTCTTAGCCACCAGCACATTGCGACCATGGACTGAAATTGTCTCCACATGCAGACGGTACTTTCCAGCAATGCCCTGTGGCTTGCGGGAAGTATGTAAAGCTCAAGCCTGTCATTACTGAGGGGCAAACCCACGGCTACAGAACTGTCCTCAGGGAGCTAGGACAGCTTGCGATGTTTAAGATTAGTTCATATTTGTGTTTTTCCAAACCTGGAAAAATATCAGCTGTTGCAATGAAGAAGTACTGGTTGCTGGGAAAAGAGCAGTCTCCTTCCAAAGGCGTGCTGATTCTAACGCACTTTCTAATGCACTCTGCCCTGGTGCGGGAGCCCGTGCCTCCAGCTGCCGCAGCAAGAGCTACCCGGAGGCTGAATGTCGAGCAGGCTGGATAGCGCAGCTGCCCCACTCATTCCAAAACACGATTGTTAGGATCACCATCCATTGCAGTATCTGCTGTAAATGCCAGGCATAAAGAAGCTAACCATTTAAACTTGACAGCATTTTCATTAATTGACTTAAGTTCTGTTACCAATTTCAACTGTTTGCAATCATGCACTTGACAAATTATGCAGGGTTGCAGGAGTTAAAAAAGAATCAGCTCTGAGAAATGCAAAGTAACTTGTGGAAATTCAGACTGCCACCACATCCCAGTGAACTACAAGTAGGTGTTTGTCACCTGCTGGCAGAATGAAGGTTTGCACAGCTACCTTTTGGGTGCACAGCAACAGCCGCCTAACTGAAATCTCAGAAAATTATTTTCTCTGTGAAAAAACTTAGGAAAAAAGAAACAAACCACCAAAAGCTACATAACTGAATGCATGGTCTGAATCAATGACATGATCCATGCATGGTTAAAAACAAGCATGGATGCTGCTGAGCATCTGTATGCAATTGTGGAAAGACACTCACTTTCCTGGAGATGTTTAAATCGCATCTGAATAATAAATAAAGATGTCATGTGGAAATGGTATTATTTTATGGAGCAAATAAGAGACACCTGTGAAGAACTGCACACAACCTAATGCTTAGTGGTCTGAATCTTCTTGAAAGAGCCTTCTAGCACCATGACCTAAGCCAAAACTGCAAATCAAAGGACAGAAGTGCTCAATTTCAGGGAAAAGGAAAAAGCAAAGGAAGGCCCTAACACAAAGCTGGTAAAAACATGGACACACACAGAGACCAAAATACTTGTGAATTATTCCATATGTTACTCAACCAAATTTTAAACTCCAGTTTTTATTTTAAAATGCTTATGCTTTCCAGTATGACTTCTTTATTACACCTGACACTGAAGCACAAGATCTGGTCACACAGGTAACAGCTGGTGCCAGATCAAAGTAGCTGCCTTTCAACAGAGCATGGATGTTCCCCTCCTTCTGTAACTTCATTAGAGATTGTCTTCATGGCGGCAATCATACACCTTTTCCAACACTCCCAGGAACATGTAATAAACTGAGTAGCCAAGTAAAATTATCTTTCTCCCCTTTCTGCAGGCTGGAAAACAGCTCTCAAGACATTTTACTCCAGGTTTGGTTTCCTTGTTGTCATTCCTCATACAGGAAGTTGATCACTGAAACCTTCACTGTGTTTGGCGTTGATATATTCATCTATATAACACCATTGCAATTAATGGCATGCAAATTTATACAATAAGTCCACATGTTCATGCCAAGGGTTGGTTTTTGTACTTAATCCAACAAGATGCATCAGATTTTTTTTTCAATGCTACGCGAATGTGCCTGGATAGCTTTCAACACTGTGAAATGAAAAATAGAGCAAGATATTTTGTTTTGTGTTTTGTGCTTTTTGTTCTGTGTTTTGTGCTAATGGCTTAATCTCAGCAGGATATCTGTTCCACAAAAGCTTTGAAAGGCATACAAATTAATTATATGTATCACAGAAACCACTGCAATTTCCACATCTAATTAGCACAATGTGGCAGCATTCACAGTGACATGCTGTTCACCATAATCTCCTTCGCGAGAGTTTATTTTCTGCTTTCAAAGTAACGTTAAGGAAGACAGCTGATCTCTCATGCTACACATCAAGCCATAAACATTTATCAAGGTGTCAGCAGAGAGTAACACTTCTAGGTTGTCAATATTTAATCCGCAGTAAAATTAAATCATAGGCCATTAGACCCAGTGCATCAAGTCAAGAGTTCAGTGCAGATGCTGAGCTCGATGTCAGGAAGCTTCTAAATGAAGCCTATGCAATCTTTTGCCCCTTTTGACCATGGAAACACCACATAGTATCTGCATATGCACGCTACATATGCACAGCATCACCCCGCAGCACACGTCCTTGTTTTTAAGAACAGGCTGCATCAGCACTATTACTCCTGAGAAATCACCACGTTGCACTTGCGGACGGGCAGCCTCGACCTCATTGCTTACGTGACAGAGTCCAGGAAAGGACCAAAGGGCTGTCATCATTAGCTTTCGGTGACAGGATAATTTCCAAGAGCTCTCTGTCCATGGGAACTTTGCGTAAACTGCTAGTAAAAAACACACCTGCTATCCGAGAAGCTCTGCCCCTTGCTCCCCTGTCTCGTTTGTAGAGATATGCCCAAACCATAAAGAGGTGAAAATGAAAGGACTTACGATCCTCTGTTAGCAACCTGACATGGTAGCCGTGTTCTTCATTAAAGGACTATGAAAATAGCATGCCACTGTGCAACCCTGTTCTTCCTGCATCCTCTTCCCTTCCAAAGCAGGACCACAAGTATTTCTGATTTTTTATAAACTCTCAGCAATATCAGCAGTGTGGAAAAAACAACACTCGTTTGCCAGGTTAGTAGAGCTTTTTCCATTTCAAAGACCTCTCTGTGCTTTCTCAAGTTTAATGAACTTGGCTTTGATGGGAGCTCATTCCTCCAAACCATTCTGAGACGAGCATTGATAAAGAAAACCTGCCCTTGGACTGACTATCAGCAGCTATGCCTTAACCCACTTTGTGCAGCTCAAATGTGAGACAAACCCCAGGCCTGAAGCCAGCTGCCTATGCTAGACTATACTAAAGCAAAGCATAAGGAGCGGGGTCAAGCTGAGAGCCTGTATTGGGTTTGCATGGCAAGGCTTTGGTAGCGTGGCGGGGCTACAGGGGTGGCTTCTGTGAGAAGCTGCCAGAAGCTTCCCCTATGTCTGATAGAGCCAATGCCAGTCGACTCCAAAACAGACCTGTCATTGGCCAAGGCCAAGCCCATCAGCAATGGTGGTAGAACCTCTGGAATAACATATTTAAGAAGGGGGAAAAAACTGCTGCACAACGGCAGCTGTTAGAGAGGAGTGAGAATATGTGAGAGAAACAACTCTGCAGACACCAAGGTCAGGGAAGAAGGAGGGGGAGGAGGTGCTCCAGGTGCCGGAGCAGAGATTCCCCTGCAGCCCCTGGTGAAGACCATGGTGAGGCACGCTGTGCCCTGCAGCCCATGGAGGTCCACGGTGGAGCAGATATCCACCTGCAGACCATGGAGGACCCCATGCTGGAGCACGGGGATGCCCGAAGGAGGCTGTGACCCCACAGAGAGCCTGCGCTGGAGCAGGCTCCTGGCAGGACCTGTGGCCCCGTGGAGAGAGAAGCCCACGCTGGAGCAGGTTTTCTGGCAGGACTTGTGACCCTGTGGGGGACCCACACTGGAGCAGCCTGTTCCTGAAGGACTGCACCCCATGGAAAGGACCCATGCTGGAGCAGTTCATGAAGAACTGTAGCCCATGGGAAGGACCCATGCTGGAGAAGTTCATGGAGGACCGTCTCCCATGGAAGGGACCACATGATGGAGCAGCAGAAGAGTGTGAGGAGGAAGGAGCAGCAGGAACAACGTGTGATGAACTGACCGCAACCCCCATTCCCCGTCCCCCTGTGCCGCTCAGGGAGAGGAGGTAGAGAAAATCAGGAGTGAAGTTGAGCCCAGGAAGAAGGGAGGGGTGGGGGGAAGGTGTTTTTAAGATTTGGTTTTATTTCTTATTATTCAACTCTGATTTTGATTGTCAATAAATTAAACTAATTTCCCCTAGCTGAGCCTGTTTTACCTGTGGTGGTAATTGGTGAGTGATCTCCCTGTCCTTACCTGAACCCATAAGCCTTTTGTTACATTTTCTCTCCCCTGCCCAGCTGAGGAGGGAAATGATAGAACGGCTTTGGTGGGTACCTGGCATCCAGCCAGGGTCAACCCACCACAGACCCTGACCCAAACCGTAGACTAATGTGGTAGTACAGCCACAGCCTGAAATGTTGTTGTTTCCTACAGCACAGGCTGAGTACTACAGCAATGCTATGTAAATCTCACCTGCTCTTAGCTGATAATATTATTGTCGTCTAAGAGACTGAGGCACTGGAAGATGTAAGGTAGTGGTGAAGACTGAAGCAACTCATTTGACTAGATCTAAGGAGAGGACAAAGATCCCTTTGCCAACTGCTGTAGCCTGGCCACAGGACTCCCCTTTACCCACTTGACCAGCAATGGCTAAAATATTAAGAATTACCTTCATAGGCAATTTTCCAAACCTGCAGCCAAGCAAAGGCTTTCACTTTCTATATACATTCTTTGCAAATAAGCAAAAGCATTTTGGTTTTTACAAAAATACAGACCTGAGGGTAGAAAGTAACTGCATACGACCTGCCCCGCATGTTTCCCATTCTTTCCTGTTTGTTCTAGTTGTCTCTTTCATGGGCAATTTTCATCCATAGCTTTCTCCTTTGCAGCACATTCCTGTCCTGATTAATCCTCATTCAAATTTCTGTCACCGCAGGTAACTCACAGTCTACTATCACCCACCACTGCTATCATCAGAAAGGTACTTAGGTAACTGCCAAGGGCTTTGGAAAGCCCCCTTGTCAGAACATCACAATCAACTTTTCCCTTCAACTTTACTTCAATTTCTTTTTTTTTCCCTTGCAAGGTCAAAATGCTGCAAAGAAGTGTCACCCAAAAATGGGGAAAAAAAGTAATTAAGTGACTTATTTATTTGTGGCTAGATTTCTCTTTTGCAGTGCACATCTGTTTTTATTACGATATAATTTTCACCTGCTACCATATGCAATATGTGCCTTCCAATTTCATCTTTTTTTTTACGACAGCAAAAAAGGAAATCTAGAGGAAGGAAGGAAACCTGCTTTCTCGGCCTGTTCTGTTAATCTGCCCCACCTATTGCTTATACATCTAATTTGGCATAAGGTGACATACATCCCTGACACGGACATGTACTTTTTCACTTTACTGTGGCTTGGCAGTTTATTTTTTACTTAGGTGTGTCCTTCCTAAATAAGCAAGGCAAGGGAGGAAATTTACTAATTCCACCACTCATTTCATCTCAGGAGTCTCAATTTGTCACAATTTGCTGTGTCTATTTCTGACATCTCACTTCTTGTATCAGGTAGATGTATATTCTCCTTGGAAGTATCCTGCTGCTGAAACTTTTTTTATCCTGAGTAATCTCTTTGAAACAGCCTCACATTTGTTTTCAAGACCTCCACACACCTCCCAGCACTCAGAAGAGGAAGCACAAATGTAACTGATTGTGAATTCTGTAACTTGGCCAATGTTCCTGCAATTTGCTGATACCTTTTACTTTCTCAAGAAATACTCATTTCTGTCCATAGGCTGCTAGATGCTGGAGGATAGAACCTGCAGCGAACTCAGGAAAGCTGCCAAAGGAAAACTTCCACAATAGCTCCCTACTTCAAAATCATCATATCCTTGGATAGGGGCAGACCTCTCGATACCATTTTATCCAATTAAATCTTTGAGAGGAAGGTATGAAGTGGATTTCAAAGGGAACATTGTTATTTGGTGGAGTTGGCAGATAAGGAAACTGGTTTGCAAAAAAGTGTGCAAATGCAGTTTGATAGAAAGTGGTGAATAACGATTTGGTTTTGCTCTTAGAAACCTTTGCTCAGGGATACTTGCAGGTGGGATCCACCTGTGCCAGTGTCTGCCTGGGGACTGGGAATTGTATGAAAAAATAACGGTGGGTTACAATGCAAAGTACGCAGCTGAGAGAACAAATACAGAACACTCAGTGATAATGTCCTGGCACACTGTCTGTTGTGTCCTATTCAGACACCTAGATCTAGGCCTTAAGCAAATGCTCAAAGGCATGTGGCCAGGTAAAAGCAAACTCTTAAACAGCTCTGGATGTAAAAGTAGCTCCATTCCCACACTTTGATAATCCAAAAGACACTGGTTTGTTAACCTCCTTTAAGTTCTTGAACAAAAATAGTCATTTTGACCAAACCCATGTTAAAAAAAAAAAAACAAACAACAAAACAACGCCTCCCCCCCACTTTTTCTCCCTTTTTTTTCCTGTTATATTTGTATTAATCTCATTCATATATGCTGCAACATTGATATAAATTCCAAGAGAACTTTGAGGGGAATGAAGACAGAGTTTATTTCTCACAGTTTCTTTGTCTCTATAAAAGCTGGGTTCTGGCTCCACTGAAAATGGGAAGATTAATTTTCTAGTTCACATTTTGGACTGGGACTCAGAAGACATAGTGCTTGCTACATATTTGGGTTACTCTGGATGCGTTGCCTTCATTCTGTACCTTATGATCTCTTTCAGCTTCAACTTCCTTTGACATCCCTTCCTACTTCTACCCCTCATCAAACCCTGGGAGAGCACAGAAAACTAATCACACAGTCTTGCTCCTCAGCACCATTTGGGTAATCAGAATGATGGACAGCATCACTGACTCAATATTCGGGAAGAGAAAAGACGATGGGTTTGGGATCTGAAAAATTAGTTCCTATAACTATTTCTACAGCCCTTGTTAGTGCACTGTTTGATTATTCCAAAAGTACTTCTTGGGAAGTGCATACTGTTCAATGTGAATAAGGCAGTGAGACAGCAGAAAGAAAAAGGTATGGGGAATTTAGATCCAATAGTTTAAAACATGAGCCTGCACTGCTTTGGAATTTCTGTAAGACTATATAATAAATTTGCAATTAAAAAAAGCCTTAAAAGTGCTGAGAACACGAACAGTACAAAGTGAACTTCACATAAGTACAGTAGGTTCACAAAGGTCTTTCTTTAAGGCAAGTCATGAACACCTTGGTTTTAATCAGACTGAAAAGGGAGATAACACCTGTTTTACACCTAATTATGGGCTACACACAGGTTTTCTGTGCTTGCAAGGAGTTCACATGGTTTTACATGGACCTTGCAAAGACTGACATGAGCACCAAGCCAACATAAGTCAGCTCATCCCATGGCTGCTCTGCTGAGACAATATGAAAAGCTAGAGGACATGTCCAAGCCAAAAGTGGCAATTAGATCAGGTATCTGGAGAGGAAGTGAGCTCTCTGGAAACAGAACAGAATCCCTCTAAAAGAACAAGAGGCAGAACAACATAAGAATAGTAGAAGAAAAAAACACCATTTAAGAAAGCAGAAAAGAAGGATGATGGGATAACTGTATACAGGAGAAAGACACAAGCAATGGAAAGACTGATCTGCTTTCAAACCTGCTGCAAGCATAACCTACCTGTCCCATCACCAATGTAAAGCAATGGTGTGACTTCCTTTAAATACCAGTTGAATAGAAAATCATCGTCTTCAAATGTGCCCAGCACCCCAAGTATCATTACCATTAGTGGGAATAGTTGGATGGTGAGTACATCTCAAAGCCTGGCAAATTTTGTCCAGTGATCCAGTTGAAAGGCGAGGAGAAGAAGGAAGCAGTAGACACTGGCTTCTAGTCCTATTAAGTGAATGAGACCACACTGCCTTTCACTTTTCAGAGTCAAGCGAATCTGGTAAATGCTTTATTCCTTAACAGGAGGACAGAGAATGGAAACCAGAGTAATAAAACCCCAAACAGATGTTCAAAGTGTCTAGAGGGGGAAATGGGAATTTATAAAGAAATGCAGTTTTATTACAAGTGCTCTGTTACCACCATCATTTAAGTATGCTAGTGCAAAATGTATTTGATAAAGAGAAAGATCGTCAAAAAAATCAAACCTTCTCCACAGACCTGATGAAGAAAATTGGTGAAGTAATTCTCAGTAGCGCAAACAAAACAACTGGGAATGATGCTGCAGCTTTAACATACCTAAACAGAGTATGAAAAGTCCACGTATGAACCTGTGGGGAAAAATAAGGAACAGAAATGAAACCGAAAATTACCCCTGAAACTCTATATGCGTATTTTTAAATTTCCTGCTGGGGACCTGTGAACACCTCTGTGCATGCTTAGCTTTGTCCAAGAGAGTGATTTCATTGTAAAGCCACGGACTACAGGAGCAGTCCTCCACAGCTGAAGTACTGGGAAATTTGCCTTTGCTTTGAGCAGACCTTGTAAGCTGAAGCTGGATCTCTTCATCACCCACCCCGTCTTCAAGCTCTGCAGGCACACAATGACCCTCACCACAGAGTGATGGCCTTGGCTGTTCATCATGAAGAGGTAGCCACATTGCACAACTCCCAGGATAGGAAAGAAATCCCTTGGAAAAAGGTAGTAAAGTCCTATTAAAGTTTCTCCACAAGCAGCCAATTCTTCACCTGTGGAGCAGGTTTCTGGAAGACCACCTGTGTCTGTTTCCCAGACCCATCTCAGGCTTTTCTGGCTGTGTCCCAGCTGCCCCCTACTGTGACACACATTGTCCCCCTGGGACCAGCCCATAGGAATTGCAGGTGAAGAAAGCTGGAATCAGGACCAAGGTGCAGTGCTCCAGGGGAAGAAGCCTCCAGCCAAGGAGGAGAGCGGCTGCCTCTCTTTGGTCTGTCCATGTGTAGGCAGCCAAGGCTCTGGACCATTTATGTCCAGAATTATTGCTGTTTTGTTGAATGAAAGCTCCAATTCAAATATCCTACTATTATTCCTTATTTTTGACAAAAAGTAAACACCTCTTTCTGGAGGATCAGCAATATGTCAATATCTCACTACTGAAAGAATTAGGTCTGTACACTCACAACATGACCATACGAAGAACTCAAGGAAAAAATTCAAAAAGGTGAAAAGTCTTAGGCTAAATTTGAAAAGATGTTTAAAGGCCATAACTAATTTCCCTTGATTGTTATTAGCAGATCACAGAACAGAATAAAATATAGCTGAAGTAAATTTAAATGGCAGGAAAATGGTACACTCTGCTTGCCTGGAATTCATCCATTTGATGATAAACTGAGAGTTGCATTGGAAGTAAGACTTGAGATGGCCATAGTTAAAATACTACAATCTCCTGAAGAACCCCTAAGAAATATACTCTGACTGATGGACCGGGGCTTCGAAGCAAGCTACAACAGACAATGTCTAAAAGACAGTTTCTTTCTCAGCATTTTCTGTGGAAGACTCATCCTGGGTAACATCCACTTCATTTCCCCTGCTCAATTTTAAAGGCCCTTAGTAACATAAAAGAGAAAGGTAAGGACCAATGCAAGATGATGCTTTTCAGCCTGAGCTAAAAAACTAAGTTTCCTTTTTTTAAAAGCTGAACTAGCTCCCCTGCATGTAATTTTAGCTATGTCTCAACTGATTGAACATCTACTATGACAAAAGAAAATCGTCTATCATTTTTAGTTTGGTTAAAATAAGACAACTCAACAGCAAATTTATTAAGAGAGAAAAACTATGGGAAAAATTGAAAGGAAAACAATCTCCTTTTAATTAACTGGCTAACCTCCAATGCTTTATGTGTGAATGAACAATTCTTCTTTTAATCTTGATAATTTTCATAAATTCAAATTCTTAATGGGAAAAGACTCAGTTTCCCACCTTTTATTTGTACCTGGTGTTTATGAACTCAAGTATTTCTGGAGGTATTTAATCTGTCTAAGATGTGCTAACATGATTCCCTGATGGATTTGTTTTCCCATGGTAGAATTCAGTAAGGCTTTTGGCCTTACTGGAAAGAAAAATCTTTTTTAGAAACACAGATTTGTCATAAGCAACGCTGTGAGTTCAAATCCTCTTTTTTCCAGTAGCAAATCCAAATGGAAAAGCCAAGACTGTTTTTTTCAATAAGGAGCATCTCTGTTACTAAGGCTTGAGGAATACAGTAATTTGTGAGGGATGCTAGAGTGCCTGGATGTTTTGTACCAAAATTTCGTCTCTCTATAGCAATTTCCACATTTCAAAGTCGAAAAAATGGTTCGTTATCACAAAACACATACAAAAACATTTTATATGCCAGGATGTGAGAATATGCCTTGCTCCCACATATAGAGATTACAGGAATTGTTTTCTTTTTCCTTTTTCCTTCCCCTCCTCCTCTCCCTTTCCTTTGCCCTCTGTTTTTCCTTCTTTTCCTCTTCTTTTTCTTTTCTTTTTTCTTAATTTATTTATTTTATGATAAGCATGATGATTTGGTCAAGTTTCATACATAAGGGGGAAAGACAGGGAAGTTTTCTTGGAATTCAGTCTGCTATAGCTTTTCTACCTTGTACCTTTTAAAGATTCTGCTGAACAGTGTCAAATAGTCATCATCTGATCAGCTCACTATAAATCCTGGCATTTTTTTCGTATTTGGAAAGTCTTCTGTTTGAACCATTATGACAGACTGCTATTTATTTTAGGCTCATTCAACAGTACCTGTGTCCTGAGAGACTGACAGGGAAGCACATTTATCTCAGTGTGGAACATAATGCATATGCACAGTTAAATCTACTGGGCTAATGAAAGCTATTTAACATCAGGATGCTGAGTACTTTTAAGTCCGGGTTTAGCAAAGCAACCAGTAGTCAGGGGAGTAAAGGCAGAAGGAAATAAAATTTAGCTGCAGACAACTGTTACCTTACAGAAGAACAGTGTGCTACATGATCACATTCTCACTATCTTCCATGGAATGATTTTCATCTGCAGATTTCTTCCCTATTATTAACAGCAGTTATTTTTTCAGTGTCTTGTTACTCATTAGAAATTTTGACACTGTCATGATTTAACCCCAGATGGCAACTAAGCACCATGCAGATGCTCACTCACTCCCCCCCTGCCCAGTGGGATGGGGGAGAGAACTGGAAAAGTAAAAGTGAGAAAGCTCATGGGTTGATATAAGAACAGTTTAATAATAAATGAAATTAAATGAAATATAATAATAACAGTAGTAGTAGTAGTAGTAGTAGTAGTAGTAGTAGTAGTAGTAGTAATGAAAAGGAAAATAACAACAGCAACAACAACAACAAACAAGAAAGACAAGTGATGCAAATGAGAACAATTGCTCAACACCCTCCGAGCAATGCCCAGCCTGTCCCCAAGCAGCGGTCCCCCGGCCAGCTTTCCCCCTAGTTTATATGCTGAGCATGACATCATATGGTCTGGAATATCCCTTTGGTCAGCTGCATCAGCTGTCCCGGCTGTGTCCCCTCCCAACTTCTTGTGCACCCCTAGCCTACTCGCTGGTGGGGTGGGGTGAGAAGCAGAAAAGGCCTTGACCCTGTCTAAGTACTACTCAGCAATAATGAAAACATCTCTGTATTAGCAACATTGTTTTCAGCCTCATGCTGGCGACTATGAAGAAAATTAACTCTATCCCAGCCAAAACCAGCACAGACACTAAGCAAAGTTCATAGCCTCAGCATAAATTTAAGTTTCATGATTCAATACATGGGTGTATTTTTTATTACATAGACAAAAGAGGGAAGTTGTGTATGACATCAAACTGCATTACAAGTTCTGCATCACCAGCAACTGCTGGACGTTGCCTCTGGGTATCAGAATGCAAGGAAAGAGCTCACATTGTCCCCAGCTGCATCCTGACACACTTGGCCACTGGGCGACTTTGGTTTCAAGACAGCAGTTCTTGCTGATTTATTGATCTCAAGGTGGATTCTTGACACCTGCTTCCAGAAAGGATGGAATAGTCGATCGCTCCCAAATGGGGAGGACAGTGTCCCTGTGCTCCCACTCCTGCCGGAAGGCAAGCGGGGGAGACATGAGGCCTTTGGGGGACGGCACAAGGGACAGGCCAGGCGATGGCACAGTTCCACTTCCGTTGCGTTTGTCAGCCGTGCAGTTTTTCCGCTGTCAGGTCAGAACAAGCCCTCAAGCACGTCTTCTGGCTGCAGGCATCGGTTTTGAAAACCAAGATGGAAACAAAGAGCAGGTCTCTCTCCAGAGAAGGACACGCACACACATTTGCCAGGAGTGGGGAGCTGAGAAGACAGCACAGACTGATTGCAGTTGCTGTGGGTTCCCACGTGTTCGGAAGCTCTCGCCAATCCCGGGCTGGCAATGCTCTCTCTTCCTGCACCGCAAAGTGCACCCACCCCAGGGCTCCACACAGACCCCCCCAAAGCACCTGTAACACACCCAGAATCACAGAATCACAGAATCAGTACGGTTGGAAAAGACCTGTAAGATCATCGAGTCCAACCTGGAAAAAAAAAAAAAAAAAAAAAAAAAAAAAAAAAAAAAAAAAAAACACAAAACCCACGCCACACAACAACAACAAGCCACAACCCACCCAACACCACACAGCACCATGTCCATCAAGCTACATCCCACAATGCCACATCCACACGCTCCTTGAATACCTCCAGGGAGGGTGACTCTACCACCTCCCTGGGCAGTCTATTCCAATGTTTCACTACTCTCTCAGTAAAGAACTTTTTCCTAATATCTAGCCTGAACCTCCCCTGGCGCAACTTGAGGCCATTTCCTCTAGTCCTGTCACTCTTCACTTGGGAGAAGAGACCAACACCCACCTCTCTGCAACCCCCTTTCAGGTAGTTGTAGAGAGCGATAAGGTCTCCCCTCAGCCTCCTCTTCTCCAGACTGAACAACCCCAGTTCCCTCAGCCGCTCCTCATCAGACTTGTGCTCCAGACCCCTCACCAGCTTCGTCGCCCTTCTCTGGACACGCTCCAGCACCTCCATGTCCTTCTTGTAGTGAGGGGCCCAAAACTGAACACAGGATTCGAGGTGCGGCCTCACCAGCGCCGAGTACAGAGGCATGATCACCTCCCTGCTCCTGCTGGCCACACTGCCTCTGATACAGGCCAGGATGCCGTTGGCCTTCTTGGCCACCTGGGCACACTGCTGGCTCATATTCAGCCGGCTGTCGATCAACACCCCCAGGTCCTTTTCTGCGGGGGAGCTTTCCAGCCACTCGTCCCCAAGCCTGTAGCGTTGCATGGGGTTGTTGTGGCCGAAGTGTAGAACCCGGCACTTGGCCTTATTGAACTTCATCCGGTTGGCCTCAGCCCATCGATCCAGCCTGTCCAGATCCCTCTGCAGAGCCTTCCTACCCTCAAGCACATCAACACTCCCTCCCAACGTGGTGTCGTCTGCAAACTTGCTGAGGGAGCACTCTATCCCCTCATCCAGATCATCAATAAAGACATTAAACAAGACCGGTCCCAAAACTGAGCCCTGGGGGACTCCGCTTGTGACCGGCCGCCAGCTGGATTTCACCCCATTCACCACAACTCTCTGGGCTCGGCCATCCAGCCAGTTTTTTACCCGGCGAAGAGTGTACCTGTCTAAACCATGGGCCGCCAGCTTCTCTAGGAGAATACTGTGGGGAACAGTGTCAAAGGCTTTGCTGAAGTCCAGGTAGACAACATCAACAGCCTTCCCCTCATCCACTAGGCGGGTCACCTGGTCATAGAAGGAGATCAGGTTGGTCAAGCAGGACCTGCCGCCTTTCATGAACCCGTGCTGGCTGGGCCTGATCCCTTGAGTATCCTGCACGTGTCCCGTGATCATGCCGGGAAGATGTTTCCAGTGAAGAACACCTGTGCTAAAGCTAGAGCATCCCCAAGGAAGAGTTGGTTGCAAGGCATTTCCACCTTCTGCCAGGGGGATCAAAGCAGAGGGGATTGTGCCTCTGCTCCTCCTGGGACTTGAGCCCCACCCTGCTTTCCATCCACATGCTCAGGGGGGTGGTCCTGCACCCCAAGCCTTGATCCCCATAGCCCAGGAACAGCACACGGTCATTGCCAGCAGCAGGGCACAGGCTCTGCACGGAGCGTGCAAGGCCTTCCAGCTGACACTGCTCAGGCCTGTGCTGCCAGGATGTGGCCTGGCCAGCTGGGCTTTCACCAGGCTGAGATAACTGCTGACCAGGCAGTCGTGGTGCCTTCATTGCAATCTTGCTCACCTCCGTAGGGTACAACCGTGGTTTTACACAGAGCCCAGCACCAAGATGTGTTTCTGTGCAGAGGGAGGTATTGGGTGCAACTATACCAAGGTCCTAGCCAGCAGTGAGGGCTGGCAGGGGAGCAGAACCCCAAGATGTCAGGGCAGAGGGTGAAGCATGGAGGAGGCCAGGCCAGGCCTGGGCCAGGCCAGCGATGAGGAACAGGCTGGACCTGGCGACCTCCCCACCCAGCAAAAGGCTGTACGGCTGTATCCTCTCCCACCAGACAGGGCCCATCAACCTCAGGCTGCAGCAGACACATGAGGTGGAAGGTGTGCACAGCACCAGGAGAAGGAGGAAAAAGCATCACGGGTGCTGGCAATAGCATTGCCACCTGCACTGCTTGTAATGAGAGACTAAGACTTTTCCTGCAGTTTTCATACTTTTATTTTCCTCTTTCATAATTAGGTTACTAAGGAGTACATCCAAGTCCCCTTGGGGGCCAGTGCATGCCCCAGCTGCTGGCCCAGCCCTGGTTTCTCTGGCTTCTGGGGCACCCTAGTATTGCCGGCAGCATGGCCTCTTGTGGGCTGAAGAGGCCTGAGAGCCGCTGACCCTCCTCTACGGGGCGCCGGAGCCCCGCAGGTGAGCAGTCCGTGCCCTCACTGGGAGCAGAAGGATCTGCCACCGCTGTCCCCAAGGGGGGAGGAAGAAAGCCCTAGGTCCCTCAAGAAGGACACCCTTCCAGCTCCCCAAGCTGGTAAACCTAACGCTGCCGAGTGCACCACTAAACCATGTCCCTCAGTGCCACACCTGTGGCACGTGGGCAGTCCCGCCCCGGGAAGGCAGAGCCCCAGCGTTGACGCTGCCTGGGGATCAGAGAAGGCCTCTCTGCTCAGCGCCCATCAGGCCTCATCTGGACACCGTGTCAGGTCTAGGGCCCTGGAAAGAGGAGACCTTAACAAACCGGAGGGGCTGAGGGGAGGCCACTGGGAGGCAAAGAGAACCTTGTCCTTGCCCATTCGGGAGCTCTTATCAGACATACGAATCACTTTACCCAGGACTAGGAGCCAGGAGCTTCCAGAAGCTGAGTGTTGGGTCTAGCAAGCCGTTGTTTTGTGGTCTGGGATGACCCCACCTTCCCTCATGACTTACTCTGTTGGCCAAATGAGAAGTGAAATGCCAGCCTGCCCGAGGTGAACGCTGAAGGACTTGTTTTTCTCGGTCAAGGCTTGGGCTGGCAGAAGTCACTCTGTACCTGCCAAATAGTGTTACCCCAAGGCTCGCCTCTGGCTCGGATGCCCCTGCAGTTGTGCGTGCCTCCGTGACAGCCCTCCCCATAGCGAGGTTGCCCTGGCCGACATCAGACAGCGGGGAGAAACCAGAGCCGCGCAGAAGCGTCGGTCGCTGGGCAGAGAGAGGGGCTGGACGCAGGCTGAGGGCATCGGACCTGCGGCAAAATCGGCTTCCCTTCCTGCTAGCTCGGCACCTGCTGCGCTGCGGGTGCGCGGCTGCAGCAGGATTTCCTGTGGGAGGACACCGCCGACATGGCCCTGAGGCTCCAGGGGCCCATGGCCGTGCCCCCCAGCAGGCCGGTGCCACCCATGGTGGGGCGCGGGGTCAGGGCGAGGCACCAGGAGAAGGGGGAGAAAGCAGCACCCAGAGACTGTGTCGGGGAAATAGGAATTTATTTCCGTTCTCTGGACTCTTGGGTTGCTGGGGCCCTGCTAGCGCTGCCGACGGGGCGGCCTCTTGCAGGGCTGGGCAGAGTCCTGGGGGCCGGGGGCCCTCCTCTTTGGGGGGCGTCGGGGCCCCCTGGGCGAGCGGTTCCTGCCCCGGCCGGGAGCGGAGGGGCTGCGGCTGCAGCCCTGGGCAGAGGGACCTGCCGCCACCACCGCCTCCCCCGGCTCCTCCGGGGGCTGCCCCTGCTCTGCAGGGTTGGGCACAGATGGGGGGCCGCTGGGTCCCCCGCGGAGGGCGGCCTCCGACGTGCTGGCTTGGTCCTCCCCGTCGGAGCCTGCAGGGCTGCTGGAGGAGGCCAGGCTGGAGTCGGCAGTGCCTCCCCGGGAGGCGGTGGGGCTGGGGCTGGCTGCAGGGCTGTCCTCGTAGCCTCGTAGCAGCAGCCTCCAGGCCTCCTCCCTGCACCGCTGCACGATGACATCGATGAGGCCACGGACAAGCGGTGCTGCATCTTCCTCGAGGCCAGGCTGCATCCGCTGGACCACGGCCTCCTCGTCCAGCCCGTAGCAGCACAGGGCATGCAGGATCAGCTTTTCTGCTGCCATTGCCAGCCACCACTCTTCCTCGTAGATTGCCTCGAGCTGGCGGCGCAGCCAGGGCAGCACAGGGTAGAGGAGATGCCGGTGCTGCTGGAAAAGCGCCGCCCAGACCTCGGGCCAGAGGCCACCCAAGGTAGCCCTGGCCTCTGTCCCCGCAGCCCCTTGCTCTTCCAGGAGCGGCATCCCCTGCGGAGAGGACGCAGGGGAAGCCGCGTGGCGATGGGGGCTGCTGTTGGCCAGGCGGCCGGGAGCTCTGCCTGCCTGGCTGCTGGCGACTGATGGCTGTGCGGGGGGCGAGATGACATGCTCTAGGTAGTCATCTCCTCCCCGCACAGAAAACTTGAGCTTCTCCATCAGTCTTCTGCAGAGTGGGCAACTTGATGTCCTTTTTGTCCACCGCAGGATGCAGCCCAGGCAGAACTGGTGTTGGCATGGCTGCACGAAGGCAGTGCTCTTCGACGCACCACAGCAGATGGGGCAGCTCCACTGTGTCTCGGTGGCCATGTGTGTGCTCCGCCGAGGGTTGGGGAGAGCTGAGGATGAGGAGCTGCTCCCCCTCGCTGGTGCCGGTGCTGCCAAAGGGTGTCATGTGCTGCAAAAGGGAGAGAGGCCATGGTCACTCGCTATCCCGGGGAGGGCAGGGGAGGGGAGGGGAGGGGAGGGGAGGGGAGGGGAGGGGAGGGGAGGGGAGGGGAGGGGAGGGGAGGGGAGGGGAGGGGAGGGGAGGGGAGGGGAGGGGAGGGGAGGGGAGAGGAGGGGAGGGGAGGAAGAAACCCCTAGGTCCCTCGAGAAGGACACTCTCCTGGCTCCCCGAGCCCCACCGCCCACCCCACGGCCACCCCGGGGGGACGTTTCCCCGCACAGCTCACCTCGGTTGCTGCGAGCACGCCCCGCAGTGCTCGGCTGCCCGAACCAGGCAGGGCCGGGGAAACACAGGGGATGGCTCCGGGACAGGCACCGAGAGCTGCCGACAGCAGCCCCCAAAGCACCACCCAGCACCACCAGAAGCCTCGCTCGACCCCTCCAGACCTCGCAGGCACGCTCAGCTGGAGTGCAGCCACGAGCCAGACTGAGGCAGGCTCTGCCAGTGCCCAAACATAAGCAGCGAGGCATGCGAGGTCACAGTCCATCGCTCGGTGACGTCAGCCGCCACCACTCGGTGATGTCACAGCAGGCCCTCTGCCCTCACTGGCGGATGGCATCAGGAGAAGAAAGAAAATGTCGTTTCTTGTTTTCAACTTCTATGTTCCCGTGTTACTCTAGCTTGGCGACCTGCAACGCGCGCCCGTGACGGTGTGTCTCGTCCCCACTCCTGACGCCTTGCAGAGGTCTCCTGCGACGGGGGAGCGTGGTGGGAGCAGTCAGCGTGGACTGCCGCGGACGGATGATGCCTTGCCCAGCTGGCTGCCTTTCCCTGGGCAACGCCGGGATTTGCAGGGAGGACCTGGCTGGTCAGTGGCCAGCCCTGTCTGAGAGTCTCCCACCCTGCTGGGCCGTGGCTTTGCTTTTGCAGCACAGGCTGTATCTTCAGATACGCCAACAGTTTAATGGTGGAGTCATTAGCTCTGTGACTTCATTAAACCCTTCTATTGCTCTCATCCCCTTCCAAAATAAGGTTGAGAACGGACAGATAATGGGAAAACAGGCACACAAGCCAAATTTCGGGCAAACCCATCACAAATGTGGAGCAAACCTATCCTGTCATCGAGCTGCAATCATCCCCCCGGTGCTGGTGCGGGCGGTGCGGGCCACCAGCTGGGCCACCCGAGCAAGGGCAGGTCTCTCTGTTCTTCTTCTGGCTGCACTCCCAAAGCCGCTTTGGCTGCAGTTTGCAGGGAGCTGCAAATCACTCCAGCCATGCTCATGGCAGAGTATCGTCTGCCTCCTTGGGTGGTTGTAGTCCCGTTAGCGGGAAGTGATCAAGTGAACTACAGCTTGAAACCGGGGTGGGAAGAGAAGGGAGTCTTTTAAGCAATAGGCGAGTTTCCCTCCCTCTCCTTTACCATCCTCCCAGGAATATCTCCTAGGGAGCAATCCCTGGGCACATCACAGGAGTTTGAACGACCCCGCCCTCTTCAGCTGTAAATACCTACTCTCAAGCAGTGCTGGCTGAGCAGGTCGTCTAGTTCGTTTTCAGCACAAAGGGAAACTTTGAAAGCAAAGTTCCTGCTGCTTCGGGGAATGAGCCCGCTGTCTGTGGTTCTCCGGTGGTGGTGGGGGGGGGGGGGGGGGCGGGGGGGTGGAGCGGTCTGAACGTTGTCTCAGCTCTTTCCCTGCACTGACCCCCTTCAGTGCCGAGGACGGCACCGAAGCGCTCACCTGGCCCGTCCCTGTGCCCCGATTGTTGTCATTCTCAAGGGCAGGATCTTTTAAGGATCCCTGGAAGGGTTCTGGCTCCTTAGGGGAGGAAAAGGTTGAAGAAACCCATAGAAAATCATATGTCTCCTTGGATCAGGGACTTACCTGAGCATCCCTGGAGACGAGGATCTCTTGTGCCACTGGCAGTCGCACAGGCTGACCCTGGCTTGTCCTGTCCAGCCGCCTCTCGTTTCCGAGCAGGATGGGATGCGTTTGTCTCGGGAGACTTGCACTTCCACTAGGTACGTTATTGACAGAGGCCTGTGATACTTGGTTCTACTGCTTGCCTCTGTCAGGTGCTAAGTCTCTGTCAGATGAGGCTACTCCTTTGCAACCAGGCGTTTCCCTTTCCTACCTGATTCTTCACAAATTTGGGAATTCAATTTGTAGAGCGCTTAGAATCAGAGCGTCGTTTAGGTCGGAAAAGACCTTTAAGGCCACCGAGTCCAACCGTAAACCTAACGCTGCCGAGTGCACCACTAAACCATGTCCCTCAGTGCCACACCTGTGGCACGTGGGCAGTCCCGCCCCGGGAAGGCAGAGCCCCAGCGTTGACGCTGCCTGGGGATCAGAGAAGGCCTCTCTGCTCAGCGCCCATCAGGCCTCATCTGGACACCGTGTCAGGTCTAGGGCCCTGGAAAGAGGAGACCTTAACAAACCGGAGGGGCTGAGGGGAGGCCACTGGGAGGCAAAGAGAACCTTGTCCTTGCCCATTCGGGAGCTCTTATCAGACATACGAATCACTTTACCCAGGACTAGGAGCCAGGAGCTTCCAGAAGCTGAGTGTTGGGTCTAGCAAGCAGTTGTTTTGTGGTCTGGGATGACCCCACCTTCCCTCATGACTTACTCTGTTGGCCAAATGAGAAGTGAAATGCCAGCCTGCCCGAGGTGAACGCTGAAGGACTTGTTTTTCTCGGTCAAGGCTTGGGCTGGCAGAAGTCACTCTGTACCTGCCAAATACTGTTACCCCAAGGCTCGCCTCTGGCTCGGATGCCCCTGCAGTTGTGCGTGCCTCCGTGACAGCCCTCCCCATAGCGAGGTTGCCCTGGCCGACATCAGACAGCGGGGAGAAACCAGAGCTGCGCAGAAGCGTCGGTCGCTGGGCAGAGAGAGGGGCTGGACGCAGGCTGAGGTGCATCGGACCTGCGGCAAAAATCGGCTTCCCTTCCTGCTAGCTCCACACTCGGCACCTGCTAGCGCTGCGGTGTGCGCGGCTGGCTGCAGCAGGATTTCCTGTGGGGAGGACACCGCCGACTATGGCCCTGAGGCTCCAGGGGCCCATGGCCGTGCCCCCCAGCAGGCCGTTGCCACCCATGGTGGGGCGCGGGAGGTCAGGGCGAGGCACCAGGAGAAGGGGGAGGAAAGCAGCACCCAGAGACTGTGTCGGGGAAATAGGAATTTATTTCCGTTCTCTGGACTCTTGGGTTTGCTGGTGGCCCCTGCTAGCGCTGCCGACGGGGCGGCCTCTTGCAGGGCTGGGCAGAGTCCTGGGGGCCGGGGGCCCTCCTCTTTGGGGGGCGTCGGGGCCCCCTGGGCGATGCGGTTCTCCTGCCCCGCCGGCCGGGAGCGGAGGGGCTGCGACTGCAGCCCTGTGGCAGAGGGACCTGCCGCCACCACCACCGCCTCCCCCCGGCTCCCGCTGGGGGCTGCCCCCTGCTCTGCAGGGTTGGGCACAGATGGGGGGGCCGCTGGGTCCCCCCGCGGAGGGCGGCCTCCGACGTGCTGGCTTGGTCCTCCCCCGTCGGAGTGTGCCAGGGCTGCTGGAGGAGGCCAGGCTGGAGTCGGCAGTGCCTCCCCCGGGAGGCGGTGGGGCTGGGGGCTGGCTGCAGGGCTGTCCTCGTAGCCTCGTAGCAGCAGCCTCCAGGCCTCCTCCCTGCACCGCTGCCACGATGACATCGATGAGGCCCTACGGACAAGCGTGCTTGCTGCATCTCTCCTCGAGGCCAGGCTGCATCCCGCTGGACCACGGCCCTCCTCGTCCAGCCCCGTAGCAGCACAGGGCATGCAGGATCAGCTTTTCTGCTGCCATTGCCAGCCACCACTCTTCCTCGTAGATTGCCTCTAGCTGGCGGCACAGCCAGGGCAGCACAGGGTAGAGGAGATGCCGGTGCTGCTGGAAAAGCACCGCGCCAGACCTCGGGCGGAAGCCCACCCAAGGTAGCCCCTGGCCTCTGTCCCCCGCAGGCCCCTTGCTCTTCCAGGAGCGGCATCCCCTGCGGAGAGGACGCAGGGGAAGCCGCGTGGCGATGGGGGCTGCTGTTGGCCAGGCGGCCGGGAGCTCTGCCTGCCTGGCTGCTGGCGACTGATGGCTGTGCGGGGGGCGAGATGACATGCTCTAGGTAGTCATCTCCTCCCCCGCACAGAAAACTTGAGCTTCTCCATCAGTCTTCTGCAGAGTGCGGGCAACTTGATGTCCTTTTTGTCCACCGCAGGATGCAGCCCAGGCAGAACTGGTGTTGGCATGGCTGCACGAAGGCAGTGCTCTTCGACGCACCACCACAGCAGATGGGGCAGCTCCACTGTGTCTCGGTGGCCATGTGTGTGCTCCGCCGAGGGTTGGGCGAGAGCTGAGGATGAGGAGCTGCTCCCCCTCGCTGGCGCCGGTGCTGCCAAAGGGTGTCATGCGCTGCAAAAGGGAGAGAGGCCATGGTCACGTCGCTATCCCGGGGAGGGCAGAGGGGAGGGTGAGGGGAGGGGAGGGGAGGGAGGAGGGGAGGGGAGGAAGAAACCCCTAGGTCCCTCGAGAAGGACACTCTCCTGGCTCCCCGAGCCCCACCGCCCACCCCCACGGCCACCCCGGGGGGACGTTTCCCCGCACAGCTCACCTCGGTTGCTGCGAGCACGCCCCGCAGTGCTCGGCTGCCCGAACCAGGCAGGGGCCGGGGAAACACAGGGGATGGCTCCGGGACAGGCACTGAGAGCTGCCGACAGCAGCCCCCAAAAGCACCACCCAGCACCACCCAGAAGCCTCGCTCGACCCTCCAGACCTCGCAGGCACGCTCGGCTGGAGTGCAGCCACGAGCCAGGCTGAGGCAGGCTCTGCCAGTGCCCAAACATAAGCAGCGAGGCATTGCGAGGTCACAGTCCATCGCTCGGTGACGTCAGCCGCCACCACTCGGTGATGTCACAGCAGGCCCTCTGCCCTCACTGGCGGATGGCATCAGGAGAAGAAAGAAAATGTCGTTTCTTGTTTTCAACTTCTATGTTCCCGTGTTACTCTAGCTTGGCGACCTGCAACGCGTGCCCGTGACGGTGTGTCTCGTCCCCACTCCTGACGCCTTGCAGAGGTCTCCTGCGACGGGGAGCGTGGTGGGAGCAGTCAGCGTGGACTGCCGCGGACGGATGATGCCTTGCCCAGCTGGCTGCCTTTTCCCTGGGGCAACGCCGGGATTTGCAGGGAGGACCTGGCTGGTCAGTGGCCAGCCCCTGTCTGAGAGTCTCCCACCCTGCTGGGCCGTGGCTTTGCTTTTGCAGCACAGGCTGTATCTTCAGATACGCCCAACAGTTTAATGGTGGAGTCATTAGCTCTGTGACTTCATTAAACCCTTCTATTGCTCTCATCCCCCTTGCCAAAATAAGGTTGAGAACGGACAGATAATGGGAAAACAGGCACACAAGCCAAATTTCGGGCAAACCCATCACAAATGTGGAGCAAACCTATCCTGTCATCGAGCTGCAATCATCCCCCCGGTGCTGGTGCGGGCGGTGCGGGCCACCAGCTGGCGCCACCCGAGCAAGGGCAGGTCTCTCTGTTCTTCTTCTGGCTGCACTCCCAAAGCCGCTTTGGCTGCAGTTTGCAGGGAGCTGCAAATCACTCCAGCCATGCTCATGGCAGAGTATCGTCTGCCTCCTTGGGTGGTTGTAGTCCCATTAGCGGGAAGTGATCAAGTGAACTACAGCTTGAAACCGGGGTGGGAGAA